>NC_139228.1:67137632-67819974 GCF_055691185.1 Crinia signifera
CGGAATTAATTGTTACCGCAAGAGAAGGGTCGTTGTCAGGGGGGCCCCTAACTGCCCTTGAAGAAATGAGTATGGAGGAGCTGATAGCAGAATGTCAGCTGCGAGGTATACCCATCCAATCCTGCACTCGCTGGGAAATCCTTCAGCAGATCCTTCGCGATCAGGGAGATCCTACAAAAGCATTTACCGATTATCGGGCATGTATCCTTTATTTCGGTGCACAGCTGAGTGTGTGGGAACAATTGGAGTGTCTGGAGGAGTGCTTTATTGTGGCAGAGGAAGAGGCGATTGATCGCGGGCTCCTGGATACCCCAGCATGGCAAGATCAGTGTCGCAAGGGGCGTGATGAAAGGCACCGCCTGCAACAGCTTCTCCCACAGCCTAGGGGAGAAGCTGCTCAGTGTTCTATACAGGGGAAGGTTATCCCCAAAATGAAGGAAGTGAGGCCTCTGCGCCAGGCACCCCGGGAGGAGCTGCACTACTGCTTCCCTTTTGCTGAGGTGGGAGGTGCAGAATTATTAACCTTCTGCCAGGGGATTTATGAGGACTGCGTCCAGGAGGAGATCACCGTGGTTAGAGGAGTATCCGACAACATCCAGGCCACCAGCACACCAGTCACAGATGACGTCGTGTTTCGGTCTGCCCAGCATACTCAGCTGGGGAAGGAGGCTATCGCGGAGAAGGAGGTGTGCGCAGAAGTAGCTGCAGGTGAGCATCTGGCTTTTAAGGGGACAGAGCTGACACAGCCTGTCCTGCAGCCACCAACGGAATTGTTTGTGATGGAGGGTCCCTCCTCAGCCCTGGACATTGAGACCAAATGCTGGACTGAAATTTGCCATGCCCCTAGTTTGGGTTTGGGGGAGGAAGGACATGACGGGGTGGTGGAAGTGCCAGGGCCAGAGCCCCTATATTGGCCTGCTGTTTGGCCCCTGTTCCGTGGGCAAGAGGGGGAGGTGGAAAGTGGTCCCCGCCCCATTGTGCCCGAGGCAAAAGTATTAGTAGGTTACAATGTTGCAGAGGGGGGGTACCCAGAATCCGAAGAAGAGGAATCGCTACATCCCTTGTTAGTTCCAATGTATGACTTAGACTGTAATCATGCCCTTGCTGGTTCGGCAAACCAGCCGCCTTTTACAAGATGGGTTTGGTATGATGTCACCCTGTGGGACTCCGGTGGTACATCCAAACCCCAGATTCTCGGCTCTGCATCCCGCTATTCCAGGTTGTTATTGGTTCCTGAGCAACTGGGCACAGTGACTAAAGATGTAGGGGGAGGAGTGTGAGGTTAGCAGGCTGACCGTAAGACTGTAATTATGATATTTTATTATTTGTAGTGAAAAATGTACACTTTAGTCAGTCTGTACCCTGTAGTCCTATGTATGTCTGTATTTCCCAGGACTTTATTCATGTAAGCATTATACCATTGAGACCATTTGCCCGTGGTTACGTCACTGCCTCCAGGTAATGTTCTTAGTAAACTGTGATGGTATCATGAATAAGGGATTTGTGACTATGAAGTTAATTATGGCAGTCTTCCCAAATGCGTATTACTTAAATATTGTAACTGTGTATGTGGAGACAAATGGTCCGGCTAGAAGCGACCAAATGCTTAGATTAGAATCTGTTCAGTTTGTGTATAGTTTTTGGTTCAGGGATCAAAGGACCTCTTTATAGGCTGTTTAGTAACAGAGACAACAGGTAGTGGCAGAGACATACACTTCCCCCCCAAATAACAAGAAGCTAAAGGCTGGATAACACCAGGGTCACTCTCCAGAGAAGAGATCTGTTTACATGAAGGTGTGATATCCCTCACATACACAAGCTTCAAAGCCAGATGAAGGGAGTGAGTTAATCAGCCCCTGGACAGGTAATAGGAGACCCTGTTACATTCATGCAACTGCACCCAGCATAGGAAGGGTTAAGAATTCCTGAGGGAGGGGGAGAGGGGTGCCTTTGGGATGTAAGTTGGGGTTTTGCAGGAAGAGAGGGGAGAGAATTGATGGACTGTCCTGGACTAAGAGGTTATGCTCTGTCTAGGTATCGTGTGGACTTATATGCTATCACTGCTGTGGGGATTAAGTGATAGTTTGCCCTGTGGAACTGATCTGGGACTGTGACTATACAAGGACTGTCTGTTTGGGCCTGCTACCTGAATATCTTTCTACTCTGCAATTTACCTTTGCCACTGTTTATTGTCTATTTGTGCGTGCTGTGGAAAATAAACCATTCTTCTGGTTTCATCTGCTCGGTGTCTGAGTGATTGAGGAACTCGTACCCTCACACTATATACAGAGTGGACAGAACATGCTGGTAATGCTGGTTGCTTCTATGAGGGCAAGGTTAATAAAAAAGCTATATACAAATACTTTAAACATCTCACCACGTAAGCATAAGAACAAAAGAACACAGTATCTGATACGTCAGCAATAATAAATCATCAATTCATTTTCTAGTGAGACAACTAATCCCGGCCAGTTCATTTAAACCCCTGGGGGCAAGGGTGTCTAAGCGGTGTATCCACCGAGTTTCACATTTGAGTAGCTGTAAACCACGATTACCACCACGTATATTGAGGGGGATGTGGTCAATCATCCTATACCTCAGGGAAGGCAAGGTATGTTGTCTAGCAACAAAATGTTTAGGTACCGGGAGATCACATTTCCCACCCGCTAGCGCAGCCCGGATGGTTGACCTGTGGGTGGTGATGCGTTCTTTAAAACTCCTCTCGGTCTTGCCAATATGACAAGCCGCAGGGGCAAATCAATTGATAAACTACATATTTAGTTTGGCATGACAATGTATGTCGGATAGTATATTTTGTGCCACGATGAGGGTGATAAAATATGTTCCCAGGGATCATGCATGTGCACACGGTGCAAGTGCACCGTATACATCCTCTGGGGGGAGGTTTAGCTGGTAAGTTGTATCCAGTGATATCTGTCTTAACCAAGATATCGCGAAAATTGGGACCCCGTCTGTAGCAGGCCATCAACCTAGTATCTGGGATGTTGATGCTGGGATCTGTTTTGACTATTGGCCATAATTTTTTGGAAATTTTATTAATGACCGGGCTCTCTTTGGAAAATGTGGTCACCCACGGGATAATTTTCGGAGGTGGAGGATGAATCTTAGGGGCCAGCAATTGGTCACGAGGAACTAGTGCTACTCGATTTTTGGCTGTTAGCAAATCGTGTAGTTTATACCCTCTCACCAAGAATTTATCAATCAACTCCTCAATCTGAGCATCCGCTTCAAAAGGGTCTGAGATAATGCGTTTCACACGCACCATTTGGGAGTATGGCAAGCCTTTGATTAGACTTGAAGGATGACAACTCGAGCCGTGAAGCAGATTATTTCTATCCGTGTCTTTTTGATATAAAGAAGTAGAAATCAGCCCATTAGACAAGGATACAGACACATCCAAAAAGCTGATACGATTCTGGTCATAGGAAATGGTGAGTTTCACAGGGCTTGTACTAGCATTATGATTGTTAATATGTGCTATCAAATCCGATATAGGGCCTGCCCATACCACAAACAGATCGTCGATAAATCTCCTATATAACAAAATTCTGGCTGACAGTAACGGGTCTTGAAAAAATAACAAATGTTCTATGAAAAATATATATATATTGGCGTATGCCGGAGCGGCATTACTGCCCATCGAGCAACCGTTAAGTTGGAGCCAGAACTTGCCATCATGAATAAAGTAATTTTTGACAAGTACAAAATGAAGTAAAAAAATCAATATCTGGACCAGAGTAGTCATTTTGCTGAGTTAAAATAACGCGAACAGCCTCCATACCCGCTTCATGCGGAATTATGGTATAAAGGCTCTTCACGTCCAAAGTAACCAGACAAATTTCGCCTTCCAACAATGGCAACCCCAACAGAGCAGTAAGAAATGAGGTAGTATCCAACAGATAGTATGGTTGGCGGATTATAAAAGGCTGTAGTACTGCATCAATAAATACCGATGTATACTGAGACAAAGATTGCCTGGCTGCAATGATCGGCCGGCCCGGTGGTTGGGACAATGATTTATGAATTTTTGGAATACTATAAATGACTGGCACTACCGGATGATCAGGAATCAATGCAGTCATTAGTGTTTGTTCAATGATGTTGTTGTCAACCGCTCTTTTAAGGAGTAAACACAGCTCTTTCCGAAATTCAGCAGTAGGATCATACATGAGTCTTCTATATGTCGCGGCATCAGAAAGCTGCTGGTCAAGTTCAGTTTTGTAATATTGGAAATCCATAATCACAAGGGCACCTCCCTTGTCGGCAGGTCGGAAAATCAACTCCTTATTGTCAGCAAGATTTTTGAGAACTTTGCGCTCTGCCGCAGATAAGTTGGAGTGCTGGATGGGTGATCTCGATAAGGCTTGATCAACCTGTGTGTCCAATAAATGCATGTAAGTCTTAATAGAGGGGTTATTGAGCTGAGGGTCAAAAGTTGATCTGGGTTGGAGTTTGCTGAGTTGGGGAGGTATAGGGTTATCAGAACCCGTGTCGACTTGTGGAGAAAACGCGAAGTGTTCCTTAAGTTTTAATAGACGGCATAATGAATACTGTTCTGCTTGCCAGTCTAGAGAGTCCATTCGGAGTGAAGGAACAAAAGATAATTCTTTCGAAAGAATTGCATTTTCTTGATCAGACAAAGTATAGCTAGATAGGTTCACCACTAGATTCTGGTTGGCATCGGGGTTTTTTTGCCAGTTGGCTTTTCTTTGCCACTGGCGGCCCCTCCTTGTAAATCGCCGGCGCCTTCTATGTGTCGCTGGCGTGTGGTCACGGCTAAAGGGCCAGTAGGCTGTCGACGGCCACGACCTCTGCCTCTTCTCGGTGCTGTATCGGTGTCACTATTGGACGAATAATTATCCGAAGTATGGTCGGAGGTCACGTAGCCTCGATACCTATTTTGTCTGAAAAAAGGTCGACGATCATTTCTGTTAGGAGCAGTCCACGAGTAGATAGTGTTACAATCATAATCTGCGTCGACTTTTTCGCGTTTCTCCTTCTTAAAACTAGTCAATTCGCGCTTTTAGGCTGTAATCTGACCTGCTAGTTTTTCATACCATTTGGTATCAGGATCAGCAATCAGAGTTGGTTTATGTATGTGTTCGAATTGATCAATTTTGACCTTTAGTGCAGCTGCCTCTCTCGAAGTAAAGTCAATGATAAGCAACATGAGGTCAAATGAACATTTATTCAACGTTGCAACCCACTTTCTACAGAATGTGGGGTCTTTTTTGCCAAGTGTAGGGGCATTTCTGATCCGTAAGCCACGCGGAATCTTCATGGCCCGATAATAATCGCTCAGGGTCATCGCATGAAATAAGAGATCAATGTAGCTCTGTAGCTGTGAAACTGTTGGTATCGCCAAGGGGGTAGGTGGGATGGATTCAGCCAGTGGATATTGTTTCGTTCTCCATACTGAGATTTGTTCAGTGCATACACGGTGATATCTATGCACCAAGTACAACAATCACCGATGTTCACCTATACACACACAGAAAGGAATGCACACTTCTCCTGTAGGAGCACAGGGGGGTATAAATCAGGTAGATAGTGGGTGCCTTGTCAAAGGTTTGGATAACCACGCCAGACCTCCAGTAGATACGAGAGCGAGAGACCGGCACACTCCACGGTAATAAGCATTGTAGTAGCCGGGTGCCTGCACAAATAATGGATATTGCACGGGGGTGAGAGCGGCACTCGCAGCATAAGGAAACACAATAGAATTGTTTGGTTCAACAGCGACGTTTCAACGTCCTTTATTAGACGTTTTCTTCAGGCTAATGCATACAAAAAAAAGTGGGTTGCCACGTTGAATAAATGTTCATTTGACCTAATGTTGCTTATCATTGACTTTACTTCGAGAGAGGCAGCTGCACTAAAGGTCAAAATTGATCAATTCGAACACATACATAAACCAACTCTGATTGCTGATCCTGATACCAAATGGTATGAAAAACTAGCAGGTCAGATTACAGCCTAAAAGCGCGAATTGACTAGTTTTAAGAAGGAGAAACGCGAAAAAGTCGACGCAGATTATGATTGTAACACTATCTACTCGTGGACTGCTCCTAACAGAAATGATCGTCGACCTTTTTTCAGACAAATTAGGTATCGAGGCTACGTGACCTCCGACCATACTTCGGATAATTATTCGTCCAATAGTGACACCGATACAGCACCGAGAAGAGGCAGAGGTCGTGGCCGTCGACAGCCTACTGGCCCTTTAGCCGTGACGACACGCCAGCGACACATAGAAGGCGCCGGCGATTTACAAGGAGGGGCCGCCAGTGGCAAGGAAAAGCCAACTGGCAAAAAAAACCCGATGCCAACCAGAATCTAGTGGTGAACCTATCTAGCTATACTTTGTCTGATCAAGAAAATGCAATTCTTTCGAAAGGATTATCTTTTGTTCCTTCACTCCGAATGGACTCTCTAGACTGGCAAGCAGAACAGTATTCATTATGCCGTCTATTAAAACTTAAGGAACACTTCGCGTTTTCTCCACAAGTCGACACGGGTTCTGATAACCCTATACCTCCCCAACTCAGCAAACTCCAACCCAGATCAACTTTCGACCCTCAGCTCAATAACCCCTCTATTAAGACTTACATGCGTTTATTGGACACACAGGTTGATCAAGCCTTATCGAGATCACCCATCCAGCACTCCAACTTATCTGCGGCAGAGCGCAAAGTTCTCAAAAATCTTGCTGACAATAAGGAGTTGATTTTCCGACCTGCCGACAAGGGAGGTGCCCTTGTGATTATGGATTTCCAATATTACAAAACTGAACTTGACCAGCAGCTTTCTGATGCCGCGACATATAGAAGACTCATGTATGATCCTACTGCTGAATTTCGGAAAGAGCTGTGTTTACTCCTTAAAAGAGCTGTTGACAACAACATCATTGAACAAACACTAATGACTGCATTGATTCCTGATCATCCGGTAGTGCCAGTCATTTATAGTATTCCAAAAATTCATAAATCATTGTCCCAACCACCGGGCCGGCCGATCATTGCAGCCAGGCAATCTTTGTCTCAGTATACATCGGTATTTATTGATGCAGTACTACAGCCTTTTATAATCCGCCAACCATACTATCTGTTGGATACTACCTCATTTCTTACTGCTCTGTTGGGGTTGCCATTGTTGGAAGGCGAAATTTGTCTGGTTACTTTGGACGTGAAGAGCCTTTATACCATAATTCCGCATGAAGCGGGTATGGAGGCTGTTCGCGTCTTTTTAACTCAGCAAAATGACTACTCTGGTCCAGATATTGATTTTTTACTTTCTTTACTTCATTTTGTACTTGTCAAAAATTACTTTATTCATGATGGCAAGTTCTGGCTCCAACTTAACGGTTGCTCGATGGGCAGTAATGCCGCTCCGGCATACGCCAATATATATATGTTTTTCATAGAACATTTGTTATTTTTTCAAGACCCGTTACTGTCAGCCAGAATTTTGTTATATAGGAGATTTATCGACGATCTGTTTGTGGTATGGGCAGGCCCTATATCGGATTTGATAGCACATATTAACAATCATAATGCTAGTACAAGCCCTGTGAAACTCACCATTTCCTATGACCAGAATCGTATCAGCTTTTTGGATGTGTCTGTATCCTTGTCTAATGGGCTGATTTCTACTTCTTTATATCAAAAAGACACGGATAGAAATAATCTGCTTCACGGCTCGAGTTGTCATCCTTCAAGTCTAATCAAAGGCTTGCCATACTCCCAAATGGTGCGTGTGAAACGCATTATCTCAGACCCTTCTGAAGCGGATGCTCAGATTGAGGAGTTGATTGATAAATTCTTGGTGAGAGGGTATAAACTACACGATTTGCTAACAGCCAAAAATCGAGTAGCACTAGTTCCTCGTGACCAATTGCTGGCCCCTAAGATTCATCCTCCACCTCCGAAAATTATCCCGTGGGTGACCACATTTTCCAAAGAGAGCCCGGTCATTAATAAAATTTCCAAAAAATTATGGCCAATAGTCAAAACAGATCCCAACATCAACATCCCAGATACTAGGTTGATGGCCTGCTACAGACGGGGTCCCAATTTTCGCGATATCTTGGTTAAGACAGATATCACTGGATACAACTTACCAGCTAAACCTCCCCCCAGAGGATGTATACGGTGCACTTGCACCGTGTGCACATGCATGATCCCTGGGAACATATTTTATCACCCTCATCGTGGCACAAAATATACTATCCGACATACATTGTCATGCCAAACTAAATATGTAGTTTATCAATTGATTTGCCCCTGCGGCTTGTCATATTGGCAAGACCGAGAGGAGTTTTAAAGAACGCATCACCACCCACAGGTCAACCATCCGGGCTGCGCTAGCGGGTGGTATATGTGATCTCCCGGTACCTAAACATTTTGTTGCTAGACAACATACCTTGCCTTCCCTGAGGTATAGGATGATTGACCACATCCCCCTCAATATACGTGGTGGTAATCGTGGTTTACAGCTACTCAAATGTGAAACTCGGTGGATACACCGCTTAGACACCCTTGCCCCCAGGGGTTTAAATGAACTGGCCGGGATTAGTTGTCTCACTAGAAAATGAATTGATGATTTATTATTGCTGACGTATCAGATACTGTGTTCTTTTGTTCTTATGCTTACATGGTGAGTATTTGTATATAGCTTTTTTATTAACCTTGCCCTCATATAAGCAACCAGCATTACCAGCATGTTCTGTCCACTCTGTATAAAGTACATTCTTTTGTCTGTTGTTTATGTTTAAGTGTTTCCGTGGTGATGGTAGCACACTAATGACGTCATTCCCAGTGCGCCCGGTATCCGGACGGCGGGAGTTTACGTTGAGCACAGTGGTGTATAAAGTAAGTGTTATTTTTTGTATGCATTAGCCTGAAGAAAACGTCTAATAAAGGACGTTGAAACGTCGCTGTTGAACCAAACAATTCTATTGTGTTTCCTTATGCTGCGAGTGCCGCTCTCACCCCCGTGCAATATATATATATATATATATATATATATATATATAGACCAGTGACCTGGCGATGGGCCACCATGCTGATTCATTTTTTGATGTGTTAACAGGGACCTGCTACAGACACAATTGTCAGACCATTCAGGTCAAAGAGTACTTTTGACCCACGCACTAATAATGCCTCAATAGAAATATTCTTTAGGCTTGTTCAAACTGAGACACAGAAATAGAAACGGGTCAGATCAAATCTCTCAAGGGCTGAGATGACAGCAGTGCGATCATTACATGGTAACCAGCATATAGTCATTTACCCCGCTGATAACGGCGGGGGCGTTGTTATCATGGATCGCAGTGACTATGTCTCTGAAGTGATGAGACAGCTGGATGATGGTGTATGCTATAAAAAGTCGCAGCATGATCCAACCAGTGGATACAAGAGAGATTGATTCAGTGATCGAAATGGGCCAGAGCAATGGTGGGATTGATGCGCATACGATGTCATTCCTAACGCAGGATTTTCCAAAAATTTGCCTGATATACATACTCCACAAAAATCCAGTGGCTCCCCCCGGCAGGCCTATAATATTGGCCAGGGGGTCGTTAAGCCAGCCTTTATCACAATATGTGGATTTCCAGCTACAGCCTGTAGTTATAAACAGGGCTGTGGAGTCGGAGCAAATTTCGAGTACCTGGGGTTGGAGTCGGCAAACAATGCTCCGACTCCGAAAATTATAATTAATGACTTCTCTACTGTAAGAATAAAGACCAATGCATGCAGTGCCTCACATAACCGCAAAACGAACACGTTAAGTGACCGTGAAAAAGCATGCTTTCCATGTGCTTCACTATATGGCACGCAACGCACAATTCGGAGCACCAATACTTATAAATGTATTCTCCCTTGTAATTTACAACTTATTTCCAATGTTCAATAAGGTTTTCAATACCTTGTTGGTAGAAATCACCTGGTGTAGACTCGAAAAATTCATTCAACCAAGCTCTCCCACCATACGCACAACATCTTTTTACGCGGATGAAGATCTTGTTTCATGCGCGGGGTTGTTTGTTTACCTTGGCTAAACCATTCCTTACGCTGGTTCATATTGATGTACAGGCACCATTTTTCGTCGCCAGTAACGATTCGGTAAATAAATCGTTCCTTGTGTCCGTTAATTGAACGGTGACGAGCAAGCAATACAGCGGACAAACATTGTGTTTGTCCTTTGCTTAAACTGTTCAATACAGTAGACTGTTGGCTTCCCAGCCTCTAGTTTCTGTAGTAATAATATGTATGTTGCCTTTCTTTCCTTCAAGGAATGTATCAATTACATTTGCATATTAATACAGAGGAGTCGGAGTCGGGGGCAGATGTACGAGGGGTCGGAGTCGGACCATTTATCTACCGACTCCACAGCCCTGGTTATAAAGACTCCTTACTACATTAAAGATACCACAGACTTTTTGGTGAAACTGAGAGAATTTGGGGGGTCGCCACCAAATAGTATATTGGCGACGGTCGATGTGAGCAGCTTATATACCAACATTTCCAATGATGGACTAGAAGCCATATGTGAGATATTGACCCACAGTCCTGATTACAGCGACCCACCAATAGACTATTTGATGTTGCTAATTGGGATCATTCTTTATAAAAATTATTTCCTGTTCAATAATGCCTTCTTTTTACAATTGTCGGGCACGGCGATGGGGTCTAATATGGCCCCATCATATGCCAACTTGTTCATGTACAATTATGAGGGGGTACATATCGTGTCCAATCTGCACATATTCTAAATATGCGGCACTTTATATGAGGTATATTGAGGACTTGTTTATGATATGGACTGGTTCCCGAGAACTACTTGATGAGTTTGTCAGCTACCTCAATCTGACACCTGGAAGTATAAGATTCACCTATACAAATGACGCCCATTTAATCAACTTTCTTGATGTGCCGATTATGTTAAAGGAAGACCAACACATCACTAAAATATTCACGAAAAAAACTGATAAAAATACCTTATTGGCCTACGACCGCTTCTATCCACAACCACTGAAAAGATAGCTACCCTTCTCTCAACTGGTAAGGGTAACCCGAATCACCTCCAATAGAGATGATCTTATACAAACATGACCTACAAGATATGGCAAAACGCTTTCTCGACCGAGGATATGATAAGAACGAAGTCACATCAGCTAGGCAGAAATGCCTCACATTAAATCGAAATGACCTATTGAATGTCCCAAGTACATACTCAACCATTTCATGAGCACTGAAATTGGTAGTCTATAAACATTGGCATATCATTAGTTCTGACCCAGTGATTGGGGGGTGACTGCAAAGACCTCCCTCTATTTACCTACAAGCGCAGCAACAACCTGAAGCAGAGGATTACTTTTTCAGATATTAGCCCCTCATCCGTGACGAGAGGATGGCTAACGTCTAAAAAGGGAGCATTTAAATGCACTGGCTGCGTGAACTGTACATTCATTATAGTGGGCACAGCATTCACCCATCCAAGAACAGGAATGAGCTTTCTGATACTGCATCATTCAAACTAAATCCAAATACATAATTTATGTTATGACTTGCCCACGCAAGAGACTATATGTTGGGAAGACGATGAGAATGGCCAAGGAAAGGATTGGGATGTATAGGTCTTCTATTAAAAGCGTTGAGTGGTGTAGATGGCAATACTCCCCGTCGCACAACATTTTGTTGAAGCGGAACATTCTATTTGAGACTTTCGATTCATGCCAGTTATTTATTTATTAACAGTTTCTTATATAGCGCACACATATTCCGCAGCGCTTTACAGAGAATATATTTTTTTGAACATTCACATCAGTCCCTGCCCCTATGGAGCTTACAATCTATATTCCCTACCACATGTACCTGCACACACAGACATTCTAGGGTTAATTTTTGTTGGGAGCCAATTAACCTATCTGTATATTTTTGGATTGCGGGAGGAAACCGGAGTACCCTCAGGAAACACATGCAAGCACGGGGAGAGTATACAAACTGCGCACAGTTAGGGCCATGGTGGGAATCGAACCAATGACCTTAGTGCTGTGAGGCAGTAATGCTAACCGTTACACCAGCCATACTGCCAGTTGACCATATACCACCATTGCGTAGGGGTGGCGCCAGGCATGGACTTTTGTTACCAAGGGAGTGTCAGAGGATATTAAAATTGCACTCACTAGCCCCGCTGGGTTTGAGCGAAGAATTCTCTTACTTACTAATATCATTAATTTTAGATGTTGATATTTGCCATATGAGATCCTCATAAATATAGGACTAAGAGGCATCATAAATAACTATGAGGTATCTAATATTGGTTGTGCGTTCCACACAGCCGGTCCGTCGCAGCTTCCTCCTTAACATGGCGGTGCGAGTCACGATGCGTCCCATATGTGGGTCCGGTGGTGCGGCGTATGCCGGAATGTCCATGAGGTTGACCACATCAGAGACGGGGACTGCTGTGTGTCACCTCCTACCCCCACTGAACTGGAGCCAGATGCTGTAAGACTGTCCGCTGGCCAGGTAACCTATAGATTCCTCCGGCTTTAGTAGATGCGGTGTGTACAGGTGTTATAGCCTGTTCGATCATATGGAGGTTGGGCATTTCAATAAGAATATTGTGTTGTCCATATAAGGAGATCCGGTATTATGATTGGGTCAATGTGATTGGTCAGCACGCTTAATGAACACAGGTGTTGTTACTAATTAAAAGAGTTTTATGTCCAAGAGGGACACAGAAAGGCAGAACCGTAAAGGTTTTTTGGGGCACGCTTTAGTAAATAATTCTATGAATGAAAATAGTTGTAGTATTAAAATATAATTTTTATTACACTGGTTAAGATAAAGGCGTCAAAGAACAATTAAATCGTCACTTAGGAAATAACAACGATATCAACGTATATGTGAAGTCACAAGTATGCTGTAAGTAAATATCTGGCGAAAATGATTGGTTATCCGGGGACCAACCCCAAAATACACCCTAGTCAATTATATTACAAATATCGATTGACTTATCATGTATTGGGTGAGTTTGAATACGACGTCTTGAATTATAAGGTGCAAAAGATGCTGGAAAAAAGACAATAGAAAAGGAAAAATGACCTCATGAAAGCCAGATGCGGCTTTGACCAATTAACTATACAGCACCGAATATTCCCTACTGGTCCCCCAGTAGGTACTGATCCGGCCTTTCACTGCTTAGCTGCTGAGATCAGACGGGATCAGGCGGCACAGCGAGGTATGATCGTATCCGTAATCGGTTTTGAAGCAGGTGGCTGACACACAGGACTATAGAGCACTTCTGCTTTCCAGAGGGTCAAGCCAGTCGCCTCCCTGTTGACATAGGTGACATTGCAGGGGGGGACTGGTGGCCCAGATGGATGAGAGAGTGATAGATATACAAGATTGAGGTTCAAGTGGTTAATGCGATACACCGACCCTTCTGCTATCCTACCATCATGGTGTACATAGGATGGAGGTTGAGAGTGATAATCTGTGTACGCTCCCCACAGAGAGAGAGTCACTGAAGAAAAATAAAGTGAATGTACCCCCGTGCTGGTGTCTCATTTGTGTCAGTATTAATGGTGACTGACCAACTGTGTAGACAAGGGGTTAAAGGTATTGCTTTGAAATAGACAAAGGAAACAGAATTCGATAGGAATCAATGTGACCTTGTCACCTCCCTGATAGTCATTACCAAACAATGATGTAGAAGGTTGTTCTAATGCTTCATATGACTTAGACTTCCAATACAAATATATGTAACAGGAAAGCAAACAAAAAAGGATCACACATATGTATCAGATGTATTAGGAACCCAGTTGCCACTGAGTGGAAGATGCTCTAAGATAGTTTAAACATTTATATAGCATAACTTCCAAACGGCTAATAACCCCAGTTTGACCAGAGTAGCGTAACGACACTTCTCTTAGACAAGTGAAGGCAAAAATTGAAACATAATATACGTTTACTGTGGGTGACAATACTAAGTAAGATCTAGAGGTACAGCAAGGCTGCTGTATATACGCTGGGTTTAAATACAGAGATACCTGTTAGCGCTAACCGAGCGCTGATGTACAGATGTGAGTGATCGGCGAGGATTGGAGGTGAGGCTGACGTAGGTCAGTGGGACACGCCGGCACCAGTGTCCGTTAGAGCGGATGCAGGGACAAGTGGCTTAGTTCGTGCACTGAACTAGACGTGAAGCCGGCATATGGAGAGGATCAGCATGGTGAGCCGGCGCCGGTGTCCGTAGGACGCAGGGCAGGAGACCGCTCCGTGCGGTCAGCTGTTAGTTGCTGATAGCAGGCGTAGTAGAATGACGTCAGGGGGGTTGGTCCCGGGTGGACACGTGTTTCGCTCTTAGGCTTGTTCACGAGTGACGCGTAGGTGTGGGAATCACCTGGGCGTTAAATACAGAGGGTGACCAATAAGAAGGGAGTAGGAATGTGGGCGGGGTTGCGTGCTTCTGTGGGGGTTAGAGACTGTTAGAAACGGTTACTAGGGCTGAGAATGAGGCGCCTAGTTGGAAGATTACATGGGCACTGGAGGCTGGTTGGTGATTGTACCAAAATGGTATATAAATGATAAAATTATGAAATTGAATATAAATGAAATAATGATATAAAATATTAAATATAAATGTGGTGTATAACAGAAGGTCCTTATTAGATGATTAGGCACAGTGTTGTAGCTGGTAGGAAATCCCTCAGACGAGGATACGGTGAGAGACATAACAGAGCTAAACTTGCCTGACCAAAAATGGTCCATGACTGAAGATTAGAATAAACTGCAAGTAAGGGATATTAATAGTATTGGATAATGGTCCCAAGGCAACTGTGGTTGAAGCTAGCAGTAGCTGTGGGGAGAAGATAAGGGATAGTAGGGGGTACTATTCCGGAATAATGGGAGGAATTGGATGAAAAGTGAATAAAAAATAATAAATAATAAATAAAAAGTAAATTACAAATATTAGAAGATCATGATGGTCCCAAGGAAATGGGTGTCTGAGCTGACAATGTAAAATGAAATAAACAAATTGGAAGGTCATAAAAAGGATGTGTTGTTTAAACTATGTGTGGGTAGGTTCTGAGACACAATACACAGAAGATAATAACAGGTGGAAGGTGAATGTCCTTATGAAGACCAGATGCAGACGTAACCAATTAACTATACAGCACCGAATATTCCCTACTGGTCCCCCAGTAGGTACTGATCCGGCCTTTCACTGCTTAGCTGCTGAGATCGGACGGGATCAGGCGGCACAGCGAGGTATGATCGTATCCGTAACAGGTATTGAAGCAGGTGGCTGACATGTAGGACTACATGGCACTTCTGCTTTCCTGAGGGTCAAGTACATCCTATCCCTGTTGACATAGGTGACATTGCAGGGAGGATTAACGGCCCTGGAGGATGAGAGAGTGACAGAAATGAAAGATAGAGATTAAGTGGTTTATGCGATACACAGATCCTTCTGCTTACCTACCATCGTGCTATACATAGGATGGAGGTTGAGAGTGATAATCTGTGTCTGCTCCCCACAGAGAAATAGTCTCAGGACAAGGATAATGGAAAATGGATGTGTGCTGTGTAGGTGTCACACATCAGTAAATAAATGGAAGCTAACCCACAGTTTAGTAGGGTGTTGAAGTATTACTAGGAATACCACCCTGATGGTGGTAGTACCAATATTGCGTTTAAGGATGGTATAGCATAAAAATAACATGACAAACCTAAATAGTAGCTCAGAGGAGGGTGTAAACCCTGTATAGATCCTGTCAGGGTCCAGTCAGTTACATAATGTATAACATAAAGTAACAAAAATACAGCATATCAAATAACATAACATGACAACCCTAAATAGTAGCTCTAAGGAGGGTATGAACCCTGTATATATCATGTAATCAAGGTGATGATCAAATAAGGAGAGTATTAAAGTAAAGATTTGAACATTACAAATTAATGGTTATATGGAGATATCAACCAGACTCTCTTACAGCGAGAGAGCTGGTGGATTTTTCATCTAGACTCCATGTCACCCAAAGGCCTGAACGAGGAAATAAAATACGGTGCTTTTCTGTAGCCCTCCTGCAATGCGAAGGTTAGAACCCTCGCGGCTTCTCTGTATTGTTCCCATCCAACTAACCTTCTTATATGTCTGTTTAATCATCACTCACAGTTTTCCTCATTAATCATCCAGCCATTTTTATACAAGCTTCAACCATGTCTCATTTCCCTATCATATAACCATTAATTTGTAATGTTCAAATCTTTACTTTAATACTCTCCTTATTTGATCATCACCTTGATTACATGATATATACAGGGTTCATACCCTCCTTAGAGCTACTATTTAGGGTTGTCATGTTATGTTATTTGATATGCTGTATTTTTGTTACTTTATGTTATACATTATGTAACTGACTGGACCCTGACAGGATCTATACAGGGTTTACACCCTCCTCTGAGCTACTATTTAGGTTTGTCATGTTATTTTTATGCTATACCATCCTTAAACGCAATATTGGTACTACCACCATCAGGGTGGTATTCCTAGTAATACTTCAACACCCTACTAAACTGTGGGTTAGCTTCCATTTATTTACTGATGTGTGACACCTACACAGCACACATCCATTTTCCATTATCCTTGTCCTGAGACTATTTCTCTGTGGGGAGCAGACACAGATTATCACTCTCAACCTCCATCCTATGTATAGCACGATGGTAGGTAAGCAGAAGGATCTGTGTATCGCATAAACCACTTAATCTCTATCTTTCATTTCTGTCACTCTCTCATCCTCCAGGGCCGTTAATCCTCCCTGCAATGTCACCTATGTCAACAGGCATAGGATGTACTTGACCCTCAGGAAAGCAGAAGTGCCATGTAGTCCTACATGTCAGCCACCTGCTTCAATACCTGTTACGGATACGATCATACCTCGCTGTGCCGCCTGATCCCGTCCGATCTCAGCAGCTAAGCAGTGAAAGGCCGGATCAGTACCTACTGGGGGACCAGTAGGGAATATTCGGTGCTGTATAGTTAATTGGTTACGTCTGCATCTGGTCTTCATAAGGACATTCACCTTCCACCTGTTATTATCTTCTGTGTATTGTGTCTCAGAACCTACCCACACATAGTTTAAACAACACATCCTTTTTATGACCTTCCAATTTGTTTATTTCATTTTACATTGTCAGCTCAGACACCCATTTCCTTGGGACCATCATGATCTTCTAATATTTGTAATTTACTTTTTATTTATTATTTATTATTTTTTATTCACTTTTCATCCAATTCCTCCCATTATTCCGGAATAGTACCCCCTACTATCCCTTATCTTCTCCCCACAGCTACTGCTAGCTTCAACCACAGTTGCCTTGGGACCATTATCCAATACTATTAATATCCCTTACTTGCAGTTTATTCTAATCTTCAGTCATGGACCATTTTTGGTCAGGCAAGTTTAGCTCTGTTATGTCTCTCACCGTATCCTCGTCTGAGGGATTTCCTACCAGCTACAACACTGTGCCTAATCATCTAATAAGGACCTTCTGTTATACACCACATTTATATTTAATATTTTATATCATTATTTCATTTATATTCAATTTCATAATTTTATCATTTATATACCATTTTGGTACAATCACCAACCAGCCTCCAGTGCCCATGTAATCTTCCAACTAGGCGCCTCATTCTCAGCCCTAGTAACCGTTTCTAACAGTCTCTAACCCCCACAGAAGCACGCAACCCCGCCCACATTCCTACTCCCTTCTTATTGGTCACCCTCTGTATTTAACGCCCAGGTGATTCCCACACCTACGCGTCACTCGTGAACAAGCCTAAGAGCGAAACACGTGTCCACCCGGGACCAACCCCCCTGACGTCATTCTACTACGCCTGCTATCAGCAACTAACAGCTGACCGCACGGAGCGGTCTCCTGCCCTGCGTCCTACGGACACCGGCGCCGGCTCACCATGCTGATCCTCTCCATATGCCGGCTTCACGTCTAGTTCAGTGCACGAACTAAGCCACTTGTCCCTGCATCCGCTCTAACGGACACTGGTGCCGGCGTGTCCCACTGACCTACGTCAGCCTCACCTCCAATCCTCGCCGATCACTCACATCTGTACATCAGCGCTCGGTTAGCGCTAACAGGTATCTCTGTATTTAAACCCAGCGTATATACAGCAGCCTTGCTGTACCTCTAGATCTTACTTAGTATTGTCACCCACAGTAAACGTATATTATGTTTCAATTTTTGCCTTCACTTGTCTAAGAGAAGTGTCGTTACGCTACTCTGGTCAAACTGGGGTTATTAGCCGTTTGGAAGTTATGCTATATAAATGTTTAAACTATCTTAGAGCATCTTCCACTCAGTGGCAACTGGGTTCCTAATACATCTGATACATATGTGTGATCCTTTTTTGTTTGCTTTCCTGTTACATATATTTGTATTGGAAGTCTAAGTCATATGAAGCATTAGAACAACCTTCTACATCATTGTTTGGTAATGACTATCAGGGAGGTGACAAGGTCACATTGATTCCTATCGAATTCTGTTTCCTTTGTCTATTTCAAAGCAATACCTTTAACCCCTTGTCTACACAGTTGGTCAGTCACCATTAATACTGACACAAATGAGACACCAGCACGGGGGTACATTCACTTTATTTTTCTTCAGTGACTCTCTCTCTGTGGGGAGCGTACACAGATTATCACTCTCAACCTCCATCCTATGTACACCATGATGGTAGGATAGCAGAAGGGTCGGTGTATCGCATTAACCACTTGAACCTCAATCTTGTATATCTATCACTCTCTCATCCATCTGGGCCACCAGTCCCCCCCTGCAATGTCACCTATGTCAACAGGGAGGCGACTGGCTTGACCCTCTGGAAAGCAGAAGTGCTCTATAGTCCTGTGTGTCAGCCACCTGCTTCAAAACCGATTACGGATACGATCATACCTCGCTGTGCCGCCTGATCCCGTCTGATCTCAGCAGCTAAGCAGTGAAAGGCCGGATCAGTACCTACTGGGGGACCAGTAGGGAATATTCGGTGCTGTATAGTTAATTGGTCAAAGCCGCATCTGGCTTTCATGAGGTCATTTTTCCTTTTCTATTGTCTTTTTTCCAGCATCTTTTGCACCTTATAATTCAAGACGTCGTATTCAAACTCACCCAATACATGATAAGTCAATCGATATTTGTAATATAATTGACTAGGGTGTATTTTGGGGTTGGTCCCCGGATAACCAATCATTTTCGCCAGATATTTACTTACAGCATACTTGTGACTTCACATATACGTTGATATCGTTGTTATTTCCTAAGTGACGATTTAATTGTTCTTTGACGCCTTTATCTTAACCAGTGTAATAAAAATTATATTTTAATACTACAACTATTTTCATTCATAGAATTATTTACTAAAGCGTGCCCCAAAAAACCTTTACGGTTCTGCCTTTCTGTGTCCCTCTTGGACATAAAACTCTTTGTACAGCTTATCCTGCTGAACGTATTTGGGAGCACCACCAACTCAAAACACGGGCTATTTCATACCTTGATTAGCCTTATGTTGGTCTATTTGATGTTATTTTGATTCATTACCACCATTTATAGCTTGTGACAAACCCTCTCCTTCCAAAAAAAGTTGTTACTAATTAGCCATATGGTGGCTTTAGAGCGATTGTTGGCAACTCTGTTTTGTGGGTCAGTCTGGACAAAGGCAAAGCATGCCGAAACGAATTTATCGACTGCCGCATAGCCTACAATAAAATATATATATATATATATATATATATATATATATATATATATATATATATATATATATATATATATTTGCAGCCTTTATTCAATTGGGTTCCAAATTTCTGCCTACACTAGCATTTATGCTGAACACATGAATACACTGCTATTAAATGCACTCCCCTCTGTTATTTTTGATTGCACCACTAGAGGGCAGTCCTATCTATCTACAGCAGTGATTTTCCACCTTTTTACCTTGCGGCACACTAAATAAGATTTAAAAAAAGGCACACCATGAGATTCCCACAGGGCAAAACACATTGGCCCCCACAGGAAAAAACAAACCTATTGGCCCCCATATAAAAAAGCAATCACACTGGTCCCCACAGGTAACACAAATAAAATACATTGGCCCTTTACATGAAAAGAAAAGACCAGTAAATAACAGTTGAACTGGTGGTGGCGGCTGGAAACTGGTTTGGGCATCTCTAAATCTAGGGGCACACTTGGGAACAGCTCAAGGCACAATAGTGTACCACGGCACAGTGGCTGAAAGACACTGATCTATAGGTTAAATTATAGATCTGACCTCTTGACAGCTGTAAAAGCAGATATGATGGGACATTTATCGATGACCGGTGTCATTGTTGAAGGTGTATAAATGTGCTAAACAAAGTATAACAAGGTTATATATCCAGCTCAAGGCTGTTTCTTCTTAATCCGTAAACAAATTCCTAGTATATTTGAAAGTATAACTGACCAATAAAGCTGATTCTGATTCAGAAACTTTCTTGAACCATGTTGCCCTAGAACAGGGATGGGGAATTTTCGGCCCTCCAGCTGTGGTTGTACTGCACATCCCAGCATGCCCTGCTACAGTTTTGCTATTTGGGGAGTGATGCAAGCACAAGCACTGGTTTTGCATATTACTTTGGTCATAAATCATTTTACTTGGTCCTGGTCCACCAACTCAGAGCATCCCTGGAAGTGCCCTGGTACTGTTTGGGAACCACTGCCCTACTCCACAGAAAATCTGCATTCTGCCACCTGTTACTAACATCAGTATATGTAGGCAGCAGCCAGGCCGCGGGTACGCTCTGCCACTTGTTACTAACATCAGTATATGTAGGCAGCAGCCAGGCTGGGGGTACGCTCTGTCACCTGTTACCCACATCAGTCTATGTAGCCAGCAGCCAGGCCGGGGGTACGCTCTGTCACCTGTTACCCACATCAGTATATGTAGCCAGCAGCCAGGCCGGGGGTACGCTCTGCAACCTGTTACCCACATCAGTCTATGTAGGCAGCAGCCAGGCCGGGGGTACGCTCTGCCACCTGTTACCCACATCAGTCTATGTAGGCAGCAGCCAGGCCGGGGGTACGCTCTGCCACCTGTTACCCACATCAGTCTATGTAGGCAGCAGCCAGGCCGGGTGTACGCTCTGCCACCTGTTACTAACATCAGTATATATAGGCAGCAGCCAGGCCGGGGGTACGCTCTGCCACCTGTTACTAACATCAGTATATATAGGCAGCAGCCAGGCCGGGGGTACGCTCTGCCACCTGTTACTAACATCAGTATATATAGGCAGCTGCCAGACCTGAGGGTACGCTCTGCCACCTGCTACCCACATCCAGCGGCCAGGCCAGGGCTATGTCCTGCGAACGCTTTGCAGCCAGAGAAGATAATCCCGCCCACTAGTCCCTGCCGCTTGCAGTGAGCACAAGTACACCGCTGCTATGGCTCCTTAGTGTGTTCCTTCGCCATAGTCATTGGCGGCATTTTATATAAGCCTAGTAACTTATTATATGATGTGAAACCTAGGGGTAAATTTACTAAAGCGTCCTGTTGCCCATAGCAACCAATCCGAGTCTGTCTTTTATTTCTCTATTGCATCTTAGAAAATGATAGGCAGAATCTAATTGGTTGCTATGGGCAACTTCAAATTGACTCTATGTTAAACTTTCCCCTTGTTTGACATAGCAGAACCCTTGGGTATGGGTCATAGGGACAACACTATGAAAGACGACATACATTAACAGGGCTCAGGTCGACATGGCTAATGTTGACAGGGTTGGATAGTCGACCTAAGCATTAGGCCGACAATGGGAAGAGCGACATCAGTTTTTCATTTTTTTTTGTCCCAAATTTTGACGCAAGTCGATATGGACACTATCGGGGTTCCGCGTACCCTCGCTGCGCTCGGAACACGATTGTATTATCCCACCACGCCCCAGTGGAGGGAAGGGTATGAATAACCGCCTGTCGGCACAAATCTACTCGAAAAAAGTGAAAATCTCATGTCGATCTTTTGACTGTTGACCTTCCCATTGTCAACGTAATCCTTGTGTCGACCTTCCAACCATGTCGGCCTGGTGACTATATCCCGAACCCTTGTGGTGCCGTATAAATGAGAGATAACATAAATAATCTACAGGACAAGAAGACGTTGGGAAGGGAGTCAGTGGGGACATGACACTAATTGTCACCAGCAATGGGAGCAGTACACGGAATTTCATGGACATTAAGCATTAGTGACACGGTTGGTTAAGTGACTACACAGCTGTCAGGAGCAGACGAGTGTCGCAGACCAGACACGGACAGGTAAAAAGATACAGGCTGTTATATTATTACATTAGGTAGGGGGGGGAAGTGGGGGGTTCTCTGGGAGACAAAGGACAGGGCAATATTCCTGACTGCGCAGCCATTAGGGAATTATGGCCGGCAGAAAGATGAAACGGGATGAGGTGAGGTTGGAAAGATCAAAGCTTCTTATTTCATGCCTTGCGGATGACAGGTTAAATCACTAAATTAGAGGGTGATAAAGAAGAAAAAAACTAAAAGTGATTGAAGGTCTAGCGCAGGGTTGGCGAGCGGATCCCTGACATTCCTGCAGGGGTGGCGAGCGGATCCCTGACATTCCTGCAGGGGTGGCGAGCGGATCCCTGACATTCCAGCAGGGGTGGCGAGCGGATCCCTAACATTCCTGCAGGGGTGGCGAGCGGATCCCTGACATTCCTGCAGGGGTGGCGAGCGGATCCCTGACATTCCTGCAGGGGTGGCGAGCGGATCCCTGACATTCCTGCAGGGGTGGCGAGCGGATCCCTGACATTCCGCTGCTGCCAATAGATTTAGCAAAGAGTCTGTATTGAATAAGGAGTATTATTAGTGTAACAAGAAAACACAGCTCCCCGTTATAGCAGAGATTCCCCTAATGGGAGCTCCCCATTACCTGCAGCTGGGTGTCACATTCAGGGGCTGAGCGACCAATATGCAATCGGATAAGGCACCTAGAACGGGCTGATGCTGGGTATACGCCTGTTTCCTGAGGGGATCTTGCTTGAATGTTATTGTACATGCTTATAAAATAGGTGCATTCTAAAAGGGCTCCTGTCACATTCAGCCCTGTCCTTCCGACACATCACTCATCTCCTGATATAGTCTGTGCTGCTGGGGACCCTGCTCCTCCCAGTATATAACTCAGTCTGTGGCTTCCTGCTGCCCCCATTCCCCTCCTCACATCATGTCACTGCCTCTGTCACATGCAGCCCTGTCCCCACTGACACATCACTCATCTCCTGATATACTCTGTGCTGCTGGGAACCCTGCTTTCCCCACTATATAACTCTCAGTCTGTGGCTTCCTGCTGCACCCATTCCGCTCCTCACATCATAACATAAAGGGGCGTATTCAATGAGCCTGATTCGCCATGTTTTTATGGCGAATTTGTGCTGTTTGGCGAATTTCTGACTAAAACGGTGAATCACCCTATTCAATGACCACATGGTGAATACATTTGAAGGTTTTTTTCGCCATGATTCACCGAGTAGGAATCGCTATCTTTTTATGGAGAAGTGGAATGTGAACTTTTAAAATAAAGTGTTTTGTTTTTTACATTTGGTGTCAAAAAAATCAGGAATTTTATTCTGAGGAGGGGCATGCTACTTTGATTCATGTGCTGTAAGCACATGAATATATATTTAATTTAAAAAAAAATTTTTTTTTTATTTTTTTTTACACAGCAGCCAGCAGGGGGCGCCGGAGCCGAGCCGCTCATTACATATTCATATATTCACTGCACCCGATCGTTACGATCGTGTGTAGTGAATATACGCTCCCCTGCTGGCACCCCCGGGGGCAGCCTGTGCTGCCTGGCACCCGGGGAGCCCACCTGCCCCCCACAAACGTTCAGGGGCAGGCAGAGAGACTTCCATCTCTCTGCCTGGCACCCTCCTCAGGCTCCCTGCGGCATTCGCCGCAGGAGCTCATATTCGCCTGTCAGGGGCAGCGAGCCCCTGACACGTTGAATACCGGAGCCCGCTGGCTCCGGAACGTGGCGAATGTGCAGCGAATCCTAAAAAGGATTCGCTGCACCTCGCAGGTATTCTCATTGAATACCGCCCAAAGCTGTAAAGGTGCCCATACACGGTGCGATGAACTCAGTGCTTTTAGTACACATTTATGTGCTTATTTGGAATTGCACACCAAACCCTTATGTCCTATGCAACTTGTATACCATGTCTCATTGCTGCATTATTACAGTATCTGGTTATTGTTAGTAAATATGGGCAGTACGGATGGTGTAATGGTTAGCATTACTGCCTCACAGCACTGAGGTCATGGGTTCTATTCAGGGCTATTTTTCTGCAGGCTCCAGCAGGAACTGTGGCCCTTATTCTAGTTCACTCTTTCTGACAAAATATTTCTTAGATGGACAAAACCATGTGCACTGCAGGTGAGGCAGGTGTTACTTGTGCAGAGATAATTAGATTTGGGTGGGGTTTTACACCTGCCTCACCTGCAGCACACATGGTTTTGTCCATCTAAGAAATATTTTGTCAGAAAGAGTGAACTAGAATAAGGGCCACAGTTCCTGCTGGAGCCTGCAGAAAAATAGCCCTGGTTCTATTCCCACCATGGCTCTAACTGTGCGGAGTTTGTATATTCTCCCTGTGCTTGCGTGGGTTTCCTCCGGGTACTCCGGTTTCCTCCCACAATCCAAAAATATACTGGTAGGTTAATTGGTTCTCAACAAAATTAACCCTAGAATGTCTTTGTGTGCGTGTACATGTGGTAGGGAATATAGATTGTAAGCTCCACTGGGGCAGTGACCGATGTGAATGTTCAACTATACTCTGTAAAGCGCTGCGGAATATGTGTGCGCTATATAAAAAATGATTAATAAATAAAGAAATGTCCTGTTCTTAGATGCAGGCACTTTACAAATATAAATGAACAGAAAATAAATAAAAGTACAATGTTTCTCTATAACGCAGAACCAACCTTAATATCCACCATAAAATCATCAATGTGTTAATGTAGCAATAAACAGACTTTAGCATAATTGAGCCATTTGGGGCTGTAAAAACATAAACCTCTAATTAAACAATTGGGACAATAAACGTGTCAGTGCAATGAAACCAGAGAGGGAGGGAGAGGAGGAGATGGAGGTAACTTGTATTATGTCCACACATCCCTATGGAGATGCCTCTATATCTTTTCTTAAAGAAATCTACAGTGTTTGGGGGGGGGGGGGGTGCAGGGGGTTACTGAAAGGTGAACGTGGCACAGAAGTGACTGTCTATATTGGTGTGAGTGAGAGCATTGCTGGATATGTCTGTGTAAATACATAACTAGGAAAGATTAATTTATTACATAACCCATTGATGTAGCCAAAATGTTCAATAAAAATAGACCTTAATTGGAAATATTACCACCTACAGCTAATTAGCCCACCCTCCCTTGTTATTAACTGGAACCTGTGTTTTGTCTAGCAACCCTGGACAAAGAGCTTCGACTTTAACGAGGGAAGGTGCAAGGGGGAGGGGGAGGGTTTCCATCATAATCTGTTTGGCTCTATAAAGCTTGCACCCCCTTCCATAGGCATTTAAAGGTGGTAAACCTAGAGGGAGGAGGGGGGGGGGGGTAGCTGTGTTCATAATCTGAAGTCTGGAATACTCACATCATCTCCTCGCTATCTTTGGTCAAAATATAAAGACAATGAGAAAAAAAAGAGGAATAAAATCAGCTCTAACCTCAACATTTTAAAAGTTGTCCTATCAGAGATCCATGCATTATTGGTTATGCACATAGCGTTGCATACAATGATATACAGCATGCCTATATATTTTTTTTGTAGTTGAGACTGTATCTGAATACCAAATAATGTTACACTTTGGCTGGGAAACACTGTAGCAGAATTTTTTTTATGCAGTTACAGTTGCAATTACATACTGAATATAGGCATGCTGTATATCATTTAATCAGCTTGTGCATCCAGTTAGCATCCTGATGCACATACAGTGTATTTAATGGGGGGGGAAATGATTTTAAACCTTACCCAAAACAACCAGCTCTATTTATGTCCGAGTTGTTTTGTGTGAGTCTTGCTAACCCCCATTACTTCCTGGCCTGCAGCTGTTATACGGTACGCCATATTCCAATGCAAAAAGAATACAGACCGTATTTTCAAGCGCTCCCTATATTCATGTATCCAAACTCCACTTCATCCCAGATGCCTCTGATGGTTACTCATGTGACATAAAAAAGGGGAAAGAAACCACATATAGCGTGATAACTTCAAATGCAGTTTCTACCACACCTAGATTTCATATGGTGAAAACCGTACCCTGTGCTGTGGTCCACTAAATAAATGGTGGACTGTTCACACTTTAGGTCTGAGGGAGTGATATGACTCCAACGGATACTTCAATCTTCTCCAAGTTGTTCCACATAGAAGAACCAGAGAGATATACTTCCAAAATGGTGAAATACGTTTTTAATTGGTTAAAAAACAATACAAGGTGAAAAATGGGTGTAAACAATGGACTCTCACCGGCTGGAATGGTCCACTATGCAATAGCAGACATACAGAGCATAAGATCACAAAACCACAGGCATCCCTGGATGCTTTCTGTAGGTCTTCCAGTCTTGGTGGATTGTCCAGTGTCCACAGGTCCCCTCTGCCAACGCGTTTCAGACTATGTGTCCTTATGTGTCAGTCACATGAGTAACCATCAGAGGCATCTGGGACGAAGTGGAGTTTGGATACATGAATATAGGGAGCGCTTGAAAGTACTGTCGGTATTCTTTTTGCATTTGTATATTTCTGGTGTGTTGGGTGACACATTTACCGGACAGTTTTGAGCCTGCTCCCAAGCGCAGTGGTTTATCCCATAAATTCTTTTGACACGATACGCCATATTCCGGTTAGTCTTAAAAAAAAAAAAAGGATGCTTCCTGCTGTAAATATGGTCAGAAGTCAGATTAGATTTACATTCGTAGCGTTTAATAAGAACGCCATTACATTGCTTGATTTCCGTAAAAAAGTTGGACATTCTAATGGTCAAGTGACTTTTTTCCTGGCCGCTAAAATTGGCTCCTATTACATTCCATCCACGATCATATTAACTGAGAACCACATTATAATTCAGTACTGTCCAATAAACGTCTAATAGCCCTTTGTCTATTAGCAGACGGGGGTGGTCTATGCACCAGGAGAACCTGTCCCGTCCTCCGTGTACATTATGCAGGCTTCCCATGACAGGCAGGGTCACATTACCAGACCCTTCTGCTCCTCTGATTAGATAAGGAGGCTGGGACCCCAGCTCTGTTCTGTGTTGTCCTGTTGGACAGCTTTAGGCCTCCCTGGATCTTTCCATGTGCTAACTCCTTCTGCCACATTCAGCCTTGTCCAGATCCTGCTTTACAACCGTGACCAATTGCAGGCCCAGGGTAACGCATTTACCAGACACCAGCAATTAGCCTCCAGTACAGTGAGACAGGTGATGCATGGCTTCTCTCCCAGGCTCACATGTCCGGCCTGAGTATGAGGTGCAGCCAGGGCCGGATTTGTGCCTAGGCCCGTGAGGCACGGGCCTCAGGGCGGCACCATTTATGGGCGGCAAGGCAGGCTGACATTCTGCTAAATTAATAGCGGCATGGCAGAGCAGGTGGGCAGCGTGAGTGACGAGCGGCGGCGCCGTCGACATGATTCATCATATGTCGGCGGCAGCGCCGCTTGTCACCCGCCGCTACCCACCCGCTCTGCCATGCATCGCTTCGTTCCGGGACAGCTCCGCTTGCTGGGTGAGTTGAATGGCTGCGCGCCGCTGAGGGCTTAGGCTCACTGCCGCTGGCTCCCATTGGCTACTTTATACACATAGCCTATTGGCTGCTATGTGTATCCAGTGGGCGGGTACAGCAGCTGAGCCGACTCAGCCGAGTGGCGCGCCCGTCCCTAGCCTGCACTACTCAGTCGGTCACGGTCAGTCAGTCAGTGTGAGAGACCTGTCACTGAGACACTGCTGATAAAGTTAATCCTTCAACTCCGGGCCTCCCTCCCTCTGGGTCCTCCGTACAGTGTGCAGACTGCTTGAAAAAATATTGAGGAGGGCTACAGGTAAATTTGAATGATTTTATATATATATATATATATATATATATATATATATGTATGTATGTATGTATGTATGTATGTATATATATGTATGTATGTATGTATGTATAAATATATATATGTATGTATGTATATATATATATATATATACATATATACATACATACAGGACCGGCACCTACTATGGGGTGGCAGCTGCAGGACTCACACACCCCAATGGGGGGGGGGGGGGCGGCCAAAAATGTCGTGCCTAGGGGTGACCTGACCCCTAAATCCGCCCCTGGGTGCAGCCAGTTTCCCGAACGTGTACCACAAGGCATCCTAAGGGATAGGTACATACTTGCCTACCCTCCTGGAATGGCTGGGAGGGTCCCACAAATCGGCTTCCCCTCCCAGCCCCCCGGGAAGGTGGGCAAGTCTCCCGCATTTTCACCACAGACCCTGCTCCCCCCTTCCCCGCGGTATAAAATCTCGAATTTCGTGGGGAGGGGGTGGGGCTTAAATGACGCAAATCGTGACATTTTGCGTCATTTAGGCCCCCTCCTTCCATTCACGGACCCGCAAATTAATGTGGCTGCCTGTCGTGGGGGAGGGGCTTGGAGACTTCAGCCTCGCCCACCCCCAAAACGTAGCCTCATCACGCCCCCCTTTCACTCCTCTCCAGGCTTCTCCCGGAGAGGAATTTTAAAAAGTCGGCAGGTATGGGTAGATATACTGTGCGGCTCTGCAGTAGTGGAGGTGTTGCCCGTAGCAACCAATCAGCTTCTACTTATTTATTTAGTACCTTCTAGTGCAGTGGTGGCCAACTCCAGTCCTCGAGAGCTTCCGACAGTTCACATTGTCTAGATCACCTAGCTGGGGCACAGGTGCACTCATTACTGACTGACACATTATAAATGATCCACAGGTGGAGCTAATTACTTCACTTGCTTCTGTGAGGAGACCTGGAAAACGTTAACAGTTGGTAGCTCTCGAGGACTGGAGTTGGCTACCTCAAGTAGTAGAATATATTTCTATAAACTCACCAGTAAATTAGTCTAGCGTGTACTCTCACTTCGCTCGACATGCTTTATCGTTCCTAATCGGAGTCCACGTGTATGTTAAAGTATTAAAAAGTACAAAAATGTTTAAAAAATATATGAAAAACATATGAAAAACTCACATTGACTTTTTGATTTGTCGACCATTGTCATGTTGATTTTTTTGTCAAATTCGACCTTCTGCAATGCTGTCTGGCGCCTGTCAGGAGAGCTTACATCGCTACCCGAAAGTGTCGGAATCTGGGAGCGCTGGCATGCTGTCAGCATTAAACCCCTTGCAACGAGCATGTAACTCCTGTAAGTGAGCATGTAACCCCTGGCAATGAGCATGTAAGTCCTGGCAATGAGCATGTAACCCCTGGCAATGCGCATGTAACAAATGGCAATGAGCTTGTAACCCCCTGGAAATGAGCCTGTAAACCCCCCTGGCAATGAGCATGTAACAACTGGCAATGAGCATGTAACCCCTGGAAACGAGCATGTAACTCCTGGCAATGAGCATGTAACCCCTGACAACAAGCATGTAACTCCCTGGCAATGAGCATGAAACAACCGGCAATGAGCATGTAACCCCTAGCAATGAGCAATAACCCTAGCAATGAGCAGATAACCCCTGGCAACAAGTATGTAGGAAAGAAAATTATAATTACTGTATAGGGTAGTTGGGTGCCAGAATTTTTTTGACAGAGAAGCGCTAAATTTCTAGTTCCGGCACTGTGTAAGAACGTGGCGACGAGCCTTGCTGCAGTGTTTTTGAATCATCCGTCCCTTTGTTGACATTCCTACAAAAGTGCAAAAAGTTAAATCTAACCTTGAAATCTTGAAGCCCCCACAAGTAAATAATGATCTATTCACTGTCAAAAAATCCGTATAATCAGCAAAAGAGGGGCAAATGTGTGTAAGAAGTGGAAATACAGCTGACCAATCATGTTCTTTGTAGTAATCAACAAAAACACCGACCACTAATGATGTACTGTATAATGACCAACAGCGCTGAGTTCCTACATGGGACAAAAATGCCCCTTCTTTGTTTTTTTGGCATTTATATAATCTTTCCCTCGGAAACTACACGTTTGAGGGCGACCATTTATATTTTCATAATGGATTTTCCCTATAAATATTAGAAGTCAGAATTCCCTGCACCTGCCCCTGAAAACAATTAGAAGAGAGATAGGTGCTTACATTTTAAAGGACAAAAATGTCCCGTCGGCGATCCCAGTGTTCACACCTGTGCTGCATCTGCGGGGGTTGGAATGTCATGTCTGTTGCAGTATACAGTACATAGCGAACAGAAGGCTCCTATCTGTACAGTAGCAGAGCTCATGTATAACTTACAATAGTCAGTAATACAAGCATTAGGTCGACAATGGGAAGGTGAACAGTGAAAAGGTCGACATGAGTTTTTTTACCGCCTGTCGGCACATGTCGGCTCAAAGAAAAAAAACACAAAAAACTCATGTTGACCTTTTGACTGTCGACCTTCCCAATGTCAACCTAATGCTTGTGTCGACCTTCCAACGCTGTCGACCCAATGCATGTCAAGCTAAATAGTGTCGACCTAGCGACCTTATCCCTATACAGTTGTGTTAACATTGTGACGCTGAATACATTGTGATGATGTGTACAGTCTGATTTTGTGTACTGCGTATTTTTGTGTAGTCTCTTGCTGTGTAGTGTTATTTGTTGTGTCATTTGATACTGTGTTTAGTTTAGCTTGATTCTGTGTAGAGTGTGATTGTGTGTACAGTATAACTGTTTGTGTGCAGTGTGATTCTGTGTACAGTGTGATTCTGTGTAGTGTGATTGTGTGTACAGTATAACTGTTTGTGTGCAGTGTGATTCTGTGTAGAGTGTGATTGTGTGTACAGTATAACTGTTTGTGTGCAGTGTGTAGTGTGATTCTGTGTACAGTGTGATTGTGTGTACAGTATAACTGTTTGTGTGCAGTGTGTAGTGTGATTGTGTGTACAGTGTGATTGTGTGTAGAGTGTGATTGTGTGTACAGTATAACTGTTTGTGTGCAGTGTGTAGTGTGATTCTGTGTACAGTGTGATTGTGTGTAGAGTGTGATTGTGTGTACAGTATAACTGTTTGTGTGCAGTGTGTAGTGTGATTGTGTGTAGAGTGTGATTGTGTGTACAGTATAACTGTTTGTGTGCAGTGTGTAGTGTGATTCTGTGTAGAGTGTGATTGTGTGTACAGTATAACTGTTTGTGTGCAGTGTGTAGTGTGATTCTGTGTACAGTGTGATTGTGTGTAGAGTGTGATTGTGTGTACAGTATAACTGTTTGTGTGTAGTGTGATTGTGTGTAGAGTGTGATTGTGTGTACAGTATAACTGTTTGTGTGCAGTGTGTAGTGTGATTCTGTGTAGAGTGTGATTGTGTGTACAGTATAACTGTTTGTGTGCAGTGTGTAGTGTGATTCTGTGTACAGTGTGATTGTGTGTAGAGTGTGATTGTGTGTACAGTATAACTGTTTGTGTGCAGTGTGTAGTGTGATTGTGTGTAGAGTGTGATTGTGTGTACAGTATAACTGTTTGTGTGCAGTGTGTAGTGTGATTCTGTGTACAGTGTGATTGTGTGTACAGTATAACTGTTTGTGTGCAGTGTGTAGTGTGATTGTGTGTACAGTGTGATTGTGTGTACAGTATAACTGTTTGTGTGCAGTGTGTAGTGTGATTCTGTGTACAGTGTGATTCTGTGTAGTGTGATTGTGTGTACAGTATAACTGTTTGTGTGCAGTGTGATTCTGTGTAGAGTGTGATTGTGTGTACAGTATAACTGTTTGTGTGCAGTGTGTAGTGTGATTCTGTGTACAGTGTGATTGTGTGTAGAGTGTGATTGTGTGTACAGTATAACTGTTTGTGTGCAGTGTGTAGTGTGATTGTGTGTACAGTGTGATTGTGTGTAGAGTGTGATTGTGTGTACAGTATAACTGTTTGTGTGCAGTGTGTAGTGTGATTCTGTGTACAGTGTGATTGTGTGTAGAGTGTGATTGTGTGTACAGTATAACTGTTTGTGTGCAGTGTGTAGTGTGATTGTGTGTAGAGTGTGATTGTGTGTACAGTATAACTGTTTGTGTGCAGTGTGTAGTGTGATTCTGTGTACAGTGTGATTGTGTGTACAGTATAACTGTTTGTGTGCAGTGTGTAGTGTGATTGTGTGTACAGTGTGATTGTGTGTACAGTATAACTGTTTGTGTGCAGTGTGTAGTGTGATACTGTGTACAGTGTGATTGTGGAGGTTATTCTGGTTGACTCGAAACTCTGTGATGTTCACGGCGCTGCGTGTCATTATAAGCCCGCCCTCCGCTCGCACATGCCACCGCCCAGCTGTGAATGGATGTTTTGCATAAACACCCATTCACAGCCTATGGGGCTAAACACACATCATTCCATGGTCACTGACCATGGAATGATGTGGAAGGTACACTCTCAAGTGTCTTAGCTTTGCATGTGTTCTGGAGGGGAACATGGTGATGTCAGCTGCCCGCCCCCGGCACCCACGCCACTGGGTCATCACCATGGGAACGTCCAACATTTTCATGGGAACAACCATGAAACACTGGGCGACTACCCACTGCCTCCCACCCGCACTGGTGCACCCGGCGCATGTGCAGTAAGGCAACATCGCTCACCGTTGCGCACATGGACCAGACTAAGGTCCCATATGTACAGTGTGACTGTGTGTACAGTGATTCCCCCATATCAGGGGCATTCTGGGATATGTTGTTCAAAAAACTAGAAAGAGCCAGCCAAACGCTATGAGCATGGTAGCAGTATGGGGTTTATATGTTCTCCCCATGTTTGCATGGGGAGATAGTAGATATTAAAAACTAAACGGATAACAATTTGCACAAAGTCCCCTGTAAACTGGATTACAGAATCAGGATTCCATCGCTGCGTCGCTCTGACCTGGATTCTGTGGGGAGATAATGATGTAACATATGCCACAGTTTGGGGGAAATGCAGCTAAATCTGTCTCTCTATAACCGAGTATAAGAGAACGCGAGGGATATAGCAGCGTGATTGCAGCAGGGGGACACATCCCACTTACACACACATCATATATTTGGCCCTCCAGCTGCTGTGGAACTAAACATTTCAGCATGCCCTGCCAAAGTTTTATCATGCCTAATAGTGAAACTGGCATGTGTAGTTCTACAGCAGCAAGAGGTACTAGAACAGAGGCTGGTGTCCAGTGGCGGATCCAGAGGTGGGGCCAACCCAAATACTTCCGAAAATCACTGTAGGGGGGTGGGGCTTCCATGACATGATTCAGCACGAGTCGGGTAATCGGGTCACCTTGGTCCGCCCACATTTGTTCTATTGTGGGCAGCTGAGGGGAGGTGATGGTGGGGGATGCGGGGAGAACTGACTGCCTTTCCAGGGGAGGGGCGAGGCTGCAGGTGCCTACTGCTGGTAATGCCACCGGTTACTATTCCCAATCATGGTCAACCTGGATGGCAAACTATGCAAATGTTGAAGAATACAAAGTGTAGACCATTGGTGCGTTGATCATTGTCATGTCGACATTTTGTACCATTTGAGCATAAGCACTGTCGATGTTTTATCTGTTGACCTATTGCGTATGCCCACCATATTGTGCCAAGCTATAGACTGTCTGACTGAGCCCTGTCTGTCTGTGCACTGGAACCTAACAGTCATCTGGGAGAACATTTAGAGATTTGAGACCTTTATTAGAAGTAGAGAGGGAGACATATATGGCAGCTGTGATAGATACAGCAGCTGATGTATGCAGCTGATTTTCCAAAATCCCACATTAAATGCGAAAAATGGCAAAAACCGCAGATTTTGCCGTGAAATCGCTCATTCTGAAGGTGCGATTTTTAGTACCGCCGGAACTCGTATCCAGATGTTTTCCAATTCTAAAGTATATAAATCACATATTTAATGAGATGGGAAAATGTTTCTAAAAATCGCCACACATGCAGACCAGGTTCTGACAGGCGAATTTGCCAGAACCATGCACAGATCATTGAGATGTGTGCATGGTCCTGTCTTAAGAAAATGGGTAAAAGTATTTCTTTTTTAAATAGCGTGAGGTCCCCCCTCCTGAGCATAACCAGCCCCGGGCTCATTGAGCCGGACCTGGTTTCAAAATAAGGGGGACCCCCAGATTCCCCCCCCCCCCGTATTTATGGAATCAGGTCAATGAGCTCAGGACTGGTTATGCTCAGGAGGGGGGACCTCACACCATTTAAAAACAATAATAATAATTAACACAAATTTGCACATTTCCACAAATTCGCACATTTTCATGCCTAAAAATCGCACATTATCGCACCATATCGCACTTTTTTGCCTGGAACACGCAGCTCATTAAATATGCGAATTCGCTGCAAAAAATGCGATTTTAAAAAGTGCGATAATGGGCGATTTTGAAAAGTGACTAAGGGCGGTATGTACTAAGGGCAAAATGCGGTAAACCCCCCATTTGACCACATTTTCCTATGTACTAACACCCCGCCGCCACATTTCTGCATAGCAGGGTATCGCCACCTTTGGGTGGCGATACCCTATAGAAGCCTATGGGCTTCTTTTCGCCGCCTCCACCGCAAACCCGCCGACCCCCCTCTGGCTTACCTTAGTCCAGGTCCTCCTGGACCCGGAAGGTAAACCCCTCCTCCCCCTAGTAACGCAGCCGGATGTCCTTCCTGCTGCAGGGGGAGGAGGAGGCGCTGGGGACAGCCTGCTTAGCTATCCCTGGTATGTGGGGAACAGGAGGTGGCAGGGAGGTGACGGAGACACCATAGCGCGATGCCAGCTGCATATGTTAGTACGTATGCGCTGGCAGTGCCCTGAAGGGTGGCGATGTATGTTAATACATCCCGCCCTAAAACTCTCATCCCATTAAATGTCACCCTAAGTTCCATACTTTCTGCTTTATGTCCTTTGTAGTAGTATTATCAAGGTAACTTTGCTTTTCTTTATGTTGTCCTGCTTTAGGAGAGTAAAACCCTACTTGCCGTTTCTGAGGCCACTAGACTTCTGATTTCAGATTTTCCACTTTTCTTTTAAAACGGAACAAATTCCCCAGTAGAATATTTCATGTGGGATTTCCTGTTTGTCAGCTATTTCTGTCCCACTGTTACACAGGCTGCTTCTTATTTTATGAAGTGTCTGTGGGAGTTACGAGTGGTGGCTGAGGCCGGATTCCATCCAATCCCACTTGTCTGCTGTATTATATTAATCTGCTTTATGCTGACAGAGGGAAGTGTCCCTGGATATCACAAGGAATACTTTATTCCCTGGCTAAACCCCACTTTTGTGCTGCCAACAAGAACCAGCAAGAAACTGGATAAAAACCCCTGAAAAACATAATGGGTCAGATGTACATAGCTTCAAAAAGTGATAAAGTGGAGAGTGATAAACCACCAGTCAAGCCGCTCTTAACTGTCATTTTTCAAACCCAGCCTGTAGCATGACAAAAAGGAGCTGGTTGGCTGGTGGTTTATCAATCTCCACTTTATCACTTTTTGAAGCTTAGTACATCTGTCCCTATATCTTACCATATACTAAAGTCCCCTACACAGATGATGGATTCTACCGCATAGCTGCCTCCCCTCCTGCATTCTGCAGGAGACTCCCTGACATATCAGCAATCTCACTCTCTCCCTCATTAGTCTAACAATCTCCCACATTTCACCTAGCCCACATTACACTGTTACATCATAGTTACCTCCCCTCCTGCATTCTGCAGGAGACTCCCTGACATAGCAGCAATCTCCCTCTCTCCCTCATTAGTCTAGCAATCTCCCTCATGTCACCTAGCCCACATTACACTGTTACAGCATAGTTTCCTCCCCTCCTGCATTCTGCAAGAGACTACCTGACATAGCAGCAATCTTCCTCTTTCCCTCATTAGTCTAGCAATCTCCCTCATGTCACCTAGCCCACATTACACTGTTACATCATAGTTACCTCCCCTCCTGCATTCTGCAGGAGACTCCCTGAAATAGCAGCAATCTCCCTCTCTCCCTCATTAGTCTGGCAATTTCCCTCATGTCACCTAGCTCACATTACACTGTTACATCATAGTTACCTCCCCTCCTGCATTCTGCAGGAGACTCTCTGACATAGCAGCAATCTCCTTCTCTCCCTCATTAGTCTAGCAATATCTCTTGTGTCACCTATCCCACATTACACTGTTACATTTTGGGGGGAAAAAGGAATGAGAGAAAGATACACTTACATTGAATCATCAGCGCCATTTCCCAGCACTTTACCAAGTATAGTAGCTCTTACTAACGGCTCTGGGGCTCATCTACATTTGGATATGTCATTTAAAAAGACTCCTCTCAGATGTAGCAGTACACACCCACGCTTCTAGGTGCCACGTTCACAATCTCTTTTCACAATCTCTCCATATATGGAACTAGACACGCCCATTGGGTGGAGTATGACACGCCCCCTCAATGGGACACTATGCAAAATTCTATTACCAACTATAATGTCCCTGAAAGGTTTCAAAAGTAGGCAAGTATGATCTACTGGCGATATCATTAAAGGCTGAATGATACCGGGAAACAATATCGTCACTCCCCCCACACACACACACACGCAAAGACAGTATGCGTCGTTGCGTTGATGATATAGTTAACAATGGGCAAGCTGCACAAAACTGGTAACGATACTGACCACACACACTAAACAATTATTTCAATGTTATCCTTCTCCCATGCGAATATGTCCGCAACCCATCGTAACAGGCTCATCATCGAATGATTTTTACATAGGGCACAAGTCATCGCAGGCGGCGCATAGACTGAGACTTACTCGGCACTGCGATGATAAACAGGCACATCCGGGCTGACGTCACAAACCCTCCTCTGAGCCGGCTTGGTACGGCTGTGTTTTCCCCGACACTCCAAGCATTTTTTTCGCCTGCATTTTTCTGGCCACTCCCCCAAAAAAACAGTCGGTTTCCACCCCACCCCACCCCCCCCCCCCCCCCATGCCTACTCCCTGTCAATCACTTTGCAAACAGAACTATTTACAGGAGTTTATCGTAGGACAGCATTGTGCATGTGTACTGTGAACCGTATGAATGCGCAGTGTATCGATAATCGCTCACTGGGGGTTATTCTGGTTCATTCGCTCCCCCGTGTGTTCGCACTGGGGAGCGGTGTTATGCATCTGCCTATGTGCAGACGCATCTCTGCGCATGTACAGGGTGTTCGCTGGGTGCGGGGGGTGGGGTGGGGTGGCGGTCAGGGCCATTTACATATGGGGGTTTTATGGGCGTTCCCATGAGAACTCTGGGCATTGTCATGCAAATGCCCCAATGACGCATGTGCGGGGGGCAGCCAGCTGACTGCCCACTTCCTCCCGAGCGTCCACACATATGTACAGGGCCGTTTCTAGACAATTTAGCACCCAGGGCGAAGGAAAAAAAATGCGCCCCCCCCCCAACCAAAAACATAACATGGTACTGCGAAATTGCGCGCGAGGAGGCGCGCGCCGGAAAAGGGGTGTGGCTTCATTTAAAAAGGGTGTGGCTTAATATAAGGGCGTGGTCTAGCAGGAAAACAATTGCCTTACATCACACGTTTGCATCCTGCATGACCAGAATTGTCATTGTCCTCCCGCACTTAAGTTGGCCGGCTGAAGGCCACACAGGGACTTAGTACACCTCACAGATCAAGGCCAAACAATGACAGGCTACTTAAATCATTATACACTATTTATCCGTGATGACAATTATACATTACGCCGCACACCGTGATGACAATTACACATTATGTCACACACCGTGATGACATTTACACATTATGTCGCACACACCGTGATGACAATTACACATTATGTCGCACACCGTGATGCCCATTAGACCACACACCGTAATGGCCATTACAAATTATGCCCCACGCGCCGCTGACGCACAACTGATGCCGTTTACTAATATGCCCCCACAGTGCCAGATATGCCCCCACAGCGCCACACATATATGCCCCCACAGTGACAGCTATGCCCCCACAGTGCCACACATATGCCACCAGTGCCAAATATGCCCCCACAGTGCCAGACATGCCCCCACAGCGCCACAAATATATACCCCCACAGTGCCACACATATGCCCCCACAGTGCCACACATATATGCCCCCACAGTGCCAGATATGCCCCCACAGCGCCAGATATGCCCCCACAGCGCCACATATGCCCCCACAGCGCCACATATGCCCCCACAGCGCCACATATGCCCCCACAGCGCCACATATGCCCCCACAGCGCCACATATGCCCCCACAGTGCCACACTTATGACCCCATAGTGCAAAACATATGCCCCCACAGTGCCAAACATATGCCCCCACAGTGCCACAGATATATGCCCCCACAGTGCCCAATATGCCCCCACATCGCCACAGATGTATGCCCCCACAGTGCCAAATATGCCCCCACAGTGCCATAGATCTATGCCCCCACAGTGCCAAACTCACTGTGTCTGTGTCTGTGCCATCGCCTCTGCTTCCTTGGGGAGTGCTGCTGCAGCGCTGCTTCCATGGGGAGGGGAGCGGAGCGCATCGCGCTTCTTTCCTTCCCCTTCACTGTGTAGTTGTACCTGTCTGTCCTGTCGCCCATCAGCCATTCATACCCCACGGGCTGGCTCCTTAATGGCTGCCAGCCCGCGAGCTCTGATAGGCTGACAGCCCAGTGACACACTGAGCGTGGGGGAAGGAGAGACGCATGATGCGTTCCCCTCCCCTCCCTCTGCTTGTTGTGTGTGCTGTGGACTGTGGAGTCAGACGCCGGGGAGGAGGCTGCGGCGGCCGCGGCGTTGGGAGAGCTGCAGAGCGCCCCGGCTGTCAAACAGAGGCGGACAAGCCGTGCGGCGCCCCGGGCTGCTGCTGCACGGCTTGTCCGCCTCTAGAAACGGCCCTGCATATGTAAGTGACCATGGAATGATGTGGGTGGATCCCACTAGGCTGCTTACTGTGTAACATCCATTCCCAGGCCCTGCGAGCGAATGGCCCTTGCGAATGAGTGTCGGCCTGGCCACCATTCACAAGATGGGATTTGGCTGAACTTGCAAGGCTGTGAGTCAACCAGAATAACCCCCCACTGTGCGAATGAGCCGTATGATCAGGTGGGAATTAAGCCCAATGTACGCTGAGAAATGTAAATGCTTTATGACATGTATAAGATCATAATATCATGGTACTGCATATGTTCTGTACAGGAGTATATTAATTGTGTAATAGAATTCCCTTGGTAATGTCACCTAAACTATCCTTATAAAGAAGAGCACTATATGTAGTGTTCATGTCTCATCATGTACTTAATGAGCTGCATACAGTTTGGGGGAGAGCAGAATCAGAGCGTAATTACCTTCCAGCACGTCCCACGTATAACATAGCAGAGGGGCTGCGCATGGTGCTTCGGTTCTGTGTGTAATAATAACAGGCAGCCAGCTGCTGACAGCGACGCTCTTTGAAGTCTCGCAAGTAAAGAGCAGACGGGGAAAAAAGGTTCCTCTGTTTCCAGGCAGACCCCATATTGCTGCAGATGGACCTATACTGGGTCGTAGCATCACATCTGTATTTGAAATAGAATAATCATATTGTTTTGTTTTTTTTTAAACGTCTGTTCAGACCTCCTCAGTGAACCGGCAATATTGCTGGTTCACTGATGTCATGCGGGGGCGGGGCAGAGCAGCGGAGCGTCATCGGTGGAGGAGGCAGCGCGTAGACAGAGCCGGCCCTAGCCTAAATGACGCCCTAGGCAAGATTTTGGCTGGTGCCCCCTAGCACCACCACTAGTTCCGCCACTGACCCTGCTCCCCTTTCCCAGCACCATCAACCCTCATCATAGCAGTCATCATTTTGGTGCTCCTACCCGCAATATTTTAAATAGAAACAGTGCACACATTCGGTGCTCAGCCCAAACAGGGGTGTGTTCTTGCTGGGAAGGGGCATTGCCACACAATAGTACCCCCAATTCAAATTATGCCACACAGTAGTGCCACTTTATTCACATTATATCATGCGATGGTGTCCCTTATTCACGTTACATCACACAGTAGTACCACTTTACCTTATGTACATTACTCCTCACATTATTCACATTATACCCTTAGAAAAAAATCCTGAGAAAATATTGTATTTTAAGCACCTCCATGGCCACACTGCAACCCAGCACAAAGCAGTGTGTGCTGGGCAGAGGAGAAGAGCTGCAGCTGCTGCTGTCACTTAAGGGGAGGGGGCGCGGGGCCCCCACTGGGCCCTTCCATCAGACTTTGGCCTGGGTAATTTTTACCCCCTACCCCTTTCTCTCGGCACCCCTGATAATACCACACAGTAATGCCCCTTACACATGACACACATTATTAATGTCCTTATAACCATAATGCCCCTTACACATTATGCCAACCTTTATTAATGCCCTTCATACACATAATGACACACATAATGCCCCTTACACATATGTTGCACATTATTAATGCCCTTATACACATGACACACATAATGCCTGTTACACATATGTCGCACATTATTAATGCATTTATACAGAGCCGGCCCTAGCCTAAATGACACCCTAGGCAAGATTTTGGCTTGCGCCCCTTAGCACCGCCACTAGTTTTGCCTCTGACCCTGCTCCCCTTTCCCAGCACCATCAACCCTCATCATAGCAGTCATCATTTTGGTGCTCCTATCCGCAATATTTTAAATAGAAACAGTGCACACATTCTGTGCACAGCCCAAACAGGGGTGTGTTCTTGCTGGGAAGGGGAATGGCCTCACTCACACACAGAATATAGGCATGCTGCATATCATTTTAATCAGCAGAAGCTGCTGATGCCCCTAGGCATTCCAAATGCCCTAGGCAATTGCCTAGTTGGCCTATGCCTAAGGCCGGCCCTGCGCGTAGAGCTGGCACTGCTCCAAGAGATGCCTCCACCATTGGTGTGAACGGGAAACGGGTCGCTCAACCCGATTAACCCGTTCACGCCTTAAAGCAACACGGCAGCAAACCGGTAAGAACCCTTCTTTTTTACCGGTTCGAATTGCCGTGTTGCTACCGCTAACGCATTTCAGATCATACCAATTACCGGGTGGAACCGGCATGAACCCGGTAATTAGGTGCAATGTAAAAGGGGTGTGAGTGTTGTGATAAGAGTTTTAAGTATTACTAAACTTAATACAAAGTTGCTCAACTTCAACCAAGAAATGCCCACTGTGCCACATTGCGTCCCACACAATAATACCTCTTGCCCCACACAATAATGGCCATTGCGCAACACTGGTACCACACAAAAAAATGCTCACTGCGCCCCACACAGTAATACCCATTATACCACATTATGCGCTCCGGAGTAACAACCATTGCACCACATTACTCCCTGTGCAGTAACGCCCCCTGCATCTCATTACGCCTTGCACGGTAGCGCCCATTACCGCCAGTGACTTCTCTAGACGGTGAAGCCTAGATCAGAGCAGCCAATCACAGTGGCTACAGAGGAGTTCTATTAGTGGCGCATTTACATCTCTAAAAGTACAGGAGTGGGCGGAGAATTAGCTTCAGATGGTCCAGATGGTGGAGCTTAGAACAACCCCAGGTTGGAGAATCCTCAACTGTGGGGGGTAGGTGGGCTCAGCTGTGGACTGACCAGCTTTATTATTGGAAGCGGGCAGAGTTTTTTGGCATAAGGGCGTGGCTTCATGTCACATCTGTGGCCAGGACGCTTATTGCGGTCTGGAGGTGGGGCTTAACTTGGGGAAGAGCTTTTGGAGCACACAGTGCAGTATGTGTGTTCGTGGGGGGGGGGGGGGTGTCCACATTGACAAAGGGTCAACATTGCCAAAATATCGACACAAGCTGAAGGACCTTCATGCTTTACTATCCACGTGGATTATGATTACAAATGGAAAACCTGGCCAGCACTGTGGTGAGCAAGCATGTGACCCTAATTGGGGGTCCCCGAGCTCAGGTGTTGACATTAACCCCAAAACTCCCTGAAAATATAATGCCAACCATTTCACTTGACCACCATTTCCATGTCAATCCTTTGCTTGCATCAACATTTTTTGCGTCAACACCTACTGCATGCTGACCTTTTATCAGTGTCATCTTAGTGAATGTCGATTTATTGACTATCTACCTAGACATTATCTGTGAGCTGATGCACACCCTACTAGTTAGAGCATCATCCGAGGTAAGTATCACTCAAATGACACTTTCATATTAAATGTGATAGTAATAACTAATCTGGAACTCCCTATGGTAATGTAACAATAAAATAGCGCATAACTTGGACATTTCATTAATGATTAGAGCAGGAGAACAGGCTGAGCCGTCTACGGTGCCGGATGAGATGAAGGATACAATCTGGTGTGTAGATGAACACGCTGGTGTAGGTGTCTGTATGTCGGACAAGTAGAGTAGGTTTGAATGAAGTCTTTGTCCTTGTTCCGTAGTGACAGCTCCATTCAATCTTGTGTGTATTCATGATAGTACAAGTCCATGCAATGGCGTAACGCCCACATATTGCTGCGCTCAATAACAACGTGATCACTACACCCAAAGCACAAAGTTCCTAAATGCAGATTTAATTAATTACCTTTTGCTTCCAGGAGTGTTTCTTCTGCATACTGTAGGCGTGGGACCTATTTACTCCTGTTTAACCTTTCGACATACCCAGCTAGGAATTACAGAAGATGAATGCATTATACAGTAGGAGGTGTGAAACGTTCAACACAAACATAATGGTTATAACAATGGTAAAAATGTAACAATAATAATAGTTAAAGGGTTTTAAATGAGCTTTGAGCAGGTTTATGTGTGATTGGATGGTGATGTCACAGAGTGAGCGCAGTCACATACTGTAGTCTATGTAGCAGGTTAGTGTGTGATTGGATGGTGATGTCACAGAGTAAGCGCAGTCACATAGTCTATGTAGCAGGTTAGTGTGTGATTGGATGGTGATGTCACAGAGTGAGCGCAGTCACATAGTCTATGTAGCAGGTTAGTGTGTGATTGGGTGGTGATGTCAAAGAGTGAGCACAGTTACTCAGTCTATGGGCAGTATTCAATGAGGCTGATTCGACATGTTTTATGGCGATTTTGTGCTATTTTCGTGCTGTAAGGCGATTTTTTTGACTAAAACGGTGAATCACCCTATTCAATGACCAGATGGTGAATACATTTCAAGGTTTTTATCACCTTGATTCACCGAGTAGCAACCGCTATCTTTTTATGGTGAAGTGGAATGTGAACTTTTAAAATAAAGTGTTTTGTTTTTTACATTTGGTGTCAAAAAATCAGGAATTTTATTCTGAGAAGGGGCATGCTATTTTTATTCATGTGCTGTAAGCACATGAATATATATTTAATTTAAAAAAACACACAGAATGAGCACAGTCACACGGTCTATGTAGCAGGTTAGTGTGTTTTTGGGTGGTGATGTCACAGAATGAGCGCAGACACACAGTCTATGTAGCAGGTTAGTGTGTTATTGCCGGTTATTAACAGAGTCCTCTTTTATCTGAACATGCAGCTTTATGTTGACTATATCATGTACAGAATATCATTGTTTGGCCTGGAGGTCCTCTGGAATAGTTACGATATCACTCATGGAGCGAATGATTTAGTGCAGGCATATCCAATCTTGGCCCTCCAGCTGTTGTGAACTACAAGTCCCATCATGCCTTGCTACAGTTTTGCTATTCGAGAATGCTAAAACTATTTCAAGGCATGCTGAGATGTGTAGTTTCACAACAGCTGCCTGGACATGCCTGGCCTAGTGTGTACCCAGCATTAGGGAACAAGAACAAAGAATGAGACAATAGTAACGGGAGACCTGGAACGGAACTCAACTGGGAACGAGATTTAGCGAGATAAATAAAACTTGCGTATCTTGCGCCCAGTTTCGGATGACCGCTGGTATGTGCGCTCCTGATTTTTTGAATTTCCCACCCACAATTGAATTCCACCGTAGGAAGCATTTAACACAATGCTTCTCTCTGTATGGAGATGTGTCAGAATCACTTATGCAGAAGGGGAATATTTTATTAGGCTGTAACAACTGTTGAACTTGGAGGGAGAAGCTAAACGCTGTTCAGAATTAAATTCCTATCAGATCGCGCACGTCCCAAAAATGCAATAAAAGTTTAGCAAAATGTAAACACCATAAACGTGCGCGGTTTTTATAAATTGCAATCGGTAGCCAAACAAATAACTAGAAAACAGACAAGCAGATGGTGGCTACTGCCAGCGATGTAAATAGCGCAGGCGTCTGCCAGCGAATACGGCAGAGCTGGGGGATCCGCCCAGTCAGCATTGAGATCCAACAGGCTCTTACTAACGAGCGCCACATTCTGCCACATGCACATCTGGCTGCGAGACAAGAATGTGAGAACTCTCCCAGCTTCTCTTCCAGATCTGCTGCAGATGATTGTGCTCCCATACGCTGTACTCTCCCAGCTTCTCTTCCATATCTCCTGCTGCAGATGATTGTGCTCTCATGGGTTGGGATCGTTTAGTCGACCATAACTAGGTGGACAAGCATTGGGTCGACACCACTAGGTCGACATGGGTCAAGGTCGACATGGGTCTAGGTCGACATGACATTAGGTTGACACTAGCGATAGGTCGACATGGGCTAGGTCGGCAGTCAAAAGGTAGAAGGGGTTTTTCACTGTTTTTTTACCCGAACGTCGACACATTCGGACAGGGCAGGGTATGCTGCAGGGAGTCGGGCAAATTTTTTAAGCCTGGTGAAGTGACAAAGTGTCCGGTGATAACGCAGCAGCCAATCAGCTCATAACTGTCAAGTTACAGGCTGGGTTTAAAAATAACAGAAGCTGAATTATCACTATGGGGGTCATTCTGATTGACTTGGTAAGTTGCGAAGCTCGCAGCTTACCAAGTCCCTGTGACGCCGCAGTCCCTGTGGCGCTGCATGAATCCTGCCCCCCGCCGTATCCCCTAGCAACCAAGCAAGGGGATGTGTTAGGACAACATGTGCCCGCAGCAGGAGCAATCATTTGATGGTCGGTGACCATCGAATGATTTCCCCTGCCTTCACAAATATAAGTCAGTTGAGAATGCTGGGATGAAGACAGGGTGGGTGGCTGAGGTCATGTGACATCAGCTGCCCGCCCCTGACAGGCATCGACCCTCCCGCATACCCATGGAGATGCCTAGTGTATTCATGGAGACGCCTATGAAATGCTGTGCGTTTCCATGGCCCAGCTCCTCCACCGCCCCCTTCCCTCCCTCCCTGCTGCGAACAGCCCAGCGATTGTGTAATTGACCGCGGCTGTTCGCAGTCAGAGTCTGTACATGTGCAATCCCCGACCATAGGGGCAAGGGCCCCTTTATCACTTCACCAGGCGTAATAAATTTGCCCCTCGGTTTGGTCCGACAATCCAGGGTCCCGACTGTCCTGGTTTTTTACCCAATCCTCCCTTTTAGTATGTACAGGGTGGGATGTATTAAAATACATCGCCGCCCTTCGCCACACCCCCGCCGCAATGCCAGCGCATATGTACTAACATATGCGGCTGGCATCGTGGTGCGGTGACGGAGGCCCCCCGCGATACCTGTACTGTTGTGGCTGTCCCGGTGCCTTCTCCTCCCCCCTGCAGCCGGAAGGACGTCCGGCTGCCTTGCTAGGGGGTGGAAGGGCTTACCTTCCGGGGTCCAGGAGGACATGCAAGAAGGTAAGCTGGAGGGAGGGGGAGAGGGGGGTCGGTGAGGAGGCGGGGTTGCGGCCAGAGGCGGCGGGCGGCAAAAAGAAGCCCATAGGCTTCTATAGGGTATCGCTACCCAAAGGTGGCGATACTCTACTATGCGGTATCGGTGCGGCCGCGTTTTAATACATAGGAAAATGCAGTAGAACGGGGGTTTTACCGCATTTTCAGCTTAATACATCTCGCCCACAGTATGTAGAAGAGAACATGGACCAAATCACTGATGTCATTTCTAAACATTCCTATTCTTTTCACCTTATAAGAGGAAAGTTCTATAATAACTGTAAAGAGGCCCCATACAGAGAAAGAAAAGGGCCCTGCCCTTTAAAACCAACATTCAGTTTTCCAAGTGAAATGAAATGATTTTGTCATGAGAGTTTCCTGCCCATGACTTCACTCCTGCAGAAGATTGAATTCCCGTCCTAGAAACAAGAACAACTGTTTGCACAGATGGAACAGATTCCATGTTTAGTAACTTAACCTATTTTATCCCAGGATGTGGTCACCGCAGCTCAGCCAAAAATGTGCATTACAATCACTGCTGCATCAGACGTCTTGTAGAGCTTAACGTTGGCTGGTATAATTATTTTCCATAGGCTGGGGAAAGATGGGGAGGGGGGTCGTGTTAGCAGCAAGCCGTTCCTATGTTTAAGGTGTATTTTGGCCTGAGTTATATATGGAGGGAAGGAGACAAGAAAGATGAGGAGCTGGATTTGGTGTACGCCAAACAATGGTTCAGACCATTGTACTTGCCAGGGATCTCCCCTCTCCTGCCCACAATATGCATGATGTAACCAGCACGGTCTACATACCTGATGGGTGGTTCTGGCTTGGGCAGGCATGGGGGTGCTATAACAGGGTCAGGTGAATAAAGCTAGGTGGCCTGACCCAGTTCTTGCACATGGTGTGTAGAGTGGACAGTGAATCTGCTAGCTTGTAACTTTGTGTGCGCAGTGATTGGCCCAAGGCCGTGTATATCAAGAAACTTTATTTAACAGGAACAAGTAGAGTCAATTGAAATGTATTGGTCTTTAAAATGATCGGACAGGAACTGATTGGAACCAGACTGGGGTGGAATGTAACAACCAAGGGGAACTGGAATACAACTGGAACCAGGCTAGAAGGGCATTCAACCGGAGATGGACTGGTGACGGATACAATAGAAACCAGACTGGATGGAATATACATGAAACCAGGATGAACTGGAATACAACTGGAGCCAGACTAGAAACGGAATACAACTGGAACGCACCTTACCTACAGCCTGACCCTCCCTCCCTCCTCAGTGGCTATCCCTAACCATACCCCCTTAGTGCTAAACCTTCCTTACCTTGAGTCTAACCTTTACGCCCTCCCAAAGCCTGACCCTCCCCTCTTCTTCCTAATCCCCCCTACTCCCATATCCCTCCTTACCTGCAGTCATACCACCCACCCAACCTGACCCCAAACTTCCCCCCTTAGGGTCTAACCCTCCCCCCTACTCCCCTAACCCTCCATACCTGAATCCTAACCCTTACACCCCCCTGCAGCTTAACCCTAACCCTCCCTGGAATATTTAATACTAGGTGATTCATCGCGCCCTACGAGCGCTCTTCACACCGTCGTAAGGGGCTGCGCCCCCTTAATTTGTGAACATTTGTATATGAGAAAGATGGTTAGAATTAAAGATGGCCTGTATTGCAACTTGAGTTATAGGTGAAATGTGTTACATAGAGAGCATATGATTTGGAAGGGGGTGTGTATTGTTTTGTTTAATTAAAAAGCGGTTACAGAGTAAGATGTACATTGATAGTGTGGATGGTACAGTGACATTTGTGGGTGGGGGGGGCTGTGTGTGCATGTTGTTTAGGTGTGTGTGTGTGTGTGTGTGCGCAATAGTATAGTAGCGTGTTTCTGAGTCAGCGGCTCCCCACTGTCGGAGGTCACGACACAGGAAAACAGGAGGCTGGGTAGTGATAGGGGTGTGTGGGCATAAGGGGGACTAAAGAGGGTGGGAGATACTGTGCAGCTTCTGCCAGTGGGTGAGGGTCCAGCGTGGCAGTACAGGATGGTGGCCCTTAGTCAGTGTCTCCTCCTACTGGGTGGGAGTTCGGGTGCATGAGAGCAGGAGGCTGGGCTATGAGGCATGATAGGGGCATGTGGGCAAAACAGCGTCAGCGACTCCCAAGTGGTGGAAGTTACGGTTCAGGAGAGCAGGAAGCTGGGTAGTGATAGGGGTGTGTGAGTATACGGGGGACTAAAGAGGGGCTTAGGGGTGCCGTGAATTGCGGGAGGGGCGCGGGGGGTGCCGTGAATCAAGGGAGGGGGGGGCGCAGGTGTTGGCAAATCGAGGGAGAGGGCGGGGGTCCGCAAAGCGTGGGAGGGGGCGTGAATTGCGCGAGGGGGGGTTGCGAATCGCAGGTGGGGGGGTGTGCGGGGGGTCCGTGAATTGCGGGAGGAGGGGGAGCACGGGGCGCGATGAATCACCAAGTTGGTTATATATTCTTGTAGAAGGATGGTAGGATGTTGCTGTCATTCAGAATGCATTTACATAAACAGTAATAGTATCAGTAAAAGATCTGACTTAAAGCACCTACAGTAAAACAGAACAGGTGTTATATATTATACAAAGAATTGGTTGATGTCTAGGTTGACGTGCACATAGTTGTCACTGGAAAAAAATTGCCACAAGAAAAAATCAACATAGAAAGGTCAACACATGTAAATGTTGACATAAGTGTGACACCTCATTGGTGTCCATGTCGACACATGAGAATGAATATGAAAACATTAAAAAAAAGAAAAATAAATCTTCAAAAACTCATGTCAACTATTTTCATTGTCGACCATAGCCATGCCAGTGTTTTGCATGTGCCATTTAATCCTGGGGTTGCCGTGAATCGCGCGTGGGGGAGGGAGGAGGTGAGGGGTGTCCGCGAATCATGGGAGGAGGGGTCGTGGGTGGATGCCGTGAATTGCGGGAGGGGGGGGTGTGGGTGCCGCGAATCGTGGGAGGGGGGGGGGTGCGGTGGGTTGCAGTGAATCGCGGGAGGGTGGGTCGCGGGGGCGGGGGGTTGCCGCAATGACAGGAGGGGGGTCAGGGGTGGGGAATCGCGGTAGGGGGGGTCGTGGGGGGCACCGTGAACCGCGGGAGGGGGGGCCCGGGGGGTTGGCGCGAATCGTGGGAGGGGGGGTCGCGGGGTGCCGCGAATCGCAGGAGGGGGGGGTGTCACGGGGTGGGGCCGCGAATCGCGGGAGTCACCAGGGGTGCCGCGAATTGCGGGGGGTGTGCTGCAAATCGCGGGAGGGGGGTCGCGGGGGGTGCCGCGAATCGCCACAAGAAAAAAGCAACACAGAAAGGTCAACACATGTAAATGTTGACATTAAGTGTGGCACTTCATTGGTGTCCATGTCGACACATGAGAATGAATATGAAAACATTGAAAAAGTGAAAAATAAATCTTGTCAACCTTTTTCATTGTCGACCATAGCCATGTCAGTGTTTTGCATGTGCCATTTAATCGTGGGGATGCCGTGAATGGGGGGGGGGGAGGGAGGGAGGTGCATACCTCCCAACATGACACATTGCTCTGTTTCTGGACTTTCTTCTTAATTTATGGATTACCATCACCTGTGCTTAAACACCTTTCTTATCAATTACCCTGTTTAAAACAGGTGATGACAATCATAAATTAAGATGGAAGTCCACAAACAGAGCATTCTGTCCCTCCTGGAGAGGGTCATGTTGGGAGGTATTGAGGTGTGGGGCGCTCACCTGGTGTGTCTGGTGAGTAGTTGTGTCTTTGCTGTGTAACATGGAGAGGCAGAGGGTGTCTGGCACTGTCTGTGGGCTCACTGGGCTGGTTCTCTGTCATGTGAGTCAGTCATGTGAGTCAGAGGCTCCACCCAGCGTTACAGCTCCAGACACACTTTGAGTGACAGATGTAGCCAAATATATAAGAGATCAGGATGCAGACAGTCGGGATTGAAGCACCAGCATTGTCATCGACGTTGGAATCTTCTGTCCAGTGTCAGCATTCCGGCATCATTATTCCAGCTGCCGGCATTCCGATGGCTGCAGCTGGAATAACCAGATCCCTATTGAATGGTTAGTTATAAGCTGTGTAGGAAATTATAGATTTTCTGCAAGCACAAAAATGTGGGATACATTTATATGTAAAAGATATATACAGTAGGAGCAAGTTTCATCTTTGCTCCTTTGGCCATGGCTAGCCATGGCTATTCTATTGTTCTCAGCTGCAATACGTATTGTATTGCAGCTGAGAACAATAGAATAGCCATGGCTAGCCACGCCCAAAGGAGCAAAGATGAAACTTGCTCCTACTGTATATATATATATATATATATATATATATATATATACAGAATATACTGTCTATCTATCTATTTTTATTTATATATATATATACAAATCCAAACAAAGGGCACTCAGGGACTTCAGGTGGGTGAAAACAGAGGACTGGTTTATTTCTCAGTCATAAGATGTGTCAACGTTTCGGGGTCTCCCCCGTCGTCAGGACAAAAAAGGGTGAATGAACATGGTGCATACAATACAAACATTTATAAGCTTAGGCATACTTACCCCCTCCTGCAGTAAGCACTCACATCGCGACCGCCAGGCTTGATTTCCGGGTGCGATCGCACGCTGGTGACGTCACCGCTACTCACAGCGCCATCTGACAGGCGCATCACTGCGGCTCCGTCCTGGGGTCACGTGGGGCTGGCTGCTGGGGAGGCAAACAGGTGATTAGTGCTATGGCAACAAAGTGGTAAACAAATTACATGAATGGGCTGGAGTCAATATACAGCATACATTTACGAGGATGCCTGAAACGGAGTGCTAACAAAACACACACAGCAAAAGGTGGAAAAAACATTAAATGAGTGACATCAGGTGGATAAACATGGATAATGTACAAAAATAAGAGGAAGAAAATTTTTAAAAACCCTGTACTTCTAGGGACTGCGTAAGACTCGCAATGAGTCGCAATGTGGCAATAGGCTTAATGGAAAAGCAGCACTAAACAAAGTTGTGCCTCACATAAAGCACATGCATCAGTTAGCTACGTGCCAGAGCATGTGAGCAAATTGGCCGTCATGTCAGCTTGGAGCAGGTGTCGACCATGTGTCGGAAGAACAAGCAGTGGAATGAAACGCTATGCTGAGGGTGGGCAGGCTGTTGCTGTGGAGCAGGGAGGGGGAAACGTGAAATGGATAGATCTTTATAAAAAAGCATGTAAACCCAGGCTGTCATTTAACCCCTTGGGAGCCAGTGTGTCCAACCGGAATATCCACTGACATTCGAGTTGTAGGAGTTTCTTAGACCGGTCTCCTCCCCGAATGGAAGGGGGAACGTGGTCTATGATCTTATAGCGCAGCCTTGCCAGGCTGTGTTTTGCCATGGCAAAGTGCCGGGCCACCGGTTATTGGCTTTTGCCAGACGCCAGGGCTGCTCTGATGGCACTGCGGTGCTGGACCATGCGAACTTTAAATGCGCAGTCTGTCTTGCCGACATAATTAAGTCCGCACGGACATTGAATAACATAAACAACGAACTCTGTAGAACACGTCAAGGGCCATTTGATTTTAAATTTTTTGCCAGTGTACGGGTGTGTAACATCTTTGCAGGCTACCAGGTAGCCGCAGGTAATACAGCCGAGGCATTTATAACAACCAACCCTGCTGTTGCGGCTAGACCGTGTCTGGGTGTTAAAGTTGGTAATTTCAGTTTTGACTAACAGGTCTTTAAGGTTGGGGCCACGGGTATAGCTAGGCATTAATTTCGTATTTCTAAAGATGGGTAGATCGGGATCTGTGCGGACGATGTCCCACCACCTTTTGGCTTTGTGGGTGGTATTCTGGCTGGTGGTACAGAATTCATTAACCCAGGGGATGCTGGGTTGCTTCTGGCTAATGGTTTTGTTAGAAATTAGGTCTTTACGGTTTTGAGCCATGGCTTTAGTTTTAGACTGAAGTAATTAATTAAGTGGGTAGCCACGTTGTAAAAATTTGTCGATCATGATGTCAATTTGACAGGATGCCTCCGCATCCAGATCAGCAATCCTGCGGGCTCTTAAAAATTGGGAATAAGGGAGGCTTTTGACAGTGTTGCGGGGATGATAACTATCATGCCTCAACACTGTATTGCGATCAGTAGGTTTGACATACAGCGTTGTGTGCAGTCTGTCATTACTGATTGAGATGGCCAGATCTAAGAAAGGGATCGTGGTGGTGCTAGTGGATAGCGTAAGTTTAATGGGATGTTGAGAGTTGTTCTGGTCGACTACAAACTCCTCCAGCGGGCTGATAGGACCTCGCCATAAGAGGAAGAGGTCATCTATATAGCGTTTATATGTGTCAATTTGGATATTGACCGCCTGGTTGTCTAATAGCTGGACTTTTTCCCACTGCCACATATAGGCATTAGCTAGGGATGGCGCTACCGGGGATCCCATGGCACACCCCGTCTTTTGTAAATAGTAGCCTCCGTCGAAGTAAAAATAATTGTGCGCTAAGGTGTAACTCAATAGAGCGCTAAAGAATTCGATCGTGGGGCCTTGGTACAAGGGGTGATTTTGAATAAGTGCAGCCACCGCCTGTACCCCATCTGAGTGTGGGATACAGGTATACAGGCTGGTTACGTCTAGCGTGGCCAGCGTGATATTCTGCATGTCGGGACTCTGGTTGGCAAAAAGCTGCAATAATGAGGTAGAATCTCTCAGATAAGTGGGTAAAGATTGGATACAAGGTTGGAGGTATGTATCAAGGTACACCGCAATAGGTTCGCACAGCGACCCCCTGGCAGAGATAATGGGGGAAATTTACTAAAGGAAATTTGTAAAAAAATAGGTTTATTTGTATCCAGAAAAACACTTATTTTTGACATTTACTATCCCAAAAATACGGCAATTCGTATTCGTATTGATAGCACATCAATACGAATACGAATTGCCGTATTTATGGGATAGTAAATGTAAAAAATAAGTTTATTTCTGGATACAAATACACCTATTTTTTTACAAATTTCCTTTAGTAAATTTCCCCCAATGGGTCTGCCCGGGGGGTGCTGTGCGTCCTTGTATATTTTAGGTATAGTGTAAAAAATCGGCGTAACCGGGTACGCTGTCTGTAATTTTTTACACACGGTCTCAGTAATGATGCCATCTTTGGCAGCTGTGGTCAACAAAGAGTGCAGGCACCAGGGCAAGCTACCTTGGCTTATACCCAAGTCCGGGAGTGCCAGTTCTTTCAGACTCTATATATATATATATATATATATATATATATATATATATATATATATATATATATATATGTGCAGGTGTTCCTATAGAAAAAACCAGGCGGCACTCCACGGACTTGTGAAAGAAAGGAGCAGTGATGTTTATTTGCTCACTGCTCCTTTCTTTCACAAGTCCGTGGAGTGCCGCCTGGTTCTTTCTATAGAAACACCTGCACATATATATATATATATATATATATATATATATATAGAGTCTGAAAGAACTGGCACTCCCGGACTTGGGTATAAGCCAAGGTAGCTTGCCCTGGTGCCTGCACTCTTTGTTGACCACAGCTGCCAAAGATGGCATCATTACTGAGACCGTGTGTAAAAAATTACAGACAGCGTACCCGGTTACGCCGATTTTTTACACTATACCTAAAATACACAAGGACGCACAGCACCCCCCGGGCAGACCCATTATCTCTGCCAGGGGGTCGCTGTGCGAACCTATTGCGGTGTACCTTGATACATACCTCCAACCTTGTATCCAATCTTTACCCACTTATCTGAGAGATTCACCAAGATAACTGCTAACGGTTGGAGTGTGTCCCCAGTATAAGCTTCCAGTTGTTTCTGTTAGCAGACAGCTAAAAAATAAAAGGACCATTTGTCTGTCTTGGAGTCATCTTATTGTTGGAAAAAGTGGCGGAAGAACCATGTTGTAAAATTACTGAAAAATATATCAGTGTAATGGACTAATTGTGGAATCTGGCTAGGCGGTACTGCAACTAGCGCACCCCGATAACCCCTCTTTTTTTGCTTCCTGTACACCCCTGGCTCTCACTAACAGGAGAACCATATCGGAGGAGCAGCTGTTAGACTAGGAGAAGCACACGTCAGAGGTTAACCTTTGTATTGTCTATATATATATATATATATATATATATATATATATATATATAATGTTAGGTTGTAGACCGCACTCTCACTGTGGAAGAAATACGTCAACGGTGGGGTGTCCTGTGAAGGGGTGCAGAGTGTACTCCGAACTCCAATTAACAGAAAGTGGTTTCTCTAAGACAGAGACACAGGCACTCGCCACTTTATCCAAAAATAATTCAGATTTTTGGTAAAAAATAAATAAAGTTTATTTCTCAAATGAGCCAGCAGGTCAAAGAAGTTAAACACATCACCAAAACTCCGACGTTTCGGTCCGTCAATAATGGACCTTTATCAAGGAGCGTTTCAGGTGAGATGTAAAGGTACAGCAAAGCCATATAAGAGCTGCATGCAAACCAGCATGGAGCAGTGGTGGTATATATATATATATGGAAAAGAAGGAGAATAGATGTGCGCCCTATGTTCTTCTCACCTCAGAAAATACACAAAATTAAAAAGCTAAGAATAAAATATTAGATCCAATGAGTGATCCAACATTGGAAGGTGATTTCACAGATAATTTCACAGATGCGAGCCTACGCGTTTCGTCCGCTAGGACTTCCTCAGGGGTGATCTGGGTGTAATCAAGTTTATGTAAATGAACTAGAAATCGCTGACGAAATTCCTTTAAAACCACAATGCATTGTAAAAGGCGGATGTCATCAGACTCTGTGTGAGAACCCTTGTCACACAGAGGGCTCCAAAGTAACCAAGATACAAACCCAATATCGGATGATGGGATTAACCACTTATTGGTGGGTATCACTTTAAAACAGCGTTTTTTTCGAAAAGTGTCACTTCCAAATGGATATGCAATGGTACACTCAGTTAGCCAGAAATAATTTGTATCTCCAGTTCAAAGCAGGAGCAGCAGTCTGCGGGGCCAGGAGGGAGACAAAATTAAGTAGATGGATGTGAAACATATTTTCAGTTTTACTAGCAATTTTAAAGTCACCATATAAACCTAGACTACAAAGTCTGCGCCCTGCCCCCCCACCGACTGAATTTTTTTTTGTCTCCTGCTGACCCCCGGCACCCACACTTAATAAGCATCTCCCCGCCATTACGAGCTAGCTCCATGCAGTAGTTTCTGTGATTATGATGATCTCCCTAACAATAGGAGGTAATAATAAATTGCTGCTGCTGGGAGGTGCGGCTCTGATAGGTGAAGAAGTGGTTGAGAGGAGGAGAATAGAGACTTACTGATACTTCTTATGGTGACATTGCTCACCATGCTCACCAAGGCCCGACTATAGATCCACCTGAAGGTAATGGGGTGCTAATTTTATGAATGATTAATAAGGAATTTATATAACGAATTGGGTGTATTTGTCATAGGAGAGCCCTATTGCTAGTGAGACAGATCTATGTATCACAGTTTAGCCATCCACGTTACATGGCGTTACCTGTTCTGGTTGCGCCGTCTTATCACGCCATTGGCAGAGCAAGAGCACTAACACTGCTTTATTCTGGGCATAGGATTTATTTTTTAGTTGGTGGCGTAATTACGTTTAATTATTAAAACAGAAAATACTATAAATACAATGTATACAGCAGGGATGGGGAACCTTTTTTGTGCCAAGGGCCATTTGTATGGGGAAAAAATCCTTTGGGGGCCAAAGGTAAAAATGTCTCTTACAAATTGTCCTGCTGCAGCTGTTCCACGCTCCGGCGGCTGCCACTGAATAGGACTGACTGTCTCCGGCTGCTGATGACTAATAGTGTGTGCACATGGTAAGATATGGCTTTCGATGTTCCCGATATAGTGAACATCGGAAGCCATATCGCATGCAAATCACATGCTTTTTTAGGGCTTACGAGCCCGATGTGCTGCCGATGCGCGCTCCCGTGTGAGCACAAATCGGCAGCCAGATAGAGAGGGCAGGCAAGACTATATAGTGCAGATCTGCACTATATAGTGTAAATTGTGCCCCTCCAGCATGCCGTGAAATGTGAGTCCCGATGCGATCTAATCGCATCGGGACTCGCATCTCACGGCAGGAACTGCCGTGTGTACACACCTTGGGTGAGATGTACTAAGCCTGAAAAGTGATAAAATGGAGAGTGATAAACCTCCAACCAATCAGCTCCTACCTGTTATTTTTCAAACAGCCTGTGACATGACAGTTACGAGCTGATTGGCCGGTGGATTATCACTCTCCTCTTTTCGAGCTTAGTACATCTGGCCCCTTAAGAGGAATCTTGCAAGAACTACCGACCTCTCGCAAGAATTTCCCTGTACTTGACTTCCGGCAAAGCCACCAGACGGGTGGGCGGGCCACTCAGACCGGCTACAGGGGCCGCATTCGGCCCCCGGGCCTGAGTTTCCCCACCCCTGGTATACAGTAACATGTATGTGTATCGTTATTAGGAAAGTCAGGTACTTATGTAGTATCTGGACGCCCGATTTTTTTATTGTATGCCTTAACTTAAGGCATACAATCAGATGCGATGCGATCGACCCGATTTTCCATAGGATTCATTGTAAAAATGGTCTTGTTAATTTCCCTACTATCCAAGTGGGCATGGAGTTGGACATAAACCTGTGGCGAGCGAAGCGAGCCGTCGAGCCCGAAGCGTGGCGAGCGGACGCAGATTATTTAAAATGTATTCCATGTCACCAAAATAATCCGCGTCCCCTCGCGGGGCTCGCTGCGCTCGCCACGCTTCGGGCTCGGTGGCTCGCTTCGCTCGCCACAGGTTTATATCCAACTCCATGCCCACTTGGATAGTAGGGAAATGAACAAGACCATTTTTACAATGAATCCTATGGAAAAAATCGGGTCAATCGCATCGCATCGCATCTGATTGTATGCCTTAAGTTAAAGCATACAATAAAAAAATCGGGCGTCCAGATACTACATAAGTACCGAAAGTCACATTTGTATGTATTTGTTTATTTGTGAAGGTGTGACAGAGACAAGATCCAGAGAACACAGGAGCTGGAGATCACTGTCTCTGACATGGGCCTGTGACAGGATTATTGCAAAGTTGGTGCTTTACACAAGCGGCAGCCATTCTTAGCCTGGCCGTAGATTACCGCACGTGATAGGCTGACAGCAGTCATGTGCTCATTGTCCCCTTCCAATCAGCTGTGCTCAGGCTACATGTGCTGTAATACCCGGCCAATGGCTGGATGGCGGCTGCAGTATCACAGCACATGTAGGCTCTGTACACACATCCCAGCCTTACCCATATGCATTGTGTGTGTAAGTGTAATAATGTCCCATAGTCACTGCCTCTGTACACATGTAACGTGCATCACGTGCTTATCTTATCCGTCTCTCTTCCCTGAACAGCATTACCAATGCTGGGAATGGAGAGAACGTTTGGATCCATCACGTTATGCATTATCATACTTGTGGCAGTGTACAAGTGCAAGTAAGTTACTAACATTCTCTGCACATTATGGGCCTTATTCTAGTTCACTCTTTCTGACAAATCTTTCTTAGATGGACAAAACCATGTGCAGGTCGGGCAGATGTTAATTGTGCAGATATAATTAGATTTGGGTGATTTATTTTTTACCTTGCATCAAGTCCTCCTGGACACGGAAGGTAAACCCCTGCTTTGCAGGCTGTCCCCGGCGTGAGGGGAGGAGGCGGCGCCCAGGAGGTGACAGCCGCATATGTTAGTACATTTGCGCTGGCATCGCGGCGGCCAGTCGGTGAAGGGCAATGTATATTAATACATCCCACCCTAAATCACAGTGATATGGTCATTGGGAGTCGTCGTTCCCCCACCCCCTCTCCCTCTGCGCCTTTGCATTGAAATGCTGAAACAGGCTGTGGTTCTGATTTCCAAGGCAAGACAAGGGTTACTCCCCCAGTAAGACCTGCTAACTGGCGCGTCAGTACATGGCAGGTCATGCTCACATTGTGGCTTCTCCACATGGAGTTAATACATGAGCAAGACGCACAGCGCAGACACACACACAGGAATGGGATCTCAATAGACTATTGTTGCAAACATATTTAAATAATTAACGAGCAGCACGCCTCAGTATTTCTGCCCCGAAACGGTTCCTAACCCTATCCCAAGTATTTCTGATGCCGTGCCAGACCTGGAATACAATGATTACCATTCAGTTCGCTGACTGTCCTTATGAGATACTGCGGGCTCTCAGAATGCAGACACCGGCATGCCGTAGGATTGAATACTAACAGATCAGGTAAATATACTTTGCCTCACCTAACCCCCCCTAACCCTCCCTTCTAGCAGACTTACTCCCCCCCCCCCACCGTTCAGTTCAGTGAGGCACGGGAGGCGGGGCCACTGACAGGTCAGGATGAAGGTGGGGCAGCTGGTGCATGGTCAGTGTGGAGGCATGCCCCCCCCCCCCCCCCACCGCAGCCGGATTCTGCGAGGCTTGACCACATTTCTGGGGGTAGGCAACTGAGGGATAGGCCTAGCCCTCCCCGCTAATGCCTGAATCCCACATCCTGATGCTTAAACCTAACCCCGGCCTGTAAGCGAATCATAACCCTCCCTTCTATATTTCTTAGCCTAGGGCTGATAGACAGCCATCACACAGCAATGTAATGGGCTGTAGCCAATGGTGGAATAACAGATGGTGCATAAAGGGCCTTATTCAAGTCTTATCGTCTCAGCCCTGGTGCTTGCTAGGCAACAAATATATATTATGCCTAGCAAGCCAACTTGAATCAGGCCCAAAGTGCACCCACCACTGGGCACAGAGGCGAGAATGTCCTGTAATGCATGCCCATCATGGGGCTTTTTCTGTATGATGCGTACAGCCAAGTACCAGACCATACATGCGATGCAGGTAACTGTATGGGAGATTTCCCTACTCTTCCAGGAGCCCAGGAGTGCCACCAGATTTCCAGGAGCCTCCCGCCCATTGTGGGAGAGTAGGTAAGTATGATACTCACGCAGCTGTCTACTACTGTTCCCGTAAGAGCTAAGGGCGAAAAAAATGTTACTCATGTGGCCTTAAAGTCTGAGTAGGCTTGAAAGCTGCGGTGGGACTACAAGTCCCAGCATTCCCTATCAGCATGAATACGCACTGTAATAACCAATCTGCAGGTCCTAAAGAATGGCTGTAATATTTTCCTTCTGAAGTGTTTAGCTGTCTTGGGAAACGCAAACAGCACTGGTTGGCAGCTATTAAATACTATTAATAATCATTCCCTTTGTGCCCTACGGAGCTTACACATCATCAATGCCAGTCTTGTTATAGCCCCGGGACCGTTATCAGCTTGGTTTAGGCTCCAAAGCCTTTATTGTTGATTTCTGAAGGCTGAGCTATGTCAGGTATGTGCAGAGAATAACATCCACTGCCAGCTATAGCCATTATCTGCAATACACTTATCTGTGGAATCTGTCATACACCAGTCCGCCCTCCCAGTACAAACAAATAACCAGTCACGTGTTCTGGATCTTGTGCTTGGGAACAATAACCGGGGAAAGGGGCAGAACTAGTGTTTGTAGGCTCTATAGAAGTTTGTAAGGGGCCCAATGTACCACCCAATGGTGAAAAATATATATAACACATGTAACTGTGACAGGGAAGGTGGCCCCTCTCAGCTCTGGGCCCCATAGCAGCTGCACCTATGGTAGCTACACCCCTGTATATAACACATGTAACTGTGACAGGTAAGGTGGCCCCTCTCAGCTCTGGGCCCCATAGCAGCTGCACCCCTGTACCTATGGTAGCTACACCTCTGTATATAACACATGTAACTGTGACAGGGAAGGTGGCCCCTCTCAGCTCTGGGCCCCATAGCAGCTGCACCCTCTGCACCTATGGTAGTTACACCCCTGTGTATAACACATGTAACTGTGACAGGGAAGGTGGCCCCTCTCAGCTCTGGGCCCCATAGCAGCTGTACTCCCTGCACCTATGGTAGCTACACCCCTGTATATAACACATGTAACTGTGACAGGGAAGGTGGCCCCTCTCAGCTCTGGGCCCCATAGCAGCTGTACTCCCTGCACCTATGGTAGCTACACCCCTGTATATAACACATGTAACTGTGACAAGGAAGGTGGGCCCTCTCAGCTCTGGGCCCCATAGCAGCTGCACTCCCTGCACCTATGGTAGCTATGTCCCTGTATATAACACATGTAACTGTGACAGAGAAGGTGGCCCCTCTCAGCTGTGGGCCCCATAGCAGCTGCACTCCCTGCACCTATGGTAGCTATGTCCCTGTATATAACACATGTAACTGTGACAGGGAAGGTGGCCCCTCTCAGCTCTGGCCCCATAGCAGCTGCACCCCCTGCACCTATGGTAGCTACACCCATGTATATAACACATGTAACTATGACAAGATGGTGGCCTCTCTCAGCTCTGGGCCCCATAGCAGCTGCACTCCCTGCACCTATGGTAGCTACACCCTGTATATAACACATGTAACTGTGACAGGGAAGGTGGCCCCTCTCAGCTCTCGACCCATAGCAGCTGCACCCCTGCACCTATGGTAACTACACCCCTGTATATAACACATGTAACTGTGACAGGGAAGGTGGCCCCTCTCAGCTCTGGGCCCCATAGCAGCTGCACCCCCTGCACCTATGGTAGCTACACCCCTGTATATAACACATGTAACTGTAACGGGGAAGGTGGCCCCTCTCAGCTCTCGGCCCCATGGCAGCTGCACCCTCTGCACCTACATTATGGTAGTTAGGGCCTTGGCCAAGAGAAACATTGCAAACCATCTAAAGATTTACTTCAGGTGGGGTTGTTGCCCGTAGCAACCAACCAACCAGATTTCAACTGCTCCCCGCCAAGTGTCACCTATTCCTGTTATAGATTGTACTATGGGCCTGATTCAGAGCTGATCCCTCATCTGCAAATTTGCGTAGGACTGAGAGTAGATAGCCGCTGACCAGACAGAAAGAAAAACCCGCCCTGTGCAAATCTGCAAATGAATTGGGAAAATTCCGCAATCCGCTATCCCGTCGCAATTCACAAACTATCAAATAACTTTACCAGTCTGTGCAAATGTGGGTACCTCTGACCCTTCCAGAACTCCGCTACAGAGAGCAGGGGCAAACGCAGGATTTTCAGAAGGGGGTTTCCAGAGGGGCGGAGCAAAGCATGAAGATGGACACTTAGGTGACCCAGTATATGCCGGGTCAGTTAAAGTATTATAGATAGACCAAATGTATAAATAATAATAAGAATATATATATGTATACAATACATACATATATATATACATATATATATATATATATATATATATATATATATATATATATATATATATATATATATATATATATATATATATATATATATATATATATATATATATATATATATATATATATATATATATATATATATATAGAAAAAGAGACAGGGGTGCTCCATAGTGCGTTATCAAAGGTAAACAAATTTTATTTCAAGGATTCTTCCAGCATTAAAAGCAATGGGTAACGTACCCTAAAAAGCGGTTAACACAACCGCAATGTACAACAGCATAAAATAACCTCGTAGGTGTCGGAGCTGTGCTCCTTCAGCAACGTTCGGCAACGTCAACGTCCACGCTAGGGGTGTGGCCTAGCGTGGACGTTGACGTTGCTGGACGTTGCTGAACGTTGCTGAAGGAGCACAGCTCCGACACCTACGAGGTTATTTTATGCTGTTGTACATTGCGGTTGTGTTAACCGCTTTTTAGGGTACGTTACCCATTGCTTTTAATGCTGGAAGAATCCTTGAAATAAAATTTGTTTACCTTTGATAACGCACTATGGAGCACCCCTGTCTCTTTTTCTAGAAATCTTCCACCTGTGAATCCAGGTACAAAGAGGGAGCAGCCGGTCTAATTCTCAGACTACAGTGCAGGAAAGAAGTGACATTTGGGTGATACACCCTTATTGGACTATTCTAAGGACTTGCGCACTTCTGATTGTGTTTATATATATATATATATATATATATATATATATATACACATACAGGGGCGTCAACAGCAGTGTAGACCCCTGGGCATAGCAATGTATTGGGGCCCCTACCGATCCTCCAGCGGTAGGGGTGGGGGAAGGTTTGATGTCCCGCGGGTGGTAGGGGGTATTATATAAACCGCTCAGCATGTAGGGCCTGGATCAGTAATTTCCACTAATTACCCCTTTACTGCACAGATGGTGGGAGATGGGGTGGGAGAAAGGGGCATTGGGCTGAATGAAGGGGCCCTGATACATAACTTCCAGGGTGGTAGGGGATGTTTAATACGCAGAGGAGGGGTGTATAGTGGAGTGGGCTTATTATTCATAATTTTCTTGTGGGAGGACAGCTTGCTTGACTGCAGATAGCTCCAGTTTCCGGAAATAGATTTCTTAGATTTTTATGGAATTAAAAACTAGAGAACCCCACCTACCAAATGGTATTGGGGACTAGGGGATCAGAGTTCAGGAGGCAGAGCAATCTGCCAATGAGAATATAAAACTACATACCAGGTGTGTGGAGCTGGAGCAGCAACCAGCTGCTGGAAGGCTGATATCTCTGGTTCTGGGCAAAGTAGAGACAAGCTACTAGTGTCCATCAAAGGGGGAGAGTCCCAGATTTTGGAATATATCCTCAGAAAAACTCTGTCAGACAGAACCTGAAATATCTGACTGGGAAGAGCAATTAACAGTCTTGGATGGGGACCACTGGTTTGAAGTTGGATATCTCCGGTTCCCAAGGGCCGATTTTTAAAATTCGGTACTTGTGTATTTTGGCGGCGCCCATCGCATCGCATACCATAACGCATACGATGGTATGCGATGCGACGCAATATCGTACGATAGTGCACGATGGCATACAATTTTGAAATTGTATGCCATTGTACATAAAAAACAATGCCATGCGATGCGATGCGATTAAACATTGTATAAGCACCCTAATGGGTGGTTACAATGTTAAATGCACCCCCACGCCACCCCCCCACTATAAACGTGAACCCGAAGCGTGGCGAGCGCAGCGAGCCCGCGAGGGGCGGCGGTACGCGTCCTACGACCTTTTCATACCCCCACTATCCACGTCGGCGTGGAGTTGAGAATAGAATAGTGTGGCGAGCGCAGCGAGCCACCGAGCCCGAAGCGTGGCGAGCGCAGCGAGATACCTGTGAAGCCCGCGAAGGGACGCGTTTACCTGTGAAGGTATCCGCGTCCCCTCGCGGGGCTCGCTGCGCTCGCCACGCTTCAGGCGCGGTGGCTCGCTGCGCTCGCCACACTAATCTATTCTCAACTCCACGCCGACGTGGATAGTGGGGGTATGAAAAGGTCGTAGGACGCGTACCGCCGCCCCTCGCGGGCTCGCTGCGCTCGCCACGCTTCGGGTTCACGTTTATAGTGGGGGGGTGGCGTGGGGGTGCATTTAACATTGTAAGCCCCTTTAGGGTGCTTATACGATTTTTTATCGTATAGGGGGTGAAAATCGCATCGCATCGCATGCCATCGGGTACATGGCATGCGATGCGATGCGATACGTTCGTACGACGGACATCGGGGGCGTCGCCAAAATACACAAGTACCTAAAATTCTTGTACCCATGGAAAGAGGGGACCCTCAGCTTTCAGTCTAGTGCCCTTAGACTCCTGGGGGGGTTCTGGGTACTCAGAAACCCTCCCTGCGTGCGCTACTGGAGAGAGAGACCGGCACTGATGTCTCAAACCCTCCCTTAAAACATCTGGGCACACCTATGTTTTTATTTATGTTACCACCCCCAAACTCCGGCTTCCTGTCAGTCAAATTGCAAAGGGCACTGCCATTAGATATTTTTGCTATTTCTGTCGCTATTTTGGCTCGCGAATGAGCGCTACGACCTGTAAGCATGCGCAGTCATTCAATAATCGAACGGATAGCAAATTAACACAACAGTGATCAGTTTTGAATTGGGCCCTTGGTACAGTTTGGTCCATCTCCCACTACCAGTCATAGCGACACGGAATAGATTTTTGAGATCACCGGACACTGGGCTTCGGGTAACCATTCGGCGAAAACCAACAAACTCAAAATCCACAGTTTGCTGTAAGGATGGCAATTGGAATGTGATGGTTTACATTCACCAATGTTATTTTCCAATGGTGCTGGTTCTTTCAATTAATCGATTTATGGTTGCTACCGTCGCATGCCCCTTCCGATGGGTTTAACCGGGTGTTTTGAATAATGTTTTGAAATGTAATTGATTGACTGTGTTTCTGTGCTAACAATTTTTTCCGTTTGTGCATGAAACGGGTAAAGCATCGATGGACGTCGGCCATCGCAAGTCATGTAGCAATGACGGCAACGCAGGAAGAATTTAGTGCTGCCATTCTATTAACTATCTTCAGTTTGTTGAATCAGAAATGTTATTATCCTAGACAGGGGCACCAAGGATTGGCACGGGTAATGAGTACCTAGACCTGGGCCTGTTGGAAGAGCCAGTTGCTAGCGAGGACAAACCAGGACAAATACAATGTTTCAGATCTGATCGCAGTACAAATTTGTTCTCAAAATGGGCAAAACCATGTGCACTGCAGGCAAGCTTGCCTACCCTCCCGGAATTGCCAGGAGGCTCCCGAAAAATCCGGCCCCCTTTCGCGGCCCCCCGAGAGGAAGGTGGACAATCCTCTCGCATTGGCCAGGCTGCCCCCGCACCCCCCTTCCGTGGTGCACTAATTAACGGTTTTCGCGGGTCCGCAGCGGGCTAAAATGACGCGAATCGCATCATTTTGCATAATTTTTAACCCCTTCCCCAATCCACGGACCCGCAAATTGCATTGTTTGACTGTCATGGGGCGGGGCTTGATGATGTCCGCCACGCCCCCCTGATATACTACTATCATTGAAGAAAAGTCGGCAAGTATGACTGCAGGTTGGGCAGATGTAACGTGCAGAGAGAGGTAGATTTGTGTGAGTTATTTTGTTTCTGTGCAGGGTAAATACTGGCTGCATTATTTTTACACTGCAATTTAGATTTCAGTTTCAACACACCCCTCCTAAATCTAACTCTCTCTGCACAGGTTACATCTGCCCCCCATGCGATGCAGCAGGGTTTTGCCCATTTTGAGAACAAATTTGTACTGCGATCAGATCTGAATAAGGGCCACTAAATAATGACTGATCCAATTAACCTAATCATATACTTTGTATTATTAATTGCAGCCAGTGCTAATAGGAGTTAGGGATTGTTCTTGCTAGGGGGGAAGCAGATAATTTAGACTATTTTAAATTTTTGGTACACTTAGTTGAAGAATCTAAATAATTAAGGTTGCTGACTTATTTTAGATTTCCATGTGAATAATACATCACTCAGAAAGGGAGAAATACTGTAATGTTCCTGCTGATGACTTATGTGCTCAAACTGAAGAACATTCAGGGGAACAAAGGCGTCACAATCTGGGGGCGATCCGAACATTCTGGAATGGGTGAGAAGTTCAAATCCTCCATTTTTAATCAGCCCTGACACTTTAGGAAGTTTAAATAGCAACTAAAATATCTTCTAAGCACCCAGCTGTCATTTGCCTTAGCTATTCTCATGCAAATCAGTAGCTTATTTTCAAAACCTCTCTGGAGGATAAACAAATATGGCTTCCAGGCACAGACAGTCATTTCTAAATGGAACTACTGTGCGTTTTTTGAAGTTTTACCATAAAGCATTCATTTATACAGTATAAATGTTTTTGAACCAACATGGGCCTCACACCTTCCCCATTCACAAGATACGACAGACAGAACGGGATCCGAGTGCAGGAAGTGTAGCCTTGATGCATCCTAATAACATTCCCTGCATCTCTCCAGACACACACACACATATATCAACGTGATCCCGAAGCGTGGCGAGCTCACGCGTAATACATGTAACATAATACGTGTCCGCTCGCCACGCTTCGGGCTCGCTGCGCTCGCCACACTATATAAAATCAACTCCACGCCAACGTGGATAGTGGAGGTATGAAAAGGTCGGTCAGACGCGTACCGCTGCGGGATCACATCGATATTGGGGGGGAGGGGGCCTTAATACGTGACATAATATGCCATTTAATGGTATAGTACATTAAATGCCATTATAAGTGACAAAATCGCATCGCATGCCATACCATAACGGCATGCGATGCGATGAGATTTTACTAGGTGTACGTACGTAGTAAAATCGGGCGCCGTGATAATACACAAGTACCCTTTTTTAACTAGTTAGGAATACATTTCCCCACTTACATTCCCTGAAGTATCATATTTTGCTATCATTGCTACTCGTCATCAGAGGATGTTCACCTTCTCTGACCTTTGACCCAACTGTCTAGTTCAACCATGACATCAACCTTGGCAGGAACATCGTGAATGTTTCCACCAGCGGTCAAGAGGATCAGCCGTGAATGGGAGCTGGAGTCTGGGGACTGTGTGTGCCAAATGGTTATGTTTACACCCGGGTCTGTTTTGTTCTGCAAAACCTGGCAACTTCTGCAGTGAGTGGGTCTGAAGGTCGGGGATATTTGTCACGGTGGAACGCAGAGGTTGTAGCCTCTCTGGTGGAGGCCTGTGTGTATTTTCTGTGTACCTCCTGGCAGCACGGTGACTCACTGCACTGTGATGTGACATTATTAATGTGCGGGGGCAAGTCCCCTCAGGCCACCCTGAGTCACCGCCGTATTCCTGACACCACTGTGCTGCAGGTCTTCTCAAAGTCAACTCGAATTAGGCTAAGTGATCTGCAGGACCACTGAAGTATCGGCGGAACACAGAAAATACATACGCCTGGAGATATTTATTCTGGCGTGCCGGGGAGAATTAATGAGAAAAACCCGTCCACTCATAGAAGCATCACAGCTAGATGTTGTCACATTTTTAGTTTTGCAGACTGTGCGTTGATATTCGAAAGAAAAAAAATGAAGACCTCGAAAGAAAATTTATTTTACGATGGGAAGGCGTGGGTACTGATATATTCACCGTTATTGCCAGCATAGTAGTCCCTGGGCAAAGCATTGCCCTGTGGCACCTACACACCCACCCATTCACGGGAACCAATAAAAAAAATCACAACATACCCTCCTGTGGTCCTGCGCCGTTCCCACATGCTGCCGTACAGTGGTGGCTGTCAGCACTCTGATTGGTGGATAGCTTCAGCCTTCCACCAATAAGCAGGCAGGCTGCCCTTTATTGCCTGGCTTCAGCCACTGGCAGCACTTGCTTGTATCGAATGTGACATATCGCATACAATCCTGCCACCCGGAAAGCTCCCGGGCCTTTCATATACTATTACTCTCCTCGCTGCCCCAGCTAGTGAGCAGCTGATTGGCTCTCTCAGGGCAGAGTAGATCCTGGGTAGTTTCTATGGCAGTGGTTCCCAATCTTGGTCCTCATGGCGCACTAACAGTCCTTTGTAGAATAGCCATGCTTGAGTACAGGTGACTTAATTAATACCTCAGTTAGTTTGCTGCAATCCTGTGTGCTGAAGCTTGAAACCTGGAATGTTCCAGTGTTCCTTAAGGACCATGTGTTGGGAAACACTGCTGTAAGGCAATGAAGAAGCTCAGTAGCTACACAGATTCTTAAGTAGAAGTTGCCATTAACTTGTGGAAACTCTTATGATTCATCATTAGAACAATACGGGGGTGGGGCTTCAGTGTGGAGTAATACAGGGGAAGAGCTTCAGTGTGGAGTAATACAGGGGAGGGGCTTCAGTGTGGAGCAATACAGGGGTGGGGCTTCAGTGTGGTGCAATACAGAGTACTGATGAGTTTAAAGCAGAAATCATAGGATAAAGTGGGTGTATTTTTTAGGATTTTCTTCTAGATAAATCACTGTGTCTGGCTATAAAAGAATCTTGGTATTTTTTTTCTTGGTTTGTTTGTGCAGGGTGTTAATAATCACTGGTATTTCTGAACAATGTCATGTGGCACCCATGATAACCACAGTCAAATGGCACTTGAAGTAGTGAACAGAAAGGCCTTGGGATGCTCCACTGAGCACTGCTAAGATCCTCCCCTTCCTCATCACATGAGATGCTGAATATTATTTATTTGTGTAATTAGCAATGTAATTAGCGATGTAAAACTCCCAAAGAGGTTTTCAAAAGAAATTAAATTAAAAAAAGCACAAGAAAACAAAACCTGTGATATTGCGGCTTTATAAACAATGTCAGCGCTTTTACCTATAGTGTCCAATTTTCTGTATGTTTTTGTTTTACCCTTAGCCCCCAAGATAAATATCTGCAAACCCCCAACGTGCGCCACTTATTGCTGCCCTGGCCCTGTGGTATATATTATGGCGTTCTTCTCGGAAGACAGAAGCTTATTCTACCATCATTCTGCTTGTGCAACGTTGGGTGTCCATATTAGGAAACACACATTCTTGCTCTGCCACTAATCCTGGTGTCTCCTTCCTCCACAGAGATACAAGTCCCAGCTTGATCTCTGAAATGTATTCAGCTCACAAAGATCTGATATAATCGCCGGAAAAGTAGCGATGTGCAACCTCGTTGTTTGTGTCCGTCGCGGCGTAAACAGCAGGTGTTAGGATTGACAGCTGACATATTATACCTTGGACGGTCACGCAGGACACTGAATATTGCAGAGTCCCCAGCATCGCCCTACGGACAGGTAAAGGGCACCTGGGTCCAGCTCTGGCTTGCTGTGAGCTCTGCAGAGCAACTTGGTCAGTATTCACCATTGGAAAGTAGTTTCTGATGCAGAGACCACAAGCTTCTCCTGCCCTATCTGTGAGCTGTCAACAGGGGAGATAACATGACACAGGATCCCGCCTGTCTGGCCATGGACTAACATCTGCATTTCTCAAATCCAAAAGCAGCGAAAGGTAAGCACAGCTTTATATATTACCATCGTTATCAGTCTACAGCATATGCTATTGCTATGCGTATTGCTTGTTTGTAATAGCGCCACCAGTATATGCAGTGTTGTACAAAATGACAAGTGACAGGTTAGGAAGAGTGCAGCAGTATCAAAAGGAAATTGGAGTTCACTTGGGCAAAGAGCTTGCAATTTAAATAGTACAAAGTAAAGATAAGCAAACATACAAGTAATGGGAGACAATACACAGAGCCCAGAAGTCAGAAAAGGGTTCAACTAAGAGAAACATCCCGACTGTCACTTGTCATTAGTCGGCTGGAGTACACTGACGGCGCGCACGCGGAACTGCCGCTCATTGGATTTTACAGGTCTTCTCGTACCTGTATCTGGACTTTAGGACGTCAGTCAATAGGTTCGACACTATTGGTCGAAAATTCAACATGCATTATGTTGGTAGGGTCAAAAGGTCAACATGGTCAAAAAGGTAGACGTGACTATGGTTGACAACAGTTTTTTTCACAATTGTTTCATTTATTTGAGCTTTTTAATATTTACCATCCTACAGGACAAAAACTAAAAAAAAAAAAAAAATTATGTTGACCTTTTTATGTGTCATCCATTTCCACAGCGAACTTTGCTTGTGTCAACTTTTTCTGGTGTCGACATTGTGCAAGGCCACACCCCATTTTCAGGTGTGGTGCAGCAGGTCCTGGTTCTCTGATGGGTAAAGTTTAGGAGGTGTGATCACTGAATCTAGATTTAGTAAGCAAAATAGAAACATCATTTGCATTGTCTTGTTTGTGATGCACCAGGGAGTAAGAGGCTGACTGGGGACTGTTCTACTCCACGCATCCATAAGGTGGGGACGCTGCAGAAAAGGTGAATGTCGGATACATTCTATTAGATAATGTATCTTGCAATTGATTAGACAAGGGATAGGAGTTATATACTATGTAATATAATGATATATATATATTCTTGCAATTGATTAGACAAGGGATAGGAGTTATATACTATGTAATATAATGATATATATATATATATATATATATATATATATATATATATATATATATATATCTCCTATATATTTGGCTACATCTGTCACTCAAAGTGGGTGTCTGTGTCTATAACGCTCTGTTCCTGGACTTTCCTCTTAATGTGTGATTGCCTTCATCTGTGCTGAACACCTTTCTGAGAAATTAACCTGTTTAAAACAGGTGATGGCAATCATACATTAAGGGGAAGTCTAGAAACAGAGCATTGTGTCCCTCCTGGAGAGGGTCATGTTGGGAGGTATGTGACAGAGAACCAGCCCAGTGAGCCCACAGACAGTGCCAGACACCCACTGCCTTCCCATGTTGCCCAGCACTGCTACTCCACAGCCACCAGGTGAGCGCCCCCCTCCCGCGATTTGCGGCAAACCCCCCCCCCCCCCGCGATTCGCGGCAAAAACACCCGCTCCCCCGCGACCCCCCCTCCCGCGATTCGCTGCAAAAAGAACCCCCCCACGACCCCTCCCGCAATTCGCGGCATAACCACCACCCCGCAACCCCCCCCTCCCGCGAATCGCGGCAAACCCTCCCCCGTGACCCCCCCCCGATTCGCGGAAACCCCCCCCCCCCGCGACCTCCCTCCCGCGATTCGCGGCAAAAAGAACCCCCCCGCGACCCCCCCCTGCACGATTGGCGGCACCCCCCCTGCGACCCCCCTCCCGCGATTCGCGGCACCCCCCCCCCCCCCCCCGCAATTCGCAGCAGCCCCAGGATTAAATGGCACATGCAAAACACTGACATGGCTATGGTCGACAATGAAAAAGGTTGACATGAGTTTTTGAAGATTTATTTTTAATTTTTTTAACTTTTTCATATTCATTGTCATGTGTCGACATGGACACCAATGAAGTGGCACACTTATGTCAACATTTACATGTGTTGACCTTTCTGTGTTGATTTTTTTCTTGTGGCGATTCGCGTCACACCCCCCGCAACCCCCCCCTCCGGCGATTCGCGGCACCCCCCCGCGACCCCCCTCCCGCAATTCGCGGCAACCCCCCACCGGAACCCCCATGAACCCCGCTCTCCCGCGATTCGCGGCACCCACCCCCCGCAACCCCCACCCTCCCGCAAATCGCGGCACCCCCCGCTATTCGCGGCAGCCCCAGGATTAAATGGCACATGCAAAACACTGGCACGGCTATGGTCGACAATGAAAAAGGTTGACATGAGTTTTTGAAGATTTATTTCATTTTTTGAATGTTTTCATATTCATTGTCATGTGTCAACATGGACACCAATGAAGTGGCACACTTATTATAACATTTACATGTGTTGACCTTTCTGTGTTGATTTTTTCTTGTGGCGATTCGCGTCACACCCCCCGCAAACCCCCCTCCCGCGATTCGCGGCACCCCCCGTGACCCCCCACCTCCCGCAATTCGCGGCAACCCCCCACCGGAACCCCTGTGAACCCCGCCCTCCCGCGATTCGCGGCACTCAACCCCGCGACCCCCCCCCTCCCGCAATTCGCGGCACCCCCCGTGATTCGCGGCAGCTCCAGAATTAAATTGCACATGGAAAACACTGACATGGCTATGGCCGACAATGAAAAAGGTTGACATGAGTTTTTGAAGTTTTTTTTTTCATTTTTTGAATGTTTTCATATTCATTCTCATGTGTCGACATGGACACCAATGAAGTGCCACACTTATGTCAACATTTACATGTGTTGACCTTTCTGTGTTGATTTTTTCTTGTGGTGATTTGCGTCACACCCCCCCCCCCCACAACCCCCACTCCCGCGATTCACGGCACACACACACACACCTCCCCCGCGATTCTCGGCACCCCACCCTGTGACCCCCCCTCCCGTGATTCATGGCACACCCCCGCGACCCCCCCTCCCATGATACGCCGCAACCCCCGCCCCGTAACCCCCCCTCCCGCGATTCGCGGCACCCCCCACGATTCGCGGCAGCTCCAGAATTAAATTGCACATGGAAAACACTGACATGGCTATGGTCGACAATGAAAAAGGTTGACATGAGTTTTTGAAGTTTTTTTTTTTCATTTTTTGAATGTTTTCATATTCATTCTCATGTGTCGACATGGACACCAATGAAGTGCCACACTTATGTCAACATTTACATGTGTTGACCTTCCTGTGTTGATTTTTTCTTGTGGCGATTCGCGTCACACCCCCCCCACTCCCGCGATTCACGGCACACAAAAACCCCCCGCGATTCTCGGCACCCCACCCCGTGACCCCCCCTCCTGTGATTCACGGCACACCCCCGCGACCCCCCCTACCATGATTCGCCGTAACCCCCCTCCCGCGATTTGCGGCAACCCACCCCGCGACCCCCCTCCCGCGATTCTCTGCAATCCCTCCCCTCCCGCGATTCGCAGCATCCACCCCCCCACAACCCCCCCTCCTGCAATTCGCGGCACCCCCCGCGACCCCCCCTCCTGCAATTCGCGGCACCCTCCGCGACCCCCCCTCCCGCGATTCGCGGACACCTAAGTTGCAATACAGGGCATCTTTCATACAATTCTAACCATATTTCTCATATACAAACGTTCACAAATTAAGGGGGCGCAGCCCCTTACGACGGTGTGAAGAGCGCCCGTAGGGCGCGATGAATCACCTAGTATATATATATAATCATACTTGTCCCGCTTTTTGGTCCTTTCTCCCGGTCTCCCGGGAATATATAGGATTCTCCCGTTTTTTCAGCTACTTGGCGAAAACCAGTGACTGCGCATGCGCAAGTCACAAAGTGTAGTAGAGGATGACTGACGTTGCGCGGCTGTCCTAATAATGCCGGCGGGGATTCTGTGCTGTGGTATCGCTGGCCGCAGCAGCAGCACAGTACGGGGCAGCCTTGGGAGCAGGAGCAGACGAGCAGTAGAAGGCAGCACCACAGAAGAGATGGTGAGTAAGCTAGAGGTTGGCTGCTACGGTGCTGCCTTCTGCTTCTCCCACTCAGCTCCCTGGCGTCCCTGCTGTTTTATTTACTAACGTTCCTAAGGCTCTGTCTCCCTCCCCCTTCAGACCTCCACCACGCTGCTGCTGCTGCAGCAGCGCAGCTTCATCAAAATTGTTCCTCTCTCCCCTCCCCACTGCTTTATATCATATTTATGAAGCAATAGGGAGGGGGGAGAGGAATAATGATGAGGGTGCAGGAGGAAAGGAAACTATTATTTTTATAAAGCTGCAGGGAGTAAGCGTCGAGCGAGGAGGAAGGATTTAAAATGTGACTCGAAATGTAATTTGGTTAGCTCCGCCCCTGGCCCCGCCCCATTTACATCACGCTCGATGTCCACGCCCCCTACTTTTTGTAACTTGCTGCAGGCTCTCCCGGAAAGGGCACAAGAGAAGTCGGCAAGTATGATATATATATATATCTCCTATATATTTGGCTACATCTGTCACTCAAAGTGGGTGTCTGTGTCTATAACGCTCTGTTCCTGGACTTTCCTCTTAATGTGTGATTGCCTTCATCTGTGCTGAACACCTTTCTGAGAAATTAACCTGTTTAAAACAGGTGATGGCAATCATACATTAAGGGGAAGTCTAGAAACAGAGCATTGTGTCCCTCCTGGAGAGGGTCATGTTGGGAGGTATGTGACAGAGAACCAGCCCAGTGAGCCCACAGACAGTGCCAGACACCCACTGCCTTCCCATGTTGCCCAGCACTGCTACTCCACAGCCACCAGGTGAGCGCCCCCCTCCCGCGATTTGCGGCAAAACCTTCCCCCCCCGCGCCCCCCCCCCTCCCGCGATTCGCGGCAAAAACACCCGCTCCCCCGCGACCCCCCCTACCGCGATTCGCAGCAAAAACACCCCCGCGACCCCTTCTCCCGCGATTCGCTGCAAAAAGAACCCCCCCACGACCCCTCCCGCAATTCGCGGCATAACCACCACCCGCGACCCCCCCCTCCCGCGAATCGCGGCACCCCCCGCGATCGCGGCAGCCCCAGGATTAAATGGCACATGCAAAACACTGAGATGGCTATGGTCGACAATGAAAAAGGTTGACATGAGTTTTTGAAGATTTATTTTTAATTTTTTTAATTTTTTCATATTCATTGTCATGTGTCGACATGGACACCAATGAAGTGGCACACTTATGTCAACATTTACATGTGTTGACCTTTCTGTGTTGATTTTTTTCTTGTGGCGATTCGCGTCACACCCCCCGCAACCCCCCCTCCGGCGATTCGCGGCACCCCGGCACCCCCCCGCGACCCCCCCCCTCCCGCAATTCGCGGCAACCCCCCACCGGAACCCCCATGAACCCCGCTCTCCCGCGATTCGCGGCACCCACCCCCCGCAACCCCCCCTCCCGCAAATCGCGGCACCCCCCGCGATCGCGGCAGCCCCAGGATTAAATGGCACATGCAAAACACTGGCACGGCTATGGTCGACAATGAAAAAGGTTGACATGAGTTTTTGAAGATTTATTTCATTTTTTGAATGTTTTCATATTCATTGTCATGTGTCAACATGGACACCAATGAAGTGGCACACTTATGTCAACATTTACATGTGTTGACCTTTCTGTGTTGATTTTTTCTTGTGGCGATTCGCGGCACCCCCCGTGACCCCCCACCTCCCGCAATTCGCGGCAACCCCCCACCGGAACCCCTGTGAACCCCACCCTCCCGCGATTCGCGGCAGCCAACCCCGCAACCCCCCCTCCCACAATTCGCGGCACCCCCCGTGATTCGCGGCAGCTCCAGAATTAAATTGCACATGGAAAACACTGACATGGCTATGGTCGACAATGAAAAAGGTTGACATGAGTTTTTGAAGTTTTTTTTTTCATTTTTTGAATGTTTTCATATTCATTCTCATGTGTCGACATGGACACCAATGAAGTGCCACACTTATGTCAACATTTACATGTGTTGACCTTTCTGTGTTGATTTTTTATTGTGGCGATTTGCGTCACACCCACCCCCCCCCACAACCCCCACTCCCGCGATTCACGGCACACACACACACACCTCCCCCGCGATTCTCGGCACCCCACCCCGTGACCCCCCCTCCCGTGATTCATGGCACACCCCCGCGACCCCCCCTCCCATGATTCGCCGCAACCCCCGCCCCGTAACCCCCCCTCCCGCGATTTGCGGCACCCACCCCCGCGACCCCCCCTCCCGCAATTCGCGGCACCCCCCCACGATTCGCGGCAGCTCCAGAATTAAATTGCACATGGAAAACACTGACATGGCTATGGTCGACAATGAAAAAGGTTGACATGAGTTTTTGAAGTTTTTTTTTTTATTTTTTGAATGTTTTCATATTCATTCTCATGTGTCGACATGGACACCAATGAAGTGCCACACTTATGTCAACATTTACATGTGTTGACCTTTCTGTGTTGATTTTTTCTTGTGGCGATTCGCGTCACACCCCCCCCACCCCCCCCGCAACCCCCACTCCCGCGATTCACGGCACACACACACCCCCCCGCGATTCTCGGCACCCCACCCCGTGACCCCCCCTCCCGTGATTCACGGCACACCCCCCGCGACCCCCCCTACCATGATTCGCCGCAACCCCCGCCCCCGTAACCCCCCTCACGCGATTTGCGGCAACCCACCCCGCGACCCCCCTCCCGCGATTCTCTGCAATCCCTCCCCTCCCGCGATTCGCAGCATCCACCCCCCCACAACCCCCCCTCCTGCAATTCGCGGCACCCCCCGCGACCCCCCCCTCCTGCAATTCGCGGCACCCTCCGCGACCCCCCCTCCCGCGATTCGCGGACACCTAAGTTGCAATACAGGGCATCTTTCATACAATTCTAACCATATTTCTCATATACAAACGTTCACAAATTAAGGGGGCGCAGCCCCTTACGACGGTGTGAAGAGCGCCCGTAGGGCGCGATGAATCACCTAGTATATATATATATATATACAATTGAAAAACTATTAGTAACACACACACACAAGTTGCAATTGGGGAGGAAGTTTTTCGCCCTATGCACAACACACTTCCTGTCTTTTCCAGGTTGCCATAGGGAACGTCGATCGGTCTGTAATAGAGGAAACAGGCATGATTTTCTGCAATTGACTGCACAATTCATTGCAATCTGTATATACAGCTATAGTTCTCTATCTACCTATCTGACTAATTACTCCTCACCTCTATGAGGTGAAGTACCACCACTGACCACTAGAGGACACTCAGTGGACCAAATTACTACAATGTGTGCGAAAAGATGTCATAACAGAAAGTGACAGCAATTTTTGCAGGGACACTGATCTGTTTCAAATTTTGCTTGATATGGAGAGAGGGAGCTGTGAAGACAGAGGTTGCAGGTAGGAGCAGATAGGGGGTGGGCGTGAGGAAGAGTTTGTGGGCTTAAAACGGTCAAGCCTCAAAGTGAAAGTAAAAACTGTAATAGCTCAAAGTGAAAGTAAAAACGGTCACAGCTCAAAGTGAAAGAACATCGCAGAATCCATCGTTTTGACGGGCTATTAACTAGTAAATCTATGTATCTTATCTAATCCAATTAAGATAAAACTCTCGGTACTTGTTTCCTAGCACGGCCACACCGATTTACATCGGGGTGGTCGTGTCGGAAAAATCGGGTCGATCGCATGCGATTTGGTCGCATGCGATGCGATCGTCGCGACCGACCGATTTTGGACCCGATTTTTTTTTTTATGAAATGTAAACATTTCAATGTAATGTATTCAATGTAAAAATATTCCCAACCCCCCCAAATTTAACGGCGTACACCGTACCCCACGATAGACGCCAACCTGAAGCGTGGCGAGCGCAGCGAGCCCGCGAGGGGCGGCGGTGCGCGTCCTCCGACCTTTTCATTCCCCTACTATCCACGTCGGCGTGGAGTTGAGAATAGAATAGTGTGGCGAGCGCAGCGAGCCACCGAGCCCGAAGCGTGGCGAGCGCAGCGAGCCCCGCGAGGGGACGCGGATACCTTCACAGGTAAACGCGTCCCTTCGCGGACTTCACAGGTGTCCGCGTCGCCACGGACACCTGTGAAGCCCGCGAGGGGACGCGTATAACTGTGAAGGTATCCGCGTCCCCTCGCGGGGCTCGCTGCGCTCGCCACGCTTCGGGCTCGTTGGCTCGCTGCGCTCGCCACACTATTCTATTCTCAACTCCACGCCGACGTGGATAGTAGGGGAATGAAAAGGTCGGAGGACGCGCACCGCCGCCCCTCGCGGGCTCGCTGCGCTCGCCACGCTTCGGGTTGGCGTCTATCGTGGGGTGACGACGGGGACATCTATAATGTGAAATACATACATACATAACAGCAGTGTAGACCCCTGGGCATAGCAATGTATTGGGGCCCCTACCGATCCTCCAGCGGTAGGGGTAGGGGAAGGTTTGATGTCCCGCGGGTGGTAGGGGGTATTATATCAACCACTCAGCATGTAGGGCCTGGATCAGTAATTTCCACTAATTGCCCCTTTACTGCACAGATGGTGGGAGATGGGGTGGGAGAAGGGGGCATCGGGCTGAATGAAGGGGCCCTGATACATAACTTACAGGGTGGTAGAGGATGTTTAATACGCAGAAGAGGGGTGTATAGTGGAGTGGGCTTATTATTCATACTTTTCTGGTGGGAGGACAGCTTGCTTGACTGCAGATATCTCCAGTTCCCGGAAATAGATTTCTTAGATTTTAATGGAATTAATACTAGAGAATCCCACCTACCAAATGGTATTGGGGACTAGGGGATCAGAGTTCAGGAGGCAGAGTAATCCACCAACGAGTATACAAAACTACATACCAGGTGTGTGGAGCTGGAGCAGTAACCAGCTGCTGGAGGGCTGATATCTCTGGTTCTGGGCACAGTAGAGATAAGCTACTAGTGTCCATCAAAGGGGGAGAGTCCCAACTTTTGGAATATACCCTCAGAAAAACTAAGAAAATCTAAGTCAGACAGAACCTGAAATATCTGACTGGGAAGAGCAATTAACATGCTTGGATGGGGACCACTGCTTTGAAGTCAGATATCTCCGGTTCCCCAGGGCCGATTTAAAAAAAATTTGTACCCATGGAAAGAGGGGACCCTCAGCTTTCAGTCTAAAAACCCAGTGTGCGCCACTGATAACCCAGGACTAGGTATAGCCAATGACCATCTAGGATACAAAATAATTGATGGATAATGGTCACCATTAAACACTTTTGCTATCAATGGGAAAGAACTAGATCAGGGGTGTCAAACTCAAATTCATCGGGGGGCCGCATCAGCAGTTTGGTCACCCTCAAAGGGCCGCTGTATAATAATAATGCAATGACACCACAGGCTGCTCCCGCTGTATAATAATAATGCAATGACACCACAGGCTGTTCCCGCTGTATAATAATAATGCAATGACAGCACAGGCTGCTCCCGCTGTATAATATAACAATAGTAATGCCATGACACAAATTATTATACAGGGGGAGCAGCCTGTGGTGTCATTGCATTATTATTATTATTATACAGGGGGAGCAGCCTGTGGTGTCATGGCATTATTATTATACAGGGGGAGCTCCCCCTGTACAATAATAATGACACTACAGGCTGCTCCCCCTTTATAATATAAAAGTAATGCCATGACAACACCACCAGATATATTGTTTTTTTATGTAACTTACTGTATTTTATCCCTCAGGCTCCTTTACTGCTGCTGCTGCTCCAGTAATTTCAATTCCACTCTCTGCGCCGCGGCCTGTCCTGCTGAGGCCCCCCGACTCGGTCTGCCTTCCTTCCTCTCTGCAGACGCGTGGGTGGGAGGCGTCATCGTCATGACGTCCCCACCCAGCGTTTGCCACTGCCTCGATAAGAGGGAACAGGCTGCCGGGCCCTCCTCCACGTAGCCGTGGAGGCCGGCGGCCATGTTCCTGTGGCCGCAGACATCTTAAAAGACCACAGGAACATGGCCGCCGGCAGTGCAAAAAAAACCTCTCAAAAAAGATCTAAAAAAAGAGAATAAAAGGTGAAGGCTGGCGGCGGCTGCGCGGGCCACATGACGAGGTCTGTCGGGCCGGATTTGGCCCGCAGGCCTTGTGTTTGACACCCGTGAACTAGATGGTGTCTCGAGAATTGATGGTATAGAACCACCCGATGCCCCCCCCCCCTCTACAAAGTGCTGAGACATGCAGCATACATTCGCCCGGCTCCATAAAGTCCCGCCCCCAGCTTCTGATTGGACCATGGGCCAGACAGGTTTTATAAAACATCCATGGTTTTGGTTTTCATTTCCCTGTGAAAGCCATACTTGCCTACCCTCCCGCATTCAGCGGGAGACTCCCGCTTTTTGCAGGAGCCTCCCGCTGCCCCGCAAACCTGCCCCCACCTCCCGGTTTTTGTGGGGACTCCTGCAAAGTCCTTACTGCGCATGCACGCACACGGATCCCCGGGGGGCGCTGCCTGCACGCTACTACAGGACAGCCGGCCGACCTGCTGTGGGAAGTCTGTGTAGCAGAAGGAGCAGGAGAGCCGTCAGTCAGGGCTTCCCTGCTGCTGGCCCCGCCCCCACACTCACAGAGTGAGTGAGCTCCGTGCAATGCTCTTCGGCTCTTCCTGCTCCTGTCACCGGCTGCCATGTGCTTCATCTACCACAGTGCCAGTTCCCTGCTGCACCTCCCAGGAAGGGACAACACAGCCAGGTGAGTGCTGTCCTGTGTACTGGGGGAGTGAGGGGATGTGTGTAATGTGGCACTGTGGGGCTATGTGTACTAGTCTGGGGGAGGGGGGCTGTAATTACTGTGGGTACTCTGTGTAGTGTGTGTGTGTGGGGGGGGGGAGACTGTGTAATGTAATATGGGGGGGCTGTGTATAATGTAATATGGGGCTGTGTATAATGTAATATGGGGGACTGTGGGGGGACTGTATAATGTGTATAATGTAACATGGGGGTACTGTGTATAAAGTAATATGGGGGGACTGTGTAGTGTAATATGGGAGGACTGTGTAATGTAATATGGGGGCTGTGTATAATGTAATATGGGGGCTGTGTATAGTGTAATATGGGGGACTGTGGGGGGACTGTGTATAATGTAACATGGGGGTACTGTGTATAATGTAATATGGGGGGACTGTGTAATGTAATATGGGGGGCTGTGTATAATGTAATATGGGGGGCTGTGGGGGGACTGTGTATAATGTAACATGGGGGTACTGTGTATAATGTAATATGGGGGACTGTGTAATGTAATATGGGGGGGCTGTGTATACTGTAATATGGGGGGCTGTGTATACTGTAATATGGGGGGCTGTGTATAATGTAATATGGGGGCTGTGTATAATGCATACTTGCCTACCCTCCCTCATTTACCGGGAGTCTCCCTTTTTTTCAATCCTCCTCCCGCTCCCTTGCAAATCCCTCGGTTCCTCCCGCATTTTTGTCCCCTCTCCCAAAATGTTTTACTGCGCATGTGCAAACGGCATGTTCCGTGGGCCATCGCGGGGCTGTGTGGGTAGCCATGGTGCGTCACTGGGCAGCAGTAGCAGCGCTGAAGTGAGCGGCAGCAGCAGTGTGAGCGGGAGCCGGAAGCACCAGGAGCAGGAGGGCAGCGGAGAGGAGGAACTGAGGTGCGGCAGCAGCATTGAACAGTGGCAGTGAGCCGGGCAGCGGGAACCGGGAGGCCGGGAGCAGCAGTAAGTATAACATTGTCTGATTCTTTAACCTCTTTCCCACCCATTAAGCCTGATCCTTATTGATCCTCTCTCCCACCACCCCCGGGCCCCGACTGGCACCCAATACATGCTCCACTCCTCCTGTCATGCTCAGTAATTTACTAGCTGAATGCCTGCCTCACTGATTATTCCAACAAGGGGCACTTACCTATAGCTTTAATATTTGGTTGTTGTATATTTTTTCATACTATTTTATATTTATGCTGCACATTTTCTGTATAGGATCTGTATAGGATCCCCCATTAGTTGCTGGCCAGCGATAAATAGACGCCTCGTGTGACACCGCGATTATAGGCCACACCCCCTCCCGCGGCAAGCCACGCCCCCTAATTTCGGACGCACGCCGTAGGCGTAGTGTGTCTCCTCTATTGTGATGTATGCTTTAATTTTGCTACTATCTAAAATCTCCCTCAAACTGCTTTTCAAAAGTAGGCAAGTATGGTGAAAGCATGTTTTTCATTTATGTACAGTGACATTGAAACCACGGTACTTGTTTCCTAGCACGGCGCCAACGATAAAAATTGGATCCATCGGGTCCTAAAAAATCGCGTCCATCGCATGCAACCAAATCGCATGCGTTGTGATCGATGCGATCGACGCGATTTTTACATTGGAACCAATATAAAATGGTCCCTGAGACCCGATTTTACATTGGCCCCAATGTTAAATGCCCCCCAGACCCCAATTTTCATTGTATCCCCACCCTGATGGGTCAAATGCCCCCCATTGTTAACGCCACCCCACGATTAACGCCAACCCGAAGCATGGCAAGCGCAGCGAGCCCACGAGGGGCGGCGTTACGCATCCTCCGACCTTTTCATACCCCCACTATCCACGTCGGTGTGGAGTTGACTCTATATAGTGTGGCGAGCGCAGCGAGGGGCCGCACATTACTTCACAGGTATTACGCGTCATTGGAGTCATTTTCAGGAGTAGAAAGAAATTCTTATTAGTTTAAGGAAGCTGTGGGGGATTCAAAGTTTGGTCTCACTAATCTCTGAAGGAGGCTGAGTCAGGGATGCATGCAGGGGGTGGTCGGACCCATCTCTTAGGACAGATGCATACAGCAAATTCGCATGTGAATTTCATCATTTTTGTGTATGTCGGTCCTACAGTATGTCGGATGGAAGTTGCTGCCAGGTTGGGGTGTGGTACGGGACTCCGACAGTCGGAATCCTGACAGTCATTATCCCGACGTGGGGATCCCGACTGCCCGGAGTCAGACAGCATGGCGAGCGCAAAAAACCCCCTTGAGGGGTTGTGGACCCCCACGAGGGAAAATAGCGGGTAGCCCTCAGGCACCCGGCTGTCGGCGTTTTGACAGTCGGGATCCCGACGTTGGGTAAACGACTGTCGGGATCCCGACTGTCGGGAACCCGTCCGGCACCCTCAGGTTGCTATGTTATGCGGTGTGACTGTGTTTACTTTGAAGTTGGTCATCTCCTTGTATATCCCCGGGGGACCTGCTGTCACTGCATGGTTACTGTTGCTATGTAACTACAGTAACCAGCCAAAGCCAGCTGCCTCCTACACCCCAGTGTACAGCCCCATGACCACGTCCCCTTTACTCAGGGCTGGGCAACACCGGCCCTCCAGATGTTAGTGAACTACACATCCCAGCATGCCTTGCATCAGTTTCAGCATGGCCACATAGCAAAACTAACGCAAAGCATCCTGGGATGTGTAGTTTACTAACATCTGGAGGGCCGGTGTTGCCCAGCCCTGCCTTTACTCATGGCTACGCCCCTTTATATATGGCCACGCCCCTGTGCCACTTTTCCCCATTGTTACTCTATTAGAGGGTTAGACGATCTCTAATGGCAGTGCAAGCCTCTGTGTGGGGTGGTCTCACCCCTTGGTTCCTGGCCACGCCCCTTAAGCATGGGCTATCACCACTCCATTCCCGCGGTGGGCCCTCAATGCCCCATTCTGTAAGGAATCCAGAACTTAGGGGTTGTTCCTCTTTACCATGTCTAGCAGGGTGCAGTGACCATTTCATACTGTAAATGGGGAAAAAAGTAAAAATGCTTTCATGAAAAAAAAAATATATTTATTTTTGTGAATCTGCACATAGGGCCTGATTCAGTTTTGTTAGCAAAGCAAAAAAAGCACAGAATGGGCAAACCCATGCTGCACTGCAAGCACGGCTAGCATTGTAGTGTGGAGGCCCCCCACGATACCTGTAATGTTGTGTATGGGGGGTCTCTGTCAACTCCCTGGCGCCTCCTCCTCTCCTAATGCCGGGACAGCTCAACGTGGCTGTCCACGCCGCCTCATCCTCCCACCTGCAGCCGGAAGGACGTCCGGCTGCCTTGCTAGTGGCAGGAGGGTCTTACCTTCCGGGGTCCAGGAGGACCAGCAGCAAGGTAAGCCAGAGGGAGGGGGAGAGGGGGGTTGGCGGAGGCAGCGGATTGGCGGCGGAGGTGGTGAAAAGAAGCCCATAGGCTTCTATGGGGTATCTCCACCCAAAGGTGGCGATACCCTGCTATGCGGTGATGCGGCGGCCGGACATTCATACATTAGGCAATGCGGTAAAACCCCCGAAGACATTTTTTAGCTTAGTACATCCCGCCCTGGAGGTGGTAACCGCCCGGTTAGTGCTAAGAAAAACTCAGGTGCAAGGGCGTTACTACCATATGTGCAAGGGGTGCAGCTGCTATGGGGCCCAGAGCTGAAGGGGCCCATCTTTACTGTCTAAGGGGCAGATGTATCAAGCTTCAAAAAAGTGATAAAGTGGAGAGTGATAAACAACCAGCCAATCAGCTCCTACCTGACAATTTTCAAACACAGCCTGTGACATGGCAGCTGATTGGCTGGGTGTTTATCACTGTCCATTTATCACTTTTTGAAGCTTGATACATCTGGCCATTTGCTAAGGGGCCTACGAATATCTAGTAACGCCCCTGCTCAGGTGTGCCCGAAAAAAAATGCTGGGAGTGTCTGGGAAAACGCAGGAGTGGCTGAGAGTTTTAGGGGATGGTGTGTGTGACATCAGCTCCAGGCCGGATACGCCTGTCCCAGTCGCACCGCAGAGTATATCCGCTGTCCAAGTGGCGTATCTCCGCTGTTATTCCCGTGTTATATTCCATTTACAAAGCAGAGTCTGGCATCAGGATTTGCTCATTTTTGTTTGTTCAGAAATGTACTGGGAAAAGCTAATTAGCATCATTCTCCGATACTAATTTCACTGTGTGCTAATAAAGCAATGCAATGGATGTGTGAGCGATTCCCATTTGAGGTAAAAGCGGTCATATATCGCTCGATCAGCAGTTTTAGCTATCTATTATAATTGAGAATTAATGACTGTCCTGTAAGAAGACATAAAATCAGGATTTGTAGAGAAAAAAAGACAGTTTAATACCTTTGTGGATAAATAATCAAAGTAAGATTGAATTTCGCAGCAGAATTGTTTTCCTCACTAAAGCTAAATAAAGCGATGAATATGGCTGAATAGACGCCTTATTAATGACTCTGCTCTAATCAAATTGAAGTACTGTAATATATTTATTTTTAAAGTAAAAAGGGTACTCCCTCATTTTTGCGGCCGCAGCTTATGCTACGGAACTTACGTAGCATAACCCGCACCACCCTGGGTCCACGCCACCCTCCTGTGTCCACGCCACCATCTATTACCTTTAGTAAAGTTGTGACGAGCAAAGGGGAGCGAGACACTGAGCCCGAAGTGTGGCGATCGAAGCAAGACCGCAAGGGGACAATGGTGCTATACTTAAAATGCCTTAAGTAACTAGCGTAAGCTGTGTCCGCAAAGATGAGGAAGTACCGTAAAAAGTGTTTGCCACCATATTACTGAGGGGATGAAGGGGGTTATGACAAATCAAAACCCTCCATCTGCTGCTAGCACAAAATGGCTGCTCAACGGTCACAACTGAGTGTGTAAGCAAAGGCTGCCAGTGACAGGCTGTCAAGCTTAATAGCTAAACCATAAATAAATGCAATCAATACCACAAAATAGAGTTTTGCATACACTTTTGAGCATTAAAGTGCATCTTTGCGGCCACAGCTTACTTAGCTCGTCACGCTTGGGCTCCGTGGCTCGCTCCGCTTCGCTCGCCACAACTTTACCAAAGGTAATAAAAGGTGGCGTGGCCACCCAAGGGTGGCGTGGACATAGGGTGGTGGCATGATTCGGAACGGTTCCCTCGCCTAAAATCCTTATGTAGCGGCTAACGTAACTGGCATAGCAGTGGCCGCAAAGATGAGGAAGTACCCATTTTTCCATATAGATAATACCGCTAGAAGGGATACAGGTACAATTGTTGTGCCTGATTCAGACCTATTCGGCCAAGTCCGAATTCGAACGCTGACCGATGTTTGGGCTACTGCATATTGGCCGCAATGTGCATGCGAGAGGCCCATCTGCGATCGGCTGCGGCAAATATCTTGATTTAAAAGCTGATCTCAGCATGATTGACAGATAGCGGGCACATGGGGGTGGATCCCGGCTGTTTCATGGGCGTGTCTGCAAATAGGGTGGGCGTGTCCAAACTGGGAGTGTCTGGGAACATCATGTTAGGCTGGGCAGCTTGACCTGAATTTTGGGAGCAATATGACTTAAGTCTACATCAGTCGCCTGCTGACCAAAAATGATCCAGTTGATTTGGAGGGGGTCACCTGTGGCGGTCACACTCATTTAGGGCCAAACACAACGTGAAACAAGGCAACGCACTGATAATGCTGGGTCTGCAGCAAACACAGCTTTCCCTTGGAAAGTGAGATCCAATTGTTGCCCTATTTTTGTTTTGGGCTTATCAGAAATTAGGGCCCATGCCCAAAGACGTTTGATGAGTTTCTCTCCCGGTCTCCTGTATCGTCTCCTCTGTGACTCACGCAGGCTGTATAATTAAAGCAGAGTTCTGGGTTTTGCACCTCTGTAAAGTGTTTGTGGCGACTTCTGAAGTGCAAAGTCAGTGCGCTGTCAGTGAGTCAGCGACGGAGATGTGTAATCAGCAAGCGAAAGGTCACAGTAACAGAGACTTTAATGCTAATTTTACCTTGTTAAGTACAGAAGGAAGCCTGCAAGTGTGGGGTTTATTGGGCCTCATGTCATGCGTGCAAATTGCCTTCATGAAAACATCACAAAGGGGCAAAAAATAAGTGACTAATATAAGACCGATCCCACCACAGGCTCAACCACACAAGTTGTATATTAGCGTTGTATTCACAATGCAGCATACCAATGGTAAATATCACCCACCAAGCATTGGGCAGACCACTGAAAAAAAAGTAATAAAAGAAACACGTAGACTTTTGACTGTCAATATATAGCTATAGTCGAACTAGTGCTTGTGTTGACCTTCCAACCATCTCGACCTTAGCCATGTCGACCTTCAGTCAATCTTTTGCATGTTGACCTTATATGTATTGACCCAACGACCGTATACCCTGCAGAGGCCCAGCCCCCAGTTAAACCCCTTTGGGTTAAAGAATTCAAAGGCTTGGTCCCGCCTCCGCACCCCATGGACTGGAAACCAATGATTGCTTATCATGCTTCCTAAGGGCATCCTGTGTATTACAGTTGGCACACGAATGGCATCCTGTGTATCACAGTTGGCACACTAAGGGCATCCTGTGTATCACAGTTGGCACACTAAGGGCATCCCGTGTATTGCAGTTGGCACACTGAGGACATCCCATGTATCACAGTCGGCAGATCTGTAAACAGTGCTCACTAAGGGCATCCTGTTTATCACAGCTCGCAGATCTGTACACAGCGCACACTGTGGGCATCACATGTATCACAGTTGACACACTGAGGGCATCCCATGTATCACAGTTGGCACACTAAGGGCATCCCATGTATCACAGTTGGCACACTAAGGGCATCCCATGTATCACAGTTGGCAGATCTGTAAACAGCACACACTAAGGACATCCTGTGTATCACTGTTGGCACACTGAGGGCATCCCGTGTATCACAGTTGGCACACTAAGGGCATCCTGTGTATCACAGATGGCACACTAAGGGCATCCCATGTATCACAGTTGGCAGATCTGTAAACAGCACACACTAAGGGCATCCTGTGTTTCAAAGTTGGTGCACTGAGGGCATCCCGTGTATCACAGTTGGCACACTAAGGGCATCCCGTGTATCACAGTTGGCGCACTGAGGGCATCCCGTGTATCACAGTTGGCACACTAAGGGCATCCCGTGTATCACAGTTGGCGCACTGAGGGCATCCCGTGTATCACAGTTGGCACACTAAGAGCATCCTGTGTATCACAAATGGCACACTAAGGGCATCCCATGTATCACAGTTGGCACACTAAGGGCATCCTGTGTATCACAGTTGACACACTGAGGGCATCCCATGTATCACAGTTGACACACTGAGGGCATCCCATGTATCACAGTTGGCACCCTAAGGGCATCCCATGTATGACAGTTGGCAGATCTGTAAACAGCACACACTAAGGGCATCCTGTGTATCACAGTTGGCGCACTGAGGGCATCCCGTGTATCACAGATGGCACACTAAGGGCATCCCATGTATCACAGTTGGCAGCTCTACGCAGCGCACACTAGGAACAAGCCTAGACGACGTTCCAGGCTTCCGCCTGATGGTAAATGTTTGATCAGTTCTAAAGAGTTAAATATTGACTGATGTGAATTCAAGTTATTACAGAACGTGTAATTACCTGCCAGCGGATTAATTTGGGATTGATGTTACTACTTGACTGATTTGGAAATAATTGTGGTTAATTCCAGCCCGCTGGTGATATTTCCGCTGTTTATTGAAGGTGCCTCATGGTTTTATCATTAGTAATCTAGTGATGTAAGGACAGTCATGTGAGATTGGGGTGACGGCACCTCTAGTGTTTGGCTGCAGATATAGAGAACGCGATTGATGTTATTAATAGTCAGCTTAACAACTGATCCAGCTGTCTATAGGCCGCCTGGGACTTTATGGAAATACCACCACCCTGTTGTACATCCCTGCATCCGACACTTTGAGGACTAACATGTCCACTGTAATACCGCTTGGTGCGTCTTCAGATTCTACCATCGGTCGCACCATCATAACTTACACCAACTCTATGACAGGTGCAGATGTTCTGCCTGAGTATGGCCTAAAATTTGAGAAACTGAGCATCTTTGTGCGCAAACAGTTAATTGACAAGCAGTCACCCCCTATAGTTCCATAACATGCCCATGAGGCGACCCATCTCCAACAGGTCACCACCCAAGAAGGCCGAGCATTTTACAGAGACATCTCTGATAGTGTGTTTTAGCCACCAACACTTATATGCAAATGCTTGGCCATTTTTATATAAAGCCTATTGGACTGTTATTAAAATGCTTAGAACAAAGTATGGATAAATGACAACTGATGTGTCCTACAAGCGCAGATTGTACTAGGAAGATGGTGAGGGCCATCACCTGTCACCTTAATCTACTGTGAGGTTCTGGGGAACCTTCATACCAAGGGTAGGGGATAGATCAAGAAGGATGAGTATGGAGAAAATACCACTAGATCACCCAGTAAGAAGGTCATTGGTGACCTTATTAGGAGCGGTTCTCCTAGATTGGGAGGAAGCCAGACCGAAGAGGGTCCAGGAGTAGGAAGAAAAGAAGGAGGTGAGTGGGAGATAATCAATTCTCTACCGGAGTTTAGGGGCAAAAGGGAGGCGAAAGATGAGGCGGTAGTTATAGACAGAGAATGTCAGGGTCAAGTGAGGAAAAGTCTGGGTTAAGTGAGGCCATATTAAGGTTGTGTGTGAGAAGAACATGTTTGAGGGAGGAGGGGACAGAGTCAATTGAGAGGGACCGGATGAAGAGATGGGTGGGAGCAGGCAATGGAAGAGAGGGAGCAAAGTAGGCGAGAGAGGATAGGATCCAAGTGGATGGGTGAGATGATGAGAGAAGGACCTGAGCTTCATCCATATTAGTAGAGGGAAGGTGAGACAGGTGAATCAGGATACACAATGTCCTAGTTGGAAGCAAGACAGAAGAAGGCCTTGTAGGAAGCAGAACCTGGGGAGAAGCAGCATAGATGAGGAGATGTGCTATTAAGCTCTTTGAAAATGACAATTGGACAACGCTGCACCTGCCGGGTGACCTAGATCATGTGACCTTCTGGGTGGTCTGGAAACTGACAGGTATGTGCATTGCAACCACCCACTAAGCAGGGATGCTAAGGGGCATCGACTGCTAAGGGGGGTGAAAAGGGGTAAATGGTGCTGCCAAGCAGACCCATGCCCAGATGAAACCGGGCACATCAGCTAGTAGCTCTTGTTATACTCCAGATTCCTGCAAATAATCTCTATTACCTTTTTAGTAACATTTATATAAATAGCGTACCCATATTCCATAGGATTTGTCAACCGCATCAGCCCCTGCCACAATGGAGCTTGTAATCTATTTTTCTCACCCAAAATAATAACAAGCCATGTACACAGTGGGGAAAATAAATGAAATACTGTGAATAGCAGACCAGCCTATACCCAACATCAGTGACATGACTTCCAGGTATGGCCCTTGTACCTATCTAAGCCATCCAATTGGTAGGGCCTGATTAACCAATAGGCTGATTAGGCTGCAGCCCGGGGCATTGGGTCCTGTGGGGAGCGCAGCGCCGGCACAATAGATTGCGTTGGGATGGGAGCACTGCTTGGTGCTGTTGGAGTTGGGTCCGAGCAATGTCTTGTGAGATCGGTGAACTGTGGCAGCAGCAGTGCCTGTTGGGATTGCTGGCATCAACGAGGCAGGGCTGCCGGGAAGAGGATATCCTGCATACCAATGTTACTTATCCCATATGTATTACCATATGAGATTATTACCGCAAAGGACAGCTCTTGCAAAAATCTGCCGGATCCCTGCGGGTCTTTCTCACCTCTCACACCCAGGAGCAACCTGCTGCAGAATGGCTGCAGGGACTCCTGGGCTCCTCCCCCTGCACCTGGAAAGGGGAAGTCCTTTGCTAGGGAGGAGGTCATTGAGTCCGGGCTGCCCGGAGGGAGGCCGGCGCAGATGGTATGAGGTGCCGGGGGGGCCTTGGAGGGCAGCAGGGGTCGCGATAAGAAGCCCATAAGCTTCTATAGGTTAACAACAGAAAAATCTGCCATTACCCTCCACACCGAAAAAGCAGCGGTCCCGCATTGATACATTTGAAAATGCTGTTAAAAACTCTAAGAACTTGTTTTACCGCAGTTTTGGTTTAATATATCCCGGTCTTTGTATTTTATTACAATGTCTTGGGCCAACAGCATAGGACAGGCATAAAGTATGTCATAAACAATATTTATAATAATAATAATAATTCATGTTCTTTCTCTGATGTAACATGCATGTAATGACATCACTGATGTTTTACCTGTAGCGCCCACAACTTCTGGAATCGAGAATGAATATTGCCGTATGTTATTGTACATGTAGGAAGCTGGGTGGTTTTTCATTTTGCAGTCTGGCTGACACACGGGCATTCGCTCGATGGGTGCATTGTCTGGGCATGTCTGGCATTCATTGATAGCATGATATATGGGAGAAGACACAGTATGGAACACACACCTGGGCTCAGAGGGCTATCGCTATAAATAACTGGGGAGGTGATACAGATGAGGACAGTGCCGGATTTGCAATGGGAGTGGTTGTTCAGTAGCCCCCATACAGGCTGCAACAGATGGCACCGTCATGGGCGGCACTGTCAAAGTGGGCAGGAGGAGGGGAGTGGGAGAGGCAGGGAGGATGTTGTAAAGGGCCCAATTGACACCACTGGTATGGGTAGACCCTAGAGCGGGCCTCTGGGCAAAAAAAATTCGGGGTGTGGTCCCAAGCACACTCTCGCTCCCCCCCCCCCCCCTCACCCCTCAGTGCAGCAGCGTTGTCGTCGTCGTCCATGCATCGGCGATCCGGGCAGCGGGAGCTGGCTGAGAGCTTGTAGCACTATTTGCCGGGCATGAATCACTGCTGATTTTGAAAAGAATGGCCGGACGCTGATTGGCCGGACGCCCAGCCAATTAGCACCCGACCAGTCTTTTCAAAATCAGCTGCGATTCACACCCGGCAAATAGCGCTACAAGCTCCCAGCCGCTGCTGCCCAGATCCCCGCAGCCGCAGCAACTCCCGGGGCAGTGCCGTCTTCCCCATTGGGGTGGGCCCCTAGAATCCTTGGGACTCTGGGCAACTGCCCATTAAGCCCAATGGGAAACGGCACTGCCATCTTCAAAGCTACTGCTTCAGTCTGTAGGTTCCAAGATGTGATATCATATCACAGGGAGATGAGTAGCAATTTGGGTGCATAATGTGGACCGGGGACACTATATGGCATTGTCTGAACTGGGGGCACTGTACTTCCTGTCTTGTCTGGCTGATTTCTATCTCTATGTCAGGATGGCTAATGGAAGGAGAAGTGATGAGGAGTTGGGTAGTAGGGCAGCATGGAGCAGAGGAGGAAAAGGGGAAGGCCACTACCCCATCTGTGAAGGCTCTATATCATCTTGCATTTTCCAGCGCCCAATATAATTGCAGACTTAAATATCCAGTTATTTCTATCTTGCATGCGTTCTTTATGGCGACTTGCGGGGTATCGTGTTTGCAATTGGTCATTTTGAGGCTGATTTACAGTACAGGTGCCTGGCGGTTTGTAACCTGCCCCAAAAAAACCTGTTGATAACTGGCAATTTGGTAAATGTCCCCCTTGTTCTGTATGTGAATCTGCAGTGATTGCTGTCTACTGATATGAAATAATGTTAAAGCCGGCCAGAGGCTTCGCCCGATGAGGTATAGCTCACTTTGAATTAGTGCATCTCCAAAGCAAATGATATCGCGCCCACGCTGCCCACAAAGCCATTTATCAATGTGTTATGAGAGAATATGCCCCGAATGCAAACGTAGCTGAAAGTGAATTAGCAGAGAAGCCGAATATATTTAGCAGACAAGGAATCTACATATTTTGACGCCTTCCCCAATATTCAGTTTAATTTAGTTTCAAAACAAAGCGGATTTGCACTGCAGACAGTATCTGGGTTCTCAAAGGCAGCTAAAGTTATTTATCTGTTCTTATAGGATTAAAACCAAAACTGGGGAAGGTTGGGGCTTCCAAATATCTGATGCTGTGAGGGCTGGTGTGGGGCTTCTCAGCACCCTAGGAAAAATGTCAACCAGCTGCTCTGCCCCCCATCTCTCACAGACCCTCAAGTGAACGGGTGGCGGTGTATTAAATTCCTTGGGCACCACCTACATTAAGTGCAACAAGGATGTGTTTTATACTGGTTAGACTAGACATGGTATTGTGACATGCAACCAACGTCCCAAAGAGGCAGTTATGTCTTACAGTGCCTTATTGGTCAGACAATGAACGCTATCATCTTCTGACCACACTGACCATCTGAAGTTAAGGCTTAAGGGATCTGTCCATTGGGCCTGATATCCTATTGCCTATTCTGTCCAATTAGGTAACCTGCCTCACCAAAATCAGGTTGCCACCATTCCTTCTTCATGCCCCGATTTGCAGAGCCAAAATGATACCATTCACCGAAAGTTGCGCCTCCGAGTCCCAGGTGGCTGGTGTACTCTCTTGGGAGTTTGAGTGAGCTTCCTGGAATAATCCTGCATGAAATGTAGTAAAATATATGTCATATACTTATCATTCTTGCCTACTTTTGAAAACTAGTTTCAGGGAGATTATATTTGGTAATAGAATTTGGCAAGGCTACCTATTGAGGGGGCGTGTCATGCTCCTTCCAAAGGGCGTGTCTAGTTCCATATATGGAGAGATTGTGAAAAGAAAATGTGAACATGGCACCTAGAATTCGTGGGTGTGTACTGCTACATCTGAGAAGAATCTTTTACATTGAGTTATATACAATTGTAGATGAGCCCCAAAGCCGTTAGTAAGAGATACTATACTTAGTAACGTGCTGGGAAATGGTGCTAATAAATCAATGTGAATGTATCTATCTCTCATTCCTTTTTTCCCCAAAAATGCAACAGTGTAATGTGGGCTAGGTGACATGAGGGAGATTGCTAGACTAATGAGGGAGAGAGGGAGATTGCTGCTATTTCAGGGAGACTCCTGCAGAATGCAGTAGGGGAGGTAACTATGATGTAACAATGTAATGCGGGCTAGGTGACATGAGGGAGATTGCTATACTAATGAGGGAGAGAGGGAGATTGCTGCTATGTCAGGGAGTCTCCTGCAGAATGCAGGAGGGGAGGTAACTATGGTGTAACAGCGTAATGTGGGCTAGGTGACATGAGGGAGATTGCTATACTAATGAGGGAGAGAGGGAGATTGCTGCTATTTCAGGGAGACTCCTGCAGAATGCAGGAGGGGAGGTAACTATGATGTAACAATGTAATGTGGGCTAGGTGACATGAGGGAGATTGCTATACTAATGAGGGAGAGAGGGAGATTGCTGCTATGTCAGGGAGTCTCCTGCAGAACGCAGGAGGGGAGGTAACTATGATGTAACAGTGTAATGTGGGCTAGGTGAAATGAGGGAGATTGCTAGGCTAATGAGGGAGAGAGGGAGATTGCTGCTATGTCAAGGATTCTCCTGCAGAATGCAAGAGGGGAGGTAACTATGATGTAACAGTGTAATGTGGGCTAGGTGAAATGAGGGAGATTGCTAGGCTAATGAGGGAGAGAGGGAGATTGCTGCTATGTCAAGGAGTCTCCTGCAGAATGCAGGAGGGTAGGCAGCTATGATACTTATTCAGAGGTGTATATTTTTCTGCATACAATTGCAACAGAAAGACATCCACCTCTATTATATGAACACGTGGTCTCTTGGAAGAACCCTCACCCAGGATACTCCATGTGGCCTGGAAGCGCCCTGGCAGCTGATAAGGCCACGTACTGTATGTATTGTGCATCGGATGTGTCTGTATTCTAGAGCAGATGAGTTCAGTGCTGTTGGTGGGCCAGACACGAGATGCACTTTATCTGCCATCATTAAGACAGTTCCAAGTACTCTCCGTTTGATGTGACTTTTTCTCCTCAAGTACTTGTTCAGAAAAACCCTTCATTAAGTCATAAAGAGATTTTCTTCTACAAACAAAAGTGATAATCTTGCCTGTAATTCCTCACCCCTGGTGCCCTGTAGATAAGGCCAAGGGCCTAGGAGCTGGATATGAAAGCAGAGACACAATGACATCTGGATTGTGTACACAAGATGTGCTCTGCTTATGTGTGAGGCAATAACAGCGGAGATAGCAGGACACACACAGTCTAGCCCTATATAGGCCAACGGGCTGGGGTCATGTCCTGCAGATCAGTATACGGCCATGCATGATATCCTCTGCTGGGACTATGGGGCCCATTTATTAATGATGGTTTATTTGCCTGATAATTATCATTTCCTCTTGCTGTGATTTGTGGCAATAAGATGTTATCTCATACCCTTTAACATACCTCCCAACTTGTAATTGCACGGAAGAGGGATAGTTGCACTAAATTAGGGGGCGTGGCTTGCCACGGGAGGGCGTGGCCCACAATCGCAATGTGACACGAGGCCATGCCCCCGTTTTTTAGCCTCTAGCCAAGCCCCCAGCCCCTCTGGATGCGGGGGGAAAGACGCTGTGCGCATGCGCACAGCATCTATTGTCTGCTCGCCAGCAACTGACGGGGGACTCCCAACTGTCCCCCTCCCCGCCACGGGACACTGCCGGTGGCGGGAGGGATGCGGGAACGTCCCCGAAAACCGGCAACCCGACGGTTGGGAGGTATGCTTTAATATTTTATATTTAAAAACGGATACATCATTCCTGCAGTGCTGCTATTGGGATTGTCCAGCATCTGGTACATACTGGTACACAGAGGTAGATATATGAAGCAGTGATAATGGAGGGGAAGTGATAAAGTCCCTGGTACTTTATCACTGGTCAATCAGCTCCTGACTGTTTCCTTCTAAACCCAGCTTGTAACTTAACAGTTAGAAGCTGATTGGCCGGTGATAAAGTACCAGGCACTTTTTGGGTAGATTTATTAAGCTCGGTGAAGTGATAAACTGTCTGTTTTTTACCACCGGCCAATCACCTGTCATTTTTCAAACCAAGCCTGTAGCTTCAAAGTTAGCAGCTGATTGGCCGGTGATAAAAACCGGACACTTTATCACTTCACCGAGCTCCGGCTCCGGCTTTTGATCTGCGCAGTTAACCTGCCGTACTGCATGTTGGTGACTAATCCTGGGCGCATGCACAGTACAATTTGCGGGATGCAGATGAGTGAGACCAGGAAGCGCCGCCGTACCTGAGAGGAAACAGGTGCCTTTCTGTCAACACCGTCTGCTCCGGGTATAAGCCTGCTGCCTAGCAAGTAAAACAATAAAGTTTTGTCAAATTAACAAACAAAAAAAACACTATGAGAAGCCCCAGCGCTAGATAATTATGACGTTATGCACAGGAGAGGAATAAGGAAGGAAGGCACTCATCGCCTGATAATACAAGTGAACTTCTAAGACGCCATCTCCATACTTTCACCTGAGGTTCTGGAAAGGTTGAACCCTCTGAGGGTCTGTAATCTAGAGGGACTTTTCAGGAATGATGGTGTAATGGATGTGTAGCCGTACTCATCCATTCGCTCAGCAAGGACATTAATTCACGAGGCGGGATTTTACTCAAGCTGGGCGGCGGCTTAACTGACCGCTGGCTTAACTGGATTTCCCCCTCAGTCCTGGGTGAATTTCCAGTACCTCTAAATGGGAATGGGGTCTGAAGACCAGTATTATTGTTGGGATCCTAAGACCGAGGACTTGTGGATAATGGTATCTCTTCTGAAAACCCCTCTTACTCTTAGAAAATGTCTGCCCCCATACTGCAGACAGAAAACTCTCTGCAGTATGGGGGCAGCCATTTTCTAATTGTCAGTTTTCATTGCAGCAGGAGCCGGCCGGGACCGTGACGTCAGGAAGGTCCCGACAGAGAGCCGGGCGAGATGCAGACCGCGGGGGGGCGCAGAGAAATTGGGGGCGCCGCCGGGGGGGCTGCGGGGCTATAGTTACCCGCGGTCTGCATCTCGCCCGGCTCTCTGTCGGGACCTTCCTGACGTCACGGTCCCGGCCGGCTCCTGCTGCAATGAAAACTGACAATTAGAAAATGGCTGCCCCCATACTGCAGACAGTTTTCTGTCTGCAGTATGGGGGCAGACATTTTCTAAGAGTCCGTTTTCATTGTAGCAGCAGGAGCCGGCCGTGACCGTGACGTCAGGAAGGTCCCGACAGAGAGCCGGGCGAGAGTTGGAAGCAGACCGCAGGTAAGAAGGGGGGGGCAGGTTAGGTGGGGGGTGACGAATAAACGTGCGGTGGGGGGGCGATAAATAGTTAGTTACGCCCCTGCCCCAAAGTTTTCATTATGAAAAGACGATACCTACTGGTGGAATTTTGAAGGCAGCAGACACTCACCCCCGGTTTAATATGAGTGACCCAAGTAGGCAGAGATCAGATGTATGGTAAATTACCCCAAAAGGAGGATGGACAGGAACCAGGGTGCGGGGCGGTGAATAGATCTGCAGAAAAGCAAAGACAGATGCGGTTGCTTTAGGTCAGGCATATCCAAACTGTAGCCCTCCAGATGTTGTAAAACTACACATCCCAGCATGCCTTGCCATAGTTTTAGCATTCCCTAATACAGTGATTCCCAAACTGTGCGCCGTGGCTCCCTGGGGTGCCTCGGGACACATGCAGGGGAGCCCTGGGTTGGTAGTCCAGGACTAACTCAAATTATTCATGGTTAATTATTTATAAGCAAAACCAGTGCTGGTGGCTGCCAATCATAAAATGTGTACAAATAGAAGCAATTCCTGCCCTTTTCCACATAACTGACCCTAAGAATCGCATATAAATCCAATCTAATTAAAATAAATTTGGCCTAGGGGTGCCGCGAAAAAAAAAATCTTATACTCTAGGGTGCCGTGATTAAAAAAAGATTGGGAACCCCTGCCCTAATAGCAAAACTCTAGCAAGGCATGATGGGACTTGTAGTTCCACAACAGCTGGAGGGCCATAGTTTGGACATGCCTGCTTTAGGTGAAAAAGGAAATATTACATTTTTATTATTATCCTTTATTTATATGGCGCCACAAGGGATCTACAGCGTCCAATTACAGGGTACATCAACAAATAAGCTAATCAGTGACTAAAGGCAGCCATACACTACTGCCAGAAGTCGCAGCAGCGTATGGCCATTTAATCCCCCTTGATCCGCCCAGGACATTTCGGGTGGCAGAATCGCATATGATACACACGCATGTGGTCCTTCTGCATGTGACGTATAGCATGTGATCCCGTTCCCCACCGGCGGGAGAGGGGCCGATTTGGAGGTCCGACAGGCAGCAAGTTCACTAGATGCACACTGGACCACACATTGGGTCAGATGTCATACACGTGATTTGTGCCGATTTCACATGATTTTTAGGCCCAGCTGTACAGGTGGATTCAGTATGGAATCCAGGCTGTCGGAATCCCGGTGGTCAAGATCCCGACGCCAAAATCCCGACAAGGGGGGGACGTGGATCGCCCCCCCCCCCCCCCAGCAGGCTCGCTGCGCTTGCCACGCAGCGGGCCCAGTGTCTCGCTACGCTCGGCACACTAATTTATTCTCCCTCTATGGGTGCTGTGGACACCCACGGAGGGAGAAAGTTTCGGGATTTCGGCGGTCGGGATTCCGGCGTTGGGATTCCGACCGCTGGGAAATTAACCGCATCCCGTACAGGTGAATACAATATAGGATAAGTAAGTACAGGGCACATAACCAAAGCTGCTTCTGTAATTGACACTGACATAAGTATCAGTGTGGCAGAAAAGCACAGGATTTGGTGCTATCAAAGGTGGTTTAAGTAAGAGAAGGAAAAGCACATGGGAGAAGAGGGTCCTGCTCGTGAAAGCTGTCAAGTATATATGTGAAAGTATAACTCTCCAGGATGATTATAATGTGCTAAAGATAGGGGGTCATTCGGATGCAACTGTACGCCCATAGTTGCCAAGTACCTTAATAGGTAACCCCTTAAAGAATGGCATACATCTGCAGCCCCCCCCCCCCCCCCCCCGTAGTTGTGTACGCTTGCACCAGGCGAAGAGCACAACACAAAACTGCGCTGTGGAAATACATTTGCCACTAACTCTGCAACAACCCCACATTGTGTTGTGGAAATCTTTTAATAAGAATATGGGCAGTGAATTGGAAGGATCCATTAACATCATTTGTGTTCGTTATAAGCTTACGGACATATTTAGGAACAAGGCGTTCATCTGTATTTATACACACACATATTTACAGATTTATGGAAAAAATATTAATTATGGATAAATTCCAGTTTGTCTGATCTTTGTTCTTGCTAAGTGTATTATTTAATAGTGTGGTAATTGTCATTCTGAATAATACGCTTTATCTACATTTAGTCCCTGAAACTCACTCTCTGTTCTTAGTGGTGATTACAGACGGACTGTTACAGTCTGTACTATGAGGCTGTGATCACAGCGAGGGCACTGATGCACAGTGTAGTCTGTGTTATACAGCCAGTGCCAGTCTATCAGCTGGTAGAGAGAAATCCTATATACTGGAAGACAGTGGTTCCCAAACTTTTTGAATCACGGCACCCTAAAGTATCATAATATTTTTCACGGCACCCCTAGGCCAAAAGTTGGTTACTAATTTCATGAAAAATATTAAATTAGTTGTGATTTAAATGTTTTCCTTAGGTCCAGTTATGTGGTGAGAAACATGATTCACTTCGGTTTACCCACCTATTCTTAATTGGAAGTCACAAGCACTGATTTTGCCTATTTCATTGGCCATAAATAACTTGGGGGTTTATTCTGGTTCGGGCGGCTGGGCCGTAAGCGTACGTTCCGGGTTTTTTTTTTTTGATCTGCGCATGCGTACCTTCCATAATGCGCAGGCGCGACGACTCCACAACGCTCATGGACGGTTGTTTCCGTGCGAAAAAACCTGTCCGCAAGAGTACGGTCATTGTGGGCGGCATAGGGGCGTGTTGAGGGGAGCGGCCGAAATAATGAGGGAAAACTGGGCGTAAACATGGGCGTACACGGGGGTGTGCACAAAAAATGTACGCTGCTACAACCACTCGATCGGCCAAAGCACCGTGCATTTCGGACACAAAACAGGCGGCCGCCACGCCACCTCCAGACCACCCCTACAGATACCGCATGAGAGCGGACGCCTGGGTCTGCTAATTAACGCTGATTACTACTCAAACTCAGACACCTGAATGTAATAACCAATGCTGCAGTCTATTAAGTCCATACCATGATTTCACTACCTGCAAGCCACACACACAGCACGCAAACACATTGGAAGCTTATCTTTCTATACTTCTCTACATTTAAAGGTTTGTTTCATTTTAGTTTAGATTCTTTTTAAGACCTGCTTATATATGCTAAGGTAGTTATTTGGTAACCATTTACACACATTCAGTAAGTGTTTTCATATACTTTAAACAGCAGCACACTCAATCTACACAAGTCGACATGTGTCAACCTTTTCACTCTAATACAAACATAGTTTTTGTATTTATGATAAAAATACATAAACCACATCTAAGGATGTTTCAGCAATGTTTTGCGGCCACTATTTAGTTAAAATGTATTTTTATTAGGCTGTTCATTAAGGTAGATAATTGATGTAACATAAAACAATAATTGAATAACAATTAGAATAATTCATTTAATTGCCTTAATCATAGTTGAAAGGCTAGATTAGCAGGTCCATATATGTGAAGGGTATGCCAGCGTGCACGGACGTACGCTCACTCTCACGATCGGTGACATACGCTGAGTTTTCCATTGAAAACAGTGGAGACCTGTCCGTACAAGGTGGCGAACGCTCAGATTGCCGAAAGATGTCGGTGGGAAAACGGACGAGAGACATCCGTATATGGTGGCGTACGCTCTGTTGAACGCCAGTTGTCGGAGTCTAAGCGCTGATCCGTCCGTGTATGGCGGCGTACGCTCAAGTGTACACCACTCCCCTTTGTCGGTCTTTGTGACCATCCGTATGCGGATGTTTTGTGGGTGGACTTTCGCTCAATGTCCGCGTACGGTAAACGTACGCTGATACGGAACGTACGTATGTTTGGCCGCCGCAACCAGAATATGGCCCTTGAATTGGTTCTGGACCACCAACCTGAGGCACCCCTGAAATTGCTCCGAGGCACCCCAGGAAGCCTAGGCGCACAGTTTGGGAACCACTGCTGTAAGCACCAACGCTGCATCCTTTCATCCATCACGTTTTAGAACAGTGATATTCAACCCAATATTCTTTCTCTTCCATTACTGCCCCTATCTTCATGTGGGTAATAGGCCATGGGGTAGAAAACTCCCTCAAGTCTTTCAATGACTACTGTTAGGTGGCCCCTTAATTTTGCTATTTTATAGTTATGTAGTTTGAGACCTAAATGCATTCTTGATCAACTTGCACTTAATCAGCCTGAGAGAATCCCCTTAGTGGGAGACCAGGAGCCAAGCAGCGGTTTGTGCTATTGTATAGCGTGGGGGACAATGGTGTAATTTAATTCTATCATCAAGCCCCTTGACCCCGCACTAGGGACCTGATTCTGGTCCATGCGCACTATTGCGAATTTGCGATATTTTCTTAATGCGTTTGCGCATGTGCTGGGTGTGAGCAGCCATGGCAAACAGTGTGTTCACCAGAGCTCCCACCCACCAGTGTGGGCATGCGGGCAGCAGCGGGTAGTCGGCGCACCCATGGGAATGCCTATGAAATTGCTGGGCATTCGCATGGTAATGACCCAGTGACATTGGTGTTGGGGGCAGGATGCTGACATCACCGAATGTCAGTTGCCCACCATGTTCCCCTCCAGAACACACGCAAAGCTGAGACACCTGAGAGTGTACCTTCCACATCATTCGATGGTGGGTGACCATCGAATGATGTGGGTTTGGCCGAATAGGCTGTGAATAGATGTGTATGCAAAACATCTATTCGCAGCCATGTGGGCGAATTCACCCTGCGAAGGGGGGCGGCGGCATGTGCAAGTGGCGGGCGGGCTTAAAATGAAACTTTGCAGTGCTGCGTGTCAACCAGAGTAACCTCCTATATGGAGGAAGTGGGCATGATGCAGGAGAATAACTTACTCTCTCAGGGAGCGCTGGAGAGCCTCCCCAAATTCAGAAGTCTCTTAGAAATGAAGGGATATTATGCAGGCATGTGTAAATGGCAATGTGTAAAAATATCTGATCCCAATAAGGGGCATAGCCACACATTTGTGGGTCCCATAGCAACATGCTTCTAGATAGACACCTCTCTATGCAGTGTCGGAACTTACGAGTGGTTGGCCCAGGTGCAAAACTACATTTTTGGGCCCTCCTCTTCCAATGAAAACCAAGTTCACAATATGCCACATAGCAGTGGGTGGCAGAAGTGGGCCCCTTAGTCTTTAGGGGCCCCGGTGCAATGCACCTGCTGCACCAATGGTAGTTCCCCCTCTGTCTCTATGGCTCTTATTCTAGTTGAATCGGACGGATGTGTATTTTCGGACAGGAACCGAGTGTTCTTAGCCCCCCTTCCGTACGGATCACTCACACCGTCTGTGGGAACCTCCCCCCATCATTCGATGGTCGCCGACGTATGCATATGCTAATGAGCAAAATCAGCCCTTCACGCCCCTCTCCACCCCCTGTTCGGATGGTTCCGTACGATCATTTTCTGCATGGATCTCACGCCGTGTTCGTACGTGTGAGGCGTTCGCACATGCGCAAACACCAACCACCAACCATCGGCCATCCGACCGCATTTGGAGCCATCTGACTAAATCAGAATAAGGGCCTATGTGTTGGTTGTTAAGTTAATGACCCATATTAGTGCCCTAGTACATTTTATGAACCACATGACTAGTTTTATGCCCTATAGTAGCACCCTGGTTAAATGTTATGCCCTATAGTAGTGAACAGGTGTAATCACAGATGAGGAATAGACCCAGCATCAGAGGCATTCGCAAGAGCCAGGCTATGGTACCAGCAGGTGACCAGTCCCGAGAACCCCAGCTCTAGGAAGCGGTGTCAGCAGCAGCTGGAATGAGATAGAAACCATCAGTTCTCCAAGATGGCGGTGGTCCAGGGTGCTCAGCAGATAGTCATTGGGGTGGCAGACAGGAGTACACAGCAATGGCTCGGCCCCAAAAATATTGCAGAGAGGCTGATTGTTTCTATGGACTCTTGCATCGATGTTTAGCGCCTGAATTTTTTGATGACTTTGGAGACCTTCGTTTTTATTGGTGTCTTGGGTGCTGCTTTGACTATATTTAGCTTCTGAATGGGCTTCTTTGTCATCTGACGCATCACAGGCTTTTTCTAGATTTTTGCCGGCTTTGAGTCTTTCATCCCTTGCTGTGTATGTGGTGCTCAGCCTCGTGGTCTGTATGATGGTGTGCCGTATCATGACCGCTATGGTAATGCTTGGTTGTTCTCCGTATCTCTGTGATCTACTCTGGTTCGGCCTTATTCATTATCTAACTCATTGTGCTGTTCTGTAATTCCTTCAAAGGTGCTGGAGATGCGACCATTAGTCGAGTCTTCCTGTCACTGGTGGCCATTTTCTCAGTGATTTCTGCATGTGTGGGCTCCATGTTCCCGGAGACCTGAATATGTTTATAGAGACTCTGCGGGAAGGGGCCCACATGGAGACTCCTTGCATGCCTCCACTAAACACACCCCTGTTCAGCAGATGGCAGGTTGGAGGGCATCTCTTTTTCCATAGAGAGGGTCTCTAACTATCGCTTAGCTACAGGGAAACAGAAAAGGACACAACAAAGGTGGGCACTTCAGTTAAAATTCTAATTTGCATGGAATCTCATTTTCTCTGGAATCATGTAGTACAGACACGGCCTGGGCACATTCCACACCAAGACTACATCAGGGATTGGATCCTAGTTCTGTTACCGTTACCAAGTCTCCCTTATCACCAGCAATAACAGAGACACCGTAGATTATTCACTTACTGGCACATTTCTATTACACTTTGTTCTGTAGAGGTTTGATATGATCAAAACAGAAAATATCATTAATTTTAGCCTTTTCTATCAAAACAGTGTCCTAATGCAACATTTGTTCTTTGTGTGTAATGTAAAATCTATATCAGGAAGAAAATGCATACAAATGCTTTTATGTGGAGAAAAGTGTCATATCAATAATAATAATAATAATAATAATAATAATAATAATTATTATTATTATTATTATTATTATTATTATTATTATTATTATTATAATTAGCTGATGTGCCCAGTTTGCCCTTTAGATGACCAAAAGATTCCTGCTTAGTGGGTTTCTGCAAATAACTACAACAGTTCCCAGATCACCCAGCAGGTCACATGTCCCAGCTTCTACTCTAGAGCATCTACCCTGGAGTTCTGGTCTAGAGAGTCCACCCTGGAGCTTCTACTCTACAGAGTCTACCCTTGAGCTTCTAATCAAGAGAGTCTACCCTGGAGCTTCTACTCTATAGAGTCTACCCTGGAGCTTCTACTGTATAGCGTCTACCCAGGAGCATCTACTGTATAGAGTATACCCTGGAGTTTCTACTCTAGAGAGTCTACCCTGGAGTTTCTAATCTAGAGAGTCTGCCCTGGAGCTTCTACTCTAGAGAGTTTACCCTGGAGCTTCTACTCTAGCGAGTCTACCCTGGAGCTTCTATTCTAGAGAGTCTACCCTGGAGTTTCTACTCTAGTGTCTACCCTGGAGCTTCTATTCTAGAGAGTCTACCCTGGAGTTTCTGCTCTAGTGTCTACCCTGGAGCTTCTACTGTAGAGAGTCTACCCTGGAGCATCTACTCTAGAGAGTCTATATTGGAGCTTCTACTCTAGAGAGTCTACCCTGGAGTTTCTACTTTAGTGTCTACCCTGGAGCTTCTACTCTAGAGAGTCTACCCTGGAACATCTACTCTAGAGAGTCTATCTTTGAGCTTCTACTCGAGAGAGTCTACCCTGGAGCTTCTACTCTAGTGTCTACCCTGGAACTTCTACTCTAGAGGGTCTACCCTGGAGCTCCTACTCTATAGAGTCTACCCTGGAGCTTCTACTCTAGAAAGTCTACTCTGGAGCTTCTATTGCAGAAATTCTACCCTGGAACATATACTCTAGAGATTCTACCCTGGAGCTTTTACTCTAGCGTCTGCCCTGTAGCTTGTACACTGGAGTTTCTGCCTTATACATTTTGTTCTAAAGATTCTACCCCGAAGATCCTACCCTGAACAAGAGGATAACATCTGAAATTCTAATAAGAAGAATCTATCAATCAGATCTGCTGTAATTCTTTTTCCTTGGAATACTCTTTTAACTTCTCCAGTATACATATTGTGTATGACAATGGGAACCAGAGAATAGTCACTGATTGGTCACACAATGCCTCCTGGCTGTTCTGTGATTAAGCCATTGATTTGCATCAACAGGGCGCATCTCATCCGCATTAAACTTCCCTCAAATATTGTTTTATTCCTGAATTATATTGCTTGCACTCTGCATTCAGAGTAGTCACATAATACCCCCAGCAACGTGCTATATTTTGTCACGTATTTACTATGAAATAATATATCTTGGAAGTTGCTAACAGTCTGAATACTCTGGAGCTACAGTTACTGTACACACTGCTTTTCTGCACAGCTACATTCCCAGCAATCACATTCAAACACCACATTCTGAGACCCCTACAAGCCTAAATTAATAGGAGTAAGAACATTGGTCACATTTCCAGCCTTAGTCATTATGTTATGCTTTCATTCTGCATAACTTATTCACCGAAAATGATCCTTCCACTCGGGAGATCACAAACCACTTGAGCAGCAATCGCATGAAAAACATTTTTTTGTGTGTGTAAGTGTGTGTTTTTAACATAAATCACTATAGTTTCCATTTTTCCTTGGCTTGAGTCTTCTCCTTGCCATTATGGATTTATAATTGTACAGTGTTATATGACTTCCATGGCAACCACAGTCACATGCAACTGAATAGCCCTCTGTTGCTATTTCTGCTCTGTGTACTTTAAAATACTTCCCCTCCCTTCACAACTCTGCCTGACATGACCAGTGGACATGATTAAGTGGACAACTTAATATGTTATCATTGAATTTTTGATTCGGATACATAGAGATCTGTGCCTACCTACAGTTATATAGTGGAAGGAGCGGGGTCCCCAGCAGCACAGCATATCAGGAGATGAGTGATTTGTCAGTGAGGACAGGCCTGCATGTGACAGGGGCAGTGACATGATGTGAGGTGGGGAATGGAGGCTGCAGGAAGTCACAGACTGAGAGTTATATAGTGGGGGGAGCATGGTCTCCAGCAGCACAGAGTATATAAGGAGATGAGCATACCCCCCAACTGTCACGATTACAGCGGGACAGTATCGATTTTTGGGTCCTGTCCTGCTGTCCCACCCGCAGCAGGCATTGTCCCGCTGCGGGGGGTGGCAGTAGGGAGACCCCCCCCCAATCTAATAGAATAGACGCTGTGCGCATGCGCACAGCATCTATTCTCGTATGAAAATGAGGTTGTGGCTAATTAGCATAAGCTGCACCCTCATTTGCATATGCCACACCCCCTATTCGGACGCTCGCGCGGCTTTGCCGCGCTAGTGTCCCTATTTCATCAGCACAGAAGTTGGGAGCTATGGATGAGTGATGTGTCAGTGAGGACAGGGCTGCATGTGACAGGGGCAGTGACATGATGTGAGGTGGGGAATGGAAGTCACAGACTGAGAGTTATATAGTAGGATGAGCAGGGACCCCAGCAGCACATAGTATATCAGGATATGAGTGATTTGTCAGTGAGGACAGGCCTGCATGTGACAGGGGCAGTGACATGATGTGAGGTGGAGAATGGAGGCTGCAGGAAGTCACAGACTGAGAGTTATATAGTGGGGGGAGCATGGTCTCCAGCAGCACAGAGTATATAAGGAGATGAGCATACCCCCCAACTGTCACGATTACAGCGGGACAGTATCGATTTTTGGGTCCTGTCCTGCTGTCCCACCCGCAGCAGGCATTGTCCCGCTGCGGGGGGTGGCAGTAGGGAGACCCCCCCCCCCCCAATCTAATAGAATAGACGCTGTGCGCATGCGCACAGCATCTATTCTCGTATGAAAATGAGGTTGTGGCTAATTAGCATAAGCTGCACCCTCATTTGCATATGCCACACCCCCTATTCGGACGCTCGCGCGGCTTTGCCGCGCTAGTGTCCCTATTTCATCAGCACAGAAGTTGGGAGGTATGGATGAGTGATGTGTCAGTGAGGACAGGGCTGCATGTGACAGGGGCAGTGACATGATGTGAGGTGGGGAATGGAAGTCACAGACTGAGAGTTATATAGTAGGATGAGCAGGGACCCCAGCAGCACATAGTATATCAGGATATGAGTGATGTGTCAGTGAGAACAGGGCTGCATGTGACAGGGGCAGGGACATGATGCGAGGAGGGGAATGGAGGCTGCAGGAAGTCACAGACTGAGAGTTATATAGTGGGAGGAGCAGGGTCCCCTGCAGCACAAGATGTGACATAAATATATGGCAGTATCCGCTAAGCAACGTTTTGTTAGGTAAACACAAAGAGGGTGCTCTGATTTAATATCAATACAAACAATGTAATTTGCATATAGACCATGTTTATCTCCACACTGTGTATCATTAATGAAACTCATTACAAGAGAACAAGTGGTGCCCGTAGCAACTAATTGGATGTTTGCATTCATTAAATAAACTGGCTAGAAAACTGGTTGTCATGGGCAACACCACCTGTTTTCCTGGGCACGAGTAATATAGTTTTCACCCAATCACTTTATAATTGCCAACCAATGTTTTCCATACTGACGGGATATACACAATGGAATTCATAGTACAAAGGAAGACCCACATATTGATTATTATTATTAAAGTAGAGTAAAATTGCCGATCAAATATATTGACCAATGGGCAAAAGGGTTAAAATAGATCATTGGGAAATAAATAGTTCCGGGCGCGGAACGACGGGCATTTCGATTATGCTGTAATTGAACCTTTTGCAGTTCTAAAAATATAATAATACTAATTTTCCACATTGACTGGCGCCACCCAAAAGCGTCCGAGGGCTCATCTGGTTGGGCAGCAGACGCCGCGGATACCTGGGTTCACGTTCGCTGTGGAATTGTTTACAGTTCTACCTTTCACCGGGGAACAATTGGACGTGGTTGACTTCATAGAGATTGTTAGTGCAGCGCTCTGCGGATGAGGGATGAATGACTCGGATTGTCTGCGTTGTCTCCTGTCATCTTCTGATTCATGCCTCAAATGCTTATTCATCTCCCTGCCAACATCTGCGCTAACAAACTGCAACAGCAGCTCGCTGAATTATAGATAGGTAACATGAAATATTAACGGTCCTCTGGTCCACCTGAAATGGAGCTGGAAGGTGTTTTCTCTACACTCACACATATAGGGCCTGATACAGGCTTTGTTAGAAAAGCAAAAAAACAAGTGGGCAAATTCATGCTGCACTGCAGGTGGCAGATGTAACAGGTGCAAAGAGAGCTATTTGGTGGGGGGGTGTCTAAACTGAAATATAAATTGCAGTGTAAAAAAAGAGCAGCCAGTATTTACCCTGCACAGAAACATTGTACCTTACCTTAATCTTAAGGACTAAATACACTTATCCGAGGTTTCACATGCAGCCTCGCATCCGTTACCTTGGCAACTGCTCCCTGGCGTTTGGATTGCATCTGATACATCGGATGTGGTCCTTTATCATACGATGTATCGTTTGCGTCCCCCAGTAAGTGCTGCTGTATCCTACCTGATCTGATTAGGGTTAGGCCGGGTGGAGGATGGGGGAAGGGTTATATTTAGGCACTTGAGTGGAACTTAAAGGTTAGACCGTGGGGGGAGGGGGGGGGGGGGGGGTTAGGCTACAGGGAGGGAGGGTTAGGCTGGTACAGGAGGGGTTCGTTTTAGGCTCCCGGGAGTCGTTATTCAATGCATTACCATAGATTAGTTGGTTGCTGACACATTTTTACTGACGTTTGGTGTGGTAGAAAATGTAGACTGCAGTGTGGACAAGGTAATTGAACATTTCTTGTACAGCGCTGTGTACAATGGCGGCTCTTTATACATGAATCGTTGAAGGATTTGCAGCCTTTCAGTGCTGGAGAACCTTTATAGAAGTCCAAGTCTTCTACGCCCGAAATAACACGTGCTCAGTAGTCCGGCGACCTGACAGAACAGAACAGGTGGCATCTGTAGCGCACCCCACCAGACATAACGCCACACTACAGAGAAACAACCAGACAGCGGCTGAAACAAAACACGGACATGTAACTGGCGGAATGAGGTGTCAGCTTTTATTTACTGAAGGAATATTAAGACAAGTGGGAAGTAAGGAATTTTTAATAAGTAAATAATGAAATCAATAAACCCCCCCGCGTTTAACAAACAGAGATCCGTCCTCCCAACCACTCCAGTTATTAAGTACAAACAGACCTCCTTCCTCCCAATTACAAGCGGTGATCATCAACCATCGATGATTTGAAATCATCTATGGACTATGACTGTTTGTGAATATTTTATTTGCCATCGAGAACCAGGTGGTTTACCACCATCGATGATACAGAGCTACAATATTCCCCAGTGCTAGCAGTACATGTCTCTGTGGTTGCCAGGGCCGCATAATGACACAAATGGGCAGTACGGATGGTGTGATGGGTAGCATTACTGCCTCACAGCGCTGAGGTCATGAGTTCCATACCCACCATGGCCCTAACTGTGCGGAGTTTGTATATTCTACCCGTGCTTGCGTGGGTTTCCTCCGGGTACTCTGGTTTCCTCCCACAATCCAAAAATATACTGGTAGCCTAATTGGCTCCCAACAAATTAACCCTAGAATGTCTGTGTGTGCGTGTACATGGGGTAGGGAATATAGATTGTAAACTCCACTGGGGCAGGGATTGATGTGAGTGTTCCAATATAGAAAGCGCTGCGGAATATGTGTGCGCTATATAAGAAACTGTTAATAAATAAATAAATAAACCATATTATTTATATTTTACTAACACAGGGTTGCCGACCCTTCCGGAATTTGCATGAGTCCCCCGAAAATTGGGTCCCCCCTCCCGGCCCCCGGAAGGGTGGGCAACCCTCCCGGAATCATGGGGACCCCCACTGAGCCCCCCGATCGCGGCATTTAAATGCCGCAATCCGCGGGTCTCAGAGGAGGGGCGGAGCTAAAAATGGCACAATCGTGTCATTTTAGGCCCGCCCCCTCCATGGAGATCAGTTATTTCTGCTATTTGCCGTAATGGGGGCGGGGCTTAATGATGTCACTGTTAAGCCCCGGCCCCCAAACTCGTCATGAAAGATTCCTCTCCGGGCTTTTCCCGGAGAAGATTTTATGCAAGTCGGCAACCCTGTACTAACAGGACAATATGACTGCGTCTGACCCTCATTTATAATAATACAAATCCATCCACAGAGTAGGGAGAAAGCATATTTGTCAAATGCAGTTTATGAGGCTGTGAAAGGTCATTGTAAGCAGACTGTAGTACAGGCGGCAGCTGCCGTATGTCACTTCCATGTCCCTTTGTGCTCACATCTGTCTGCGCCCAGGCCAGCGGTGTAGGACGGGATCAGCTCACACTTTCCGCTTAGTTTGCTGCTGCCGTCATTTGTACAATTCCAATCTTACCTATGAAATAAAAGCTGCAAAAACTCTGGCGCTTGGTAGGTGACACTGGAAATCTGCCTTCCAAATAAGAATGGATTGTGCATTTGGGCCCTGTTGTGGAATATCTCTTGACCCTTATTCTAATTCCATCAATCCCCTGCGCGCTCGCACAGGGGGGAGCGATGTTTAGCGACTCCGCATGCACGTAAACATTTATGTACAGCAGGCCGCGGTCGCACCCATGGGAACGCCCAGTGTTTCATGGACGTTCCGCCGTGACGCGGATGCCGGCAGCTGACGTCGCCGGATGTGTCAGCTGCCCGCCAGCATCCCATACAGGGCCCCGCAGATCTAAGACACCAAAGAGGTGTCTTAGATCTGTAGTGTTCCCGCTAGGCTGTTTTAGCGGGGCGCTGCGCCCTGCCTGATTTTTAAAGGGCAAAATGCGCCCTTCCCCTCTAGCAGGCTAAAACAGCCTAGTGCCTGCCCGACCGCTTGCACCGAGAAGCCTAGCGCCGCCTTAGACGGCGATGCCCAGCGCTTCCCCAGCATCACGGCACCTTTGGCGGGGCTGGGCCCGCCCCCTTTAGTGACGGCGGTGGCCAGGCCCGTCCCCTTTAGTGACGGCGGTGGCCAGGCCCGTCCCCTTTAGTGATGGCGGTGGCCGGGCTCGTCCCCTTTAGTGGCGGCCGGGCCCACCCCTTTTCATGACATCACGTGCCGGGCACACCCCTTTTGTGACGTTGGCAGCCCGGGACCGCCCACAAGTGTGACGTCGGCTGGCCCGGTCCGCCCCCGGCGCCCTGCCCGCCCGAAAACCTAGAGTGAACACTAGATCTGCGAGTGCTTGCAAAATAATTCGATTCAGCGACCATCCAATGATTTTGCCCCGCACTCAAGGTTGCAAATTGAATTTCGCAGCGTTGCAGGTCAACCAAAATAAGGGCCCTTGTGTGTTATCAACAGTGCAATTGTGTATAAAATACTGTGTTTGCCATCATTGTAAAATAGTAAAAAGGGTACTTGTGAGTTATCCGGGCGTCCGATTTTTTGATTGTATGCCTTAAGTTAAGGCATACAATCAGATGCGATGCGATGCGATATCGCATCGCATCGCATCGCATGCGACCATCGGATGCGATGACCCGATTTTTCCATAGGAATCAATGTTAAAATGATTCCTATGGAAAAAGGGGTCCTTTTCATACCCCTACTATCCAAGTGGGCATGGAGTTGGATATAAACCTGTGGCGAGCGTAGCGAGCCACCGAGCCCGAAGCGTGGCGAGCGAAGCGTGGCGAGCGAAGCGAGCCCCGCGAGGGGACGGTATTCCGTGTCCCCTCGCGGGGCTCGCTACGCTCGCCACGCTTCGGGCTCGGTGGCTCGCTACGCTCGCCACAGGTTTATATCCAACTCCATGCCCACTTGGATAGTAGGGGTATGAAAAGGACCCTTTTTCCCATTGAATTCCATGTTAAAATGGACTCAGTCCATTTTAACATTGATTCCTATGGAAAAATCGGGTCATCGCATCGCATCGCATCGCATCGCATCCGATGGTCGCATGCGATGCGATGTCCCGATCCGACCCGATTTAAAAATCGGACGCCCGGATAACTCACAAGTACCGTAAAAAGTCCATGATGGGGTGAATTGGAAGCCCGGGTCCCCCTTGGGAAGTGGATGACTGTGAGAGGCCTTCAGGAGACTTGACTACTACCACCCGCAACAGGAGTCCCACAGACATTTTGGGAGACCTATGTCTTCCAAACCCATTGAATATTTAAAAAAATGATAGCAGCTATGAACCTGACAAGTCTCCCGTGTTTCCCACTTATGGGAGTGTCCTGATACAGGGCGATGAATCACAGCCGGGTGCATTCAGGAAGAAGATGTAGGGCGTTAGTCCGGGGGATGGGATGCAGAATGTGTTTGTGTATAACCAGTTTAAATTATTATCTGTCAAATAAATGACTGTAGCAGTAATTACACCATCGAGATTAGAGAAGTAAAAGATTATTCTGCCTAATAACTGATGCTTGAAGAATTTTTATAAATAAAGAGTAAAAACTGTAACAATAGTGAGTGCTGATAGCTTAGTGGCTGCAGATACACGGAACTGCAGTCCTGTCCTCACTAACACACCAATCGGTTCCTGATACACTCTGTGCTGCTGGGGACCGTGCTCCTCCCACTATATAACTCTCAGTCTGTGGCTTCCTGCTGCCTCCATTCCCCTCCTCACATCATGTCACTGCCCCCATCACATGCAGCCCTGTCCTCACTGACATCACTCATCTCCTGATATAATCTGTGCTGCTGGGGACCCTGCTCCTTCCACTATATAACTCTCAATCTATGGCTTCCTGCTGCCTCCATTCCCCTCCTCACATCATGTCACTGCCTCTGTCACATGCAGCAGCCGGTACAGTGGTCCTGCAGCTGCTCTTTCCTGCGCTACAGCCGGTACGAAGGCTCTGCAGCTGCTCTCTCCTGAGCTGCAGCCAGTACAGAGGCTCTGCAGCTAATCTCTTCTGCGCTGCAGCCAGTAAGGAGGTTCTGCAGCTGCTCTCTCCTGTGCTGCAGCCGGTACAGAGGCTCTGCAGCTGCTCTCTCCTGTGCTGCAGCCGGTACGGAGGCTCTGCAGCTGCTCTCTCCTGTGCTGCAGCCGATGCGGAGGCTCTGCAGCTGCTCTCCCCTGTGCTGCAGCCGGTATGGAGGTTCTGCAATCGCTCAGCTGCACATGCAGAGCTATCAGCCCAGCACAATGCGCCTCAGTTACTGGATATTGTTGGCTTTGTATATAGCACATCTGGGTGTTTTCCGCTGCCAGCTGTTCAGCGCACCGTGTCCCAGAACCAAATACTTTGTGCACACATAGCTGCTGAGCTTTCCTCTCTCTAACCTCAGCCTCCGAGGCTTCCAACCCAATCCCTCTTATGCAATCCCAATAGTTCTTGGGGATCGTCCAATATTCACTCCTTAGAAAGCCCAGGACTTGCTGATAACATGTAAAACTGTTCTGTAGAGCAGCACTAGGGGCCGGGTTCAGGAGAGCAAAAAAGCAAGTAATTTTGTGTCTGGAACAAACCATGCTGCTGCGTCAGGAGAGCAATTATATTTCTATTGTTTATGTGCAGGGTAAATACTGGCTGCTTTTGTATGTAGCCCACATATGTTATAACCCTTTTCCGACGGCCTAAAATCCTGGGGGGTTTTCTGGGTTGACCCGGGATTCAGGTCAGTGGAATGGCTACAAGGAAAAAATCCTGGGTCTAGCCACTCAGGATTTTTACCCAAGACAGAAGCGGGGTTTTAGCAGGTAAAACATGGGGAACAAGCTGTGGAAATGGATCTTACTCAGGTTTTCTGACCTGGGCAGGAGAGACTTCCCATTGTGCAGCCGCCTCCCACTGCCCACCTGCCGCTGCCTGTCCACCAGTTACCTGTCCACCCCTGAATTTTGCTGCACATGCCGCTCACCACCTGGCGGGGCCCGTCCAACAGGGCCCACCCGGCGCCGCTGACTGGCTGGTGGTGCTGGTGCCCACAGCCAGCCGGTCAACGCCCGGCATTGCCCCCGCTGTTCTGCTTTCCCGGTTTCCTGTTTCAATTAAAACTGTGTCCGCCCAGTTAAAACCCAGGAAAACCGGGCAGTGGAAAATGGGGGCCATCCCGGCAAAATCCCACGTTGAAAATCCTGTGTGAGACCCTGGATTTTGGTGGAAAAGTGGCATTAGACAGCTTTATTTTTACATTACAAATTAGATTTCAGTTTGATTGAGATTTCAGTTTGATTAAATACACCCCCGATCCAAATCTAACTTCTTGGGCTGTGCTAATATTTTTGAAAAACAGATTCACTGAGCTTTGAGGAACAATGGGCCTTATTTTGGTTCACTCCTTCTGGCAAATTCCTTCTTATACCCCTTTTACACCGCCGAAAAATCCAGGTCAGCAGCGGGTCAGACCCGGATCATCGGCGGTGTAAATGGGGTATATCCGTGTCCATTTTCACTGGTCCTCTACCCAGGTCCTACCTGGGTAGAACCCGGATAGGACCCGTGTAAAGGCCGGTGTAAATGGTCCCGCTGTGGGTGCAGCCACCCGCAGCGGGTCCACAGCGTGCAGCACTGGGGAAGCTGTCCCCAGGTGCTGGGAGAAGGGGGGTGTCTGCGGCTGCTGAGGGGAGGTGGGGGTACCTGTCAGCCTGAGGTCAGAGCTGGAGGGGATGATGTGCGCCGCCGCCGCTGCTGCTGGTGAATCAGGCCCAATAGCATACAACTGCGGGCTGCAGGGGATGATGGTCGGAGCCTGAAGTCGGAGCCGGAGGGGATGATGTGCGCCGCTGCTGCTGTACCTCCCCACGCAGCCGCGAAGTTCCTGCGGCGAATGGACAGTCGGCATCGGGGGTCCCTCCGGTGCATGGGAACTAGTACTAGTTCCTATGCACTGGAGGGACCCCCGCCACTGACTGTCCATTCGCCGTAGGAACTTCGCGGCTGCGGGGGGAAGTACAGCAGCAGCGGCGCACATCATCCCCTCCGGCTCCGACCATCATCCCCCGCAGCCCGCAGTTGTATGCTTTTGGGACTGATTCAGCAGCAGCGGCGGCGGTGCACATCATCCCCTCCGGCTCCGACCATAATCGACCGCAGTTGTATGATATTGGGCCTGATTCAGCAGCAGCGGCGGCGGCGCACATCATCCTCTACGGCTCTGACCTCAGGCTGACAGCCAGGTACCCCCACCTCCCCTCAGCAGCCACAGAAACCCCCCTTCTCCCAGCACCCGGGGACAGCTTCCCCCCTCTACCCCTTCCGAATTTTTATTTAAGTAGTATATATATATATATATATATATATATATATATATATATATATATATATATATATATATATATATATATATATATATATATATAGTCCTTTGGCGGCACTCCAAATTGAAAGGCAAATGGTTCCTAAGGTAATAAACTGGTGCCCTCCGATGCAGACAGTGTGTGCTGTCTCAATGTAGAGTCCTGGGGGGGGGTACAGCAGCACTCAGAAATAATCCACACGTAGGCAAAGTTACATATATATATATATATATATATATATATATATATATATATATATATATATATATGTGTTGCCTCCTGGCAACAAGCAATTTCACCCCCCTTGGCAATGAGCAAGCATTTTTTATGACATCCACAAGGAAAGGCAGTGCTGACCCAGGTTCAGTATAAATAGTGCAGACCCAGGTCGAAGGGTCGGACCAGGGTTTTTGGTGTAAAAGGGGTATTAGATGGACAAACCCATGTGCACTGCAGGGGGGAAGATGTAACTTGTGCAGAGAGAGTTATGCTGTGTACACACGGGGGAGATATATTGCTCAGCCATATATTGCTGAGCAATATATGGCTGAGCAATATATTGCTCAGTTTCTCCTGTTCATCAGCGACCAGAGATGGTCGCTGATGAAAAAGAAACTGCTGGGGGGAGCCCGGCAGTGGTAATCAGCTGGTCGCAGGAGCATGTTCCTGCGACCAGCGATCACCACAGGGGCAAAAACGGGAGCGCGCACCCGGCGATATATCGCCGGTGCACACTCCCATTGCGGGCAATATGTTCGCTCAGCGACCATATTTCCCGCGATTTTGGACAAAATCGCCCCCGTGTGTACGCACCTTTAGATTTGGGTGGGGTTTTATTTCAAAGTGAGATCTATATTGCAGTGTAAAAATAAAGCAGTCAGAATTTTCCCTGCACAGAAACAAAATAACTCACCAAAATCGAATTCTCTCTGCACATTTTACATCTGCCCCACCTGCAGTGCACATGGTTTTGTCCATCTAAGAAGTATTTTGCCAGAAGGAGTGAACCAGAATAAGGCCTAAAGTGCCTTGGGGGGTTATTCTGGTTGGTTTGCAAGAGCAAATTCCTTCTTTACTGGACAAAACGGTGCTGCACTGCAGGTGGGGCAGATGTAACATGTGCAGAGAGAGTTAGATTTGAGGGAGTTACTGTATTTTGTTTCTGTGCAGAGTAAATGCTGGCTACTTTTTTCTTACACTGCAACCTAGATTTCAATTTGAACACACCCCACCCAAATCTAACTCTCTCTGCACCTTTTACATCTGCCCCACCTGCAGTGCAGCATGTTTTTGCAAACCAACCAGAATAACCCTCTAGATATGGTGCCTTTTGGTGAATGGAGGTAATTTAGAATGAAGATTACAGGATGCAGGGATAGACAAATGATGTCTACATGGGTCACTGGTGCTTACCTGTTTGCTAAACTGTGAGTATATGCTAGGGTTGCCTACCCTCCTGGAATGGCTGGGAGGCTCCCGAAAAAACAGGAGCCCCCTCCTGGCCCCCAGAAAGGTGGGCAACCCTCCTGGATTTTGAGGGATCCCCCTGACCAAAGCCTTTAAATACTGCAATCCGCGGGTCTCCGATAAGGGGACGGGGCCAAAATTACATAATCGCGTCATTGTAGTCCGGTGCCCTCCATGGAGATATGCAAATCAGGTTATTTGCTATCCTGGGGGCGGAGCTTGATGATGTCTCCTCGCCAGGCTTCTCCTGAAGAGGAGACCAGAGATGGGTATGGATCATTGGATAGGCAGCAGCTAGGTCAACAAGCATTAGGTCGACATTGGGTTAGGTTGACAGGATCATTAGGTCGACACAAGCATTAGTTCGACATGGGCAAGGTCGATAGTCAAAATGTCAACATGGGGTTTTTCACACAAAAAAATAGTACCGCGGCCCCTCGCATGGCTTACTGCCCTGGGCACACTTACATTCTCCCTCTACGTCCTAGTGGATGGTAGGGTATGAAATATCGCTTGTCGGCACTTGTCGGCTTTTGGGTGATCCACTTCCACTCCCCCCCACTCCCCCCCCCTTGTTGGGATTTCGACAGTCGGTATTCCGGCATCAGGATTTGACCGCCATTGTTCCGTCCGCTGGGATTTCATACCAATCCCCTTTATGCATGTCTACCTAGTGGTGTTGACCTAATGCCTCCACTTGGTGGAAGTGACAGAAACACTTTACATTTAGTGGCCCTTCTAGGACAGGAATATGCCAACAGCATTTAATGCAATAGAGGAGCTGTCAGGGGTCACCGGAGCTCAGGCAGAGTGTAACACCGGCCCGCGCTCTGCATTTCCTTCCCTCCTCTACATGTGACTTTCCCTTTAAACAGAACACAATGGGCCCTCAGTGCAGCCTGGCAGTGCGGATGAATGGACGGTCAGAGCAGAAAATGAGAAACACCTGGGCTGCCTCGTCCTGGACCAGGGCAGACTGCGAGCTCTTTGTTCAGCTGCTGGGTTTAAAGTGTTTCCTTAATGACAAATTCTAGGCCTGTGCCTCGGAAAGCATAGCTTGGGGGCCTGTACAATGGAACCATTTACAAAGGTCTCATTTAAGTTAGTGACACACACAGGCTTAAACCACAAAAATCCACCTCTGGGACATGAACTAGAAGGGGAGAAAAGAGAAACCCAGACAAAGCTGGCGTGTTATAAACATGGCATCGGCTCACCTGCGGGCGCCCGTCCTTAGCGCGAGTGGTGTGATTGCCGTTTTATGTCCTGCTGTGACAATGACAATAGGCACTAATATGACCGAGGGCACCTTGCTCGTGGGTTTTACAGAGATACAGATAACATTCCCTTACTATACAGTGTGCGAGTGCCGAAACCGGCGGTGGTTATGCCATGTGGGGTTAGCGCATGCCCCGGGCTGATACTCTGAGATAATACAGCCTCAAGCACAATAAACAAGTTCCTGGGGATTATCCATGGAACGTGTCTGCAGGTGACATCAGGCCATAAAAAAAGTCAACATTCGTTTTTTTTAGTGTCGATGTCGACACCTGTTGACATTAGTGTAGCGCGCACCCCCGCATAGTTACCAATTGTAGTCCTCGTGGATCATGAAGCATAAAAAAGTCCAACAAAAGAAAAAAAAAATCAGGAATCGACATTGACGCAAAAATGTTAAAAACTCAAGTTGGCCTTTTCATGCGTCAACCTTTTAAAAGTTCACTTTTTGCTCATGCCGACCTTTTGTCAATGTCAAATTACCTAGTCGACCGTTCCGTCCACACCCAATAGAACCATTGCAGGATATTTGACATGAAAGAATCTAACAATGTTCATTTTGTTTTCATTTGGATATAGGTCAAATTGATTCACTTGGGGTAATGTGCAGCCCCTGTGATGCATCATTCAGCATCCGGTGCCTGTCCACGCTCTCATTTAATAAAACAAGGATTCTGTATGCATGAATACGTATTACACATCTTAGACCCCTGGGCTGCGCTAAGTTACAGGATCATTATCTGCCAGAGTTAATCATATACAGCAGAACTGTCCGTACTTCAGGGAGAGAGAATAATTATCCTCCAGATATTAAACATTAATGTACTGTCAGCGAATAGGTGATCCCCAGATCTGTAAATCACTTCTTAGCCTCATTTTTTAAAGATTTAGTTGAATTATTAAAATCGGTATTGAAATCGTGATTAACGCACGTAGCGTGTCTTGGTCTAATCTTCAGGTATTGCAAATGTATGCCAGCTTTGCCCAACCCTCTATTACCCTGGCACAGCTCTTACTATTTAATCAAGAGTTGGTAAAGCCTACGAATGGGTTAATCTTGGTCAACTGAGCAGAGAAAGCAAGACCTCCATAGCCTAAAGAACACGATTCCACCTATAGATATTTATGTGGCTTCCCAAGACCTCTGCAAGTTCATCACAAGGAGGACATGATATCAGTTTACCATAGAGTCCTAGAGAAAGAGTCATTATCTCCCATTTAGCCCCTGCCTGGCTGATATATAGTCACCAAGTTGCCATCGCTCTTTTTTGGTGTGCCCTTACAGCTTCTAGCACCTCTAGCCACTTTCCCCTGGTAGACCTGGATAATGACTTGATGTCTATAGAAGGTTCTTCACCCTAACAAGTTCCTTCTGGCAGAAGAAGCTCAGTGGGTTTTATCTTTCTTCAAACCATGAACTTTGTTCCTCCCAAGCGTATGGTATGAAGGTACTCTTGGTAAAGCCTACAAATGGGTAATCTTGATCAGCTGAGAAGAGACCTGAAAGCGAGAACTCCATAGCCTAAAAAAGTGACTCCGCCTATAGATCTTTGTGTGGCTTTCCAAGACCTATGCAAGTTCATTGCAATGAGGACATGATATCAGGTTGCCATAGAGTCCTAGAAAAAAAATATTATCTCCCATATTGCCCCTGCCTGGCTGATATACAAGTTGCCATCACTCTTTTTGGATGAGCCCTTACAACTTCTAGCACCTCTCTAGCCACTTTCTCCTGTAGACCTGGATGATGACTTGATGTCTAGAGAAGATGCTTTACCCTAACAAGTTCCTTATGGCAGAAGGAGCTGTTTGGGTTTTATCTTTCTTCATACCATGGACCTGGTTCCTCTAACCAAGTCCACTGTATGAAGGTCCTCTTCTTCCTCACTAGTAGCATAGACAAAAAGATGGTAGCACAACTTCTTGCTGTGGACCAGACCTGCTACTTTGGGTCGGGAGGCTGACCTCACGGTGTCCACATGTATTGTCAAACTTTGTTATGCTCAGGAGCACTCAACACCTTCGTTATTCTGGATGGGTATGGATCATTAGGTCACCACAATGTTGGTCGACAGTCATTAGGTCGACACCATTAGGTCAACATGAGTCTAGGTCAATATGGAGGAAGTTGACATGAGTCTAGGTCGACCTGGGTTAGTTGGACAGGGTCATTAGGTCGACATGGGTAAGGTCAAAATGGGGTTATTCCCATTTTTATTGTCCCGAATTTCAACACAGTCGACATGGACACTGAAACGTAGCACCGTGTCCCCTCATTTCAGGCACGGTGACTCACTACGCTCGCCACACCCAGTCGGCATATGTCGGCTCAAAAAGATGTAAAAAAAAAACCATATCGTCCTTTTGACTTTCGACCTAACCCATGTCCACCTAGTGACCCTGTCGACCTAACCCATGTCGACCTAGACTTATGTCGACCTTCCTGCATGTTGACCTAGACTCATGTCGACCTAATGGTGTCGACCTAATGACTGTTGACCATCATGCTGTTGACCCAATGACCATATCCCTTCTGGATACTAAAATCAAAAAGTTCTCAAAGGAATGCCCTGTTGGGGATCAAAAGGCAAGGACAGTATTGTGTTTAAATTCCACCTTGATTTCGTTCTTCTGACTGCTTTAAAAAAAAAAAGCTGTATGACAAGTTGTAGCCAACGCAAACTTTCCTTAAATACTGAAACTTGAACTTTCTGAGAGCCGAGCCCTTGTCCAGCCCATCCCGAAGGACATTTAAAACTTGCGAAAAAAGTAACTGGTGATTATTTGTCAAAGTTACAGCTATAGAGAGAATACGTGGAGGAAACCCTTACAAACACGGAGAGACTATACAAACTCCACACAGTTAAGGCCTTGGAGGGAATTGAACCCATTACCTCAGTGCTGTGATGCTGCCCAGATATAATGACATAATGTGAGCACTCATTTAAATTTTGGGCGGTAATTATGGCCCTCAGGAGCAAGGTGGGTGGAGCACCTGGGTCCCCAGGACCAGTGGGGGTTCTACACACCCTGCACCCAATAATCATTCTCACCTCTCCATCAGTCTAGTGCCACAGAGGTGTCCTCAGGAACGCAGCACGGGCACCATATTCCTGGAGACCTGTGCAGTAGAGGAGGGGGACCAATCGGAGTCTGCATACTGGCCCTTTCCTCTCTTAAAGCGCCTCTCTCTGTGGTTGCTATGTACGGGAGATTTATTTTGTTGCTCACATAATATAACATGATGCTTTGAAATTATCCGCCAAGTCATAGGAAACTTATTGAACCAAATGGTTAAAACATAGATGTCTGGGGTGTTCACACCCAGTATCAAATAGTAGATATAGCTATAAAGCAGGATATAATTATATTATTGGATTTGCTCCCAGTAATTTCAGCAATAAATAACCTGTGTGTGCTCACAGTAATTAGGCAATGATAAATTGAGTGAATAATCAAGGTGAATACTGTATATTTATTTATTTATTTACAGTTTCTTATATATTAAAATATCTTCAGAAGAACCAATAAAAGATATAGAAAACAACACTAAAATTTCATACTAAGAATATGGACAAATTACTCACATGAAAAAGTGTCGCTGCAGCATATATCTCTGTTTATCCATTGCACTTATAAGTACATTGCGGAGACACTTGCACTTTTACATGGAAGAAACGCATTTCTTTGTCTAATGCACAGAGAAACAGTTTGCAGAGACACTAGCACTTTTCCATGTAAGCAATGCATTTGTCCATTGTGCAAACTCATCGCAGAGACACTAGCACTTTTTCATGTAAGAAACGCATTTCTCTGCTTGTCCATTGCACATAGAAACGCGTTGCAAAGACAATAGCACTTCTACATGAAAGAAACACGTTTCTCTGTTTGTCTATTGCACAGAAAAACTCATTGCAGAGACACTAGCCCTTTTTCATGTAAGAAACCACTTTCTCCATTTGTCTATTGCACAGAAAAACTCATTGCAGAGACACTACCACTTTCCCATGTAATAAACGCCTTTCTCCATTTGTCCATTTCACAGAGAGACACGATGCGGAGACACTGGCATATTTTCATGTTAAGTACGCATTTTTCCATTTGTCCATTGCACAGTGAAACGCGTTGCTGAGACACTAACACTTTTGTAAGAAATGTGTCTTGATATTTTTTTTTTTTTGTGATTTATACATTTTTTCATTGACTTTCTTCTCTTATCAGAGTAAGTATGATATCTACCCCGACATCAGACTTATTGTCAGCGATGATCCCTTGTAGTGGAGGGCGGAGCACTATGTAGATTTTTTATATGGGTGTGGATGAAAGGGTTGACAGTCAATAAATCAACACCAAGAGATCAACATGCACTAGTTCGGCATTGACAAAATGTTAACACAAGCAAAAAGTTGAGGTGGAAAAGGCTGCAACATGAAAATGTTTTTAACTTGTGTTTGTGTCACTGGTTTTGCCATCAATGGCATAGAGTCTCTGCTTCTTTGCTATTGATGGCATCCTGCCCGTGGTTTCCCACCTCCCCCCCCCCCCCAGTGTTATTATGCCACCGATATTCATTGTAGTCAACCATCGGTGGTCGTCATCTGAAACGGAATGTGACTAATATTATGGAGACCACCACGGTAGCATTTTATAGGTCAGGTACAGAAATGAAAAGTTTCTGAGTGTCCCTGGTCCCCGCCGTGTGACCACACATCTCCTCGGTCCCCGCGATATGACCACACATCTCCTCGGTCCCCACGGTGTGACCACACAGTATCCCGGTCCCCAGGGTGTGACCACACAGCTTCCCGGTCCCCAGGGTGTGACCACACAGCTTCCCGGTCCCCACGGTGTGACCGCACAGCTTCCCGGTCCCCGCTGTGTGACCACACAGCTTCCCGGTCCCCGTGGTGTGACCACACAGCTCCCCAGTTCCCGAAGTGTGACCACACAGCTTCCCGGTCCACGTGGTGTGACCACACAGCTCCCCAGTCCCCGCAGTGTGGCCACACAGCTTCCCGTTCCCCAAGGGTTTGACCACACAGCTCCCCGGTCCCTGCGGTGTGACAGCACAGTTCCCCGGTCCCCGCGGTGTGACCACACAGCTGCTGTATTGCTTGGAATGTTGTTGGCTGCAGCTCAATGGTTAAAAAATGGAAATTCTTATAATTTGTTTTCTCTGTAGTCCCCACGGGACGCTCTCTGTTTCCTGAGCAGTGGCTTGCTCTTCTCTCTTCCGCCATGTCTGGATGTGTTTACTTTTGAGGAGTCGGAAAGCCGCGGTTTGCTGGATTGGGATCCTTGGCAGTCAGGACCTGAGATTGGGGGTGACAGTTATATATAGGGATACCGCTGAATGCTTTTTCCGCTGTTGTGTAAGATGATGATTATTATCAGTTTGAAATATTCTGCGGTACTTCTGTAGTTTCACGCGCCGTGAAACTACAGAAGTACCTATTCTGCTTGAAATCCCTGTTTCCTATTGGCCGGTGCTGTACTGTGAGCAACCAATCCCCAGGGTTCACTTGTCACTGGCTTCTTTGGGCTGATTCTTAGTCTCAGGCGAAGTGCCTGTATTAGCGGGCAGCCGCAGAACCCACATTTAGGGCGTAATTCACACCTACTCGCTGGACTTCCAGTGTTCGGAGCCCAGCGAACAGGTAACCGCCACCCCCTGCCATGCAATATCCCCCCTTACGAAAGTGCTTGCAGGGCTGTGAATGGGGGTGTACATATCCGGTCGCATGTGGCCGCCTAGAGGCTGAAGGTCGACACCTGAAATAGGTCAATATGGCTAAGGTGAACAGGGTTGGAAGGTCGACACAAGCATTAGGTCAACAATGGCAAGGTCGACAGTCAAAAGGTCAACATAGTCGACATGGACACCGTCAAAGTGTACCACATCCCCTAGTAGGGCACGATATGCTCGCCATGCTTTGGGCACGGTGCCTCGCTGCACACTAGTCTATTCTCCCTCCATGCCCTAGTGGATGGCAGGGCATGAAATACCGCCTGTCGGCACATGTCGGCTTGAAAAAAACATGAAAAACTTATGTCAACCTTTTGACTGTCGACCTTGCTATTGACGACCTACTTTTTGACCTTCCGACCCTGTTGACTTTAGCTATGTCGACCAATATTAGGTGTCGACCTAAGACTTGTCAATCTTCAGTGGTCGACCCAATGCATGCTGACCGTAATAGGGTCAACCTAATAACCGTATTCCCTATATACATATAACCTACACACAAACGAATTTGTACAAGTAAATATATAAAGATATAAAATAAGAGGATGTATGTAAATAGTAAAAAATCAATCTATACAGTACAAAAAAAAGAAAAACATAAAAAAAATAAGTACAAAGTACAAAAAACAAGTAAGAAAGTGCTTATCTTTTTGATGAGGCAGGAAGGCTAGAATATATATATATACTGTATAACCTGTATGCCTGACGAAGGAGCTTAGAGCCCTGAAACTGTTGCATTAAATTTTGCCTTCACTAAATGCCTGGAGTGCCATGCGGTATGTCACCTACTGCGGGACCTACCTACAACTTCTTTTATATATATATATATATATATATATATATATATATATATATGAGAATTCACTTGTCAGTATGTTTGTACCATCTCCAAACACATTTTCCTCAGAATTTCCTCAGAGGAGACGACTGCGGCCATCTGCTAATCTTATTGATACCATTTGTTGCCTTTTCCCAGGAAATGATTGAAACAGCAGAACAGACTCGGTGACTGTCTGCACAGAATGAGCGCAGGGTCCCACCAGGAACCTCTGGGAGAGTATTATGTTTCCAAACACGAGCGGCTATCAGGGGAAGTGTCAGGGTGAAAGAACAGAGACGCAGGCGGTAGTGATTTCCTATTCTCTGTGCCGTCGGCTAATCTTCATGGCACACTGGATTGTGTTGCAGAATGTCTGATTGCCAGAGAGTCGGCACATGTCACCGGAGACGGTCTGCGGCTGATAGCCGCTCAACCGCTTCTCGTGCTATGGCCCGTGCCAGGTGTAACCCTGGGCTAGGCCTCACATGGCTGCCCAGTCTGTGGGTATGTATTGTGATTATTCTCAAAAATGTACATATGGGCCTATTAACCCCCCAGGACCGACTCGGATAGTGCAATAGAATCAGGCTTATCTAGGCCGGAGCTGACATCGCAGTACAGAGACGCCTCCATGTAAGAAGACTTTCGGCATAGTTATCCCAGTAATGCATCCCTGTTGTTTTCTTGGTGGAAGTACATCTGCTTAGGAAATGCAAAATAAACATCTGGGGAACAGGCCAGGACAAAAGGAAGAAAAACAGGAAAGGTTTTTCATCTCCCTGTAACGAAAAACACTCACTTGCGGAATTTGTAAAGATTTCTTACTTTCTCGTTATTCGCTTTTTGATTTTTTTTTAGATTTCAAAAACTTGCTGTCTCAAAAAACATGTATATATACCTCCGGTTACCGCGGATATTTCCGGGTGGGACGGCTGTCAAGACCGACGGCATCAGTGCGACGTCCCATAGTGAAGCAGGAACATTAATATACTAACCGTTCTTGAGCAAGGGTGTCATGCGTTGCCATGGGAACGCCCAGCTTTTTCCAGCGCCGTTTCGTCCCTCGTCCCTTGCGGTCGTTAGAATAGACCCATGGTACATGGCAGCAGCTGCTGCAGCAACTCGTCTCAACCCAGCCCATGCTTCTGTATGCTGGGCTGCAGTGTGGCCAGGGAGGTGCTTAAAGTGGTATTTGTTCGGAATTTTATTTTAAGGGTGCATGGCCATGCCTCCTGCAGTTAGGCTACACACCCTTAAAAGTACCCAGGCACAGCCTGGCTCTCTGCTGCCCTGCAGGCAGGACCATGTCTGCTGACCTTTCAGAAACTTCCTGTGGCATCACTGTATTGCAAGCTTTCGTTTCATTGGCTCAGAACAGTCACATGAGCTCAGTGTTGCAGGAAGGACTGTGACCAAACCAACATAATGCCCAAGGCAGTTATATCAGAGGTGGAGCGGCGGCATTTTACAGCTTGTTCTGAACAAAGACATGTGACTTATTATCCTTACATCGCAATTAGGCTTTTACTTAGACTGGTCCATTAATGTTTATGACAGATGATAGGCCTCAGAGTGTATTTTCCCTCGAAACGCCTTCTGAACAAACATTACTGTTAGGGCTGTGTGGGCTAAAAGTGAACCGAAACTTTCAAAAAGAAAAACCTTTCTGTTTATTTAAACTTTCGATTCATAGGGGTCATCTGTGTGCCCCGTCCCATGCCTGGTAAATGATTGCCCCTTTAAAAAAACTCCTGCATGCCAGGTCCCGCCCTGCGATTCAATCACAACATCATAATTATATGAGCACTACGCTGCATTAAGGGTAGCCCCCTGACTGCAGAACAAGGCACCAGACCGCCATCTTTTGAGTCACCTTGCGCTGTTAGGACCACCTCCATCTTGTTGTGTTACCTTCTCCTGCAGGCCCTTGGACTGCGGTTGCATTTTTAGCAATTACAGTTTATGGGCTTGCGCACATGCCCTGGTGCACACGCATGTGCAGTTTGCTGAATCAGGCCTACAACCGGCGCCAGTTGTTAATAGTTTTCTTCAGTAGGAATCATGAGTCACTACTATATATATATATATATATATATATATATATAAATGTGTGTGTGTGTAAAGGTGCCCATACACTGCTGCGATGTTTCGCAGCAGGGTTCGGACACCCGATACCCTGCAGGGACGGCAGGGACGCTTGTGATGGATCGCATGCATCCCTGCTTCCCGCCCGCCTAGCCACCTGTGGAGGAAGGTCCCAGAATGGTCGAGTACGATGCGCACAGGACCGCGCATTAGATTTAATGGGCCGATTGGTCGCAATCGGCCGAAATTGCCTCAGTGTATGGGCACCTTAAGGCTAACTACTCTTCACCTCTATGAGCTGAAGTTCCACCACTGACCACTAGAGACCACTCAACACTCCTTTGCGTGCTAAAAGATGTCATAACAGAAAGCAAAAGCAACTTTTGCAGGGACTCTGAGCCGTTTCAAACTTGTTGAATATGGAGAGAGGGAGATGTGAATACAGTGATTGGAGGTAGGAGCAGATAGGGACTGGGGATGGGTTGGAGAGTTTGTGGGCTAAAACTGTCACGGCTCAAAGTTAAAGTCAGATCTGTCTCAGTTCAAAGTGAAAGTACATTGCAGAAGCCGTCATTTTGACGGGGTTTTAACTTGTGCAATAATATGTCGTACCGCTACTGATGTGTCTGTAGTTTTCTTCTTATTTAGATGCGGTACTCTTTACTTAGAAGGGCGCCCACGATTTTGATCGTGGGCATCGTTAGTAAAAAATCTCGGGCATCTCGGGCATTGAATGCACTAAAAAATCGGGTGCGATCAACCGACGAGATGCCCGAGATTTCCCATAGGGAACAATGTTAAATGTCTCAATTGACCCAATTTTCCTGTTCAATGCCTCAATTGACCCGATTTTTCCATAGGAAACAATGTTAAATGGGCCACAGAGGCCAAATAGGCACCCTGAAGTGTATAATGGCCACCCGAATTGTTAACGCCACCCCACGATCAACGTCAACCCGATGCGTGGCGAGCGCAGCGAGCCCGCGAGGGGCGGCGGTACGCGTCCTACGACCTTTTCATACCCCCACTATCCACGTCGGCGTGGAGTTGAGAATAGAAAGTGTGGCGAGCGCAGCGAGCCACCGAGCCCGAAGCGTGGCGAGCGCAGCGAGCCCCGCGAGGGTACGCGGACAGCTGTGAAGCCCGCGAGGGGACGCGGATACCTGTGAAGGTATCCGCGTCCCCTCGCGGGGCTCGCTGCGCTCGCCACGCTTCGGGCTCGGTGGCTCGCTGCGCTCGCCACACTTTCTATTCTCAACTCCACGCCGACGTGGATAGTGGGGGTATGAAAAGGTCGTAGGACGCGTACCGCCGCCCCTCGCGGGCTCGCTGCGCTCGCCACGCTTCGGGTTGACGTTGATCGTGGGGTGGCGTTAACAATTCGGGTGGCCATTATTCACTTCAGGGTGCCTATTTGGCCTCTGTGGCCCATTTAACATTGTTTCCTATGGAAAAATTGGGTCAATTGAGGCATTGAACAGGAAAATCGGGTCAATTGAGACATTTAACATTGTTCCCTATGGGAAATCTCGGGCATCTCGTCTGTCGCATCGCACCTGATTTTTTAGTGCATTCAATGCCCGAGATGGCCGAGATGGGCGCCCTTCTAAGTAAAGAGTACCTTAGATGCTTTAAGTTTCTGTTCTTCTGGAGGTTCATTTTCTAAAATAAACCCTGCTAATGGCTTTGATTCCCCATGTGAGGAACCAGATCACATTTCAAAGATGAACTTTTCATGTTGTCTCTGGGCTTTAAGGCTGTTTTAATATTCTCTTCACAGAAAGCTTTGTCTTTGATTAAGTGTCCTCTTGTCGGTTGTGTTCCCGCCGTGGTGTTTGAAGAAGAGACATTTCGCCCAGCGCCTTCACACCAGTTAGTCATGCATGTATGTATATCAGCAGCGGAGCTGCCGTCATGTGTTAAAAAACATGTTTCTTGGTTCGTTTAATTGTCACTGAAGCTGCAAATAAATTCTCGTTCTTCAGATCGTCGATAGTCCGCCTGATACACTTCAGGCCAGTCCTCTAACCTTGAAAGAAGTGGCATGTTCCCATTAATCTCAGTGATATATTAACCCTTTGAGTGCCAATATCTCTGTGCGAGGTGTGCAAAATATCCTCTAAAAATCCCAGTGTCTCTCTCATTTATTATATAAATTCAAATAAAAACGTTGTGTAAAACAAGATTATATTACTATACAGGTTGAGTATCCTTTATCTGAAATGCTTGGGATCACAAGCATTTTTGCTGATTTTGGAATATTTTTTTCATACTTGCCTGGTCCCCGGGAGTGCCCCGATGGTCTCCCGACGTCCACGGTGTCCCCTGATGTACACGGCAGCCTTCGGAATCCTCTTCAGTGGCATCTCCGGTCCCAGGGATGCATTGGGCAAGTGCGCGGGTGAGCTGGTGACCTCACCGGCAGGCCTGCGCGATGCATCCTTGGAACCGGGGATGCCGCATGATGAGGATTCCGATGGCGGCCGTGGACACTGGGGGTGCAGCTTCTTCTACCAAGTTTGCTGTGTGTGGATCTGGGTCCTCAATCAGTGCGCTGGACTGGAGAGCAGCTGCCAGGGAGAAGAGACAGGAGCCTTACAATGAGGTGGGAGAATGTGAGCTTAGAAAGTGCAGTACTGGGTCTATTATTTTTGTGTATTTATTGAGGTATGTTTAACCTTTTCCTGACCTCTTGTGTATATTTTATAAAGGTGTAATACAGCCAATACTAAGGACCTCATATGATAACAAGAATGTTACTGCATATTTAGATTCTAATCATTTGCAGAATCGTTTCCAGAATAACATAATTACAGAAATGTGTAACACATGTGAGCAGCTATGTTTCTGGCTGCAATTGTGGCCTCGGAGGATGGGGCAAATAGTAATCTTTTAATCCGCAATTACTTTTAATTAAATGTTTCAGTATAGTCAGTGATTAAGCCTTATGAGAAATACAGTTAATGAGGCCAACACACTAAAATGATATAATACGCCGACCGCAGCGTCTGCTGAGAGGGGGCGAGAATCGCAGAGATCAGGGCACGGAATGCTGTGAACGTGTCACCGATCTGAGCTCACGTTTCTGGTTAGAATTGGCGTGTCATTATTGCAGGCTCATTAGGGATCTCTATGATATCATGCTGGCTATATCTAGTTACCTCCCTCTACCACTGTCCTGATAGCTTAGCCGTAGGGATCATTTCCAGAAAACAAATATTCCCCAAAAAATTATCACTGGCAGACCAAATCAAAGAAGAAATATTCAGTGAATAAATGTAAGCACTCTGATTGGAGAGCTCCAGCCATGCTCCAATCAGCATGCTGACAGCCATTAACTGTCTGGGTGGAGCCTGGAAGGCAGGCAGAGAATGTTACACTCTGATTGGTGGATAGCTCCAATCATGTGCTAATCAGAATATAGAAAGGCATTCACTGTCTGGCTGGAGGCTACTGAATACTGCACTCTGATAGGTAGATAGCTCCAGCCATGCACCAATCAGCATGCTGACAGCCATTCAATGTCTGGGAGGAGGCAGGCAGAGAATGCTGCACTCTGATTGGTGGATAGCTCCAGTCATGTGCAAATCACAATATGGAAAGCCATTTACTATCTGGCTGGAGGCTGGGCAGAGAATACTGCACTCTGATTGGTGGATAGCTCCAGCCATGCACCAATCAGCACATTGAAAGCCATTCATTATCTTGCTGGAGGCATCTAGAGAATGATGCTAGATCACTCTGATTGTGTGTAATCCAGGAAACTCTGGAGGCAACAGCCATGCTCAAAGGTCTCTAGAATCGTGCAGCTACCCAGGAGCCCATACGCTAAGGTGGCCCAGACTAGGCCCCGCACTGCATCACATGTGCACCATCTCCATCCCCCTTCACTAGCTCATACTGTTCGTTTATTTGTGTTTTGTGCGTGTGATTTGTTTCCATTTTTCCAAAGGAGACATGGCCACACCTCCAATATTTGGCCACACCCCTACCCAGTACCTGGGCCCCATTCATCTCTTGCAGCCCTGCCTTTATTATGCAGTAAGTCAGGTCAGTTTAGAAGTATATATAATCATGTGGAGACATTTGCATTACAGACCTTCTCTGGAATTGTGTTACATTGTTAGACGTATACACTTATTAACCCCACCCCAATTCCTTGTATACCACAGCGCGTTTTGACACATGCATACGAACAACAAAAGGAATTGCAACAGCCAGACCACAGTATATTATTAATCCTCGGGTCCATCAGACAGTGGACATTTATTAGCGACCTTTAACCTGGCGTACAAGGTGTTTCCTGAAAAAGATAAATATTGCTAGGAATGACCGCTGCACCTCCCAGCTATTTATAGTTTGGACACCGTATACATTTGTGACTCACATGGGTGATATAGACAGGTAGTGTACTGTAAAGGTTCTATATAAAGCGGCAGCTCTGTGCCGCCGCAATGTGCACAACACATATAATATAACATACAGGGGAAGGGGGAGGCTACAACTCCCCCCCCCCGCTTAACTTACCGCCTGGTTCTTTTGGTCACTTGGTGGGCGGGGCAGAGTGAAGTGAAGTGTGCCTTCCCATCTGCTGGGATGCCCCAGCTCAATCCATCCCACTGCTCCCGAAGTGAGGGTTCTCCTCCACCTCCGGACGCTGGTGGCCATATAAAATATGGCGCAGACTTGTAAGCCAATCGGGGCTGGCAGCCTGGCAGCCAGTCAGAGAGGTTGCCAATACTGTGTCTGACTCACTCACCAGACATTGCCGCATTTGAAATTTCTGCCAGCGTCCGGAAGTGAAGGAGAATGGAAGCCTGCACTCCAGGAGCAGTGGGCATCAGCGGGGGCAGCTCAGCGGAGGCAGTCAGGGGGGTGCGGTGAGCTGAATGAGTGGCCTTGGCCCTTCCCTGTCTGTCAGAGTGGCCAGACCTGGGACAGCTGTACTCACAGCACCCCCTTGATGGTGGCCCTGGTGCTCAGTACTATGGGGGAGATGTATCAACGTCTCACTTATCTCTGCGTGACGAGGCATTGTGTATCGCCACTCGGAGCAGCAATATGGGGCATCTCAGTATATTACAAGGATAGTCCCAGGAGAGGTGTTCCAGGAAGAGGGCGGTAAATAAAATGGCACTACCCAGAGGGCCTGGCCAAATGGGCAGCCCTAGTGGCACCTGTGTGATGCTTTTGTGGTCCATGAAAGGGCACTCCACTGCTTGGCATCCAACACCCAGCTTCGTGCTCCTGGCCCCACTCCTCTGTGAGTTGCTGACATCACATATACAGGGGACTCACCATCTCAGGGGGCTGAAGAGTCTATGCCTGGCATCAGAGTTGGCATACTTAGTGTACTGACTTGCTGCTGAGAATGTAAGCCCTGAGACGCCCGTTTTCTGTGCCCTTCCATGCACTAGCGCCGCTGATGGTTATAGACAGTCCACCATCGGCGCACCATCGTATTCACCATCGGGACTTGCACCTATCTTTGGCCTATGGCAGGTGCAGTGTCTCTGTTAGAACCCGGATTCTGTAGAAGCGACTGAGCGCCTGTGTATACAGCCCTGTGTGCTATTACCTATATACAATACATTTCCAGGCACAGATTAATTAGCAATATCCAATAATTCTATACTGATGATCCGTTATGTGGTTCCTGTGTCGACAATGTCTACGTCAATGGTCACTAGGTCGACCACTAATGGTCCAGTTCTCAACCGAAATAGCCTATTCCACCAAAAGGCCAATTCTGTCTACCTGAAAATAGGACAGACGTATGCAAAGATGTGTAAACTCATCCGTCGACATAAGTCTACACAATATTTATGTATACTGTATATATTTCATGTGTAGAATTTTTGGCAACCTCCGGGCATCCTGGCGCCTTCCTTACTGCGAGTGTCTCTTGTTCATGGTTCTCACCGGTTGACGGTTGGTTGGATAGATCAGATCACTAATCTCCAGATCCTTTATCTAAATACGAGACAGAAGATCAGGTGACATTTAGAATCGTTACGGAGCAGTAAACCTTGCGGTTCTAGACTAGTTCCTAATCAAGCGCTCAGCATGGCAGCCTCCAATACAGAATGTGCGGGCGGCAGGTACACATCAAACACCGTATGTGGAATTTACACAGCGTTCTATAAATAAACACCAGAGTCTATTACCTTTCACCTGTCACCGACATACTTTCTGCGGGTTTGGACCACAGTCAAATACTGAACAATGACCGTGACAGACGAATGATTCATCGCCGCATAGTACATATACTCTCCCCATCGGGTGCACTGAGCACAGTCGGCATTTCCTCCGACACAGGGAGAGTATATAAACATTTCAGGAGCTATTTAGATTTGGATTGCTTGGAGCAGGTCTGAGAACCTCGATGAGGAGAAGCCATCCTCCGACTCTTCCATGTCTGGTTCTGGAGTTTAGATAAATAGTCACAAATAGTACTCTGCGATGACAAACGTGTAATAAATGTCTCGCACCTCCAGTAATTAACGTCGCTGGGAACTGCAAAGGCTGCGATTTCAGCAAGCTCCAGACATGGAGTCCTAAGGTGAACCCTACATAACATAGCACAGCGCCGACGTGTTTCTAGTGATCAGCCCGGAACAGCAAAACAATAATGTCAGCGCCGGCGCAGTGGTCCCAGTTGATAGATCTACAGTCAATAAGGTCTACACCAAAAGGTCGACATGCAATCGGTTTACAGGGTGAACAATTTGAAACAACCGTTGAGTCTACTTGGAAAAGGTCAACATAAAAGGTCGACGTGGGTTTTTGTGTCAACATGGTGTCGACATGTGTTGACATGGACACCGTATAAAATGTACCACGTCCCCTCGCATGGTTCGCTTTGCTCACAATGTTTCGGACACTTTTATATTCTCACGCTATGCCCACTTGGATAGTAAAGTATGAAAAACCACCTTTTTAATAAAAAAAAATATATGAAAAACTCACGTCGACCTTTTTGATGTGTCAACCTAGTGACCTAGTGGTCAACCTATTGAGGTCGACTGCAGGAAAGCAGAGTGTTGGGCTTGCCCTAGTGTGATAAGAAAGGGTTGTGCAAAATTCAGACACTCCCTAAAATGAGGCCACACCTCCTTTCACGCATAAATTCCCGACTCTAAATTTCAGATTGTTTGGAGGCACTGTTCCATTACTCTTATTCTCCTAAATTCCTGCTCAGTTTAGCCCATAGTTGCCCAAACTCCCTTATCCTGCAGGAGGCTCCTGTTTTTGGTATAAATCTCTTGCTGTCCTGAATTGACCTATTCTCCCAGATTCTTCAGATTCTGCCATGAGTGCCAATATGGAGTTCTTGTGAAAGGAAAGTGATTTTTTTGTAATTACTGAGATTTGCTGTAGGAGCTCAGGTCAGGACTCAATGCTTATGACTCCAGAATCCTCCTCGGCAATGCCCACAGCACATGTGTGGTCAGTAGATGGCAAATGCAAAGGTCGGTATGGTTTGGTTTAATGTGTAAGTGGCATTACTGTGTGGCATTATGTGTATAAGGGTCGCTGATACTCTGTGGCCTAACTTGTGTAAAGGGCACTACTGTGTGGTGCAGTGTGACCAGGGAGCAATACAGTGTGTGTAATGTGAATAAGGAGCAAAATGGTGTGGTGTAATGTGAATAAGGAGCTATGGGCCAGGGTCCGAGATAGCGATAGTGCTATGGGGTATCAACCAAAATCTTGCTTAAGGCAAATTAGCTTTACTTTAGAAGACCACATTCGCTTCTTCTCTAGTTTCCATTGTGGCAACCAGGTAGGAGCAACTTACACGATGCAAAGGATTTAAATAGCAGGACTGCATGCACTGAACACTCACCCGCGGGCAATTAAAGTTTAGCTCTGTTCGGGTATAATTACCAGTCTTCGATAAATGTGTTTAATCTTGTCGCACAGCGCAGTACAGGAAAACAAATGGCGCCTTGTAGAGCCAGCAAGGTAAACAGCGTAATCATTTGTAATCACAGGTTATTTGTCAGAGAGGTAATCTATAGCTTCTACAGGAAGCAGCAGTTCCAGCAGTCACTGACAATATGCAGCTCCAGGGATGTATGAAGGGTGGCTCACTAGGCAGCGTGTATAATATATATATATATATATATATATATATATATATATATATATATATATATATATATATATATATATATATATATATATATATATATATATAGAACAAAAGAAATGGTTCAGGTGTTGCGCTAAAAAATACCAAGCTGCGACTCTGAAATGTCTCTCCTGTTAGTGAAAGACACAAGCGATAGTTTATGGGAAAAAAGGGAAAGATCAGAGTGCGCTACCAACTGTACCACCTAGCATTAATCAATATACAATATGATCCCACAATCATTGATTTGCCGTAGTCAGTCAGAGATGTTTGATAATGAGACATAGACTTCGTTCAAATGATATTCTCTTTATTAAAAGAAGCCCAACGCGTTTCGTCAACAAGACTTCATCAGGAGCCACGCAAAGAATATGTTTCAGATATCAGGTTTTGCAACAATAGGGCATTCGTTAAGCCAAGTACAAGTATACATTTTAATTCACTAAATGGTGGTGAAGACAAACTCACTGAGGTTGGCTTAACTTCACTCCAGACGAGTAAAAAGTGGGCCGTATTTATAAGGTTTATGTTCAAAAGTGGAACCACCCTATCACATGTCCACTTAAGAATGAAAGTCCCAGCTGAATGAGGGAATCACCCGTATGGATAAAATTCATATACAGAACCACCATAAATGGTTTCATCAAATTTCAGACCCAGCAAGAAAAAGAGGGTGAATCTCCCCCAATTGAGATAGAGTAGCTCTCTCCTTGAAGGCTGTCAGCTGTGATGTGAGCAGCGTGCCGTACGTAAATCAGCTCCATTATAACCAGCTAAGAACATATTGGGATTGAACCATCGAATACACATCTTCCCGAGCTGATCATTCATTATATAAATAGCGCATATATTATGTAAATGAGCGTGTCCATCAGCCAGGCAGGCGTAACAGGTAATGTGCTTCATGTCTGAGGACCGGGACACTATTGTGGAAACTGAGAGGACCCAGCGGGGAGAGATTCTTATCCAGCACTTTCCTGTCACTTGTTTGTTGGGTGCTCAGCAGTTCTCACAAAGCACCTGCCAGATAACAGGTAATTACCCATTCATATTAATTACTGTGCCTTCCAGCAATGGCAGCCTTGATGAACGTTTCATCTTCCAAGGGTAAGAAGTCGAATCACAAGTAATAAGAGGATTTGGGGAGGTGTTTGGGGTTAGCAGGAAACGTGGCTGAGACAGGAGCAAATATATAACTCCCTGACACATTAAATAATGTAATTTATTGGGAAATAAGCACATCCAATCAACGCATCTACTACGATGTCATGTTGTGGTCGACCACCCTTACTCAAACCCGTCTAGTGAGACACCTGAAGTCAGTCGACCGGGTCTAGATCAACAGTAACGGAAGTTAGACGCCAGCGTTAGAGCGACGGGAGTTTTTCACTTTTTTTGTGCCGAATGTCACAGGTCAACTTTGTTTATACTTTACAAGTAATGTGGACACAAAGTGAGATTCTAATAGTGTGCTGGGCACAGCGAGCCATACCAGGGGACACTGTGCACCTATACGGTGTCCACGGGGTCATTCAGCACCTAAGAAAACTTGAAAAACTCATGTCAACCATGTGACCGTCGACCACCCTCTCATCGCTCTAACGCTGTTGACCTTTCCATGTGTTGACCTTTTCCATGTCGACCTTTAGGTAGTATCGACCTTTTGCCAACGTCTACATCATGCATGTCAACCTTTTGATGTCGACCTATTGACTGACAACCTAGACATTGTCTGTCAGCCAACCGGATACCACAGCGTTTGCTGCTTGGAGACTATATGGCTTTGTCTTTTGTCAGGATACCATTTGCAAATCATCCGTTTGATTTATATATAGTATGCACTTTTGGGGCGATTCAGGTTGGTTGGCTAAAGCAAACTCCTTCTTTAATTGACAAAACCATGCTGCACTGCAGGTGGGGCAGATGTAATGTGCAGAGAGTTGGGCGAGTTATTTTGTTTCTGTGCAGGGTAAATACAGGCTGCTTTATTCTTACACGGCAATTTAGATTTCAGTTTAAACACACCCCACCCAAATCTAACTCTCTCTGCACATGTTACATCTGCCCCACCTGCAGTGCAGCATGGTTTTGTCTATTAAAGGAGTTTGCTTTTGCAAACCAACCAGTATAACCCCTTTATACTGACACAGGATTGTTATATTATAATAAGCCATACTTGTATATATTACGAGTAAATGTCTGTTATGTGCAGGGTATGCAGGGTCCTAGTGCTGGGTTCTATAATACTGTTGTGTGTTTTGCAGCAGTGTGCTATCTGCTTTCTGGCATGTACTAAATGCTTTGGGTCATTAATCAGACTCGGGCTGCATAAGGTGTGGTGTGCTAACGGCTCAGCTCTCCATGGTGGCATTGTAGTGGTGCACGGGGGAGGCTGCCTGTATTAGCAGGAGGGGTAATTGCTCTCTGGACTGTTGTGGTTTTAATTATTTCTGCCAACGAAAGCAGCATTTCCTCCGTCTCCGCAGAGTAACCCGGCATCTTGCGGTGATTAGGAAAACAAAAACAAGCAAACCAACTACTTTACTTCTTCATATCGACATTTTCTGTATTATAGAACGTACGAAACGATGCATGAGAACTTACTAAACGAAGAATAGAAAATAATGCTGCCCATACACTTGTGAGATATTGTATCCAATCATCCGATTTTAGCCACATCGAATGATTGTATGCATTTAGGGACATTTTGATGTGATGCGCGGGCACGCCGTCGAATGTCGCGTCGATAGAACTTTTGTGCTGCACATAATATCTATCGAAGTGTAGGAGCAATCGCATGTGGTTAGTAGTTTATTGGTTGCTATGGGGAACTTATCTACTTGTTTGATACTGTACATTTCCCCTATAGCTCAGGGTTGCCGACCCTCCCGGAATTTCCGTGAGTCTCCCAAAAATTGGGTCCCCCTCCCAGCCCCCCGGAAGGATGGGCAACCCTCCCGGATTCAGGGGGACCCCCGCTGTCCCCCGGATTGCGGCATTAAAATGCCGCAATCCTCGGGTCTCAGAGGAGGGGGCGGAGCTAAAATGTCACAATCGCGTCATTTTAGCCCCGTCCCCTCCACGGAGATCCGTGAATTAGCTATTTACCATCATGGGGGCGGGGCTTAGTGATGTCACTCTTAAGCCCCGCCCCCTGAGCGGCTGCTGAAACCTCTCCTCTCCGGGCTTCTCCCGGAGAGGAGAATAATAAAGTCGGCAACCCTGCTATAGCTACATAGCAGTGATATATTAATCTAAATGAAATAGTATAAATCAATGCTGGGTATATGATTATACCAGTCTTGTTATGGAACAAGACCCCACAAAGAATGTTCCACTCCTGTTTTACCACTTACAATGCATTACAGCATACCCTCCAACATGACCCATTGCATTCGGTACACAATGCTCTGTTCCTGGACGTCCCTGGTAATGTATGATTGTCATCACCTGTGTTGAAACAACCTTCTCATCACTTACCTAGTTCCACACAGGTGATGGCAATCCTACATTACCGGCGAAGTCCAGGAGCAGAGCATTGTGCACCAAATGCAATGGGTCATGTTGGAGGGTATGGTACAGCTATCTAGTGAATGTCACCACACACAGCTTAAGGACTCCTTAGCAATTAACAAGAGCAGTTTCCTGTTGGAGAGCAGCACACTTCCTGGTAAATAAGCCAGGAGAAGATGTACTACAAGAAAATGGCCACGGCTCTAATGGGTACAAATTTAGTCATGACCAGTGTTCCCTCTAAGCTGTGCGCGTGTGCGCACGCACACAACTCAACGAGCATGCGCACAGACATTACAACAGAGCGCACAAAGAAGCAGTGGTCCCTTTTTGCAGTTGTGGACTCAATTAATGTGTGTTTCACCCATTAACTACATTGTGTGCTGTGTTTTGAATGTATAATATCATTTTGAAGTAAAGTTAACACAAATGCTGAATGTCATTATCCAGTTATATATAAGTGACGCACAAAAATTACAATTTCCTTCCAAAGTTGCACAGCCAAAATCTTTTGCCGCACACAGCCTTCGTAAAATTAGAGGGAACATTGGTCATGACCTGTTCTTCTGCCCAATGGTTCCTCAGGATAATTGGCTAGTGTGACTTCCCATTACACAGACTAAAGGAGAGACTGTACTAAGCATGGGAATGTGTCCTAAACTCAGATGTTTTGACCACATCTATAGATATATATAAAAGGCTAACACCTCCTCACCACATTGAGGTAAAGTACCCCCACTGACCACTAGAGGGCACTCGATGGACCAAATTACTTCTTTATGAAAGTGAAAGCTATTTTTGCAGGGACAGTGATCTGTTTCTAACTTGCTGGCTATGGAGAGAGGGAGCTGTGAAGACAGAGATTGGAGGTTGGAGCAGATAGGGACAAAACTGTCACAGCTCAATTTAAAAGTAAAAACGGTCACAGCTCAAAGTGAAAGTATATTTGAAAAAGTCGTCATTTTGGCGGGTTTTTAACTAGTATTAAGTATGTACCAACACCCAGAATGTGACGTTACCTATTTGAATTGAAACCTATGAATTTTTATGCCTTCTGAGAGGGATCTCATGGGATCCCTCTCAGCACCCCACTCGACAGCATGCGTCATTTTGCACCTGGAGCTGTCTGACATACCTATGCCCATTTTTACATATTGTAGGCCTTTGGCTGGAGTTAGGTATTCCTCTTATGTGGACCAGGAGTGCCCGGTCACCCCATTGTGCAACCATGATACTGAACTGAGGAATATAACTTCCAGCATTATGTTGTTAGTTGGTAGCAGAGTCAGAATCCAGCACCTCAGTGTTGCCGTAACTCCTCCGTTACGCCAGCTTTCTGGTCCCGAGAACTATACCGCTACATTATGCAAATGTGCAACACAAAGAAAAAGCCTCGCTTGCTGTTTTGTGTGGGAAAGGGGCCGTTAACATGAGTGGAATTCTTGTTGTGTTTTGGGTCTTGAGACAGCAGAGAGGAGACTTTGGCCCTTATTCTGATCGGTGCGGATATTCCCGCTTGCGTACGGCCCGCCGATGTTTATCGTCTGCGCATGTGCAGAGGTCACTCTGCGCATGTGCAGGCGATTTCGCCGCATGGATTCTTTATACGCCGCACAGGGGGCGTAGAGGGGCGTGAGGGGCAACTTATCCTCATTACCCTATGCATACGCCCCGCGTTTCATGGGCGTTCCCATGCAAACGCGGGGCGTATGCATGGTAATGAGGCCGTGACGCGTGGGTACGGGGCGGGCATCTGACATCGCCGGATGTCAGCTGCCCGCCCCCATACATGATGGTCTTGGGTGGCGGGACCTGGTGGAGCGTGCGGCCCTGCATTCGATGTTCGGCGACCATCGAATGCAGGGGCTGCTCCCACCATGGAGGAGGCGTATCCCCGTCCACATTCATGCGGACCGCCACATATCCGCATACGGACGGAGGTGGCGATCCGTATGGAAGGCGGGGATTCGCCTGCACGGTTGCGGCCGCATATTCTGATCGGGCCGCACCGATCAGAATAAGGGCCTTTGTTCCCAGCTTACGCTCCTTTGCAGGACATAAATACAGTCAATATCCAAAGCTATCTCCATATCCAAAGCTATCTCCATCCGAGCCGCACACAGCGTCCGATAACTGCCCTTATAAACTGCTTTTATAGCTCTGTGTTATTTGGGTATAAATAGCTTGTTACCGTCACCACCATCGTGGATATTTAAAGGGTCGTAAAACTCAGTTGACAGTCCCTACTACAAATGTACACAAATATAAACCCTACCCAGGAACAGGACAAAGGTGGAAAGGACCCAGCTGGGGGAAACTCACGATGGCTATCCCATTTTATTTATTTATTACCAGTTTCTTATATAGCGCACACATATTCCATTGTGCTTTACAGAAAACATTTGAACATTCACATCAGTCCCTGCCCCAGTGGAGCTTACAATCTATATTCCCTAGCACACAGACATTCTAGGGTTAATTTGTTGGGAGCCAATTAACCTACCAGTATATTTTTGGATAGTGGGAGGAAACCGGAGTACCCGGAGGAAACCCACGCAAGTACAGGGAGAATATACAAACTCCGCACAGTTAGGGCCCTGGTGGGAATTGAACCCATGACCTCAGTGCTGTGAGGCAGTAATGCTAACCATTACACCGTCCGTACTGCCCCACGTGCAGATGTGTCATTTTACACCTACTGTGTATAAACCGTATGGCGCAAGTTGCCCAGCAGGATTAAGAAGCAGCGTATCACAAGTTTATTTACAGTTTGTATCTTACTTGTATCTCAGAGGCTGCAAAACTCCACTGACTGTGCACTAGAGACGCCAGCATGCGACTTTAACCACGAAGGAATTAGTTTTAAACATGAAGCACAACAGCCAGACTTGGCGCGGTAAGATGCCGCAGCCGCTGCATCGTAGATTTACACAGATTCATTACATGCTGCGCAGCATCGGTCCTCCATCCGAATTCACAGAGGACCTAATGGACTTGAATAACCCCCACTGTGTATGAATACACATTTGTATTTCAGAAACATGTACCGAAGTATACCGCAGTCCTGTATTCCGACAGGATATATAAAACTCATTTGGACTGATATGGCATATGTGATATGATATGGCATTACGTGTTATCAAGCTGAATTTATGATACTTGTTATATACAAAAGTTCCATTTATATTTTGTATTACTGTTGGCATTTGATTATGTTAAATTGGTACTTGTTTAGTTTCACGGCGGCAGATATATATCGCATGCAATTTGCATACGATTTGCATGCGATACCGCATCCGATTTGATGTGCGATGCGATTTTGTACCTGTTCATAACCCCACTATCTACTACGGCATGGAGTTGATTTTATATAGTGTGACGAACGCAGCGAGCCCCGTAAGGGGACGCGGATTACTTTACATGTATTCTGTTGCGAGCGGACGCGGAATACATGTAAAGTAATCTGCGTCCCCTCGCTACGCTCGCCACACTTCAGGCTCGGTGGCTCGCTACACTATATAAAATCAACTCCATGCCGTAGTGGATAGTGGGGTTATGAACAGGTACTAAATCGCATCACACATCAAATCGTATGCGATATCGCATGCAAATCATATGCAAATCACATGCGATATATCTGCTGCCGTGAAACTAAACAAGTACCGTTAACTTTTGTGAGCCAAAAGTTCTGCTTTTCTGATTGGCTAAAGGCTGGTCTAGACTTGTGTGTAAATAAATCTGATTGGTTACAGGTTAGTCCAGGCCCCCTTAGTCGCTTGAGTTGGGTACGGGATACTGACAGTCAAAATATCAACACCGGCATCACAGATTACCTAAAATCCCGAAAGGGGCACTAAACTAAACTAACCCTAACCGTAACCCTCCCCACCCCCGCAGCCTAACCTTAGCCCTCCCCTTCCACAGCCTAAGCCAGTAATAGCTAACCTTGACACTCCAGCTGTTGTTGAACTACACATCCCAGCATGTCCTGCATCAGTTTTACCATGACGAATTAGTAAAACTGTAGCAGGGCATGCTGGGATGTGTAGTTCAACAACAGCTGGCATGTCAAGGGTTGCCATCACTGTCCTAACCCTTATTATATTTGGCTTTATGTCATATTACCTAGGCCATTGCTTGCCGCATGTAAGTAGCCACCTACCTACGTGGCTATATTACAAATCCGGTGCATGTTGAATTTGCTTCTATTTATGTATTTCTCTTACATCATGTTCCATATGTACTGTGATTGGAATGCTGGGCATTGAGACTGGTTCACATGGGATAAGGAGACTGTCCCTTAAGCTGGGAAACCAAGTATGTCACCCCCCCCCCCCCCCCCTTTACTTGGAAAAATTCCTGTGGACACCCATGGTCAGAAGAGAGGGGATGAATTAGCCTAAGTACTGAGCAGAGGGTCTCTCCCCACCTTCTTGTTGCAGGGAAGAATTGCAGGCATGCATGGAATTATGTTAGTAATTCTGTCAGGGAGGGAGGGGGGGACTGTAGACGGTTGTCAAATGCTCACAGCTGAGAGCTGCTGTCAGGAATTGTCTGTGAAAGTAGATAATTAATCAAACTTTAATTGCTAAATTATATATATATTATTATAATTTATTTATATGGTGGCCCAAGGCATCTGCAGCACCCAATTACAGAGTATATAAATAAATAGGCCAGACAAGAACACAGTGAGTTACAGTTTAGGACAATGTAGGACAAATACAAGGGATGTTCCCGTGATAAGCGGGACAGTTGGGAGGTATGTATACCTCCCAACTTGGGCAGTACGGATGGTGTAATGGTTAGCATTGCTGCCTCACAGCACTTAGATTATGGATTTGATTCCCACCATGGCCCTAACTGTGCGGAGTTTGTATATTCTCCCCGTGCTTGCGTGGGTTTACTCCGGGTACTCCGGTTCCCTTCCCACAATCCCAAAATATACTGGTAGGGTCATTGGCTCCCAACAAAAATTAACCCTAGAATGTCTGTGTGTGCGTGTACATGTGGTAGGGAATATAGATTGTAAGATCCATTGGGGCAGGGATTGATGTGAGTGTTCACATATTCTCTGTACAGCGCTGCGGAATATGTGTGCGCTATATAAGAATCTGTTAATAAATAATAAATATACAGCAATTACCTTGGTCATTAATTAAACTATCCCAAAACACAGGATATGGTAAGGTCTTCACGTTTATAGCATCTTCTGTTGCCACTATAATAATAATATTAATAATACTATGCAGAATGTATAAAATATCTATTTTCCTTGTATTTATAGGGTTATGCTTTGTGTCCAGCCTCATAATCAAGTGAACAAGCCGCATGTGAAATGTAAAAGTATGTAAGTATAACTCTAAATAGAATCAATTTATATATGAAAAAGTAGTTTGCAAATGTATTTGTTCACTCTGTTTCTTTTCAATAAAGGATATTAAAAATAAAAAAAAATAGAAAAAATTCAGCCCTGCTTTCATTTCAGAGCAGAGTGGTGGGAGGGACCTGGGAGAGGGAAGAGGGGAGGGGGATTTGGGAGGGGGATTTGGGAGAGGAGAGGGAGGGTCTGTGTGGGATTCAGGGAGTGTTTGGATGTGATCATTCACAGTCATACAGGGCTCGAGTCTGAGACATTGCTGTACAAGCAGGGACTGACACACTCGGGAGTCTACAACTTTTCTTTCTCTTGTCACATTGTATCTATCCTGGTATATTGCAGCCTAGGATTACACAGGATTGGGTATGCAGGCTGCTCCGCTGCTGGCATGGAATAAAGTAAGTGAGCATCTCCTGTGGGTAACTTTTGCTTCCATGTACTGTATGTTGCAATGTGTTCTGTCTGCTCAATGTTTGTGATAGGTGCATGCCTTGTGGGGCTAGCTGCATGCCTTGTGGGGCTAGCTACATGCCTTGTGGGGCTAGCTACATGCCTTGTGGGGCTAGCTACATGCCTTGTGGAGCTAGCTTCGTGCCTTGTGGGGCTAGCTACATGCCTTGTGGGGCTAGCTGCTAGCTACAAGCCTTGTGGGGCTAGCTGCTAGCTACAAGCCTTGTGGGGCTAGCTGCTAGCTACAAGCCTTGTGGGGCTAGCTAAATGCACTACATGACCACTATCCAGTTTATAGCCTATTATTAGATTTGTGTCATTCTGAGCGATGTGTTACTGTGATTCTCTCCCATAGAGGATTATAGTAGTCACAAGTTGTGGGTAAGAGTCCCAGGTTGTATATGTTGGGGGAAATTTACTAAAGGAAATTTGTAAAAAAAAGGTGGATTTGTATTTAGAAATACACTTATTTTTGACATTTACTATCCCGAAAATATGGCTATTCGTATTGATAGCACATCAATACGAATACGAATTGCCGTATTTTCGGGATAGTAAATGTCAAAAATAAGTGTATTTCTAAATACAAATACACCTATTTTTTTTACAAATTTCCTTTTAGTAAATTTCCCCCGTTCTGTCTGAACAGAGTCTGATATAATTGGGTGAATAAGTTACTCTGATTCCTTGGCATCCATCCCCGCCTGTTATAAAGCGCCTTGGCACTGCTGGAATGGCATCTGGCACTGTGGGGCATGGCTGTTTATAACTCTAGCCTGCATTTATCAATGCTGTAACCGGGCATTTCACATTTTCAAAATCCCAGCTGAGCCGCCTGCCAGTCAGATTTCATATTCATTCTCTTGGTGTTGTGGAATTGGACAAATTGGCACCTGTGTAACGTCTGACTGACAAAAGCGGGTCGAATCCATTATTTTGGGGCTTGTTTGTTGCTTTTTTTCCCCCCAGTAGAACGGTCTCTGGGTAATTATGCTGCGGCTGAGCTTGCACATATTTTGCTTTTGGTAATTACAGGATTGATTTGGTTTAATGTTGCGATGTGCAGTATTCCAAAATATAGATGAGCTACATAGACAGTGATGTAGCCCAGATATGAATTTAACATGTTCTCGCTGGAATGGCAAAACCAATTCAATTACAGGGAAAATCTGCACGTACCAGACACACTGGGGTTATGTATGTATGTATGTATGTATATATTTACACTTCTCAGGGCTATCTTAAGTGTGGCATAACTGGGCATCACTGGCATTGGCCACAATTGAATAGATTCCATTGTGTTTACAACTAATCATTCCTCTTATTTTTGAAGTGTTGCGTTTTGCTTTTATAGACTGCATTTGTGTGTTTGTTTGATGATGTTGACCACATTCTTAGAGGATTAATAATACCCCTTTCACACCAGCCTAAATTCCCGGGTTGAGTCCGGGAACAACCCAGTACTAGCGCTGGTGTGAAAGGTTCCCGGGACAAATTACCGGGCTAATTTGCCGGCAATCTAGGTAGCAGGGTTGTTCCTGGGTTCAACCCGGGGACTTGACTGGTGTGAATGGGGTAGGGTTTATTTACCCGGGTTGACGGTCCTCGGTGTCCTGTCGGGAATCCACGCAGGCGGCGGGCGCAAATGACGGGACAGGCGGTGGATGATGACGACGCAACTCTCCGCCGCCTGTCCCGTCATTTGCGCCGCCGCCTGTTTGGATCCCCAGCCTGCACAGAGGACAAGCAACCGGGGTGAGTATTCTCACCACCTCCTGCCCACCTCCGCCTACTCCCCAGCTCCTGCCGGCCTCCTTCCGGCCCCCTTCACACACCAGAAAATGCAGGGACACACCAGAAAATGCAGGGACTTTTCTGGTGTTAAAGGGTCCCAACCCAGGAATGTCCCTGCTTGTCCCGGGAATGTAATTCCCGGGTTTGTCTCTGCATTTCTGGTGTGAAAGGGGTATAAGTAGTATGGAGATTTTAGGGGGTACATTTACTAAGATGGGAGTTATAATAAAGATGGAATATTGCCCATAGTAACCATGGAATATTGCCCATCGTAACCAATCAGATTTTACCTCTTTTTTTTTTTTTGCACCTTTTACAAGATAATATCTGGTTGCTACGGGCAATATCCCATTTTAGTAAATTTACCTCTAGAGAGGAATGACATGCAGTAGCATCAGGGATGAGATGCTACTTGGCAACCAATAACTGATGTTCCCTTGTAGAGGTGCACAGGAAAAATTGGTAATGCTTGGGGGTCTATGAACTAAAGATAAAGTCAATAGAGATAAAGTACCAGCCAATCAACTCCTAACTGCCATGTTACAGGGTGTGTTTTAAAAAAATGCCAGTTGCTTTTCCTGTCAATACAAACTTCTTGGGAAAAAATGCCAGTTGGGGCTGAAGTGAAGTGTTCACCAATCGGTTTAGGGGAGGAAATAGTTAATGACTGGTGACTTGTGCTGTAAAACGTTGGCAGAAAGCAAAATAATAATTCCTGAGGTTTTACAGTCGGAGTCTCGTTCCTTCCCCGAGTTCTCACCTCTCCTGATGCTGATGGAGAGGTCTCTGGAGGTGGAAATGTCACATACACGCCGCACATCCAGATCTAATGTCACAGGAACTATTTATAGCTCACAAGTATGAGTTTAATCACAAAGGAGGAGTTTTATCAAATCGTGATAAGGTACCCAACCAATCAGCTCCTGTCATTTTTCAAACGCAGCCTGTAGCACGGCAGTTAGGATCTGATTATTTGAGACTTTATCTCTCTCTGTCATTTATTACTCCGCGAAGTTATGTAGATCTGCAACATTACATCAATCTCCCTTTAGATTTTTATTTGCTACATATACTGTATTTATATATTTTAGTATATGTCACTTTTCCTCCCACTGATATAGCAGCTATAGGATATTCAGATTGTCATGGGGGGAAGAGAAGGAATCAGCCAGGACTGACGTATATACAAACTGTATAGAAGCGATTCTTCGAAAAGTGGCAAATTCAGTTTTGTGTTTTCATTTAATTCCTGTGGGTAATTGATCTGGTTTGGAGAGATCACAGGACTGAGTCTCAGACACAGGTCACACTGAGGACAACTGTGTCTCTCTAGTGAAAACCTATCTGGTTTGGTGATTTCCACATGTGAAAGCGTTGAGGAGGTGTGAGTGCATGGGGAGGGGAGGGATGGGGAGGTTTCTGTAGTATAGGGGGGTATAATGAGCAGGGGGGTATAATGAGCAATTAATCATATGTGCAATTTTTCTATTTTAGTAGAATTTGGGGTACAGATTGCAAGTCCTTCCCCGTCTCCTGCTTTCTTCCGTTACACCCAAGACCGCTGCCGGTGTTTCTCTGTTGGGTCTGTTGTATGCATCTATGCGGTGCAGCTATGATATAACATTTTGGGGCACATGTGTTTCAAAGCTTGTAGAGAGATAAAAAGTGGGGATTTAGTTGCCCGCAAAGAGGGTCAATTGGAATTTTCATGCCGTTAAACATGCTGGCAATGGCACCCTTCAACAGCTGAATGCTGAATTTAGGCAAAAGTGCTTTCTATCCTAAGTGAGCGATCCCTGCTGGCAGTTAAATTCCCCCATTGTACCAGCCAATGGGCACCAACTGCCGTGTTACAGGATGCGTTTGAAAAATGGCAGTTGCTGATTTGTTGGCAGTTTATCTCTCTCCAAGTGTTGATACATATGTCCATTGGCTGTAAAATGTGCAACCAGTTTACCATCATTTCCATAAGAAATAATTAGGTGGCAAATCAGTTCTTGATGTCTGCAAAGGGAACATCTGTATTCGGTCTGTATTACAATAGAGGAACGTTGCAGAATTTCCGCTGCACCATAATTAATTTATTTACAGTTTCTTATGTAGCGCAGAAATTTCCATTGCACTTAATGGGCCGCGAAGAAGAAAAAAATCTGTGTTTGTGGCCACCAGTTACTGTGAAGCTGGTCACCAGTTGAATTGCCGCCTAATGTAGGGTACACACCAGGACGACCCGCTCACGACGCACATCGTGAGCGGGTCGTCAGTGTCTCGTCCGACCCGCTCACGGTGATGCGGGGGGGCACGACCCGCTCACGATGTGCACCGTGAGCGGGTCCGATCCGATGGCGACCCGCACCCGGCTGTATGGTCGTCATTGAGATCCTACCTGCAGCAGGTAGGATCTCAATAACGACCGACCGACCCGCGGGACCGCGCATCGTATCGGTCCACAGCAGGTCAGAAAAGGGCCCAATCAGCACACAATCTACATCCAATTGATCGGAATTGGATCGAGATTGTGGGGATCGGGCCCTAGTCGTCCTGGTGTGTACCCAGCATAAGTGCCGTAGTGGGCCAGATGTATCAAGCTGCAAAAGTGATAAAGTGGAGAGTGATAAACAGCCAGCCACTCAGCTCCTACCTTTCATGTTACAGGCTGGTTTTGAAAAATGACAGGTAGGAGCTGATTGGCTGGTTGTTTATCACTCTTCCACTTTATCACTTTTCAAAGCTTCATACATGTGGCCCAGTGTGAGATGTCATGTTGTGTTTATAAGAGGCGTCAAATTAGATTATTCCTGCACAGAATCATCTCCAACCCCCCTAGAGTGCCTAGTGCCTCATGGAGGTAATTTCAACAAAAGCTTGACACATTAAAATGTTGACATAAGTTTTTCACTTTTTTTTGTGTGTCACTGAGCACTAGGTCCTCCCTAATAAAAGAAGAAAAAGGCCACATAAGGGAAAAGAAATTGTGAAAAACTCATGTCGGCAATTTGCTTTTGTCTACATTTATCAATGTAGACCTTGCGCACGTCTACTGCATCCCTGCTCTATGTCCCCATTTTGTGCTTATTGAATACGTTTTCCGATGGCATTGCCGCTCTGTGCACCAGAGGTAATGTTTGGCAGATGGCTTGTCCCAGGAGAGCTGATCTCCGGTAACATGCTGGCACCAGTCAGACTTTCTAATGCTACAGATGTGAGAGGCTTTACCACAATCCCTTCCATAGTCGGAATTCTTTGTGTTCGCTGCTAGGAATACCTGAGCCGGCATTTGTGGCTTGTTGTGTTCTGTGTTTCCATGTCTTATTTGTTGCATGAATGGCTGAATTTAGCCACAGGGTGAAGTTTGTTGGATTACTAAACGCTGAGAATCCTATTTCACTGCGTAAGAATGTCGCTCATTTCCTTCCAGGACGTCCCTGATTAAGTGCATTAAATCCAAACCGAATGTTTTCATATGGACATCTGGGAAACTGGAATCTTCTTGCAAACAGGACTCTGTGACTCGTTTATTTGCAAAAAAAAAAAAAACAGCATTTTTTCAATCCCGGGATCTGGGATTGAAAAAATGCTATATCCCGCGATTCCCAGGATTGGCATTAATAATTAAAAAAAAATTCCCATTCACCCACACCAGCCGCCCCGCACATTTACTTACACTGTAGGGCAGCCGGGAGCAGGGCGGACAGCAGCGTTGAGGGGGTGCCTGGTGCTCCCGGGTGCAAGGCAACAGAGCGTGCGGGCAGAACGGCCATATTTGAGTGCTACAGTGTGGGGGGGGGGGAGGCGGACCCGGGAGCCTCACAGCCATTCTGGGAGGGTAGGCAACCCTGATGTTGACCTTCATAAGTCGACCTTATGACCCATCTTCTAGAAGGGACTAAATAAATAAATAAATAGTAGATTCTGATTGATTGTCCCAGCATGCCCTGTAACAGTTTTGATGTTTGGCCATACTAGAACTATTGCAGGGCATGCTGGGAGGTGTAGTTCAACAACAGCTGGGAGGCCAAATATTAACCCCTTACCGACGCAGCCTGTTTTTGCCTTCCTGACAGAGGCCTTTTTTTCAAATCTGACATGTATCACTTAAGTGGGGATAACTTTTTTTTGCTTTTACTTATCCCAGTGATTTTGAGAATGTTTTCTCGTGACACATTGTACTTTAAGTTAGTGGTAAATTTTGGTCGATACAGTCTGTGTTTTTTTGTGAAAAATACCAAAATGTCGTAAAAAAATTAAACATTTTGCAATTTGCAAAATGTTAAATTTTCTGCTTGTGAGACAAATAATCATACCACTCAAAATAGTTAATAACTAACATAGACCATATGTATACTTTATTATTACATCATTATTTCAACCTGCTTTTAATTTTTTTGGACACTAGGGGGCAGCAGAGTCAAAATTATACACATAACACAGTAAACGCTGCTTTTGGCTGTTCACGTTTGAACAGCCAATCGCAGCGATCGCTGAGGGGGGGGGGCATCGGTGCCCCCCCTGGGCAATGAGGAAAGATGTCTGCTGTCAGGGACAGCAGACATCCTCCCTCTGTCACCGCGTCTATAGACGCGGTGACAGTTTAAAGTCATGACGTACATTTACGTCATGTGTCGGGAAGTACATCCCGACCATGACGTAAATGTACGTCAAATGTCGGGAAGGGGTTACATACTGCAGTTCTAAAAACAAAAATAAGAGGTGATGTTGTCTATAGCAACCAGTCATATTATCTCATCATTTTCTAGGATGCAATCTGATTGGTTGCTAGGGGCAACATCACCTCCTTTTTGTTTTTAGAAGCTTTAGTAAGTGTAACCTTTAGGATCTGTTTGCTATAGGCAACAACTCCACATCAGATTCTAACTGGTATCTTTTAGAAGGTGCTAGATAAATGATAAATATAACATCCCCACGTCTATATACCCCTCAGTTGACTTGATTTTGAATGTGAATGAATATATGCATGGTATATAGTGGGAAAGGCTGGGGGCGGGGCTTGACAACGGTTGTCAAACTACAGCACCCACCCATACTAACTCATTAGTAATCCTTGGTGTTGTAGTTGAGCGATGTTTCAGGCTTCCTTCGTTATCCCGGGTCACTCACTGATATCAGGTGTATTAGTAATGATCTAGACCAGGCTTGTCCAACGTTGGCCCTCCAGATGTTGTAAAACTACACATACCAGCATGCTTTGCAACAGTTTTGCTATTAGAGAATGCTAAAACTATTGCAAAGCATGCTGGGATGTGTAGTTTCAAAACATCTGGAGGGCCAACGTTGGACATGCCTGATCTAGACTATATCCTGTCCACGGCTAATGAGTCGCTCTCCTGTTATATATAAGTGGTTCTGCAGGCAAATTGGGCTGAGTAGACTTAAAGGCGGAATTGTTTCCGATAGTGTGAGTGCCCTCAATGCACCAGAGATGGGCTGTGAGCACACGTTTCATGTGTTATAGGGGTACAAAAGGTCCTGATTCAGACCTGTTCACTAGGCAGCTAATATTCGATGATTAGCGAGCAGGTAAACGCTGCCCCGGCAAATGCTCGCCTTATGTTATGTGATCATTATCATCTGGGTGCTGATGTTCAGCGGCTTCCTTCATCATCACACTGCCACATCCATCCACATGGGGTATGTACGATATCCTGGTGGTTAGTATGCCAGCGGTGAAAAGACTGACCCCAGCATCCCAATAAGGAGAATCTCGACAGGGTCTCCGTATGTATCCTAACCCTACCCTCTTTGTGAGTGCCTAATCCAAACCCCCCCACCCCACCACCACAACCTAATTCTACATTATTAGTGTTCATCCTAGCACCAGCTAGCTTTAAAAACCCATGCAGTTCCTCTTCCCTGCCTGGGGTGTCACTGTCTGCTGTAGTGCTTCTAGCACGGTGTGGTCTGTATATCAGCACTGATATGCAAACCAGACCTGTGCGAGAAACACCAAAGCAGACAGGGACACCCCAGGCAGGGAAGAGGAACTGCATGGGTTTTCAAAGATAGTGGGTGCTAGAATGAACACTAATTATCATAGACTATAATTACTTAGAAAAAGGGGCTTAGTCAAAATCTCCAGTCCATCTAGCCAAAATTGCTTAGGCAAAAGTGTCCATTAGCCAATATCTCACAGTGTGTACAGCCTTTAAGTCGCAGCTTCCTCCATGAGAGCGGGTGAAGTAACTGTTAGGTGACATGTTCGTGAATGAAAGAGACTTTCAGGAAGTCCGTAAAACGTCCCCTATTGTGTGCGCCACAAGCGCTGGGCCGCAGATAGGTCTTCAGGGCACCAGAGGAGAACAAAGAGATTATCCTGTGCAAAGCCGCTGTCATCGTCTCACCCCATTGTACAAGTGTCAAAGTTCCATTCTCTGTTCTTATTTGGCGCTCATAGCCCGTGGCTGGTCAAATCCCAGGAGCCAGGTGGCTAAGGGGTTGTATGTGCTAAGCCTTTGTGATAGATTAATTGGCTGGGGATAAAGTACCAGAAAATCTGCTCCTAACTGCCATGTTACAGGCTGCATTTAAAATATGCGAGGAGCTGATTGGCTGGTACTTTATTTGCTTTTAGTTTTATCTCTGTCCCACTTTATCTCTCTCTGATTTTTTGAAAGACGCAGGGTGCTCGAACGAACACTATAGATATGTCTGGCATCTGCGTTATATTGCCCACCTATTGGCATAGTTGCCAGAAGAGCTTGCAATTTAATTCAAGGCGAGCCGTTTGCTAACCATGTGATTTCTTCAAGCCTGTTTTCGGGACAGTGTTACTAGCACCACGTGTGCTGCTGACTCTAGAACCCAGGGTGGGATACGGGATGATCTGTGTAACCGACAGAAGAAAAGTGCTTTAAACGCAATAAGCTCATGTTTAGCCTAAGGCTCCTTCCATGATATCTGTGCTTTACAAACAAGTATTGCTGTGTCATACGTTCTACAACGGCGTGGAGACTGGCGGCCTGCGCCACAACGCTCGGAGAAATAACGTATCATTATAGGATCATGTACAACCTACTAAATATTACAAGTCACTGATAGATTCTGCAACTGGGAGCTTTCATTATGCCCCAGATTGATGAGTGGACGTCTAATATCCATTTTCTAAGCAATGTATACCTTTTCCTGATGACAGGGCGCATTCATCAACACGTTTCAGACATTTTAAAAACGGCTAAGAGCTGGTTGGTTGGAGCATCATTTATCCTATGCAATGAGTTTTAAATAGCTAAAACGTGTTGATAAATGGGCCCCCGAGGTTTCAATACATGAGAACTTCCTGTTTATATAAATAACTGGCATTATACACAAAATACAACAATGTCGACATAACAGCCGTATTGACATGCTGAAAGTTGACATTGTGAACAGACTGTTGACATTATCATGTCAGGCTAATGAATGTTGACATAATGTACTACAGAAAAACCAAGCACATATACTACTGTTCTCTCCTGCTGTAACCCAGGCACATATACTACTGTTCTCTCCTGCTGTAACCCAGGCACATATACTACTGTTCTCTCCTGCTGTAACCCAGGCACATATACTACTGCTCTCTCCTGCTGTAACACAGGCACATATACTACTGCTCTCTCCTGCTGTAACCCAGGCACATATACTACTGCTCTCTCCTGCTGTAACCCAGGCACATATACTACTGCTCTGTTCTGGTATAACCCAGGCACATATACTACTGTTCTCTCCTGCTGTAACCCAGGCACATACTGTATACTACTGCTCTCTCCTGCTGTAACACAGGCACATATACTACTGCTCTCTCCTGCTGTAACCCAGGCACATATACTACTGCTCTCTCCTGCTGTAACCCAGGCACATATACTACTGCTCTGTTCTGGTATAACCCAGGCACATACACTACTGTTCTCTCCTGCTGTAGCCCAGGCACATATACTACTGCTCTCTCCCGCTGTAACCCAGGCACATATACTACTGCTCTCTCCCGGTGTAACCCAGGCACATATTCTACTGCTCTCCCCCGGTGTAACCCATGCACATATACTACTGCTCTCTCCCGCTGTAAACCAGGCACATATACTACTGCTCTCTCCCGCTGTAACCCAGGCACATATACTACCGCTCTCTCCTGCTGTAACCCAGGCACATATACTACTGCTCTCTCCCGATGTAACCCAGGCACATATACTACTGCTCTCTCCCGATTTAACCCAGGCACATACACTACTGCTCTCTCCCGCTGTAACCCATGCACATATACTACTGCTCTCTCCCGGTGTAACCCAGGCATATATACTACTGCTCTCTCCCGGTGTAACCCAGGCACATATACTACTGCTCTCTCCCGCTGTAACTCTGGCACATATACTACTGCTCTCTCCCGCTGTAACCCGGGCACATATACTACTGCCCCCCCCCCCTGTAACCCAGGCACATATACTACTGCTCTCTCCTGCTGTAACCCGGGCACATATATTAACGCTCTCTCCCAGTGTAACCCGGGCACATATACTACTGCTCTCTCCCGCTGTAACCCGGGCACATATAATACTGCTCTCTCCTGCTGTAATCCAGGCACATATACTACCGCTCTCTCCCGATGTAACCCAGGCACATATACTACTGCTCTCTCCTGCTGTAACCCAGGCACATATACTACTGCTCTCTCCTGCTGTAACCCAGGCACATATACTACTGCTCTCTCCCGGTGTAACCCAGGCACATATACTACTGCTCTCTCCCGGTGTAACCCAGGCACATATACTACTGCTCTCTCCTGGTGTAACCCAAGCACATATACTACTGCTCTCTCCTGCTGTAACCCAGGCACATATACTACTGCTCTCTCCCGGTGTAACCCAGACACATATACTACAGGTCGAGTATCCCGTATCCGAATATCCGTTATCCGAATTATTCCGAAATACGGACATTCCAGAAAGTGAAAACAATTTTTTTTTTTGCTAAAAACTCACTGGGGACATATGTAACAGCATCACTGGGGACATGATATGTAACTGGCACTATATGTGTGCAAGACAATTATTGCTTGGCATTCAAATTCAGTGCTGAGATAGTACACACATTTTGTTTCACGTTTTGAAACCTTGTTTTTTGAACAATTAAAATATGTTTGTGTGTATTTTATGTGGTAATAAAATATATTTGTGTGTATATTATGTGTTTATACAGCATAAATGCAAGATACTTCAAAATACATCATTGAAATATTAAAATATTCCGAAATACGGAATAATCCGTTATCCAAAATTCTCCTGGTCCCGAGCATTTTGGATACGGGATACTCAACCTGTACTGCTCTCTCCTGCTGTAACCCAGGCACATATATTAACGCTCTCTCCCAGTGTAACCCAGGCACATATACTAGTGCTCTCTCCTGCTATAACACAGGCACATATACTAGTGCTCTCTCCTGCTGTAACACAGGCACATATACTACTGCTCTCTCCTGCTGTAACACAGGCACATATACTACTGCTCTCTCCTGCTGTAACACAGGCACATATACTACCGCTCTCCCTGATATATGCCTGGAGGGCTTTAGTGGTCTTCTAGGTGTGGCTATATACAGCAGCACAGCGTTGGGTCTGTATTATCCATCATGACTTGGCATAGACCTGTCACTTTATTGGGGGACATGCTTAGTCTACATCACTGCTCATTAGCATAATGGCCATAACTTGTCTATAGGCCTACAGAGCTCGCTCAGTACTGACTGTCCTATGACCTCACCTCCAAGCGCTACTGTCCTCTGACAAATCGCTCCATTCTACGCGTGACCTGGATCATCAAGAACCTTTCAGACAGGAGCCAATGCACTAAAGCAGGTTGAAAGTCCCATGAATAGCCCCGGCCTGTTACAAACCTGGGACTATCAACCTGAATAGCCCCATTCAGACATGCGCCAGACCCAGGCTAATGTGCGTTCACTGCAAAAATCCAGGTTTTTACCTCATGTCTGAAAGGGGTATGGGTTCTATAGTTCTCACCAAGGGGAGATGTATCAAAGCTCAGAGAGAACTAAAACCAACCAATCAGCTTTTCTCATTTTACAGACTATGGGGTCGATCCTATTAATTGCGAGGGGTGCGAGGTGCCGTTCTAACGGCGTTTAAATGCTAAAATCAGCACCCGATTTCGCACCCTTCGCAGGCTGATTTCAGTCGGAATTCGCTTTAAAATTGCTTGCTGCCCTATGGAGCTGCGAGTGTTTTTGGCGAATTCCATCTGCCGTAAAGTGCGTCTGGTGCCGTGATGATTCGCACTCGCTAATTATCCGCAGGTAATAGGATCGACCCCTAAGTAGGAAAATTGACATTTGGAAGCTGATTGGATGGTACTTTATCTCTCTCTAAACTTTGATCATTCATACAGGACTGTGAACCACTGGAGGCGCCGTATAAATAACATGTAATAATAATCATTCTCCCATCATAGCTGTTATTTGTATCTATACTTCTTTTGACTGCCCTTGCGTATGACGTAGTTCTGTCCTGCGGGATTTGTATCCACAACAGTCTACAGGGGAGATGTATCAAGCCTGGGGGAGAGATAAAGTGAAGGCATTGCCCAAGACGTAAGCCTTAAAGAGTGATAAAGTCAAGAGATATAAAGTTCCAGCAAATGTGCCCCCAACTGTCATGTTACAGTCTGGGTTTGAAAAATTACAGTTGTGAGCCGATTGGCTCATACTATATCTCTTTCTCTCAAATGTTCGTACTGTACATGTGTCACTATATCTTAAATCTCTTTTATAAAAAATATATTATCCAATGAAACATCTGTGACCTCTCAGGGATGTATTTTGTTTAAGCTGTTCTATATAGCGAACAATCGATGCATTATGGGTACCCTGATCCCCCCCCCCCCCCCCTGTCCGGGTTATCGCCCCGTACTCTGGAGGACAGGGCAGAATATTCTGTGCCTGATTCTGTTTTCTGCAGAGAATGTGCAGAGTATCAGATACGCGCTGGAAAATGAATGTGTCTCTGACGCCAAGTGTGAATTATCCCTAATGTGTAACAGATGCAGGGATGTATTTGACTTTCACATTCGGTTGGTCTCAGCTGGTTCTCTGTCAGTGCCGGCACCCCAGATGGTATCTGCAGACGTATAGAACTGTGGTTACCAGATCTGCACACTCAAAGGTTTCTTCCAGTAATTTGGGCGTTTCCTACTAGGAAGGGGTAGCATTAGTAATGGTAGTGGCATGCACATATACCCTACAGCACCATAGGCCACCTGTGAGTCCCCAGCCGTGGTAGGACTACGGTCCCACAGTGCTTTGCTACCACTGCTGGAGACACAGCATGTGAGCTGAACGCATTGCATGAGCTGCGGTCTACCTGCTCTGGCCTGGTGGAAATTAGAATTAAATAGAAATCATTCTTACACGTAAGAGGTCTTGGGGCAGATATATTAAGCCTGGTGAAGTGATAAAGAGCTGATAAAGCGGATGGTGATAATGCACCAACCAATCAACTACTAGCTGTCATTTTTCAAACTCAGCTGATTGGCTGGTGCATTATAACCTTCCACTTTATCACTGGGGTAAATAAAGACTAGTAAACTAAACTGCTTGTAGTACCAATTTCACACCGCCAAAATAACCTGGGTAATAGCCAGGTTGCTGACGAGTCGATTCGGGTTGAGGTGCGGTTTGAACCTGATAACCCAGGTCGACCAACCCAGGAATTCAATTTAAAAGGGTAAACCCGGGTCACCCTCTGTACAATGGGCGTCCTGGGTTTATTGTGAAAGCGCCGGTCCCGGGTCTATATCCATGAATTTGGAACAGTCTATGCCAGGAGTAAACATGGCCGCCTTCTACAGAAATTATTTCCCCCATAGACACTACCCTTAGTGGCTGTCTATAATTGTGCAGCACTTGGTGTGTGCATGCATTGCTGGGTTACACTATTAATGCTCTATAGCAGCCAGATGTAACCATATGGTCGTATTACTGAGGCTCGTTAGCAATCTATTAAAGTAAGCAAAAGAAAACCACACCTTTCTTACAAGAAAACTAAAAAGCTAAATAATTTATAATCCAGTTCAGTGTGGTAGACTGTAATTTTCCCATTTCCAATGGCCCATGCATTTCATTGAATTTGTGCTATACTTGTAGAAACCAATGCTATGTGTAAACCATTGACACTCATGGAGCTTTGCAGTATTGGTATATATACTAGAGACTCTATTAATCTCTTTTGATGTAATTAATCCCGGGGGGTCCCTGGGTCAGACCACCCTTCTTGCTACACAATCAGTGTGGCTAAAGGGGGGAAATTGAGTTGAAATTGAACTTTCTCTGGTGTGTTCTATGGGCCTGATTCAGACAGAGATCCTAGCAGATTCGCTATTTGGCAATTTCTGTACTTATCCGCCTGCACAAGCACTTGAACTGCGGTCACGCTGTGACCAGAGTTTAAGTTGCAACAGGGGGTGGCGACCGATCATTGTGGAGGCGGGACACAGTATTTCATGGGAGCGGTCCGGACAATGCAAGCATGTCCTTCTGTGTGACATCAGGTGCGGCCACTGGTTGATTTAAAAGAAGGATTCCATGTAAATGTTTGTTCTTCTATTCTGTTTTTATTTATATTTGGTAATTGAGAGTTTTGAGAGATTTCATTTCCATGGTAATTTTCTATGTGTTGTCGTTTATATTTTTTTAGATTTATTACTATTTTAAAATATGTGATTAGGCCCTTTTCACCCCTTGCCTTTCGGTCAGGATCACAGTACCCTTATTGACCGCCTCCTCTTATGTTATTGGAAACAAGCCAAGGCTGACCGATTTACAGGTGTAGGGGCGGCCGTGCTGTGCAATTTTACAGTTCATTCCATTGAGGTTTTTATATTTAACAAACCCTGGAGTTTAAATGCATGGGCTGTTTGAATCAATAGGTAATGCTTACATGTGTAATCCACATGTCATTACATATATGTAACATCCAGTGTGCACCTGTGACTTTTTTGGTGGAACAGAAACCCTCTTTGTCATGTTCTAGCAGAATGACTATTCTCATTGGTTGCCGGCGGCTGGTGATGATGTTGGAGCAGCATCAGCGCTCACCACTGCCCCATACACACTGGGCGGCTTTTGACTTGAACGCTGTTGAAACGACAAAACTTAGCTGAATTCATCTCACAATCGCCCAGTGTGTATGGGCCTTTACAATGACCGGGGTGTAGCGAACAATTGCAGCTTCAGGTGCCGCTGTCAGGAGTAGGATCAGGTTACTCCATGAATGTTGTTAGTGTCATTATCAAGTTTTGTTATTCGTCACCTCCACATACAGAGATCCCAAGAGCCAGACATGTTTTGTATTACACAGATGATGATACAGGTAATTAGAGGCTGGTGTCGGGTTTGATTGCAGTTATTTAGGCTTCATAGGTCATTAGTATCTTTTATAAAGTATATTTTAGTCATTCCATAGTAGGATGAAGGCAGGAACTAATGTATTGCAATTGTTCTGTGGGTACTCTTTACCTAGCACGGCGCCCACGTATGCGGGCTAAAGATGCCCGCACGCGACGCGATGTCCACGATTTCCCATTGAAAACCATGTTAAACATGGACATCGTGTCGGTCGCATCGCGGCCGGCCATAAATGTGCACACGATGGCCGCGACGCGATGCCCACGATTTGCCATAGGAATCAATGTTAAAAGTCCCGATGGACACGATTTTCATGTTAAATGGCTGAATGGACCCGATTTGACCATAGCAAACAATGTTAAATGGGCCTTAGAGCCCAAATACTTACCCTGAACTCTGAAATGGCCCCCCCAATTGTTTACGCCACCCCACGATCAACGTCAACCCGAAGCGTGGCGAGCGCAGCGGTACGCGTCCTCCGACCTTTTCATACCCCCACTATCCACGTCGGCGTGGAGTTGAGAATAGAATAGTGTGGCGAGCGTAGCGAGCGGACGCGGATACCTTCACAGCTATACGCGTCCCCTCGTGGGCTTCACAGGTGTCCGTGGCGACGCGGACACCTGTGAAGCCCGCGAGGGGACGCGTTTACCTGTGAAGGTATCCGCGGGGCTCGCTGCGCTCGCCACGCTTCGGGCTCGGTGGCTCGCTACGCTCGCCACACTATTCTATTCTCAACTCCACGCCGACGTGGATAGTGGGGGTATGAAAAGGTCGGAGGACGCGTACCGCCGCCCCTCGCGGGCTCGCTGCGCTCGCCACGCTTCGGGTTGACATTGATCGTGGGGTGGCGTAAACAGTTGGGGGGGCCATTTCAGAGTTCAGGGTAAGTATTTGGGCTCTAAGGCCCATTTAAAATTGTTTGCTATGGTAAAATCGGGTCCATTCAGCCATTTAATATGAAAATCGTGTCCATCGGGCCTTTTAACATAGATTCCTATGGCAAATCGTGGGCATCGCGTCGCGGCCATCGTGTGCACATTTATGGCCGGCCGCGACGCGACCGACGCGATTTCCATGTTTAACATTGGTTTCAATGGGAAATCGCGGGCATCGCGTCGGTCGCAGACATAAATGTACCCGCGATGCCCGCGATGGGCGCCGTGCTAGGTAAAGAGTACCGTTCTGTGTATAATTCGTGTTCATTCTAGCACCCGACATCTTTGAAAACCCATGCAGTTCCTCTTTCCTGCCTGGCGTGTCACTGTCTGCTGTGGTGTTTCTAGCACAGGTCTGGTTTGCATATCAGTGCTAGTTGCCTACCTTTATGTCTCTTGTCTGGAAGACGCTCGGAGAGAAGATGCTGCCTTGCACCTCTGCGGTGCGGGTTGTCAGTCACCTGGCCCCGTCCTAAAACTGGGGGATCACGATAAGGGGTGGGGTGTAATTATGCACATTTGCATAATTAAACTCCAATCCCTCCATGCTGCACAGAAATGCTCAATTTACTTGTACAACTTCCTCACAAGCTGCCTGCTGTACTAAGAACAGGCGGGAGATCTGCCTATTCTTCCATGAGGGCAGGAGCCTAGCTGGAAAATCAGGAGTCTCCCGACACTTGTGGGAAAGTATATAAGTACCTGGTATACTATAAGGGGACTAAGGTACACACACACACACACACACACACACACACACACACACACACACACACACACACACACACACACACACACACACACACACACACACACACACACACATATATATTTATAATCACAGCATGGTCTGTGTAATGGTTAGCATTACTGCCTCACAGAATTGAGGTAATGGGTTCTATTCCCACCATGGCCCTAACTGTGCGGAGTTTGTATATTCTCCCCGTGCTTGTGTGGGTTTCCTCTGGGTACTCCGGTTTCCTCCCACATTCCAAAAATATACTGGTAGGCTAATTGGCTTCCAACAAAATTAACCCTAGAATGTCTGTGTGCGTGTACATGTGGTAGGGAACATAGATTGTAAACTCCTGGGGCAGGGACTGGTGTGAGTTTTCAAATTATTCTCTGTACAGCGCTGCGGAATATGTGTGCGCTATATAAGAGACAGGTAATAATAATAATAATCTGTGTGTGCACTAATTTGTGTTTTGCATAAATAGAAAACCAACCTCGCTGTCTAAAAATAAATGTAATAAGCGCAGGAATATGTAATAAGCGCAGGAATATGAGCCAGCAGTTAATCCCTCATATACTTAATTCAGATAAGAGGAATCTGTTTGCTCACAGCTGGACGGATGCCGCCGGTCCCAGTCTCCCGGGAGCAGAAGATTTAAGTGTGTTGCTTTTGGAAAATTGCTTACAACCACATTTGCCTGGCAGAGCATTCTCCCCGCAGAGTGTTTACCTGCTCGTCCAGCAACCAGTAATCTGTATGCATGTGGATTAATTCACTGAATGGCCTCCATGTCTGCTGTTATTAGTATATGCGCTTCTGGGAAAACCAGAGATTAACACAGGGTTAAAGATTTGTAACTTTAAGGTTTATGTGATTAATATGTAAAAAAAAATGCTCAGCGTGACATCATTTCCTCCTGATTAATTATTAGGTGCGTTGGCTGCTTTCCCCACAGTGTTTTTTATTTGCTCTGGTCCGGTGGTGTCAGATGACTTGGGTCATACCATCCACCGACTTTGGGGGGGGGGGGGGGGGGGGGGCTGCAGGGGTCCCGTATTGCCAGCCATATGCAGGAGTAAAAGTCCTTCTTAGAAGGCCAGGAGAAACCATCTCTAGATATGGTATTTACCGCAGAGAACTAGAACTGGGATCCGCTGAAATAAATGTTGGGATAGCCATGGGGAATATGATGCGAACAATACAATGAAGGTCAACTTAGCCTGCAAAATAGATTTACTTAACACATTCTTCTATCCTTTAGGCTGAGCATATGTCCCAGTGCACAGAATCCCCACAGTGGGTGTGGGTCATTGGGTGGACCCATATTCGGTCCACTTAAGGTTGACATGGCTTAGGGTTGGAAGGTCGACTCATGCATTAGACCGACAATGGGAAGGTCAACAATCAAAAGGTGGACATGAGTTTTTCAGAATGTCGATATAGTCGACATGGACACAGTCAGTCACTTTGCAGAGCTCACCATGCTTCGGGCATGGTGCCTCCCACCACGCCATAAAGGATGGTAGGGCATGAAATACCGCCTGTTGGCACATGTCGGCAAAAAAAAACCACATAAAAAAACTCATGTTGATCTTTTTGACTGTCGACGTTCTCATTGTTGACGAAATGCTTGGGTTGACCTTCCAACCCTGTTGACGTTGTCCAGGTTGACCAATTTCATGTGTCGACCTAAGCCATGTTGACCTTCAGTGGTCGACCCAATGCATGTTGACCTAAGTAGGGTTGACCTTCTCACCATATGCCCCTACAGTAGTATGAAGTCAATTTACCAACAGACAAATGGACAGGATTCCGGGAGGGTAGGCAACTTTTGTTGGGAGGGGCTTAGGAAGGGGAGGTTAGTGATAGGCTGCTGGGTTACGGGTAGGCTGGGGGAGGGGTTAATATGTGGGAGGGAGTTAGGAAGGAGAGATTAGGGATAGGCTGCTGGTTGGCTGGGTTACGGTTCGGCTGGGGGAGAGGTTAATATGTGGGAGGGGGTTAGGAAGGGGAGGTTAGGGATAGGCTGCTGGGTTAGGGTAGGCTGGGGGAGGGGTTAATATGTGGGAGGGGGTTAGGAAGGGGAGGTTAGGGATAGGCTGCTGGTTGGCTGGGGTACGGTTAGGCTGGGAGAGGGGTTAATATGTGGGGGTTAAGAAGGGGAGGTTAGTGATAGGCTGCTGGTTGGCTGTGTTGGCGTTAGGCTGGGGGAGGGTTAAACTGCTGGAGGGGTTAAAATGTTATTGAGAGGATGTTGTTGTCAGCATTCTGACCGATAGGATTCTATCAACCTGTTGTGATTTGTCGAACTGATAAAAGTAGCTGTAGGCTTATGTGTCCAATGGGTTATTGGGGGGCATCACCCACCACTTTTTCCGCCATGGGTGATTATTTCTTAGGATTATTATTTGGAAGCATCATGATTTCAATATTAGGCCGGTTGCAGGACATCAATGTGATATTGCTGTGTCATCACTTTTACTTTTCCTGATCGGTGACCGAACCAACTTACTGGAGACCTAAGATTGTGTTTTCCTAGCTTCTAGCGAGAACATCACATTTCCATGTGTAGAACTTACCCTCGTTCCGAGCTTCCAGGGACAGCAGCAGGTGTGAAAGTTGAGGCCATTAAATATTCATTCCTGACAGTATGATTTATTATTTACCTTTTTTGAAGGGATTCTCCATCCATTATTTATGGATTCATTTTTTTAATGAACCTTTTTTGTGTTGGGCGTCAGTGACAGAAGCCAGCGTAAAACCGCACGTTGTGTATGAGCTGTTGCGTTGGCTTCTGGCAGCGCACCCCCCAGCCTGCGTCTGGATAACATACTGTGACATGACGGGGGCAGCTGCCGAAAACCGAAACAGTAAAACTTCCTCCAAACAAAAAAATGTTAATATCAAACAATTCTGATGGAAATCCCCTTTAATATTGGCTAATAGCCCAGTACAAGTCCTCCTTTATTTTCCTTGCTTAGTACGAAACTCCGTGTTTACTTTGCAATGATTTGTTTACAAACGGAAATGTTTTACGCAAGGTTAATATCAAGCAAATTAGAATTGTATTGTCATGTCCAGTGGTCGGGTCATGTTGGGGGTGTAGTGTCCTCTGCTTGTATAGAGTGTAATAGCAGGATGACCGAAGGCATTTTATATGGCTGTTGGAATTTAAACTGCTAGGCTGTGTCCGAATACATTTAGGAGGATTAAATATGTAAGAGATGTCCCATTTTTCTGATTACATTAATGATTTACGTCTAAGCATAGAGATGTTGATGTTGGCCTGCCAGTTGGCCACCATCTAGATATTGACTTCTTGGTGATGGTCTGCCAATTGGCCTCTGTTTTAGGCCCGTATTCATTGCGGCCAGGAAGTGGGTTAAACTTCGGGGATTGCAGAAAACAAGCGATCCTCGATGTTTAACCCCATGCCAGCCACTTGCAGTATTCAATGCCGCAGGGAAATTCTCGCTGTCAGAGGATAGTGAGGATTCCCCCAAACTGCAAGGATTGCGACCAGTGCAGGAAGCCTGCTGCATTTGGCTGCCAGTCTCGCTGTTTCAGCGGCAACATATGCAGTTTAGCCGTTTCCCCCTTGCTCCAAAAACGGAGTGTATGCAGGGGGGGGGGGGGGGGGGGCGTTGAATACTGACCCTGCTCGCTCTCACAGCTCGCCCCCAGCATTGAATACACACCCCTAAGAATGGACTTCAGGTCATTTTGGGGTGTAATGTCCTATGTCTGTAATTTGAACCAGCCAACGTCCAAGTGTCACTGCAAATTGTATTTAAACTTTAGCGTGTTTGCGCGATACCTCTGCTGTATCCAGTGCAATTGTTTTTCTGTATGATAATTACAGCTGCCCATCAATTCAGAGTACAGGAAAGAGAACAAATAACTATGAAATAATGATTTGGGGGACAACCTAACCTACCCCCATTACATTGCCTTGGTAACCCCACCGTCCTAGAGGCATCCCACCCCAGCCATATAGCACCTTGTGGTTACATCAACGGGAGAGGGGGTAACTGCGTAGGAGAGGTGCATCGTTTGCGCCAATTACATCCCATTCAGATACGTTGCCTGAGACATAAAGTGCTATTGTGTGTTCATTTCACCTTTTAAGCAATGTTGGAGAGATCTGTTCCCTGGCTGCCGTCTTCTGAGCGGCCCATAAACCAGAGGCTCAGTGATTTAAGTCTCTCGCTGCTCCATCCAGACTAATGTCTCTGTGCAGTTAATTCCCCGCGCTGGCACTTTTTTCCTGGGAACATTTTTGCTTGACGCATCACAAATGAGAGGAGCTTTCACGCTTACGCGTTACAACTGACATGTCTCCAGATTACGGCAATTGGCGTAATGGGAAAAAGCTGCTATTGAGATGTATACTTTCCATATATTAAGATAATATCGTAGGATTATTCACCGTTCTGTAAGTGTTGGGTGGTGATGAAATCACGTCAGTGCTCGTAATTTCCCGAGATCCGACTCGAGGAGATTTAATATGACTGCATTGCACCCTTATCTACTTAGAGACTAATGTTATATAGATGAGCCCCATGCTGGCTGTGATAGGCCGGATGTGGCAGAACATGACCCTGTTGCCAAGGATAATGACCAAGCCAATATCAGCAGTGTTGTGAGAGCAGATACTCCAAACCGGCTGAGCCGACGGCCATGTTCCAACTACAGCCACCAGCGACATTGGGGTATTTCGGGTGTTCGCATCGATGACCGATCTCCCTGATCTCATTCATAGTGGGTACTTACTGTATGTGTGTGGCCAGTATGGTCTTGTTGTTTATTATTATTATTATTATTGTTGTTTATTTATATGGAGCCACAAGGGTTTCGCAGCACCTGACAATACGTATATCAGCAAAAAAAATAAAACAATGAAATAAAAAAAATGTTAAATAAAGAGCGTTCCATCAGGGGACAGGACACTGAAGCAATTCTTAAGGTGGAAGAAATATACATGTTCTACGAAAGACACATGAGGAGGGAGGGCCTTGCTCGTGAGAGCTTACATTCTACAGGGGAGAGGCAGACAGATAGGGGTGACACAGAAGGGGTAGAAGTGAGTATTAACAGAATGTTAGGATGAGAGATTGCTGGGATTAATGAAGAGGGTCCGAAGCATCCTGTTGGATTTCATGGGGAATGCCTTTTTTTAGGCCTTTTTTAAAAGTCCAACGTGAAATTGCTCAGTCCAATAAATAAAAAAAATATACCTCCCAATAATTCCCTTTATAAGTAAGCTTACTAGTGGAGCGAAAATCGGAGCCTAAAGCGGATGCTGATTACTCATGATGATGTCTTAGTACGGTCTGGTGGAAAATAAAGTTTTCTTGGGTGTAGAGTGGGACCGGACGTATCCCTAAATCCAGATGGCAAATGCACATACAGTACTTTAATTAAGGTCGGATATGTTTCCCAGATCCTCGGGAGAGAGGGTGGATCTACCGCTTACTCTCTCCTCTGCCCACTTCCTAGTCAGGCGGGTGGGTAGTATGGGGAGAGAATACAGGTATTGTGGAAGCTTGGAGGCCAATGTGACGTCATTCTGAATGAAATGTCTAATTTTAGCCCTGTTGCCTACCCGCGGACCTCCAGTTCATACCATATTGCTGTGGCCGAGGCAGGTCCTAATGACAAAGTCTAGTCTGGCCTTCCCTCGGAGTAGTCCTCTCTGCCACCTCTCCGTGCTTCTCCTGGAAGGGAGGTGCAGTACCCAACCATCATCATTTTCGAAATGTTGACGTTTCTCGTGGTGACATTTCAGTGGTTGTCATTGGAAACCTGTCGACCGTTTGACGATGTTAATACTTAATTCACTTTATGGAAGGAGCTGTTCCTGCACTTAAGGCTTCATCATCCCTGCTAGCTGTAGTAGTATGGCAGCCTATGCAGGACCTTTCAGGGATGATTTACAGATGGGATTCCAACCGTTTCTTGGCTGAAGGGATCAGATGCGAGATCACCAGTTATGTAATATGGATTGGTCGTTCTCTAGCTGCTTGTTCTGGAACTGGACCTGGGTGTGTCCAGCAGATGTTCTTCTTCTTGTGTGGGAAACCAGACCGTGCGGAGGGGGCAGCCCACAATCACCGTGACTAATGGATTTGGCAAAGAAGGTTTAGACGTGGCTGTATGTGGAGCAGTGATCCCACAATGGCAGTGCTTTATGTGAGTATGGATCATAGTGATTCGACAGGGTCTAGGTAGACATTGACTAAAGGTAAACAGTGACAGAACAGCAGAAGTTCAACATGGAAACGGTTGACACATGAAAAAGTCAACATGAGTTGTTGTTTTTTTTTTTGGTGTTTATGTTGACATCTGAGCATGATGACCCCCAATTAGTTCACTCAGCACACTTTTACCAAGTCCACATAGATATAAAGCATTAAAAAGTTTTTTTGACCATTGCCATCTTGACCTTTTGTTCGACCTATTGACTGTTGACTTGGACCATGTCTACTTATCATCCAGATCCCCATTTTTTTGTAGCTCCCAAAATGTATGCATGCATGCAGGATCAGGGCAAAATAAGCCTCACCCCAACATTTCCAAAATTTAGGCTTTGGTAAGGCTCCGCCTGTTTCTCACACAAGTGATGGACCCCACTATCATGCTCTGGGAGTCTAGAAGAAATGTTGGGTTTGTTCCCTGTTTCATGGGTTACAGTTCCTGTGACCGTCCTGAACACCCGGCCACAAGATGCTTTATAATCTAGAGTTCTACAGTGTAAATCATACTGACTGAAGAATTTCTAATGTCATGTCCTACACATCTCCTGTGTGACTCCTTTTCCCTTCCACCTTGCACCTTGCCCATCTCCTTGTCCATTAGATCGTAAACTTATGGACCTCTGCTGCAGGCCCAGGCAACTAACGGTTTCGCCGAGTCATATACTTGCCAGGCCATTCATTGCGGGGAGGGAGGGCTGGGGGCGGAAATGGGGCTAGGCCATGGTTGTCCCCATGAAAACGCTGGGCATTCCCATGGATACACCGGCAGGCCGATGCCCGGCAGGGGGTGGGCGGCTGATGTCACAGGACGTTAGCACCTGCTCCATCTTCAGCAGATCCCGAAGGGACTGACTTTTATTTCTGAAGGCAGGAGAAGTCATTCGATGGTTGGTTGTCAACCATCGAATGACTTCTCCTGCTAGTGGAGACATGTGAGGGGATGTGTTTAGCGAACAACTCACCTTGCAATTGTACCGACAGGATTCGGCGGTGGAGGAGGGGCGGATGTTCGGCAGGGCGGCGTGATTATAGAATCACCCCCGAAGCATTAGACAGCACACTGCAATAGTAAGCTGCTTTATCAATACTTCATAAATTAAGGTGGAACCAAACGAAAAAATATATTTTGACATGAAGGTGAAAAAAAAAAAAAAGTTGGGGGGAGGGTGTACATGCCCGGTCTGACCTTTTCCTGACTGTCAGCATAGCTATGAATGATTAATGATCAGATTGATTAAGACTTGCTCACTGTTTGCTGCCGAGTTCTGCTAAAAATACCCAGAGTCGCTCACATTTGTTATATAAATTCAAATAAAAAATGTTGTGTAAAATAAGATGATATTTCCTATATAAGGTAACATTACCGGTCATTATGATGAATAAAATACTTGCTTGGCAATTTTCCCACCTATTTTGACCAACTCACTTGGTACTCAAAGGGTTAATATCAGTTTCTGGCGACAAGCATGTAGGTAAAAATGATAATGAATGTATGAGAGGGTGATCTAAACTTTTTTTTTTTTTGGCATGGGCACACAAAATTGATAGTTCTGCCACTGATTTATAGTATTGTTCGAATTTATATATGATGAAATGATGTAAAGCAATATGTTCAAATTAGCTACTGTTCATCTATAACAAACTCGGTTGTCAGGACCCCACACAGTTCACTTTTCAAGGTCACCCGGCAGGTGCACAGGTGCACTCATTACTAACTGACACATTTTAAAAGATCCACAGGTGGAGCTAATAGTTTCACTTGTGATTCTGTGAGGAGACCTGCAATACATGCACTGTGTGGGGTCCCGAGGACCGAGTTTGAGGATCTGTGATATTTACCGCCAACCATGAATGCAGGGATGTCCGGTATGCAGCCAGTATGGGGGAGATGTATCAAGTTTTGGTCAGAGAAAAAGGGGAAAAGTTGTTCATAGAACCAATCGACTTCTGTCTTTTTCAAAGTCTGAGTTATACAAATGACAGAATCTGATTGGTTGTTTTAGGCAGCATCTACACTTTTATCCCTCTCCCAGGCTTGGTACACCTCCCCCGTGTGTTTAACGGTGAGTTTGTCTTTACTGCAGAGATCCATAGCTCTACAGAATGGCTCTGACAGCCGTAACCGAGCTTCTAGTTCCAAGTCCTAACTGCAACAATGTTAGAAGACATCGCTAATAGCAACATGTCAGATATTTCCACAGGTGCTGTGAGGTCTGTGCGCGCCTCCTGTGCAGTTATTACCTGTGCGTTTCATGGATGATGCTTAATACTTCAGAAGCATTTTTCCGCACGTAATAGCCGCCCACCTGGTACTTTTGTTCTGTGGACCGGTAGAATGTAATTATACATAATGTGTCGAGTGATGGAAAGTTTGTCATTTTTCTAACCATTGTTGTAACCCTCTGTGATATGCATTGTGCTCTGTACCATGTGGCTGCGGAAAATGTTCTATATACATCTCTGTAAATAAAGTCCTGCAGAGCTGGACTAGAACTGCGTAATAAAACGCCCTCAAATGCGGCTCTCGGTCAGTCACGAAAACACGTATGGCATTTATAGGAAGACAACAGGGAGCTTGGCCACAACTGTGCTGATGTCTGAGACCGTGCCTCAATTCGGCACGATTGCATCAGAGAAAGGTAATGCAAACCTGTTGGTTCTTGTTTTCCTCAAACTGCTATTAATGCTTTATAATTCTGAACAGTGTCATAGACTACCATGGCAACCACAGGTACATGATGTATTGAGCAGAGAGGCTTTGGAGCACTCATCTGAGCTCTGAGCCATGTGCACTGTAATATGCACTGCCCTCCTTCTCACATGACATCCACTCGCGTGCTAGGGATGGGGGGGTGCGTTCAGCGGGGTGGTGTTTACCCGCTACGCAGCGAATATACGCAGCCTATCAAACGGGTCAAGCAGTCCAGGCCCTTTGCGTGGCCTGAAAACGTGGCTGGAGCAGCTGCTATTAATGCTTTAGAATTCTGAACAGTGTCATAGACTACCATGGCAACCACAGGTACATGATGTATTGAGCAGAGAGGCTTTGGAGCACTCATCTGAGCTCTGAGCCATGTGCACTGTAATATGCACTGCCCTCCTTCTCACATGACATCCACTTGCGTGCTAGGGATGGGGGGGTGCGTTCAGCGGGGTGGTGTTTACCCGCTACGCAGCGAATATACGCAGCCTATCAAACGTGTCAAGCAGTCCAGGCCCTTTGCGTGGCCTGAAAACGTGGCTGGAGCAGCTGCTATTAATGCTTTAGAATTCTGAACAGTGTCATAGACTACCATGGCAACCACAGGTACATGATGTATTGAGCAGAGAGGCTTTGGAGCACTCATCTGAGCTCTGAGCCATGTGCACTGTAATATGCACTGCCCTCCTTCTCACATGACATCCACTTGCGTGCTAGGGATGGGGGGGTGCGTTCAGCGGGGTGGTGTTTACCCGCTACGCAGCGAATATACGCAGCCTATCAAACGGGTCAAGCAGTCCAGGCCCTTTGCGTGGCCTGAAAACGTGGCTGGAGCAGCTGACTGCAGCTTTGGCAGAAAAAAAAAAAGTAATTTCAGAGATGAATCCCAGAAGTTCTACTTAATACATATGTTTCCAGTATCTTCTAATTGGACATGACGGGGAATGTGAGCGCTGCTGGTGTTCTCAATATTGCAGCTTTAATAAGATATCACTCCTGACATACTGTGTGTAATGGGATGTCCTGCTATGTTAGAGACGAAGGGGGACTACATGTGCTTTCACTAACGAAATGCACGATAACGATATCGCTTACAATATTTTCATGCATATCGGCTTGTGTGTATGCGCTATGGGTACTTATTACCTAGCATGGCGCCCATCGCATAAGATTGTATGCCATAATTAAGGCATACAATCTATACAATTAAAAAGGTTTTTAATTGTATGTACAATATCTCATCTTATGGATCTTATGCATCCATAAAATGCATAAGATCCATGAGATCCATAAGATAAAAGATCCATCAACACCAACCCGAAGCGTGGCGAGCGCAGCGGTATGTGTCCGACCTTTTCATACCCCCACTATCCACGTCGGCGTGGAGTTGATTTTATATAGTGTGATCTCATGGATCTTATGCATCATAAGATGCGATATTGTACATACAATTAAAAATCTTTTCAATTGTATAGATTGTATATCTCGTCGATCTCGTCCATGCACAAACACATAAGATACATGCAATGCCTGCGATATCGTCCCGACACATACAATCTAGATCGTGGGCGCCGTGCTAGGAAATAAGTACCGCACTATATTGTTAACTAAAGGGATTTTGGAAGAAGGGCAGAAGGGACTGATGCGCTATCTCTGCCTGCCCGGCCGGCTCACTGAGCATGTGCGAGAGCTCGCTATCATCATGAGATCTCATGCACAGCCTGGAGCCACAGCAGGGCTAGTGTTGTCCCTGCTGTGGGGATAGGACAGCGCTAGCCCTGAGCTGGCGAAGTGGCTGGGGCGGTTTATTGCCTAGGTGGTTGTTAATACAATGCCCCGGCCGCTAATTGCTGGGGGGGATTGAAGGGGACAGCCGTGCCCAACGTTACTCTGCGGACTGATCCTAGCGCACGTTAGATGCGCTGCTCATGCATTTAAAAAACATTCCCCACCCCACCTTCCCCAGCATATACACTTATTGCTGGTTCATACATCTGACCCATTGCGTATGATATATTGTGATCCAGGCAGTCAGGTCCTAACTGTCATGCATTCAAAAAATGACGGGAGCTGATTGGCTGGGATGCCATTTGCGCAGCAGATTATCATCATTCTCAATGAGTTTTATCACTTCAGTTGGCCCCTATCGCACTCCTCCTGTCGTCTTCAAGTTATTCTGCCTGGGGGCTACTGCTATGGGCCCGGTGTGTATATATAGTAAATGGCTACAGGACCAGATGGCTTACAGGGCAGACTGGCAGGCCTCATCTGTAACAACAAGAGCCGCCTGAGGCGCGACTCCCCTCCATCTCTCCTGAATGAATACGGCCATTGTTGTCCAAGGCATGTATGGTCCAAAACATCTGACACCTATGTGCAGTGGGGCCGGCATCTGACGCGTGTGGGGCCGCGACCAGGGGCGTTCTAGAAAATTTCTGTCTTCTGAAATTATAACATGTTTGCCACTTGACGGACCAAATGACTCCTTTGTGTGCTAAAAGATGTCCTGGCAGAAAGTGAAAGCAATCTTTGCAGGGACACTGCTATGTTTCAAACTTGCTGGATGTGGAGAGAGGGAACTGTGCAGACAGAGATTGGAGGTAGGAGCAGATAGGGACTGGGAGTGGGGTGGAGTGTTTGTGGGCTGAAAACTGCCACAGCTCAAAGTGAAAGTACGTGGCAGAAGCCGTTCCTGGGGACACCTGTATTGCACATGCGCAAATCACCAGACAATGGTCGCTGCATTTTTCTAGATTTCTGCCAATACGCATCCACCACCTCCCCGACGGAGAGGTGATTGGCATGTTTCTAATTAGAATAAATCCGGAAACGCTATCGTCTAATTCGTAGCTAATGTGCAGTGCCTGTATGACCTAGACAGGAGATGACACGTTGGGGACTTACTGACCCGTATGAATGGAAATCCCTCTTTCAGGTATTGGGATATCCTGTCTGGCGAGCCTGTGAATCCCTAATGTTCTGTGACCCGTGTTCCCATTCACTGACACAGACCTTCGAGATCACCTGAGGCTCCGTAGGAACATTGTCCAACTTAACATAGCGGCACAGTATCTGGGGACAATCACACACCCATTCATTTGTGGTTCTACTTCCCAATGTAGTTGTCACATTTCAAACACCCTCCCCAAAGTATTGTGCACTTGTTTGGTACTGTCCTATAGATTGTAAGCTTGCAGCAGGGCCCTCCTACCTCCATGTCTGTCTGTTGTTACCCAGTTTGTTTTATCACTGTTTACTATTGTAAAGCGCAACGGAATCTGCTGCGCTATATAAGAAACTGCAAATAAATAAATAAATAAATACTGTTGCACAACAACACCCCATCACAGGGGTTTCGTTTTTCTCTACAATCCAATTTTAGTTAATAAGAGATATTTTATTACGCTATGTTATTACGTTTGGACCGAGGAACTCCCTGGTATAATTCTGTTTTCCTGTGACATCACTTCAACCATATTATAGAGATGAAAATAAGTTGTCGGCTGTTGCATAGTGACACGGGATCTGGGTTCTCGAGGGCCGTAACATTTAGATAATATATATATATATGAGGACCACCTATAAAACAAGGTAAAAGATTATGCGTTATGCCCAAATGGGATCTCGCAGTAATTGTGATAAATTGTCAGAACCACCATCAATTATTCAAACTCTCTGACATTTCCTGATAAGCTGAACTTTAGGAAAAATCCATAAACAGCATGTTCTCTATGTGGGAATCAATACCCTGTATCATTGAGGGACTTGGGTTGCCGGGAAGTGAATTAATGAATAGTCTAGTTTGTGGGTCTGCAGTGCTCTCAGACGTTCAGTGCCTTACGGTTCCTCTCCGTCTCTTTGCAGCGATGAATTCCTAATACAGAGGAACCTTCCTCCACTTCCCAAGATGACGGTGATGGATTCCAAGCGGTCAGCAAACCCTGGTGATTTGATGGGTCGCAGGGGGCTTGGAGCTGCGCAGTGACCCTCCCTGCCATCAAAATCGAGGCCGGAACAAAATGAGCAAGCTTGGCTTCCAGAATAACAGAGCCATGCAGGACCGGCGGAGTGTTTGCGTTTTCCTACCCAACGATGACACCTTGAGCATCATTATCAATGTGAGTATCTGCTGCCGAGGGATGGACCGGTGGGCGGACCACCTCCATTTATTGGCTACACCTGACATCTGCTATACTCTATAGATATAAAATCACAACCAAGTTTCAGAATGTGACCTTAGTTTGGACACTCCTGGTTTCCTCCAGCATTGTCCGGAGTGGCATCATTGTGGCATAAGAAATCGAGGCTACGCCGGCTTTCCTACGGCCATTGTGCACCTACGGTGCTGATCGTTAAACCCACGTGTCTTATCTTCCAGGTCAAAGCACTTTGTCAGGAGTTACTGGTCCAGGTCTGCGATCTCCTCCGGTTGAAAGACTGCCATCTCTTCGGGCTCAGCGTTATCCATAGTAAGTTACAACCATTGTACGATGTTTGGCTAAAGTAGACAACGAGATGTTTGTACATGTGACCTGCTCTGGGGATTTTGGTTCCTGAGCATGGCGTAAGCTGTTGAGCAGGAATACCTGGTGGAAGTAGGGAAGCTCCATCTTTAACAGTTAATAGATTAATTTACTTTCATGCATTACTGCGCAAGACCATTGCATGCAGCCGCTTAGTGCAATGATCAGACTGGTACTCTGATTGGTGGCAGATTAGTAAATGCAAAAATATAATTGGTCATGGACTAGCGTAGACCAGATTTTTTTTTTTTTTTTTGAGTTTCTCACATTCTTTTATCCATTCAATGGATTAAGACCCTCATCCAATCTCTGGTCATCTCCAGATTGGACATCTGTACTCTCCTCCTATCTGGTCTCCCTGAAAACTGCCTCTTTTCACTCCAAACCATCCACAATGTGACTGCCTAGTTCATTTTCCTCACAAAACGTACTACATACAGGGAATCCCTACGCTGGCTTCCCTTCCCCTTCATAACCCAATTCAAGCTTCTCACACTCACTTGCAAAGCTCTCGCCCACTCCTCTTCATTTACATCATCTCTGAACTCATCTCTCTTTACACTCCCACCCGTCGTCTTGCCTCCATTAATGCACACCGCCTCTGCTGCCTAGTGGTTACCTCCTCCCAACTTACCTCCAAGATTTGTAACTTGCTGCTCCCTACCTTTGGAACTGTCCCCCCCCCCCGCCCCCCCCCCCCCCCCCACATCTCTGACCTCATCTCTCGTTACACTCCCACCCGTCGTCTTGCCTCCATTAATGCACACCACCTCTGCTGCCTAGTGGTTACCTCCTCCCAACTTACCTCCAAGATTTGTAACTTTCTGCTCCCTACCTCTGGAACTCTCTCCCTCTCCCCCCCCCCCCCCCCCCCCCCCATCAGACTTTCCACCTCTACAAAACTTCAAATGTCTCTCGACCCACTTCTTCACCAAACCCAGTCAACTCTCATCCTAACCCACTGTCCCATACTCACCGTCTACCACAGCCGTGTCATCCCCTCCTCTTTAGAATGTAAGCTCTCACAAGCAGGGCCCTCTGCCCTGTGTTTTTTCTTCACTTACTTAAACCATCTTTGGCACCAAATCCAGTGGTTTTCTGCCACCCGATACTTATGTCAGTGTCCTCTGCTGATGCAGCTGTGTTTATGTGCTCTGTACTTGTCCTCTATTGGACAGCTGTAGTCACTGTGTTGCCTATTCATTTATGTACTCTGTAATTGGGTGCTGCAGATCTCCTTCTGCGGAGCTACGAGGTTTGACTGATCTGTTTTTGTTTTTTTCATCCCTGCTTGTGAACTATTTAAAAAAAAAAAAAAAAAGTTAGTTGTAAAATGTAAATAACGTTCACATCAAAGCACCGTTCTTTTATAATGCAGTTGAATGGAATCCAGGTACTAAGACGAATTGCAGCGTACAAACACAAACTGAGCTTTTCCATGCACAGTCGTTCACGTTTTTCAGCAAAATGTCATCCCCTGAAGGCACAATTACCCCACTGCGGCTGTACACACAGGTCAACGACTGCCAGCCTGGACATGCCTAGTATGCGCCCCCCTTCTTATCGCTGCACGGGATCACTCTGCCGGCTTCCCAATCATGTTAGACTGACAAGTTCAAATACTTTTATTTCTACGTTCTAAGGCTCGGAGAGATGGTATCTGGTATTTCTCACCTTCTCGTGTGTCCGCCGTTCTCACGGGGGCTGCCTCAATGCAAGAATAGGAGCTTCTATTTTGCTTTTTAATTTAAAAATGTTGAAGTGCCCCCTTTGTCCGTTGGAAATACCTGATGACATTGGCGCTGTCACTTTTCCCCCCAGGGTTACCCCCTGAGTGGCAGTGTTGATTTAAAGTCCCGGCTTAACACGTGGAGTTTGGGTGTGATTAATGGGGACAGCTGAGTCAGGCCCTGATAGATGTATGTTCCCATTCCTCAGATAACTTCTCCCAGACTGAGCACGAGGGGACATCAGGGGTATGGATTTCTTGTATATGTATCGCAGGACACGAGCAAACAAGGTGCCTAAGTACACAGACCGGCCTAGGCGCACCGTGGTTCTCGGTGAGACAGCAGTACTGTGTGGAGAGAGATCATGTATCGACCAATCAATTCATGATTGTAGTTTTCAAACACAGCCAGTTAGAAGCTGATTGGCCAATGCTTTATCTCTCTCTCTGCACTTTTATCTCTCTCCAAGGGCGGTATCCAATTAACCGCGTTCACTGACTGCAAGTAATTGTTTCATTCCTATGTGGGAGCTGCGGCTTATTGAGGATTACGTTTCAAGTGCCTCAGGCAGGTGGCGCAAAATCCCCAAAAGCAGCCCCTTATTCAAGGCTGTGACCAGCGATAACACAGGTTTCACTGAAGTTTGCGTTTTCAGGAGAAAATGTTTTATGCCTTTTTTTTTTTTTTTCGTGTGTGTTTTTTTTTTTTTAGCCTAAAAAGAATATTAGAAAAAACATCAGGAACAATCGCAGTTTCTTCAGAGCTAATTGAATGCCCTACTCAGGCTTAGTAAATAGACCCCTATAGAACACACAGATATAAAGGTGATACATATGGGAGATCTGTTGCAGAGGGGATGTTGCTATGGGCAACCAATCAGATTCTATTATCTTCTAGAACAGGCATGTCCAAACTATGGCCATCCAGCTGTTGTGAAACTTCAAGTCCCATCGTGCCGTGCCACAGTTTTGCTATTGGGGAATACTAAAACTATGGCAAGGCCTGCTGGGATGTGTAGTTTCACAACAGCTGGAGGGCCACAGTTTGGACATGCCTGTTCTAGAAGGTGCTGAATAAGTATAATGATTGGTTGCTATGGGCAACATCCCATCTTCAATAGCACTCCCATCTCGTGAACACAAAGCCACTGACCATGGGAGGGGGGGGAGGGGGGGGGGTTTGTATTTGCCTGTAATGGACTAATAGTCATTTTTTACGGATATGGTATAGATGATGGACAATGTCTAGGGTGACAGTCACTAGTTCGACACCTAAGAATGATCAACATTGACAGAAGGTCAACACAAGCTTTAGGTCGACATGGACATAGTTGACATGAGTTTTTTGCATGTTGTTGGTGTCTATGTCTACATGGAAACCGTATCAGTGTACCGCATCCCCGCACATGGCTCGCTGCGCTTGGCACACAATTATATTATATTATACTCACTCTATGCCCACTTAGACAGTAAAGTTGGAAAACAACCTTTTTTTTTTTTTTTATAAAAAAACTAATGTCGACCCTATTCAAGTTGACCATGCCTATGTTGACCTTAAGCTTGTGTTTACTTTCTGTCAATGTCAACCATTCTTGGGTGCCCACCTAATGACTGGCGACCCAGGGACCGCATACCGTTTTTTACATGTGATCTGAATATTCTGACTTGTTTCCTTTCCCTGTGCAGACAATGAGCACGTGTACATGGAAATGTCTCAGAAGCTCTACAAGTACTGCCCCAAGGAGTGGAAGAGAGAAGCCAGCAAAGTAAGTCGCCTATACACTTAGCCTCTATCCATCATTCGGCGTGAGGCGCCTGGCGCTAGAGTCTAGAGGAGGGGGTCCGTGGGCAAGCTCTGGTGTTCAACATAGAAAGTTCATTTTTAAAAGGTCGACATGGAAATTGTTGACACAAAAAAGGTCAACACAAACTACTGTCCCAGGTACCAACTTCGGGCATTAATGTGGACTACTATTTTCCCAAAAATAATCAAAAAGTTGAAATCAAAAATTTGTGCCGAATTGTCATTGTGCCTTTTTCGGCACTGTATAGCAGTGGCAAAGCCACAATGATTTCATCAAAATGCCATCACCCTGTTCAGCCCATTTTTCTGCTGGCCACTCCCCCTATGAGCCTACCACCAAAGTATATAAATATGGACCAGGTGGCATCCAAAGTGACCAGGACAATGTCCGATGACCAGAGGGAGTCTTCCGAATTTGCTGGAGACTCTACTTTGTCAGGATAGTATACACAGATGCACAGATATGTATAGATGTGATTCTATGGCTGATTAAGCCATGCATACATATGCTGTAGATCACTCTTTCCATCCACAATGTGCATAGGAGTGTGAGCTGCCATGCAGGAAGTTATATAGTAACTGAGGTTGTACTGCTACTACTAATCTAGCATAGATGATTGCATCCCACTGAGCATTGTTTTGCCACCTTACGGTCACAGCAGAAAGAATAAACGTCTGGGGGGTAGATTTATAAAGTAGCGATAAGGGGCATATGCGCTAACCCAGTGCGTTATGGCAGGGGATAGCGCTTACCGTGCGTCGGTGTGGGGCAGGAGGCATAGCGCAGGGACGATATTTTATACTGCGCGCCTGCCTCCTATCTAATGTATGAACAGTCAACATTGCTGACCGTTCCGCCCCCAGTAGCTGCAGGTGGCGATGCCCTATGCCCACAGCAGGGACAGCTCTGAGCTGCGCTGGGGATCTCGCGTGAGTATCGAGATCCCGCGTATGCCCAGTCCAGCCGGCCGGTGGGAAGAAGACAGCGCAGCAGTGTTTACTGCTGCACGGTCAGCTGGAGGAGGCATCGCTGAGGGGTGGTGTTAGCGCTCCCCCACTTCAGGGGGCATAAATCTTGTTGGTCTCCCCTCCTGCTTCACCTCGCTAATGAGGCGAAGCAGGAAGTGTTAATATGCCACTATAATAATAAATCTAGTCCTCAGCATCCAGTCTGCTGTGGTGTAAGAAGATCTCTGACTGCAGCTAAACCTGCAATATCTTCTGCATGCAATATTTGTTAAATAGCACCAACACTTTAAGTTTACCTTAATCACAGGTTCCATCCAAAAGTACAGTAAATGGAGTTGCTCTACTACTCCCTCTAGTGGTGACCGATTCTTACTGAACTATACCTATGGTGGCATATAAACATCTAATAACAGAGATTTTCCATCTGAAACGCTTGTACCTTAATAATTCAGGGACTCTGTAATGTTGTGTACTGCAGGATTCTGGTTTCAGTATTTTCCTAAGCATATAAAACCAGGCCCCCAGTGTCGCTTCTACTGCCAACACATTACAAGTATCCAATTTTTCCCGAGGGAAAGTAAGTCAGCTGTTGGCTGTTAAACAAGTGGTAGTTCCGGTCTCGTTACACAGTTGTGTGCAGCAGATCCTGCAGCCCAGACAAAAGCAGCTGACCCTTCTTTTATGCAGGAAGCCACCTTCACACAATTATTTTGGACATACCCCGCATATAACTTTTTTTGTTGCCAGATCACCGCACAAGACAGGATTGTTGTATATGTTAAGTGGAAATATCACAATGCGTTATCTTTATAATGACGTCAAAAAAACGGGAGCCTAAAACAAAAGTAACACATTCCACAAAAATAAGGTTTTAGCCAGACAGGTGCTTGCAGATCGGCCAATTCTGTCATTTCTGCCGAAATTGTCCAAATAATATTGTGTGTGTGATCCACCCCTATTTTATCAAGATTATATGGATTGTCTGTCATCTGTGTGGATTCGTTCTGCCAGCTGGAAATCTGGGTGGTCAGTGATTGGCTGAGCTGGACGTGATAAGCTGTGATTGAACTAGAGAAAGAGATATATAAATATATCTACCTAAGGCGCTTGGGTGTGAATGTGCTTGGCTAAAGCAGCAATCTAAAAAAGGGGGAGTCAGCCCCAATACAATATGCAAAACAGAATAAAGTGGTAGAATTGCGCTATGGTTTTGATGAATAAAATTACATTAATAAATTAAAAAAGAAAGAAGTGGGAGTGGTCGGGTGTGTACAGGAAACAGGGTTTTTTAATCATACAATACTGTATTACAATACAAGACCTAAAGCACAAAAATACAATAAAAAATGAATTTAAAAAGTAACAGTCAGATCAATAGTCGCCCAGGTAGATCCGGAGAGCCAGTGTATGGAATTTGTCGTAGTGGAACCACACTTGAGAGGGGTAATTTGGGTACTTGTTTCCTAGCACGGCCACAACGATCATGATCGTGGGCATCGTGAGGAAAAATCGGGGGATTTCCCCATAGGGAACAATGTTAAATGCCTCAATTTACCCGCGATGCCCCCGATTTTCCATAGGAATCCATGTTAAATGGCTAAATTGACCCAATTCATCATAGGGAACACTGGTAAATGGGCCAGAAACCCAAAAAACACAGCTGAACAGTGAAATGTCCCCCCAAAAGTAGTTTACGCCACCCCACGATCAACGCGAACCCGAAGCGTGGCGAGTGCAGCGGTACGCGTCCTCCGACCTTTTCATACCCCCACTATCCACGTCGGCGTGGAGTTGAGAATAGAATAGTGTGGCGAGCGCAGCGAGCCACCGAGCCCGAAGCGTGGCGAGCGGACGCGGATACCTGTGAAGCCTGCGAAGGGACGCGTTTACCTGTGAAGGTATCCGCGGCCCCTCGCGGGGCTCGCTACGCTCGCCACGCTTCGGGCTCGGTGGCTCGCTGCGCTCGACACACTATTCTATTCTCAACTCCACGCCGACGTGGATAGTGGGGGTATGAAAAGGTCGGAGGACGCGTACCGACGCCCCTCGCGGGCTCGCTGCACTCGCCACGCTTCGGGTTCGCGTTGATCGTGGGGTGGCGTAAACTACTTTTGGGGGGACATTTCACTGTTCAGGGGTGTTTTTTGGGTTTTCTGGCCCATTTACCATTGTTCCCTATGATGATTTGGGTCAATTGAGCCATTTAACATTGATTCCTATGGGAAATCGGGGGCATCGCGAGTAAATTGAGGCATTTAACATTGTTCCCTATGGAGAAATCGGGGGCATCGCGTCTGGACCATTTAAGCCTTTTTTAGCCGCATACGACGCGACCAACGCGATATTGACTTTTTCCAATGCATTTCAATGGGAAAATCGGGGGCATCGCGTCGGTCGCGTCGTATACCACTAAAAATGACACCTGATGCCCGCGATTGTGGCCGTGCTAGGAAACAAGTACCGTAATTTGTAATCCAAATATTATGGGAAGGCTGATGCTCGAGTACTGCTGAATCCTCAAACCCAAATTTATAACCGGGCCTTTAGGAGGTGGCGTATATGGTTATAAAGGCCCGGTTATAAATTTGGGTTTGAGGATTCAGCAGTACTCGAGCATCAGCCTTCCCATAATATTTGGATTACAAATTACCCCTCTCAAGTGTGGTTCCACTACGACAAATTCCATACACTGGCTCTCCGGATCTACCTGGGCGACTATTGATCTGACTGTTACTTTTTTAATTCATTTTTTATTGTATTTTTGTGCTTTAGGTCTTGTATTGTAATACATAGTATTGTATGATTAAAAAACCCTGTTTCCTGTACACACCCGACCACTCCCACTTCTTTCTTTTTAATTTATTAATATAATTTTATTTATCAAAACCATAGCGCAATTCTACCACTTTATTCTGTTTTGCATAAGCTGTGATTGGCTGAGCTGGAAGTGATAAGCTGTGATTGGCCTGACCATCCAGTCTGTGAGATCCAATCTCCATAAAGCCCTACACGTACCTGTTCTGTAAATTTGGCCGGTCTCCGATGGCTTCAGTATTTCCTATAGGAGGAATGGAAATGGTGATTTAACGGCCTCATTACTGTTATATGATAAAATAACACTTTGCCTAAAATTCTTTTAGGGTATCGACCAGTTCGGCCCACCTATGATCATTCATTTTCGAGTGCAATACTATGTTGAAAATGGCCGATTAATAAGGTAAGGCCCAAGGTAACAATATGTACATGTAAATCTCTATATTGCAGTAAGGACCCTTAATAAAGATCTCCATTAGAACCTGAAATTACCGCTTTGCACCCTGAGCCTTAATCAGCACTGATCGCTAATTATGCCCCTTTCAGACCGCACTTTTTACCCGTTATTTTGCCTCTTTTTTTTTTTTTACCGTTTTAAAACAGTAATTTGTGCAGACTGAAAGGCGCATGAATTTACTGGTTCTATTGAACTGGTATTTCTAAACGGTAATAAAGCAGGGTCCTACCAGTTTCAGACCCTTTTTTTTTTTTTTTTCATCCACTGTTTTCTATGGGTTAAAACGGGTTCAGAGTTGTGGAAGAAAAACTGCACTGAAATACCGTTTAAAGACATGCGGTGTGAAAGGGGTTTTAGCTGGCAGAACCGTTTTTAGAAACATTTTAAAATACCTGGTCAAAGCCAGTTTTACGATCTGAAAGCGGCATCGGTGAATCCGCAATTCTAGCGATTATCGAAGGACTGTGCGTGTGCAGCATTCGCATCGCACAAGTCCGGGTCCAAAGAGAGAATAAATATCTGTACTCATTTTCTAGATGTGATTCTAGGTTGACATGGCTATGGTTGACACAAGCATTAGGTTGACAATGGAAAGGTCTACAGTCAGTCGACATGTGTTTTTCTTTTCTTTTTTTTTAACCAACATGTGCCGACAGGCGGTATTTTATAACCTACCGTCAACTACGGCGTGGTTGGGAGAATACAATAGTGCCCAAAGCATGGCGGGCAGACGCAGTACACTTTGACGGTGTCCATGTCGACATTCGGGACACAAATCGTGAAAAACTCCTGTCGACCTTTTGACGGTCTTCCTATTGTCGACCTAATGCTTGTGTTGACCTTCTGACCCTGTCTACCTTAGCCATGTTGACCTATTTCAGGGGTCGACCTTCAGTGGTCAACCTACATGTTGACCTTCATGCCCTATGACACCATGACCCTATGACCCCATACCACTTCCAGCCGGGTTCTTGAGCAGATTAGCGGAAGTCCCGGATGTGTAGATGGAAGAATCTGTTTAATGATCCTATTGAGCGGATGGATCTGCGAATACATCGCTTTTTCCAACGAATTTGTACCTTTGCCAGGTGCAAGTTTTTTCTGTCTGGGCGGCGGCTTGCTGATTAACCGTTCAAGCCCCCCCTGACCGCTTTACATGTTCTGGAGATACTTGCTGTCTCTCTGCGTGTTTTGGACAAGCTTATAAACCCGTCCGGAGCCAAGCATGTGCGCCGCGGTCTCATTACATTTTAGTTTTCCATGGAATTCTCTGCAGTGCATCTTGGGGGATCATACATGGCTTCTATCCCGCTGCTTGTGTGGAATTCTCTGCAGTGCATCTTGGGGGATCATACATGGCTTCTATCCCACTGCTTGTGTTTTAGAATGTCCAAGGCACTCACACAGACGTTAGGCTGATCTGTGTAAGGCGGAATAGCAGGACCCCCGCCCGTCCCCCCGAGACGCTTAGCAATAACATATGCCATCACCAAGGCTCCACTTCTTCCATGAAAATAAATAAAGGCCGTTCCCTAGATCTATGGAATCTGAAACTATGCGTTGTAGAGCCTCTCTGGCCTCCCCAGTACGTGTCTGCGTCCCAGGCCCAGCCCTGCAGATGTGCGCAGTCACTATCCCCCGCTCTGTTGTTTAACGCTCCATCCAAAGCAGACATCTGGATTCCATCATTTAAATGAACGATGTTTGGCAGAAACTATGGTAACGACCTCACGTGAGACGGTGTTTAAGGATGTCTCGTTATTTTAAGTGCTTATCAATGTGACGGGGATGTCGTTTCAAGAATTTTATTAGAAGAAAATATAAAACAATGTTGTGAAAATTGGTTTCATCCTGCGGAGATGGTATTCGCACAGATCACAGTGGTTAGCATTACTTCCTCACAGTGACTCGGGTAGCGTGGGGTTATAAGCCTGTATTCCAAGCCTGGCCAGGTGTTGTGAAACTACAAGTCCCAGCATGCCCTGACACAGTTTTGCTGATAGTGGTAGGCAGGACATGCTGGGATTTGTAGTTTCACAGCTGGTTGGTCAAGCCTGGGGTAGTCTGTGGGCTTCATTGTATGTGAGCCATAACACCTCTAGCACTTGTGTGCATAGTGTACCGCTGCTTATGACCGCATTGGTACACCCCCCTCCCCCCTCATTGCCATTGGCTTGCCGCCAGCAGTGTTAGGCTAACCGTAATACACCAGGGGACATAGCTGGACATGGCATATTCCTAAATACCAGTGATGCTAGAAAAATACGCAGTCTACAATTGGTATGGTATAAAATGGAGCCCTATATGTTCTGTCAGTGTTTGAGTGTGTTTTCTCTGGGTGCTCTCACGCCAGAAAGACATACCCATAGGTCAACAGGCTGATGATGAAAGTGATTCCAAACTTGGTCAGCTGTTGACATTAAAGATTATTAATACTTTGGCATTATATAAATAAGCGGTAACGGTAAATGTTTGTTATTGTCTAGTGACCGGACCGCGCGATACTATTACTACTGGCACCTGAGGAAACAGGTTCTCCTGTCGCAGAGCATCATGAGGGAAGAGGCCTACTTCCTGCTGGCAGCCTTCGCCCTCCAGGCCGACCTGGGCAACTTCAAGAGAAACAAGCACTATGGAAAGTACTTTGAGCCAGAGGCCTACTTTCCGCCTTGGGTAAGGTTGTGTGCTTCAGCTGCTATGTCCGTTTCCGCTACTTTGGTTACCAGCTTCGTATAATTCATATTCAGTATTTGTAAGCTGCAAATTTAAACATAATTAAGATTTACAGTCACTGCAGCCCACATTTTAATAATGAATATTTTGATTGCATCTTTTTGTTTTGCTCCTCCAGCCGTACCTTAGCATGAGGTATCTTCTGCAAACCTGCAGAGGACTTTATTGCCACAGTGGCCTATGGGAAGCATTTGGCTGACAGATAATGGCTGGCGTGTTCCCAGGTTGAGCAAAATATTATTGAGGCTTCAGCCAGTCATGTCTCTGGATTCTAATGACATCACAGTGAGCCCTTGTACAGCTGTGTTCTGGGTACAAAATGGCTGCCCTCACTGCTCTATTTCACTGGAAATCATGATTGCTGCATTCTAAACCATATTCTTTTGACTTCTCTTCCAACAAGTATCACCACACACATTGTATGGATTTTTATATATATAGAATATAGGCAGCAGCTGCAATGAATAAGAAATTGGACAAGATGATTGTGCATTTGAATCTTCATTACTGCAAGATAAAAAATTGATTTTAATAATGATTGTTCCAATCTCTGAGGGGCCAGGAAAGTGGATATACATCTGGCACTAATTCCACTGTAGGCTCCTGAGATGGAAATCCGTATTCCTAACCATTAACTCTCTCATCTAACAAACCACAGGCAGTCCAGGGGTAATCTCTCTCTTTATATCCGCAGCCTAGGCCAGAACCGAAACCATTTAATTTTATAGACACCAGTGTGTGTGACAATGTGGGGAGCGAGGCGGAGGGATGTAGGTGGTGAAAGCTTGTGAATTAGATTTGGCTCCATTCTTCTGTGTAACGGCGCTAATTAAAGGCGTAGATAAACCCACGTACTTCGTCCCCGCTGTACCAGGGGATGTATGTAACGCGCTCAGTTATGTGTGGCACAGCTTCCCTGCAGCAGTGTGCAATGTGCTTAATGAGCGCTGCCGTGTTTTACCAAGCGTGAACATTTCTGAATGCAACATCGAAATTGGCGCGCTGTTAATAATTGTCAGAATGTGTTTGCGCAGATCCCTGTGCCTGCATTATCTGTATGGCTGTCGTGTGTGATTGTTAGTCTTTATACAAGTTTTACATTTTGTAAGATTTATGCCCTTGGGGTTGATACGGATTTTAAGAGCAAAGCTGTGGGGGGAAAAATATGTAAATTTGCATGCTGCACTGCAGGGGGGCAGATGTAAGCTGTATAATAATCCAATATCAGATGATCGGCCCGACGGCTGTATAGGTGTGTATGCAGGAGAGCAAGAGATTGCATCTTATGCACAGGTTTATGTTTACCATAGAGCACAGGTTAGCAAACTCGGTCCTCAGGACCCCACACAGTGGCATGTTTTGCAGGTATCCTCACATAATCACAAGTGAAATAATTAGCTCCACCTGTGGGTCTTTTCAAATGTGTCAATGAATAATGAATGCACCTGCCGGGTGACCTGGGAACCGTGAACTGTGTGGGGTCCCGAGGACCGCATTTGAGAACCCCTGCCGTAAATGGTCTATCTCAGTGTGTATGGGGGGGGTCACAGGGGGTGAAGCTGGGTACATGCTACACGGCTGATCAGGATCTTTTGATCATCAGATGTGTGAAATAGTAATATGTGAACCCAGATTAAGATTAAAGCTGTCATTTGTGGGCAGCATGCAAAAGCAGACCGTATTTACCCTGCATGCAAAACAAATGCAGGCCGCCCATACACTAAGCTAAGGTATCCCATGCAGCCTCTTTTGCATATGCATATACCTGATTGATCTCTCCTTCACTCTGGGTCATCTTCCCGCAGGTGATTAAGAAGAGAGGAAAAGATTACATCCTAAAGCACATTCCCAATATCCACCGTGACCAATTTGCACTGACCGTGTCGGAAGCGCATCTCATGTATATAAAAGAGTCGGCGAGACTGGAGGATGTAGCCGTCCATTACTACAGATTATACAAGGTAAGGGGGAAGGCTACTGAGTAGGGAAAGGACATCGGGACAGGGCACCGGATTCTGCACCTTCTGTGCTATGTATTAATCATTAGCAGTTTCTTATGTAGCAAATTCCGTCAGGTTTTGCAATTGGAAACAGTGATAAAACCTGTGTAGTAACAGAGAGTCATAGAGGTAGGAGGGCCCTGCTCGCAAGCTTACACTGTATAGAGAAATCGGCAGGGATGCACCAGGACAGGGGTTATATAATGCATAATGGGCCACCTGATTGCAAAATCCCAATTACCCAACATTTAACGGGTAATCAAACCAATTTAGGTTGACATGCATTGAGTCGACCACTGAAGGATGACAGGCCTTCGGTCGACCCAAGAAATAGGTTAACATGGGTAATGTCGACAGTGTCAGAAAGTCAACACCATCATTAGGTTGACAATGGGAAGGTCGACAGTCAAAATGTCGACATGAGTTTTTCACGTTTTCTGACCCGAATGTCGACACAGTCACAATGGACACAGTCTAAGTGTACCGCGTCCCCTCGCATGGCATACTGTGCTCATCATGCTTCGGGCACTATTAGATTCTCCCTCCACACCCTAGTGGGTGGTAGGATATGAAACAGCCTTTTCACTGTCCACCTTCCCATTGTCAACCTAATGCGTGTGTCGAACATTCTGACCCTGTTGACCTAGCCATGTCGGCCTATTTTATGTGTTGACCTTTAGTGATCAACCTAATCTATGTCGACCTTCACAGTGTCGACCTAGCGACTATCCCATCCAATGGATGCCATTAAAGCTGTTTACTAATAGCTAAAATAAATGCCTCCTTTGTGCGCTGTAATGATCGTGCGTGTCGCAATGTGTTTGATTATAGGACAAAAAGGAGATTGAAGCTTCACTGATTCTTGGACTGACGCTGCGGGGGATCCAGATCTTCCAGGTCAGAATATGTTCTGTTCTAGGTCACACTACGGAGGCGTATCACTGTGACTCCCCAAACCAGCCGCTAGTTGCTAGCTAGCCATTATAATAATCCTGTTATAACGATCCTGCATGATTCTTTACAAAGTTTCTGTTTAACAGAGCTCGGGCGAGGAGAAGCAGCTGCTGTACGACTTCCCCTGGACGAACGTAGGAAAGCTGGTGTTTGTGGTAAGTGGCAGCGCGGACGTAGATGGGGGAGGGGCGTGTGACGCAATCGGCCTACCGGTTCATGCATTATGCAGCTTCCCCAGGTTAAATCCGTCACTGTAGTGAAGCCAGATGCAGTCTGTGAGACTGCTCTGGCTTCACTGTGACTGGCAGTGACTTCCAATTGGTTGTCCAGCCTGCCAGTCACAAAGGCAGTCCCATTGTGAGGGCTGCCTTGCAAAAATGGCAGATGCGCTGGTCCCGGTGCCTGTAACTTACATTGTACAGGCGCCGGGACCAAGATTGCTTCTATGGGCTGTTGCCCAAGCATCGCATAGAAGTTGGCTGCATGCCCAGTACGCCAGTCCCGGCACCTGTCACTCATCACAGCACAGGGACCGAGACAGAAGAGGAGGCGGCGACAGGGGGAGGGGGGTGCTGCACCCCCGCTGTGGCCAGAGGCAGCTCCCCTCCCCAAATAAGGTATGAGCCGCCGCTGGTACACGCTCATAAACTATGTACTCCGCTTAGAAATTAGGACATTGGGCAGTCGCAGAACGGGAACCTTTGTACGATATGTCTGCCTGGATCAACACTTGTGACAAGTTAATGAAGAATTTAATCAGGCAAGGCCAAACGATGGCCCTCCAGCTGTTGTGAAACTACAATTCCCGTCATGCCTTTGCCACAGTTTTGCTATTAGAGAATGCTAAAAATATGGCAAGGCATGCTGGGATGTGTAGTTTCCCAATAGCTGGAGGGCCACAGTTTGGACATGCCGGAATTAAATATTAAAATGACTTGCTTGTCCTCTGGAGTAAGAGGGTGGAATTAGGGGCCGGAAAACTCTCTAGGTTTAACCATTTTAATGTCAAATATGGATCTTAAGGTAGACACTCCTTATGTCGACAGGCCATAGGTCAACGCATGGAAAAGGTTGACATAGTCAAAAGTCAATGCAAGCAATAGGTCAACATGCAAAGATCAACATGAAAAAGGTTGAAGAAATATTGTGAGTCTATGTTGACATGGGTCGACATGGACACCAGATAAGCGTACCGCGCCCCTTCACGCGGCTCGCTGCGCTCAGCAGGCTATTATGTTCCCCCTCCACGTCCACTGGAATGGTATAAACAAGTCCTTTTTTGAAAAATTAAAGCGAAAATAGCATGTCGACCTTTTCCGTGTCGACCTACTGCTTGTGTCGACCTTTTGACCACATACTGGAACATCTTTATGACATATTTTAACCTATTTTAAAAAACTTTCTTATTTTTTTCCCAGGGCAAAAAGTTTGAGATCTTACCGGACGGCTTGCCCTCCGCCAGGAAGCTAATGTATTACACCGGCTGCTCCCTGCGTTCCAGGCATCTGCTTCAGCTCCTCAGCAATAGCCACCGGCTGTACATGAACCTGCAGCCGGTCCTGCGGCAGGTCCGGAAGCTGGAGGAAATTGAAGGTATAACCCGCGACCTGTGCACGCGGGCTGCATTATCCGCGTTTCCCTGTGATACTCCACATCAATATGCGCAGCCGCAGTCCGGCCGGAGTACCTCAAGGCCGAAGGGCTGCTCAGATGGCCATAGACTGAGTTATACCCCTTTCACACCAGAAAATGCAGGGACTTACACAGGAATACGGTCCCTGGATCATGCAGGGACATTCCCGGGTGGACCCCTTTCACACCAGCCTAGTCCCTGCATTTTCTGGTGTGAGGGGAAACCTGGCAGCTCCATGTCCACAGCAGACGGGCAGCGGTGGGCTGCGGCGGTAGGGGGCACCAGGCAGCACCATCCCCAGCAGTCTCCCCAGCGATGGCTGCGGCAGGACCAGCCGCACTGTCCCCAGCAGCAGAATGTGGTGGGAAGGGGCGGGGGGGGGGAAAGGCCACTCAGTCCCCAGCAGTCCCCCCAGCGATGGGTAGTGGCAAGCAGCGGTGGGAGGGGCACCCGGCATTCAAGCTGGGAAGCCGGGTGAGTAGCTTTTACACCAGCCCGCAAACCGTAACTGTCCCGGGAGCAACCCTGCTAGGGATTTCGGCCCAGGAGCCTTTCACACCAGCGCTGGTGCCGGGTTGTTCTTATTCCCATCATGCTATTGCCACAGTTTTGCTATTAGGGAATGCTAAAAATATGGCAAGGTATGATGGGATGTGTAGTTTCTCAACAGCTGGAGGGCCGCAGATTGGCCAGACCTGGCTAATGTATCTGTGGATTTGGCTAAAATCAGTTCAGTTCTACTGTGTGTTGTTTTTTTATGAGCGTAGAAGAAACCAGAAGGATTTAGTAACAGATCCTATTGTGTATTGCAGAGAAGAAACAGTACAGGGAGTCGTACATCAGCGACACGTTGGATCAGGACATGGAACAACTGGAGAAGAGGTCACGGGCCAGCGGGAGCAGCGCAGGGAGCGTCAAGCACAAGAGACTCTCCCGGCACTCCACGGCCAGCCACAGCAGCTCGCACACCTCAGGGATAGAGGCAGATACCAAGCACAGGGACATTGGGGCCGAGGACAGCTTCTCTGGAACGTCACTTCACCGCAAGCTAAAGACCTGCAGCTCCATGACCTCCCACAGCAGCTCCCACACCTCCGGGGCTGAGAGCACTGGCAAGGACAGGCTGGAGGACGACTCGCAGGATGATGGTAATCTAAAGCGATAGCCCTGTGGGCTAGCAGCCCAATCCTCTTATTAACCATTCTGTTTCACAGCTATATACTGGCCGTTGTTAGGGACGGAGCTCTGCGGCTGAATTCACATGTCACCTGATATCTGTAAGGCGGTCCTTGCCACTCGCTTTTCAACTTCCTGCATGGCTGAAACGGTTTTGGTGACCCTCCCATGTTAACTACCGCTGAGGCTGAGCCGTGTGTGGAACTGTTAGTCCAGGGCCGATCCAGCAACAAACAAAATCAAAAGTTTAGATTTATCTTTTGAGTCGGTTAGATTTACTAAACATAACCACCAATAATCATCAGCGGCTTTGACCGACAGTCCAGGTGTCAAAGGGCAATTGTAATTATGCTAAACCAGACGGATTTAGAATTAGCTGTTATTGTTCTGTGAATCTGTTGGTCAAAGATGCCGGTCATCGGCTGTTTTGTAAACGGATATCAAATCTACCCCAATGGGGTTTTTACCAAAGCTTCTAGGCTAAAAAGTGATTGCGTTGTCCATAGCAACTACAGATTACATATTATAAGACTAATATTAATTAGTGCCAATAGGATTAAATATTGCTTGTCTGATCTCTCGTTATATACGTGAAGCCATTTCATAAATGAATGGATTTGTTATGTGCAGAGAGAGTTAGATTTGAGTAGGTTATCATTTTCTGTGCAGGGTAAATACTTGCTGCTTTATTGTTACACTGCAATATAGATTTCCGTTTGACCACACCCCACCCAAAGCTAACTCTCTCTGCACTTGTTACATCTGCCCCACCTGCAGTGCAGCATGGTTTTGTCCATTTGCAAACAAAATGTGCCCTGCAATCAGGTTCTGAATAGGGCCCATTATCCCAATGCAGTAATTGCAGCAGCCTCCTAGAACCTCGGCACAGCTGTCAAAAATATTTTCAGTCCGTTTGATCCGGATTGTTGTTCGTTGCAGAGATTGAGATGCTGGTGGATGACCCTAAGGATATTGATCTCCCTTTGGACGTCAGTCCCGACCTGTGTATCTACATAACGGAAGACATGTTGATGTCACAGCAGAGCGATGGCTATTCCGGTAAGTGTTGCCATCAAAGATGGTTTGAGTAAGAGAAGGAAAAGCACACGAGGGATGAGGGCCCTGCTCGTCGGAGCTGACATTCACAGTTTATTGCACAGTGGGTACCCTAGACCAGTGATGGCTAACCTTGACACTCCAGCTGTTGTTGAACTACACATTCCAGCATGGCCAAATAGTAAAACTGATACAAGGCATGCTGGGATGCGTAGTTTAACAACAGCTGGAGTGTCAAGGTTAGCCGTCGCTGCCCTAGACCAAGGTCCCTTGTTAATGTGTCATGTACACAGATGGGCTGGTCCCAAGTCAGATGCACTTTCACACGTAGGAGAGTTTTCTGATTTCAGTCCATCTGTGAATCCTTTTCGCATCTGACAATATGGCTTCCGCCCCGCACCACACAAAGCAGCAAGTGAACCTTAAAGAAAGGAGCCATGATAATGTGTAACATCCAGTGCTTAAAGTGGTCCAAGGGAGGTGGTGGAACTCACCCCTCTACACCCACCCTTGTGGGCCACACCCCTAGCACCTCCCACCTGGCAGAAGCCACGCCCCATAACTCAACCCTTACATGGTACCAAGGGTATTCAGTGGCGGGGGGAAGGTATTCGGCAGGGCGGCGTCTCAAGAGCTCGGTAAGCTGCAGATGTAGATGAAGGCCATCCCGTCATTTCTGTGTTAAAAGAACCCCTCAGGAGCAGGTGCCTTTATGCGGCTGACTAATGGTAGCGCTGGCTATGGGAGTGGCATTCACAGAAGGGCAGTAATGGAAAAGTACAGGGGGATATAGGGGGCAACACAAGTATAGGAGCTTATCTCCCAGCAGGGCAATAATGGGAGGGCACAGAGGGCTGTATATGGGAAGCACAGGTATAGGAGCACAGGTATCCCAGCAGGGTAGTAATGGACATGGGAATATAGAGTGGGGCATGCAGGTAAGGACATATCAAGGCAGACTGGGGCATGCAGGGAAGGACATAGGATTATAGAGTGGGGCACGCAGGTAAGAGCATAGAAGCACGGACTGGGGCACGCAGGGGAGGGACATAGGAAAGCAGACTGGGGCACGCAGGGGAGGGACATAGGAAAGCAGACTGGGGCACGCAGGGGAGGGACATAGGAAAGCAGACTGGGGCACGCAGGGGAGGGACATAGGAAAGCAGACTGGGGCACGCAGGGGAGGGACATAGGAAAGCAGACTGGGGCACGCAGGGGAGGGACATAGGAAAGCAGACTGGGGCACGCAGGGGTAGGACATAGGAAAGCAGACTGGGGCACGCAGGGGAGGGACATAGGAAAGCAGACTGGGGCACGCAGGGGAGGGACATAGGAAAGCAGACTGGGGCACGCAGGGGTAGGACATAGGAACGCAGACTGGAGCACGCAGGGAGGGACATAGGAATACAGATTAGGGCATGCAGGAAGGGACTGGGACATGGGAACATAGACTGGGGTATTTGTATAGGAGGCACTGGCAGGAAGCTGCAGGTGAAGTGGGACACAGTGTTGAGCAGAAGGGTGGCCAACACTGCAGGGCTCCAGAGTGTGCTGCTGTCTACATCCTGGACAGCTGGATGGTATGGACTATATTATACATTACAGCATAAGTGTGTGCAATATATATATACTGTTTCACATTTTGGTTTAGCCCCGTTCGCAGGCTTTTCGAGCTGTGGGAGATGTAAAATGTGTTCCCATAGTTTAAAAGGCTGTAAAAAAGTGATAGGTCGGGGAGGAAAAGAATTCAAAGTGAGGGGCCCCATTAATTGTAACACCACCCACGTCATTTACCTCTTGAGTTGCCCCTGTGGAAAAAGATATGTCGGACAAACAAAGAGGGCACTAAAAATTCGTATTCTAGAACATTTTAGAAATATAAAGAATAAAATAAAAAATCATAGTGTACCTAGACATTTTTTAACATGCCAAAATGGGGAACCAGGAGGTATGCGATTTGTTGGCTTAGAGGTGGTGAATCTGGACATCAGAGGGGGTGACCGGGAAAAACAGTTACTAAAAAGGGAGTCATGGTGGATGTATCACCTGTCAACCCTGTCACCAAGTGGCCTCAATGAGGGATTGGAGATCACTCCATTCCTAGGTTGACCCACTCTGAAAATATTGAAAATATTGTCTCTCCTCTCCTTTTTTGGCTCAGTTATATTGTCCTTATCTGGTTTGGTTTTATTAAAAAAATTAAAAAAAAAAAAAAAAAAAAAAAATTTCCACTTATTATTATTTTCTATTATTTTCTAGTATGCTAACAGGTGGCATATTCCGGTTAAAAGGACGGGAGTATGCGAAACAAATAGTGATACAATGTATATCTCAGATATTTGTTTAAAGAAGGCTTCTATGTTGATGGCAAAAGAAATCCTTGCATTTTTTGAATATAATGCAATTGGTATACTTGGATTGATATTCTGCATATGTTTCATAAAGTTCCCGTTTAATAAGACCATAAGATCATTAAAAAGTGTTCATATTGAAAAAAAAAAAAAAAAAATTTTAAAAAAATTTCTAATAAATTTTCTGCAAAGTTTAAATTGCATACCTCCCAACTGTCACGATTCCGTCGGGACAGTCCCGATTTTCGGGTCCTGTCCCGACGTCCCACCCGCGGCAGGCATTGTCCCGCTGCGGGGGGGTGGCAGTTGGGAGACCCCCCAATGTAGTAGAATAGACGCTGTGCGCATGCGCACAGCGTCTATTCTCGTATGAAAATGAGGTCGCGGCTAATTAGCATAAGCCGCGCCCTCATTTGCATACGCCACGCCCCCTTTTCGGGCGCTCGCGCGGCTTCGCCGCGCGAGTGTCCCTATTTCTTAACATGAAAAATTGGGAGGTATGAAATTGGATGGTGTGTACGGACACCTATAAGGGAGAAAGAAAATTGGTCTCTTTCACTTTAAGAATACCAATTCACTCCAAGAATATGTGTATTAAAGTGTGCTTAGTTTTACAAACATTGTTTTTTATATATATATATGTCTTTTTATACCAGAAACTCTTTTTATGTATATTTTTTCTTTTAATATGTGTATAAAACGCATATTCGCTCAAATGAACCAAATGGTTCTTATTATATCTATTTTTTATTGAATTGTATTTTTTATGAATATGTATGTATTTTTAATGGATTATTGTCATTATATGTATGATATGTTTTGTACGTACAAGATATGGCTTAAAATAGGCTATGGGGCAAAGCTCTTTTGAATGCTGCTAATTTAAACAAAATTGCAATTACGGACACCTGTGTATATTGGTGGAGGATAAAAGAGGCAACTGACCGTCGCTAGGCCAGCCCTCTGACGAAGTCGATGACGAAACGCGTTGGGGCGTGGCCTAGCGACGTCAGTAAGAACTGTGAAGTCCGTGGTGGAAGCTGTGCCAAGGATTTAACGGTGCTGGGCACCATATGCATGCTGTTTGTGTCTGCGGTACCCTATACCGCCTGTCTCGGTACGTGACCCTATCCCTATACATGTTTCCCCGTTTTCAATAAATACATCTTTTACCTGCACTATGGAGCGCCTGTTCTTATTCTGATTTTAGATATATATATATATACTCTTGTTTAAAAACATTGGAAAAGCTTGCCTTATTTAGTAAAACTTACATCTTACCCAAGGCTGCTCTTGCACTTACTTGTTTGTGGTGGTGGTGGCTGTCTGACTGCATAGATGTGATGATGGTGGCAGGCTGTCCTACTGCATGGAGTCAGGATCCCCAAAGGCCCATGGGAGGAGGATCTGTTTCTTCTGGGCATGTGCAGAAACCCTCCTCCTAGACCAGCGGCCATATTTGTTAGTGGCAGTTTGCCCAGGTCGCCTTTCACTTCCCCACTCCAATCATGTATCAGCCTTGACTCCGCCCACTCGTGCGCTCTCCCCTGCTGTCAGCTCAGTTTTGTGAGCGCAGCTGGGAGTCAAGTTTTGTAATGTAAGTTAGCCAGCCTGCACTGCACGCCGACATGCTGCAGGCTCAGTTGTGTGTGCTGTACTGCGGGCTGCTATCTGACCTGAGAGAAGGGGCCAGGTGTCTGCTCAGATAAGTACTTGCGCAGTGGCCAAGCAATAGGGGCAGGAGAAGCGTCAGGAACTTGTTGCCTTGCAATACCGCCCTGGGTTGCTGCAGTGTTGGCTAATTTGACAATGTCGCTGATGAGAGGACGCATGGTGAGAGGCAGACAGTGTGTCAGCATCCTCCTTCCTCTCATCAGCAGCATGGTCATATCGTTGCCTGGGCATGGGCGTGCTGCAGAGGCAGGGGGACGCTGGCCGGTTTCTGGAGGCAGTAAGTCGCTGGGCGGGTTTTAGAGGCAGGGGGGACGCTGGGCGGGCTCCGGAGTTTGAGCTCTAAATGGCTTAATGAATGCAGCCTGAGCCAGCCTGCTGGAGGAAATCTCTAATTGTGGCCGTGCACAGTGGGCGGAAGGAGGCGGAACTGAGTTCCGGCTTCAATTACAACTGCCGGAACTCAGTTCCGCCCCGTTCCGACCCACTTTAACCCCTGGTAACATCCCATCGTATTTCTTCCTAGGATTAGTCGTTAAAGAAGTGAATTCCTCGACCTCCAGCTCTTCGGAAACTGTGGTCAAACTCCGTGGACAAAGCATCGACTCCTTGCCACAGGTGAGTCCGCAGTACCCACTGACCACTCACCCTTCTTTCACACCAATATAATTATCTAACACCACTAATACACACATTTTTCCATTTAAATTGATGCATTCTTGGAGATTATAATGTATAAAGGCCAGTTTGTCCGGTGTTCTCTATCTACACCTCGTCCTCCTGTTGCCATTTATAAAGCTGATTTGGAGGGTGGGGCATCTCTATCTGTCATTATTCTGCAGGACATAAGCTTGAATTGGATTGGCCGGTTTAAAGTCTTCACCTTCATCACAATGCTTTGCATAGAATGAGGCTGAACGGGGTATTTTATCATAGTTAACATAAGAAGTTGATAACTTTTGGCTTCAGCTGTCCTCAAACTAGGACAATATTCTGATCCAAATTTTAAAATAAATTTTGTAATTGCTTGCAGCGCTATTTCCTGATGATAAGACACAGGGGGGATTTACTAAGATGGGAGTTACTTCACATGGGATGTTGCTGTGGGCAACCAATCAATCTACTTATTTATTTAGCACCTTCTAGAAAATAGTATCTGATTAGTTTGCCCATATCAACATCCCATTTTAGTACTTTTTCCCTCAGTAAGGATTATATTGTTAAAATCTGCAATACGCTTGGTCATATCCTGGAGATCGGACAGCAGGCCCAGGCCCACAAACTTATAAGGGCTCAGACAGGAAGTGGTCATCAGAGATGGTCACCAGGTAGTCCATCTTTGATAAAGGCCAATAGCCGCAGGCTGTAGGATACGATTGTACAGATAGCACAGCGCCAATTTCTGGGCACGATTATTATGCCTGAGAATGGTTTCCATTTGTTACCTGGGAACCAGTGACATTGCTGAGGGTGACATTTTATTACCCTTGACACCCGTAGTAAATTGTCTCCCCTCCTTCGCGTGCCGATAACGGATGCAACAAGAATACGTAACGGATCCCGATCATGAAAAAGTAACCAACCTCACCATTGTTTTATTTCACAGACGGCGTGCAGGAAACCGAAGACCTCAACGGATCGGCACAGCTTGAGTCTGGACGACATCCGCTTGTACCAGAAAGACTTCTTACAGATCGCTGGCCTGTGTCAGGACACTGCCCAGAGCTACACGTTTGGCTGCGGACACGATGCACATGACCGGGGCCTTTATTGTAACGGCTGTCTGGCCCAACAGTGCATCAATATTCACGAGCCCCTCCTGCCCAAGAAAGCCAGCAAGTACTTCTCCTTGGACCTTACCCATGACGAAGTCCCGGAGTTTGTGGTATAAGCGGGTTTCTACAATATACATAGATATATTCCACAGGCCTGGATGTCTGTGCTCCCCGGTAATGGTTAGGAAGATTGTATCTTTCTACGAACCTATTATTTTTTTTTTTTTTTTTTTTAACATGTTCTGTTTTGATATCCTGAATTGAAAGCCATTGGGACTTCATATATGTATAGCTTAATATTTTGTGTACAATCCTCAAAAGCCAACTTGCTATTATTTTTTCTATATTGGCGCAAAATAGGGTATTTTTTTATGTGCAGCCAAGTTAGCACACCATAAGAATGAACATTTATGTCTCCAATATGCCAAAGAATGGTCTCCTACAAAATGGTGGCCGTAGTACAGTGGTCTCCTAAAACATGGCAGGAAGAGTACATGTTTAACATGTACCTACGAATGGTCAATATAATGTTACATGGACTGAAACTAAGGTATTAATGAAATGTTGAGTGTCTGGGTCAAATGAGCATCTTATTTGACCATTTTTGTGACTTTCTCCTGAAAATTTACAGCACTGAATTTAGTATATTTCAATACTAAACACGGCAATATTTCCACCTTGCGGCTTTGACTGGATTCTTGTATGACAGGACTTTGATGCTAGCATTGATGTTATGTTTTGAAACCCAGCCATGTGATTTATTAAGCTCCATATTGTACCGCAGAATTACAAAGTGTTGGGTCGTGCTGAGCATCCAATCAGGAGTTTACTTTCATTTTGTAAACGGCACTAAAACAGATAGCAAGACTCTGATTGGATGTCATGGCTCAAAATTCGTTTAGACTGCTCTATGGTATTAAATTGAGTTTATTACTAGCTAAGCTGATTGAATTACATTCACCTTTTTATAAAAGTTCTATATTAAAAACACAACAGGATTATGCGATCTGAGAGAAATTCACATCTGGTTGTGTGAACACTTATAAGAAAAGCGACAATTACATGAATCTGTGATAGACCACATTACAATGTGTTGCCAATTATTATCTGATAAAGGGAATATAGCCTAAAATTAATTTGGGGTAGTTTTGTAGAACAAAACTCCTAATTTGAATTCATACCTCATCCAGCACAGAGTACAAGATTCCAGTTGCGGAAAGCTTATTTCCTTAACTAACGCCTCTTTTTTTTAATCATCTATGCCCCCTGCACCCACCCCTGTGTTTACCAATGTACTCCGCAGATATCTTAGCAGGACTGACCTTGCACCTGTCAGGACTATGATGTAAGAGTGCAGAAATGTATAGATTATACAATGTACTTAGGAAATCTAACATTCAACAAAAAAAAACCAATATCAATATATGCTCAATTATTACTTATACAAAACACTATTAGACTAGCAAGAAATAACTATAGTATGATCACCATAACCATATCATTAGCACATAATGTTATTTCATTAAAATAAACTGCATAAATTCTGTAGAAAACAAGGCATAAGGGTATCTGTGGCTGATATTAACATTCCGATCCTACAAGGACATGCAAGGTTAAACGGGATTTAAGTTGAACGGTTAACATGTGACCCCGCGGTCTTCCTCACTGCCCACCCCCCTAACAAAGACATGTCTTCCAAACTTGTGGAAATTGATGTTTGCCATAAATTCAAATAAAGTCACGCAGGTCAGCTTGGGAATTCTTGGACATGTGGTTCACCATCAGTGTAGTTGAAAGCTGATGGCAGTACTCCGGGATGTAAATCCTTTGCAGATATTTATTGTAATATTATTGTGAAAGGGCTAACAGTTGACCGGTATACGCTAAGTGTGGCGACAAACCACATGGGATTCTGTAGCCTAACACAGTGACAGAATTGGCCACCTAAGGACACCAACTAGCAAAAGGCCTAACGATCACTCCGGCCATTCTGCTTTTGGGTCCAGCGTCTGAAACTTGTGTTTTCATTGTTGTTGGAGAAGATGGCTGCACCCATATCAGTAGCTGGTATTACACATCATCTTTTTTATTATTATTAGTATTACTAAGCTGGTGATATTTCCTGGAATGCATCCAGTCCCCTATCTGAGAAGGTTTCTTTTTTATAAAATGTTTTTGGTCATAAGTGTGCACTCAGATCTTGGTCTGGTCTTCCCTTGGCACTCAGATCCCGGTATGGTCTTCCCTTGGCCCTCAGATCCCGGTATGGTCTTCCCTTGGCCCTCAGATCCCGGTATGGTCTTCCCTTGGCCCTCAGATCCCGGTATGGTCTTCCCTTGGCCCTCAGATCCCGGTATGGTCTTCCCTTGGCCCTCAGATCCCGGTATGGTCTTCCCTTGGCCCTCAGATCCCGGTATGGTCTTCCCTTGGCCCTAAGATCCCGGTATGGTCTTCCCTTGGCCCTCAGATCCCGGTATGGTCTTCCTTTGGCACTCAGATCCTTGTCAACTCTGTCAAGTGGTAAAATGGCAGATTTCCAGGGTCTGGAACTCCAGTAGCGTGATGTATATATGTATGGGTCTTATAGATCCTATATGGAATGTAGATAGATTCCCCGTCCTGCATTTGCATACAATGAATCTGGAGTGTCTGTGCCGACAATCTTACGGTCTTCCTTGCGGATGCATATGGCCACTTTCAGATCCATGACAGTATATGAATGTAGACATGGCAAAGTGACCCCTTGCCCACAATATACAACTGAAGAATTCACAAAGGACAAGAGAGGTATGGGGCACAATCTACCTTGTGCCTCAATGATACCAACAGTTCTCCGTGAATTGGCATGATTCAGACAATCACATTCATAGTGGCTATACTGCAAAAATCCCATTTCAGCGCTCAAATACACAGGTGACTTCACGCATTTCAGTCCACCACCCCCTAGGCCTGTGAGCTAAAATGCCCAAGCCAGAGACCGATCTCGCCTGAATGAAGCAACAATTGAATTGCTGCATTGGGTGCATCAAGTGGCTGCCGGCAGCAAAAACATTGAATAATGCCCAAAGAATAAATGGTTTTTTTCTACCACAGTTAGCTCCGTTTAGTCTTAGTTGAGACACCTTAATACTGTACTATCTTTAATACTAAAACGTACAGACGAGAGGTTCTTTAAACTTTTTCCCAATAAAGTCTGCAAAACAGCTTCTTGACCTTAATTCAGTTTTACTTTGTGTATATATATTTTTTTTTTTTTACAGTTTTTCGGACAGATTCTCTAAGATTCAAAAGTGATAAATTGGAGAGTGATAAACAACCAGCTCCTGTCTGCCATTTTTCAAACACAGTCTGTGACATGACAGGTAGGAGCTGATTGGCTGTCTGTTTAAAACTCTCCATTTTATCACTTTTGAATCTTAGAGCATCTGGCTTATAGTATTTTCTGCAAATGATCTTTTTCTTTCAAAATAACATTAATACACGATTAACAATATCATTTGGTTGTATACCATAGTTATTGAAAGGAAAGACTATGAGGACCCACTCCAGAGTAGCGATCCACCTCATAGCTCATTACCAGACACTATATAAAACAATTATATTGCTTAATAAACAGTTTATTCAGAGGGGTACGATGATGACCTAGCAGATATACAGGGATAGTTATCAGCATGGCACTGACCCTTATTTGTAGTGCAAATACAGCTATATACTGTATTAGATTACATGCAGCAGCCAGTTATGCGATATTGTTGTACCCTGCTCTGTCGCTGCAATGGCGGCATTATGTGACGGGTCCGGGAACAAGTGCGGTTATTTCCATAAATGCCTTGGAGCCTGTGCTAGCTCTCCAGCTGTTGTCCGCTGTCTATATACATTATATAAATGTATTGCCGACAGTTACAGGAACAATTGAGGCCTGTACAATGAGCTTGCTTGTCGCTGAGCTCATTAGGAATGCTGACAAGAATAGGGGGGTACATCACAATGCCCAGAGAGTGCAGGTCGTTAGAATAACAGAAACACAAGCAAACAAAGGGACCGTTCACCCTGTCAGACATTGTTTCCCACACAGCACTCGTTACTTCACTCTCGTTAAGTTATTATTTTTTTTCCAGAATGTTAGATTTGCACATTTCTTGTCACCGTGCCAAAATAAATGCAAGGTTTTTTTATGCTCGTTATGTGGTAAAACGTTATTTTGTGGCTGCACAGATCCAGGGTGGTGCAGCAGACATTTGCCTGCACTCGGTGAAGGTGGCCATTTTGTAGGCTCAGGTAATGCTCATGCACTCGATCTGTGCGTTCGCCAGTAACATCATTGGACTGAACTAATGAATTTGAGTCTACCAATCCCCTGAGAGGCAATGAAGTCCTTCGGTCTCAGAGATACAACCTGTCAATTCAATAGTCTGAGAGGCTTTGTGTGCATCAATGGGGGCTGAGACCACAAAATGGCTGCCGGCGCTGTGTGTGTGGTTATTGTCCTATTGCTCACATGTGGTCAGATAAACCTGTACACAATATAAGGCTTTATGATTATGTGAATTTGATGTCCTATTTCCTATCGGCAACCTAGATCTGGTTCTGTGAGAGTCCAGTTCACACACCCGCCAGAGTAAGAGTTGGTCATGTATAATCTGTAGAATTTGATCATTCAGGTGCGTCTCCCAAATTCCAAGATGGAGGTCTCTCTGCTTTCTGATGGCTTAGTGTACAAGGTATCTGGATGGCTGGCAGACCATGTCTAAAACCGTCAATATGGCGACACAAAGACCGACACAATCAAAAGGTCGACATGAGTGATGGTATTTGTTTTCTTTTTTTTTTAATACTTGATTATCCTTGTGGACTGCGATTGGAAACTGCAAAGTGTCCGAAGCACTGTTACACTTATTTGAGGTCCACGTGATTAGGTGATACACATGACATTGAAAAAGTCATGTCGACCTTTTGCTTGTGTCAGTCTTTTTTCAATGTCGACTTTATGCATGTGCACCTTTTTGCTGTTGACCGAATGACCGTTAGCCTAGAGACATCATGTGTGAGCTACCACACTCCAGGGTAAATTGACTAAGATGGCAGTTATATTTAAGATGAATGTTGCCCATAGCAACCAATCAAATTCTACTTATACTGTATAGCGCCTTCTAGAAGATAATTTATAGAATCTGATTGGTTCCTATGAGCGACATCCCATGTTCAACAGAACTCCCATCCAGGATGGGGTCAGCGAGGGCCGTGGAAAGGGCCGATGCTTAGGGGTGTGGCCAGTCTCCAGGGGTGGCGGCCACCGACCAAGAATGCATTTGTCTGAGCTGCTTGATAAATACATCTGGTAAATACTGCTAGGCCATACACGGTAACGTTCCAGATTAATAATAGCAATGCCCTGTAGAAAATTCACCATAGTCCTCTGTAGTACAAGGTTACATAGGTATAATCCAGCTGTGCAGCCTGGAACCAGATCCCTACAGAAGGGATGTGGGCCCTCACTGTGCAGTGCCCACCGGAAGGTTCCCTTTTACTCCACTGGGCCAGTGTAATCTTATCCTCTTTTGTAACGTGCGATCAATATTGAATATACAGTGGGGTTTTTTATGTTAAAAGAACGTGTCTTTTTTTTAAATCTCAAAAATAAATCCAATCCTATTTTTAATGGCGGCAAAGTATTTTATATAAGTGTTTCACATATTTTGATACTTTTTTTACATAGAAAGAAAATGCGTTTTTTTTATAATCTAGTTGCATTAAATAAAATCGAACTTTTTTTTGTTCTTTACACGATAAGCAGTGTTACGGCAATCCTGAGAACGTAATGTACAGTAACCTAGAGCGACCGCTGTGTGCCAGCTGTTACGTATGTGTCTTTCTCTATGTAAACGAAGTTATTATATTAATAGTGCTCTATGGTTCTGAGTGAGCATTAGAAAGGATGAAGATGGCGGCAGAGGGAGTAATGATTGCCTATTTATGGATATAATGAAGTAGATTCTGTATAATCCCTTGTTAGAAACTTTGATGTGTTTTCAGACTCCAGTAACCACAACTGGTAAAGACCATTAAATCACTCTACATTAATAACTTATCGTTTCCTTAAAAACACGTCTGTTTTTGAAACATTTTGAAAACACAGGATATATTTTTTTTTTTTTCGCATTAAAGATCATGTGCGCAATACCCTGTCCACCTCCCGGGTTCAGTATGATTTGCCTACAGGCAAAATCTCGACAGTCAGAATACTGACCACCATTGACAAATTGAAATGTCGACAGGTCAAAAAGTAGATATGATTTTTTTTTTTTTTAGTAACTTTTTTTGGGGTGTCTATGTCGACATAGGTTGACATGGACACCGTATACCGCAACAAAACATATATACCGGTAATAAATTTGAGGTGTTTAGCAACATGGCCAAAAATATGCGTCAACAACCATAATTGTTCAACTCTGTTTTTGCATTTTGTAAACCTTGTTAACAGGCTGGATACTGTATTTTTTAGATGATTTTGTTTCACTACTAGCAATGTAACATTGGGAATAACATGCCTAATCCGGCAAGACAGACCAAGCAAAGCAATGTACAGACTCGAGAGCATTTGCAGGACTGCCTTCAATAACTCTGCGGTGTGTAACATCAGGTCTAAATGACACAATTGTGCCAATATTAAGTATTCTTAAAAATGTTTCTATTTATTTTAGAATAGCAACAGAATATGGTTGCCACCGAATTGCCCATTTTTGGTCTAAAACCTTTAAGAAAAGTAATATTCCTTATTACCGGACCAGTTTGTGATTCACGTGCATCCGGTTTCCTAAATTCAAAGACCATTTTTTCCTCCGGGGCAAATTTTAATTGATGCCAAATGCAGACAGGAGCAGAGTCTGTTTAAGTGTTACCATAAGAGGATGTTGTAATCCATTCAATTGTATTAACTGAACATGTGTTTTTAATAATACAAAGCAAACGGGGGCCATGAGCTGTAAACCTAAAGAGGACAATGGTGCATTAGCTCTCAGGACTCTTAACAGCCGCTGATAAAAGCTAAGATTTCATTGGTTGTTCTGGATTAGAATACATTTGCGTTATTTTCAAAAGGTACTGAATGTATCACTTAGTATAAGTAGCTATCAGCGATCGCCATGGTTACCCTGTGTTATTTAGGGGGTGATTCAGGTTGGTTTGCGAAAGCAGACTCCTTTAATGGACAAAACCATGCTGCACTGCAGGTGGGGCAGATGTAACATGTGCAGAGAGAGTTACATTGGGGGTGTTATTTTGTTTCTGTGCAGGGTAAATACTGGCTGCATTATTTTTGCACTGGAATTTAGAGTTCAGTTTGAACACACCCCACCCAAATATAACTCTCTGCACATGTTACATCTGCCCCACCTGCAGTGCAGCATGGTTTTGTTCATTAAAGGAGTTTGCGTTTGAAAACCAACCTGAATTAGGCCCTTAATGTAATGTCAGAGGGGTAACCAGCCTTATAAATATCCACACATGGGTGAAATCTCAAAATAACTCTTATAGAACATTCAACATACAGGATGATATTGCCATAAGAAGCTCCATTCCAAAAAATGGCAAATCCTGTTTCTACCAGAATACACATTTTGTCAATCAGATGAAGATACCTTTTACAATTCCAGGGGATAACTCCTAATAATTACTGCTTTGGACTAAACATACAGTATCTATATTTGTACCATGTTACATTATTCTGTATATCCATATCTGTTTATATAAATGTTATTTATTCTGTATACTGTACATAATGGCTGTCCATACAATAAATTGTATTTGAGTGGATTCTTCACACGTTTTTACAGGTTGATTAAAACTATACATGTAGCATTGCTTGCTATTGTGGAACTACAAATCCCAGGTCACCATGCCTTTATACCAGGGCTCAACAAACCCCGGGGGCCAGGTCGCCATGGCAACCAGATTTGGCAGAAAGCTGAACTTCCCAGGCAGAGTGGTATGTGCTTGCATTACTGGCAACTTATCCCATTTAATTCTGGACGCATTAATTACACAGGTTCTGTAGCTGATTAAAACCAGGTGAAATGGAGTCTTGAAGTCAGCCAGCCACAGAACCTGCGTAATTAATATGTGTCCGGAATTAAAGGGATGAGGTGGTAACCCTAATGCAGGGTTGCCGACTGTATTATTCTCCTCTCCGGGAATGATGTTAAACCAGCGAATTCACGGTTCTCCATGGAGGGGGCGGGGCTAAATGATGCGATTGTGTTTTAGCTCCGCCCCCTCCTCTGAGACCTGAGGATTGTGGCATTTTAATGCCGCGATCCGGGGGACAGCGGGGGTCCCCCCTGAATCCGGGAGGGTTGCCCACCCTTCTGGGGGGCTGGGAGGGGGACCTGATTTTCGGGAGACTCCCGGAAATTCCGGGAGGGTTGGCAACCCTGCCCTAATGGCAACAGCCGGGCAGAGCGTAGGACAACCCACCCCGCACCGGCTGTTTAAGAGCAGGTCCACGACACGTCTATGTCAAAACTCGAGGTTGCACGTGAGCCAATCAGGAGTGGCAGTGGTAGCTCCTGATTGGCTGTTGGACCACGCATGGTAACGGGGGAGGGGTAGGGGAGAGGAGAATGGGTAATCAGCTCTGGCAATGAGCATATACCCCTGGCATCGAGCAAGAAACCTGTAGCAACGAGCATGTAGGTAAGTGGCATTTATGTGTCTGGGGGGGTACTGTGGGGACCGAAGCCCCGGGCCCCGGCAGACAAGGGGGCCCGGGGGCAGGGCCGTCTTTTCGTATGGGCTTAATGGGCACTTGCCCAGGTGCCCCAGGTGTATAAGGGCCCTACGCTGATAGCTGAGGATTCCCTTTTCTCAGGGATACCAGAATTTTGAAAATCGGCCCTGGGGAACTGGAGATATCCAACTTCAAAGCCGCAGTCCACATCCAACCTGTTAATTGCTATTCCCAGTCATATTTATCAGGTTCTCTCTGACCTAGAGTATATTCCAAAAGCTGGGACTCTCCCCGTTCTGTTGACACTAGCCGCATGTCTCTATCATGCCTAGAACCAGAGATATGAATAACAAGAAAAAGGAGTGAGTGGTGCGAAAAGGAGTGAGTGGTGCGCTATCAACAGCGGCTGGCACTGGGTTGTCAGACCCAAATGGTATAAAGGAGAAAAAAGGTAGTGTGCCAGCGCTGGCTGAATAATTAGAAAGACCAGACGGTATCTCAAAAATATTACAAATTTAATTTACACATATATAAAAACAATCAAGAAAAATAATAAACACATAAAGTTAATAATAATGATGAAATTGAGATTATAAAATGAGCACAAGATGCTTGATGAGTATTGCGGAGCTCCACACTTGTGGAATAAGAAATATAAGTAGGTGATATTACCATCTGTAGATTGGGGTGTATTATAAGGAAACACCTGAAGAATGGTGATGACAAAGTCCCATTGCAGATGACTTGGATGGAAAAGCAGGTAAGATTCTCCCTATTTGGCGTCTTCTCCTTGTAAGGACTGGATGATTAGGAACTGGCTGGAGTCCCAAAAAGAATTTGTAATCCAATAGAGAGATTTTTAGGAGATAATGGACGTCTGTGGGAGATGGGGCATCACTTTCAGAGATGGAAAATGAAGATTATATGCAGCTCAACGCGTTTCCCCGGATGTTTACTGTCCGGCTTCCTCAGGAGCAAGTGTGTGGAGTGAGCTCTGGGCTCAGTTTAAATAGCAGAGAGCTAATTGCTCATTACATGCATCTGTGCGTCAGTGCTCAGGTTTAAAATATAAAAGATACAAATACATTGGAATAAGTAGAATGAGAACCGTCTGGATTTAATATTAAAATAAAAAAATGATATAGGAGGCAGCAAATATGAAATACACATGGTTAAATACCCATTTAGAAAATATTTCGAAAATAAACACATAGTATTAACCTATGACCTATAGGTCACATGATCGCTTGTCAGTGTAGATAAAATCTAGGAAAGCTGAATCAATACATTATAAGTACATTATAATTTGAGTATGGGGGAAGTACCTGGTGCCGGATGGAGCATACAAGAGACCACCGCCCGCCGCCGATTGCCGGTATCGGCGAAATGGGAGAGGGTCCACACGCATGTCTCCTCCGGCGTCTGAAGCGTTGCTAAGAAACGACGTGAGTATGACGCGACAACGTGTCGCGTCACTCAGCGTCGTACAGCAACTTAGCCTGCGTCCCGCCCGCCGCCCAGCATAACAGGCAAAGATACGTCAGCCCGATCACGTGGGGATATACACGTATGCGGTTCACCTTGTTGCTGAGTAACGGGAAGGGACGCAAGCTTGGTAGATGTATCATACCATTCAGGAGAAATCCACCACGAGGGATTCAACAGGATACAGCCCCCAGTGACTCTTACGCATAAAGGAGGGGTTAGATGACATAGAAATTGGATAGATATACACTTTTGTCAACATGAAGATATTCGTATATTGTAGAATAATAATAATAGTTATCCTTATGTAATAGACATAAATCTCTGTCTATTACATAAGGATAACTATTATTATTATTCTACAATATACGAATATCTTCATGTTGACAAAAGTGTATATCTATCCAATTTCTATGTCATCTAACCCCTCCTTTATGCGTAAGAGTCACTGGGGGCTGTATCCTGTTGAATCCCTCGTGGTGGATTTCTCCTGAATGGTATGATACATCTACCAAGCTTGCGTCCCTTCCCGTTACTCAGCAACAAGGTGAACCGCATACGTGTATATCCCCACGTGATCGGGCTGACGTATCTTTGCCTGTTATGCTGGGCGGCGGGCGGGACGCAGGCTAAGTTGCTGTACGACGCTGAGTGACGCTACACGTTGTCGCGTCATACTCACGTCGTTTCTTAGCAACGCTTCAGACGCCGGAGGAGACATGCGTGTGGACCCTCTCCCGTTTCGCCGATACCGGCAATCGGCGGCGGGCGGTGGTCTCTTGTATGCTCCATCCGGCACCAGGTACTTCCCCCATACTCAAATTATAATGTACTTATAATGTATTGATTCAGCTTTCCTAGATTTTATCTACACTGACAAGCGATCATGTGACCTATAGGTCATAGGTTAATACTATGTGTTTATTTTCAAAATATTTTCTAAATGGGTATTTAACCATGTGTATTTCATATTTGCTGCCTCCTATATTATTTTTTTATTTTAATATTAAATCCAGACGGTTCTCATTCTCCTTATTCCAATGTATTTGTATCTTTTATATTTTAAACCTGAGCACTGACGCACAGATGCATGTAATGAGCAATTAGCTCTCTGCTATTTAAACTGAGCCCAGAGCTCACTCCACACACTTGCTCCTGAGGAAGCCGGACAGTAAACATCCGGGGAAACGCGTTGAGCTGCATATAATCTTCATTTTCCATCTCTGAAAGTGATGCCCCATCTCCCACAGACGTCCATTATCTCCTAAAAATCTCTCTATTGGATTACAAATTCTTTTTGGGACTCCAGCCAGTTCCTAATCATCCAGTCCTTACAAGGAGAAGACGCCAAATAGGGAGAATCTTACCTGCTTTTCCATCCAAGTCATCTGCAATGGGACTTTGTCATCACCATTCTTCAGGTGTTTCCTTATAATACACCCCAATCTACAGATGGTAATATCACCTACTTATATTTCTTATTCCACAAGTGTGGAGCTCCGCAATACTCATCAAGCATCTTGTGCTCATTTTATAATCCCAATTTCATCATTATTATTAACTTTATGTGTTTATTATTTTTCTTGATTGTTTTTATATATGTGTAAATTAAATTTGTAATATTTTTGAGATACCGTCTGGTCTTTCTAATTATTCAGCCAGCGCTGGCACACTACCTTTTTTCTCCTAGAACCAGAGATATCAGCCTTCTAGCAGCCGGTCCCTGCTCCAGCTCCAAACGACTGGTGTACAGTTTTATATTTTTTTCAATGGATTGCTCTGGCTCCTGATCTCTGATCCCCAAGTCCCCAGCACCTCCTGAAAGTTGGGACTCTAGGTTTTTATACTATTGAAGGCCTAAGAAATCTATTTCCAGATAATGGCGATATCTGCAGTCAAACAAGCTGCACTTCCACTGCAAAATTACGAATATTAAGCCCACTCCATTATCCAACCCTCCCCTGCGTATAAAACGGGATGCAGTGTAAATCCCGGCGTTCAAAATCCCGACGCCGGTATCCCGACACTTTCTCCCTCCGTGGGTGTCCAAGACACCCTCGGAGGGAGAATAAATTAGTGGGCCGAGCGTAGTGAGGCACCGGGCCTGCTGCGTGGCGAGTGCAGTGAGCCCGCAAGGGGGGGCGATCCACGTCCCCCCCCTTGTCGGGATTTCGGTGGTCAGGATTCCGGCGTCGGGATTTTGAACGCTGGGATTTAATACTAAATCCTATAAAACACCTCCTACCTCCCTGGAAGTCATTTACAAGGGACCCTTCATTCAGCTCAGTGCCCCCTTCCGCACGCTAGTGTTCACCCTCCCACCACCTTTGCAGTAAAGGAATAATTAGCAGAAGTTACTGCTCCAGGTCCTACATGTTGAATGGAAGATAGAGCATACCTCCCAACAGTCCCGATTTTAGCAGGACAGTCCCGATTATTAGGGCCTGTCCCTCCCGTGGCCGGCAATGTCCTGTGGTGAGGGGGGCTGTTGGGAGTCCCCCCTGTCGGCTGCTAAGCAGCGGGGAATAAATGCTGTACGCATGCGCACAGCGTCTATTCCCGCGGGCTGGGGGCATGGCTAGAGGCTCATAGAGCCTCTGGGTCATGCCCCCATAGCGGCAAAATGGGGGCGTGGCCTCGCGCGCGGGGGGGGGGGCGCGAGTATAGGCCATTACGTCCCACCTCCGGCACATCCTAAGTTGGGAGGTATGGATAGAGCACCCCCTGCCACCCGTGGGACATCAAAGCTGCTGCTGATAGCACCCCTCACCCCTAGGAGGGGAGATTGGGTAAGGGCCCCAGTGCATTGCTTTGCCCAGGGGTCCACACTGCTGTTAAGACGGCTCAGCCCGGGGGCAGTGGCGGGCTGGGTTGGGGGCAGTGTAATTTAAGTGTTGGAATGCCGTCTCTGACTGCAGGACATATGCAGAGGAAGGATGCCGCTGCTCAGCAGCTAAAGACATAGGGCCAGATGTACCAAGCTACAAAAGTGATAAAATGGAGAATGATAAACAACCAGCCAATCAGCTCCTGCCTGTTATTTTTTAAACTCAGCCTGTAACATGACACATAGGAGCTGATTGGCTGGCTGTTTATCACTCTCCATTTCTCACTTTTTTGAATCTTGATAAATCTGTCCCATAGGGTGGTAGGAACTAACAAAAAATGGCTGCCCCCATAGCAGGCTACATAAAGATGGCCGCTGTTCACCAATGAGAAGCCAGGATTTCTTTCCCAGCACCTCGGCTAAAAGTAAAACAGGGGGCGGGGCTTATCGGCACTTGTGGTTTTGGAAGAGAGGGGCAGCTGCCTGATAAAGGTTTTCTGCAGCCCCTGGACTCGATCTAGAAGATAAAGGTCAGATGATGTTGTCGATGAGAGAAAAGTGAGAGGTGGGCTGAGGGAAGCATGTGCAGGGCAAGCAAAAGTGTAATGTGTGTAAAGTATGTATGAGAAGCAGGTGTAAGTCCAGGGGTAGTGTAGTGTGTGTACAGTATGTGTGAGAAGCAGGTGCAAGTCCAGGGGTAGTTTAGTGTGAGAAGCAGGATTTGCCGTAGTGTGTGTGTGAGAAGCAGGTTGGTATAGTGTGTGGGGTTAGAGTTGGTATAGTGTTAGCAGGTGCATGGTTAGTGGTAGTGTTGTGTGTTCATAAAGCAGGGTAAGGTGGAGTGGGTCCAGGGTGGGGTAGTGTAGTGTGTGCGGGGTTATGGTTAGCACCTGTCCTGTGCCCAGACCATGTAACTTTGTGCAATACTGGAGAAGAGAACCTGAGGAGGAGGACAGCACTACAGAAAGTGAGTAATTAAGGACAAATGAAGTTTATTGGAAACCTCCAATTACTTAATTAGTCATTAGAGGTGTCCAGAGGTTCCAGACAGCTTTTATTAAAATATGAAATTTGGACTTGCTAAAAATAAACTTGCACCCAACTGAGTATAAAAAAAATCTTGCATCTGTGTTTGCACCCCACTGGTTCAAGATTATTTTTGTAAACTCGCACCCAATTGCTGTTTAAACCACACCCACATTACATAAGTCACGCTCCAACATTACTGTCACCCCTATTTTTGCACTGCATTTTTTCCGTGAAAAGCTGGGCCACTTACCAACGCCTGACCCCCAGGCTGAAAATTGCCAGCCAGCCTCTGCCTGGGGGTCAGCAATGTATATAGGTGGCGGTGCAGATTCCCCGAGCAGTGACCATTCACGGCCGCCTAAACCCCACCCACGAACTTCCTGTGCTCCTGCCTGGCTGCAGCGGCACAGAGCTGTCCCGCCTGCATGTGCGACCTGGGAGTTGGGCTGGCTGTTTGCAGGCTGTGCAGTAGTTGGGGTAGGCATTTACAATTTTATAAAGACACTAGGTGATTCATCGCGCCCTACGGGCGCACTTCACTCCGGCGTAAGGGGCTACGTCCCTTAATTTGTGAACATTTGTATTGTGAGAAATATGGTTAGAATTGTATGAAAGATGCCCTGTATTGCAGCTTCTGGCAGTGGGTGAGGGTCCAGCGTGGCAGCACAGGAGTACCGGACGGTGGCCCTGAGTCAGTGTCTCCTCCTACTGGGTGGGAGTTAGGGTGCATGAGAGCAGGAGGCTGGGATATGAGGCATGATAGGGGTATGTGGGCAACACAGCGTCAGCGATTACCCAGTGGTGGAAGTTACGGTTCAGGAGAGCAGGAAGCTGGGTAGTGATAGGGGTGTGTGGGCATACGGGGGACTAAAGAGGGTGGTGGACACTGTGCAGCTTCTGCCAGTGGGTGAGGGTCCAGCGTGGCAGCACAGAAATACAGGAGTCAGTGTCTCCTCCGACTGGGTGGGAGTTAGGGTGCATGAGAGCAGGAGGCTGGGCGGTAAAGCATGATAGGGGAATGTGGGCAACACAGGGTGAGCGGGTCTCCACTGGCGGAAGTTACGGGGCAGGAGAACAGGAGGCAGGGCAGTGTCCTCCCACATTGATGGCAAAAGTATTCAACATCGGCCATAAACCATCGATTATTTGAAAATCATTGATGGTCGATGGGCATCCCTAGAACTGGAGGAGGGTGGGGGACAGTATGCAGCTCCCGGCAGTGGGTGAGCGTCTCCTCCCACTGGGAGGGAGTGAGCGTGCATGAGAGCAGGAGGCTGTATAATAGTGGTATGTGGGCAAGACATTGATAAAAGTTGTGGTGCTGGTGCAGAGGGCAGTGGGGAAACCTGCAGTGCGGCAGCCAGGGCCGGATTTCCCACCTAGGGGCGGTACCTGCTTGTGGTGGTACAGGATCCCCCATTGTCACGGGGGTACGTGAAATGCGGGAGCGGGGGCCGCGGTGGTCCGCTGGGGGGTGGAATTGCCGGAAGGGGGTCTGCAAATTGCGGGAGGGGGGGTGGTGTGTGGGGATCCGCGGGAGGGGGCGGGGGTCCGCAAATCGTGGGCGGGGGGGCTTGAATCGTGGGAAGGGGGGTCCGCAAATTGCGGGAGGGGGGTTGTTGGGGTTAGTGAATTGCGGGAGGGGGGGTTGCGGAGGTCCGTGAATTGCGGGAGGGGCGCGTGGGGTGCCGTGAGTCAAGGGGGGGGTGGTGCGGGGGTCCGTGAATCACGGGAGGGGTCATGAATCGCAGGAGGCGGGGGTCGTGGGGGGGCTGCGAATCGCAGGAGGGGGGGTGTGGGGGGTTGCCGTGAATTGCATGAGGGGGGCGTGAATCAAGGGAGGGTGGGCGCAGGGGGGTGGTGCGGGGGTCCGTGAATCGCGGGAGGGGGCATGAATCGCGGGAGGGGGGGTCGTGGGGGGTTCCGAATCGCAGGAAGGGGGGTGCCGTGAATTGCGTGAGGGGGGCATGAATCGTGGGAGGGGGGGTCCCCGAATGTGTGAATTACGGGGCGGTCGCAAATCGCGAGAGGTGCCGAGGGGGCCCGCAAATCGCGGGAGGGGGGCGCTACGGGGGGTTCCGTGAATCGCGGGAGGGGGCGGCGCGAATTGCGGGAGGGGGGTGCCGTGAATCGCGGGAGGGGGGGTCGCGGGGGGCCCTTTTAATGCCGGGAGGGGGGGTCGCAGGGGTCCCGCGAATCGCGGGAGGGGAGGATGCAGGGGTCCTGCGAATCGCGGGAGGGAGGGGTCGCTGGGGTCCCGCGATTTGCGGGAGGGTCGCGGAGGTCCCGCGTTTCGCGGGAGAGGGTGGTCGCGGAGGTCCAGCGAATCGCGGGAGGGGGTGGTCGGGTCTGGGACGGATATTAGACAGCACTTACATCGACAGCCATTACATCGACACCATTAGTTCGACAGCTCAATAGGTCGACATGGTTTTAGGTCGACATACCATTAGGTCGACATGTCATTATGTCGACAGCTCACGGGGGTCCTGGCAGAGGGTAGGGATGTGCAGGAGTAATGGTGGCTGTGGAGTAATGGTGGGTGGTGGGCGTGTACTGTAGCCCTGGCTGGGCGGGGGGAGGTGATGTCAAGGGGGTGGAACGTCAGACACATGAAAGTGAAACTGTTCTACACAGGAACGTTCTCCACAGGGGTTGAGTGACAGATCTGGCTAAATGGTACTTATGAGTTATCCGGGCGCCCGATTTCTAAATCGGGTCGGATCGGGCACATCGCATCGCATCGCATGCGACCATCGGATGCGATGCGATGCGATGCGATGACCCGATTTTTCCATAGGAATCAATGTTAAAATGGACAGAGTCCATTTTAACATGGAATTCAATGGGAAAAAGGGGTCCTTTTCATACCCCTACTATCCAAGTGGGCATGGAGTTGGATATAAACCTGTGGCGAGCGTAGCGAGCCACCGCGCCCGAAGCGTGGCGAGCGGACACAGAATACCGTCCCCTCGCGGGGCTCGCTTCGCTCGCCACGCTTCGGGCTCGGTGGCTCGCTACGCTCGCCACAGGTTTATATCCAACTCCATGCCCACTTGGATAGTAGGGGTATGAAGAGGACCCCTTTTTCCCATTGAATTCCATGTTAAAATGGACTCTGTCCATTTTAACATTGATTCCTATGGAAAAATCGGGTCATCGCATCCGATGGTCGCATGCGATGCGATGCGATATCGTATCGCATCGCATCTGATTGTATGCCTTAACTTAAGGCATACAATCAAAAAATCGGGCGTCCAGATAACTCATAAGTACCGGCTAAATATATAAGAGATGATTGTACACTAATTGATACCCACCCCTAGTTGTAGCTTCTTCCACCTATGCCCCCCACCATCCACCTATGCTCACTGGGAGAGGGGGGCCCTGACAGTTTTGTCAGTCCCGAGCACCACGGTTTCTGATGGCAGCCCTGATGCTCACCCGGGCTCCTCGATTTCATAGCAAAGTGTTGAGCCCTGCTTTATACTGTATGGTAATGTAGGCTATAAGACCTCGGAACACATGATCGATAAGACGCCTGTTGTGATGTCCCATCGCATCTGACTGCATCGTGGTCCTAAGTGTGTTTTTTTTTTTTCAGCACCCGATGGCGCATGCCATCTGCAATGCCACATTGGGTGCTGGAAGAAGGCTGGCGGCGGTGGAGTGCAGCGCTGTGAAGGAGCGCTGCCAGCCCTCCTGCGCCCCGCTCCCCGAACCCGCCATCAGCACTATGGCCGCCGATTGCATTGCAAGCTATCGCATTTGGTTAAAGACCACATGCAATTACATAGATATTATATGCAGAACATAAGAAATCGCAAATCGCGTCGTTGGTCCCATTCAACCTGCATACGATCCATTGATTTTTCATACAGATGCGGTACAAATTGTATGCAATATTGCTTTAATGTATGGGAAGTGTTACGGTTTGCTGGGGCTCCTGACATACTCTGAGGCCTGTTAGGGGGACCCCTGGGGCAAGCTTTTGGCAACCACCCGCTCCATGCAGACATCGTATGCCTGCATTCGCATGGGGACGCTCAGCGGTTTTCTGGGCGCACCCACCTTTTTTGTGGGCACGCCAGCCCCCTGCCCCATCCTGCTGTGTGCGAACGCCTCGTATAATTCCTATGCAGGAGGGAATAGCCCCATCAGTAAGGTGATGGCTTCTAGTGCAATAGGTGAAGTGTTCGAATCCTAGTTGTCAAACTTGTTACATATATGTTTATTATAGAGACAGTATATGTACAGAGACTAGAGGGGGGAACCGGCACAGAAACAATAACCCCGGCTAGCAATTACCTAATTAAGTTAATGAAATGGTATAAAATATGAACGAATACAATCTGTGGCACTGAGATGGGGCAGCAACTACCTACCCATGTGTTATCAACCTGGGACCAAATGTACACAAATGAGAATAAACAGGTATAGCGCCCCACTTTTAGGGTCAAACACAAGGGTACAATAATACTCTTCCGTATGGGTGTATATCCAAGGGTTTGTCTGCAAAACTTTCCCTCCGTACGGAACCTGCAATAAAACCTAAAAGAAAAACAATGTGTTGTCCAATTTTTAGTGTGAAAGTCCACTCCCCATGAGGTTTCCCGAAGAATATGGCCTCTTCACAACCCTCTTTTTCCATGTGATCTGCCTTGCTGATTTATTACTGGTTCACCACGTGCTACCAATCATATAGTATTCGTACATGTACAGTATGCTTACATGCAAACAGTAAATGTCAAACACATCAAGGCTTCTTTTCAAATTGGTGTTCTTACTTGTATGCTTACATTCATATGTATAGGACTCCTCACATTAAGGTATCTTTTATCATACACTCGGGAATTTGGCCACCTAGAGATTTGCTCTATTACATGGGTTTTCACCTGTGTAAAAGGGTCGATCCGGGGCTACAAATGCAAGGTTATTCGGCCGGCGCTGTCTGTAACTAGTATTACACTATTGTGCGTTCATTTCCAGTTCTCTATCGCCATCTACTGACAACACGCACACCTTGTTTCTTTCATTCCTGGAGAAGGGTATACGGTCATAGGGTATACTCAGCAAAGGTTGACACCTGAAATAGGTGCCTAAGGTCGACAATGGCTGGGTAGACAGTCAAAAGAGCGACATGGGTTTTTCACTTTATTTTTAAGCCTACATGCTCTACCATCCACTAGGTCGTGAAGGGGAAAATGGAGTAGTGTGCCCCGAAGCATGGCGGGCGGACGCAGTACACTTAGACGGTGTCAACTCTGTCAACATTCGTGACAAAATAAGTGAAAAACCCTTGTTGACCTTTTGACTGTCAGCCTAGCCATTGTTAACCTAATGCTTGTGTTGACCTTAGGCATGTCGACCTAAGCCATGTGTACCTTCAGTGGTCGACACAATGGCCCATACCCTGGAGAAGATGCTTGACATTTTGCAGCACCACAGTTATTTCCAGAACCGTGCACTTTACAGCTCTTCGATCCCATACCTCCCAACTTTTGCTCTGAAACAATGTGTGGCCATCAAAACGGTGAGGTTCGCCGCTATATACAGTGGGCTCGTTGCAGTGGCGGAACTATAAAATTTGCTCCCCCAAGCCAAAAAAGTTACCCCCCCCCCCAAATATGGCTCCCAGTTTTAACAGTAAAAATGTGCCCCACTAACCGATATTTTAAAATGTGTGGCCTTGCTTCAAGAGGTAATGCCCTTTACAAAAATACCACACACTGCAAATTCCCATTAACAATATGTCACCCATCGTAATGTCCCTTAAACATTATGCCACACACCGTAATGTCCATTACACATTATGCCACACATCGAAGTGACCATTACACAATATGCCAGGCAAATTTTCGTAAAATAGGGACAGTGCGTGCCAAAAATTTACGTTATTACTGTTAAAATTTACACCGTTATTACTATTACACGTCACACGCCCATTGCATAGTATACCGTATGCCATAATGACCATTGCCAAACGTTATGCCGCACACCGTAATGCCCATTACACATTATACCAAGCACCATAATGCCCATTACACGTTGCGCCTCAGACCGTGATGACCATTACACATTACGCCTCACAGCATGATGCCCATTACACATTAAGGGGTTTATTCTAGTTCATTCTTTCTGACAAAATCCTTCTTAGATGGACAAAACCATGTGCACTGCAGGGGGCAGATGTAACATGTGCAGAGAGAATTAGATTTGGGTGAGTTATTTTGTTTCTGTGCAGGGAAAATACTGACTGCATGATTTCACACTTCAATATAGATCTCACTTTGAAGAAAAACCCCACCCAAATCTAATTCTCTCTGCACAAGTTACATCTGCCCCACCCGCAGTGCACATTGTTTTGTCCATCTAAGAAGGATTTTGTCAGAAAGAATGGACTAGAATAACCCCCTAAGTCACACACTGTGATGCCCATTACACATTATTTGACACACGCTGTAATGTCCATTACATATTATACCACACACCATAATGACTATTACATATGATACCACATAATTGTCGCTTACCTACATGTTAATTGCTAGTGGTTTCATGCTTGATGCCAGGGCTTTCATGCTCAATGCTAGGTCCTTCACACTCGATACCATGGGGAATTGCATGCTCCTAGGGCTCAGGAGGACTCTTGGACAGCACACACAAGGCTGGAGCTTGGAGCACAGTAGCACTGGACCCCCCCCCCTGGTGTGTCGTGGGGGTGAGAGCAGGTGTGGTGATGGGGGTACTGTGGTGACAGGGGGCTGTGAGGTGAAGGAGGTGAGAGCGGGTGTGGTGAGGTGACAGGGCGAAAGGGGATGAGGTGATGTGGGGTGAGAGGGGAAGAGGAGAGGCTAGGGAGAGGAGGCAGGCCTCTTTCTTTTACTAGCATAGGCTCACAGGGCTCGCCAACACCCATGCAAGTCTCCATCTCCCTCTCCCCTCCGCTGCTGCAGATGTCCAGCAGAGCGTGTCCCCGGGGACCCACTCATTTTGTGAAAGTGAGTCCCTGGTCTGCAACTTAGAGTAAAATAGGCACTATAGCACATATGTGTGGTCACTGGGCCCCGGTGTATGCAGAGGACAGGTATTGTACGTAAGTAATTACACACAGGCTGAACATGCTCCTCTCACCCCCACCCCCTGATATCACTGTGTCACCTACATGACATCTGTCACCCAGCCTGGCTGAGATGCACATCTATTGAATACAGGCTGGTGTGGCAGATGTCATGGCTCTGATATTTGTGCACTCCACCTCTTTGCATGGTGCACCCATGCCACACTGACCTGCGTATGTTGCCCGCAGCACCTGCTTTAGCAGCCGCAGACAGGGGACAGAGTCATGTGTGTCCGGCGGAGAGCGGCTGCTAACATCCCGGACCGCCCCCTCCGTAAAGCAGCCATCCCTGTTAATCACATATTTAAGGCAGCCAACCCAGTGCGGACTGTCAGGGGGTTGCGGCTTCTTGGCTCTCAGGAGAGGTGGGTGGACCTAACATCCTAACCTCGAACAGAAAGCGCTAGCATGCTGCACTGCGGGAGCCCAGACACCCTGTCTCAGCTCTTGCTATCACTTCCTGCTGTGCGCGGTCAGCCTGATGTGTGAGGTGTTGGTGCTCCGGGCTCTATAAAAAAAAATGCAGTGCTTGACCGGTCATTACGGTGCCGGCGACCACCACAGACCCGGCTGGCTCCTCCAAGCCGCCGTGGGGTCTGCCACACGGTGGCTACGCCACTAGTTTGTTGCATTTGCAGTGAACCTCGCTGTTCCGGGGATCCTTGCAGTCCTCTGGCAGCGAGGATTTCCCCAAAATGTTGAATACAGCGAGGGGGCTGGACAGCGAAGATGGATTTTCCTCGCCAAAAAAGCCACCCTCACCGTCCAAACCCCCGCTCGCCGAGCAACATTGAATACACCCCATGGTATGACGTGCCTCTCAGATGTTACTTGGTGGGACTGCTATACTAATACTGGTGCCTTTTCTTGTGTTTCCCTCCTATGTCCCTATAGATTGTAAGCTTGCAGCAGGGCCCTCCTACCTCCAAGTCTGTCTGTTGTTACCCAGTTAGTTCTATCACTGTCTACAATTGTAATGCGCAACGAAATCTGCTGCGCTATATAAGAAACTGTAAATAAATAAATGTAGCATTGCACCTCCATGCCTTTAGGTGTCACTGTCACAATCTCCCTGACATGCCTTTTCAGAAGTAGGCAAGTACAAGACATTCAAGTTTGTATTACCATCACACAGAAAGATGAGGAGTTCAAACCGTAACAGGAACGATGGCTGTCTTAACAGCATTTTGGGCCCTAGGCAAAGCAATGTACTAAGGCCCCTACTTTAGTTTAAAGAAAAATCATAACTTCCCATTGTGTCTCTCTACATCCAATCAGCCATCCAGAAATTAGCATGCTTATAGCCATTAACTGGCTGCAGGCAATGGCACATTAAGAGAGGAGGAGGCCCGTGGGGCCCTAGGGCAGCTACCCAGTAAGCTTATGCGTTAAGATGGCCCTGCAGGAATACCAACAAATGCAACCATGTTCGGACAATACGTAATTATTACTTTTTTTGGTACTTATGTAATATCTGTGCTCCCCTTTTTCTTATGAGACCGCGTCCACTCGCCACGCTTCGGGCACGGTGGCTCGCTGCGCTCGCCACACTATATAAAATCAACTCCATGCGTAGTTGGATAGTAGGGGTATGAAAAAAGGGGGTGCATTTAACATGGGAGCCCAGATAATACAGAAGTACCCTTTTTTTTCTTGAACTTCCTGCAAAAATAGCTGCAAGTCTGTGTTCCTGTTACAGTATATTGTTTTTTGTGTCAAATAGAACAAGGTTTCACGTTACCACTAGATGGCAGCAAATATTTACTCTGCAGAGAGCCAATGTTTTATGCACAGTGCAATTGTGTTATATACAGTATGCTGATGTTTTTTTAAGGTAATGTCGTTGTTTTTTTTTTTTTTCCTATGTATTTGTGATCCAGACTTTCTTAGACTTGTCAAATGCTGTCTCCTTTATGATGCTCTGAGGTGAAAACAAACAACCCTTAAAATGACAATGGATGGGAGTCAGCAGCCTGTGGTTCCCATGGCGATTGAGGGAAGCAACTGTTTTATACCTGTGTGCTGTAATTCTTCTAGGGAACTACTCCATCTGAGAGAGAACATGCATTGTATCCTGGTGCGTGTATTAAAAATGAACTTTTATTATTGCATCTCTAAAAAAAATAAAAGTTAATTTTTAATACACGCATCCTACTCTGCCACACTCTCTTCCTATCCCGAATTGTTATACTAGCATTGACTGTCAACTTAGGGGCGTCTCCATAGTGTTCTTTGGGGTGTTTCCCTCCATCAACTTTCTCCTATCTACTTTTCTGAACTGAGATTACGTTTATCAATCTCCAAACAAAGAGTGCCCCAACCAAAAGAGTCTTTCTTCTTCCTTTTGAAAATACCCCAATCACTCTCAAGGGTGCACCTCCACCATCACTAATTATTTGAGTAAAACAGTACTCTCCCATAAGACATTACTGGTGGATTTTTCAAAATTGTTATTTGTATATACCTGACTCAAACATTAACCTGTGCACTGGTCTACCCTCTCATCCCCATTTCCCCTGATATCTAGGGTCATTAGGTCGACAGTCATTTGGACGACAGGGTCATTAGGTCGACATGGGGAAGGTCGACAGTCAAAAGGTCGGCATGGGGGTCTTTGACTGTTTTTTGAGCCAACATGTGCCGATAGGCGGTATTTCATACCCTATTCGGGTAAAAAAAAAAAATTTAACCCCTTCCCGACATATGACGTACATTTACGTCATATGTCGGTTGCGGGGGAATCAAGCCAGCTCACGGAGTGAGCTGGCTTGAAAGAGAGCAGGTAATGGCTGTATATTACAGCCAGGCACCTGCTCTCACGGCCACGAGCGGCGAGTTCGCCGATCGTGGCCGTTTAACCCTTTAAGCACCGCGGGCAAAGCGCCCGCAGTGCTTAAATAGCTGATCGGAGGGGGGGCGCCCCCCTCCGGCGCCGATCGGGGCCCCCCGCGGCGAGATCGGAGGGTGCCGATCGGTTGCCATGGTAGCCAGGGGTCTAATGTAGACCCCTGTGCTGGCCGTGTCAGTATTCCTATTACATCCTGCCTGAGGCAGGATGTAATAGAAAGTGCTGAAAATCACTATGTTCAGCCATAGAGCTCTATGGCTGAACCTAGTACAGGCGATCGCGCCCCCTAGTGGTCAAGTACACTAGGGGGCCTTGTAGTAAAAGTAAAAAAAAAAAAATAAGTTTAAAAATAAAAAAAAAAATAAAAAAATATTAAAAGTTCAAATCACCCCCCTTTCCCCATTTCACAAATAAAAATAAAAAAAAAATAAACATATTTGGTATCGCCGCGTTCCTAAAAGTCCGATCTATTAAAATATAACATTAGTTATCCCGCACGGTTAAAGGCGTAAACGGAAAATAATTCCAAACGCCAAAACTACGTTTTTTGGTCGCATCGCGTACCCAAAAAAAATAACTAAAAGAGATCAGAAAGTCGCCCATATCCCATAATGGTATTAATTAAAAAGTACACTTCAGCCTGCAAAAAATGAGCCCTCACCCAGGTCCGTAGGTGGAAAAATAAAAAAGTTATAAGCCGCAGAACATGGCGACGCGACGCAAATTCGAAAAACCGTAAAAGTTGCTATTTTTTTTTTTTGGTATCACCAGAATCGTAACGACCCATAGAATAAAGATAACCCATCATTTTAAACGAACTATGAACTCCAAAAAAAGCGTAACCAGCGCAAAATTGTGGAATGGCGTTTTTTTTTTTTTTACCCCACATTGAATTATTTCCTGATTCCCCAGAATATTATACGGTATAGTAAATGGTACCATTACAAAGTACAACTTGTCCCGCAAAAAAAAAGCCCTCATGTGTCTATATAGCCGGAAAATTAAAAAAGTTACGCTTATTTGAACGCAAGGAGGAAAAAAAAAAAAAATTAACACAAAAGGCAATGTCGGGAAGGGGTTAAAATGGCAACTTTTTCACTGTCGACCTAATGACCCTGTCAACCTAACCCATGTCGACCTTTATTCATGTTGACCTTTCTGCATTTTGACCTTAAGTCATGTCGACCTTAAGCCATGTTGACCTAGTGGTGTGGACCTAATGATCCATACTCGATAGAGAAACACCACCACCCTAATAATTTCTATGGAGACTGGGCTCATACTGGGGCCGGGCCTGGCCTGTCTCTGATGGCCTGTCTCTGATGGCCTGTCTCTGAAGTGTAAACTAAAAAAGAATGGACAAGCGCCTAGGGCACCTCATCCTGCTGTGGAACTATACATCTCAGCATGCCCTAACAAAAAAAAAAAATCTGTAGCAGAGCATGCTGGGACGGGTAGTTCCACAGTAGCTGGGGGGCCACCGGTTGCCTACCTCTGTTATAGGTTCTGACAAATTAACTTTTTATGAATTTACAATTTTAGAAAAGACAGAGGCAGGAACTAGGCGACCTTTTATCTGGATTTCTGTTTATCTATATAAAAACAATGGCGCGGATTTAGCACCGAGTGTTATTGTTATTATCACTCGTCATGAATGATAAATAGGGCTCCAACAGTTGACTACTTTTAAAAAATTGTAACAAAAATAAATTTAGTGCCATAAATGTCCTCAGGGAGTCGCCAGAGGACAGGTACAGGTGGGAGGGGCAGAGTACTGCTGCCCGGAGCTGTGGTTCATGTCACTGCTGTGGGCGGACACAATGAGATGAATCGCAGTAAATGATGTCATCAGTACCTCTGAACCAACCACTATGGAGGGGGGGGGGGCTTGGACTTCTCTCTCGGAAGATGGCATATGGATTCCTTCTAAAGACTTGAACCTGCCTGGGATCATCTCCTCATTCTGGAAGCAGTGTCAGACTGGTATGGGTGATTGGGTTGACACTATGAAGGTCGACCACTGAAGGTCGACACATGAAATAGGTCAACATGGCTAAGGTCAGAAGGTCTGGGACCAGAAGGTCGACACAAGCATTATGTTGACAATGGAAAGATCGACAGTCAAAAGGTCAACATGATTTTTTTTTTTTTGTCACGAATTTCAAGGTACGTGGACCTGGACACCGTATCAGTGTACCGCGTCCCCTGGCATGGCTCGCCATAGTTTGGGCACTTCACTCCCTGAGGCTCTCGACAGCCTCCTGGACTCGGGGCCAGCCCATGAGCCTGACTTAGTTTAGATGACCCATCCTATTGTACGAAAGGAGATATATCGAACCTTCTAAACAGATTCCAGCTATCATTATCTAGTACATTCCATAATATAATTACTAGAATCTGATTGCTTGGTACCGGCAACAACTCCTACAGTTGTCCTCTTAAGAAGGTTTGATTCACTTCCCCCTTCAGCCAGAGTGGGGGGCAGAGCTTCAGCCCTATCATTCCTTGTACAGTACTTTCAAGCAGTATCTTGGCCGTGAAGGCAAACTCTTTCGGAACATCGGGGACACTCATGATTCTTGGGTGGATAGACAAACAGACAGACGCTTGGAAGAGTAATCAGGTCTACCGGAGGCTGCTCAGCACCACCCACCTCCCAAGTCAATGGGGCAAATCACACTTGCTTGCATCATTGTGGCCCTGCCTCCTTCATGTGCCCAGTAGAATGGGCATCGCATCATGATGCTTCACAGCTATGTATGTTTTTGTTTGCGATGGCAGTGGTTTTTTCCATTCGATGGCGTTACGATGGTCCCACCCCCAGCTGGCCACTCTACAGGTGTTTGCACATGCACAAACGGGACTCTTTTTTTTTGGGGGGGGGGGGCTATTAACTTATTTTGATGTGATGGTCAGTTAACATTCACATAACACATTCAGTAGCAGTGTTGGAATTCACAAGGCCACACCAGAGCAATGTTGGAGTGTTCCGGTAGGTAAGTAACCATTGCCGCAACTCACTGAGTTGGATACTGATTCATGGGGATCAGTTCTTTACCATACCTCCCAACTTTGGCACTTCAGCAATTTTCGGGGGGGGGGGGGGGGCGGCCTAATATGGGGGCGTGACCTATACTCGCGGCTCTTCCGTGAGGCCACGCCCCCATTTTGCCGCTATGGGGGCATGACCCAGAGGCTCTGTGAGCCTCTAGCCATGCCCCCAGCCCCCTGGCTGCGGGAATAGACGCTGTGCGCATGCGCACAGATTTATTCCCCCGCTGCTTAGCAGCTGATGGGGGACTCCCAACAGCCCCCCCACACCGCGGGACACTGCCGCCCGTGGGTGGGACAGCGGGACAGGCCCTGACAATCGGGACTGTCCCGATAAAATCGGGACTGTTGGGAGGTATGCTTTACTATCTATAGATTGTAAGATTGCGAGCAGGGCCCTCCTTCCTCTATGTCGGTTTGTTACTACCCAGTTTGTTTTATCACTGTTTCCAACTGAGATAGCTCAGCCAATCAGAGGGCTGCCCAGTGTTTTAAACACTTCTGCCGCCACCTGACAGACACCCACTAGCGCTACTTCCTGCGCTACATAACGGTGCCCGCTATCTCCCACGCCGTCAGAGGTCCCTCCGGCCCCCTCTTCCCATCCCCATGCTGATCAAAAAGCGTTCCCTCTGCCCCCCACCTGCGGATTGCATTTGAGCATCGCATGTGGTTTTTAGATTCGATAGACATTATGTGCAGCACATAAGATCTTGAGACCTGACATTCGACCGGCGTGTTCGCGCATCTAGTCTAATGACCCCTTAAAAATGCATACAATCATTCGATTGATCGGCCAGATGTGATCGAAATCGAAGGATTGCATGCAATATCTCACAAGTGTATGCATACCTCCCAACTTCTGTGTTGGGGAAGTAGGGACACTCGTGCGGTGAGGGGGTGGGGCGTATGCAAATGAGGGCGCGACTTATGCTAATTAGCCACAACCTCATTTTCATACGAGAATAGACGCTGTGCGCATGCGCACAGCGTCTATTCTATTAGATTGGGGGGTCTCCCAACTGCCACCCCCCGCAGCGGGACAATGCCTGCTGCGGGTGGGACAGCGGGACAGGACCCGAAAATCGGGACTGTCCCGCTGTAATCGTGACAGTTGGGAGGTATGAGTGTATGGGCAGCATAATGCTGATTAGCCTTATATATGCTAATGAGGGGTCTGGAGCTGTTTGCAGGGCCTGTGCGAGTTAATAAGGCTCTAATATCCCCTCTAGAAGCTGCCTTCTGCTTCCCGGTAATTACAGAGAACGCCAGACACTGTGTAGCAGCTGCCTGCTTAGTGCTGCACGTATGAACAAGAAAAGTGCCCATCGCAGCTCTCACCCTCTCCCTGCCTTCCAATAACAGACATTTCTCTGGCTTCTGTACACATGGAAAGGTGCTATGCACGAACAGACCATGGCGGTGTGCATCCCTGACGCTGAGCGTGCTATGTACCAGGGTCCAGAAGTGTTACCGGGGACAACAGCCCCATATAGAACTCATAGATTCCACTATGGCCAGAGCCAGCCAGCATATAAAAATCAAAGGATGATTTTTATTTTTTAAACAATCTTTTATTGTGGTATAATACACAGCACAAGGCAGATAAATGAATAATCACGTCATCTAACACTGAGGCATGATATACGAAGAGGTAGTGGCAACACAATGCTAGATATTGGGATTAGAATATAATTAGGGGTAGGACGAGTAGGATAATTGGTGTGGCAGACTGACAAGGGGTGGTGGTTCCAGGGAAATGTGTGTAGGAGGAGGGGGGTAGGGCGGTGATATATAGTACGCCAGAGGGTCTATTTTAGATGTGACTGATAATAGGTCACCTATAGCAGCGTTGCTATAGGTGACCGTTCAGCTGTTTGTAAGTTTGTACTTTGGGTCTGATGCTGAGTCGCACGCAAGGGCGATCATCCCGGGGGCCAGAAGCAGATGCATCTACTGCATTTTCATGTGTAAGTGGCCTGCATCTCCAGACTCAGACGGTCAGCAATAGAAAGGTATCAGAACACAGCTTACTGCGTATAGGGCTCACAGCCATAGACTAGTCAGCGTGCCCATGCTGAACCCCGTCCACCACCAAAACTGCTAAGTCTGAATCAAGGAGGTGTTCATTTTATTAGGTGGAAGGCCAGATGCATGTCTCTCATTTAACTGGGGAAGAGATGACACCAGGGTGCACAGACAGGGCTGGGGGATTGGGGGCAGGCAGGACTGGAGAAGTGAAGTCAGACCGTACTGGAGGAGCAAAGGCAGACCGTACTGGAGGAGCAAAGGCAGACAGTACTGGAGGAGCAGAGGCAGACAGTACTGGAGGAGCAGAGGCAGACAGTACTGGAGGAGCAAAGGCAGGCAGTACTGGAGGAGCAAAGGCAGACAGTACTGGAGGAGCAAAGGCAGACAGTACTGGAGGAGCAAAGGCAGACAGTACTGGAGGAGCAGAAGCAGACAGTACTGGAGGAGCAGAGACAGACAGTACTGGAGGAGCAGAGGCAGACAGTACTGGAGGAGCAGAGGCAGACAGTACTGGAGGAGCAGAGGCAGACAGTACTGGAGGAGCAGAGGCAGACAGTACTGGAGGAGCAGAGGCAGACAGTACTGGAGGAGCAGAGGCAGACAGTACTGGAGGAGCAGAGGCAGACAGTACTGGAGGAGCAGAGGCAGACAGTACTGGAGGAGCAGAGGCAGACAGTACTGGAGGAGCAGAGGCAGACAGTACTGGAGGAGCAGAGGCAGACAGTACTGGAGGAGCAGAGGCAGGCAGTACTGGAGGAGCAGAGGCAGGCAGTACTGGAGGAGCAGGAGCAGGCAGAAGTGGAGGACCAGAGGACAGACAGTACTGGAGGACCAGAGGACAGACAGTACTGGAGGACCAGAGGACAGACAGTACTGGAGGACCAGAGGACAGACAGTACTGGAGGACCAGAGGACAGACAGTACTGGAGGAGCAGGGGCAGACAGTACTGGAGGAGCAGAACCAGACAGTATTGTAGGAGCAGAGACAGACAGCACTGCAGGAGCAGGAGAAGACAGTACTGGAGGAGCAGAGACAGACAGTATTGGAGGCACAGAGACAGACAGTACTGCAGAAGCAGGAGAAGACAGTACTGGAGGAGCAGTAGAAGACAGACATGACTGGAGGAGCAGAAGCAGACAGTACTGGAGTGGTAGAGGCAGACATGACTGGAGGAGCAGAGAGGCAGACCGTACTGCAGGAGCAGACAGTGCAGGAGGAGCAGAGGCATTATGGTGTGTGAAATATTGTGTAAGGGACATTACAGTGTGCAACGTATTATGTAAAGGGCATCACGGTGTATGGAATAATGTGTAAGGGGCATTACAGTGTGTTTCTTGAAAAAGTATGTTCAAGGGACACCCTGCCAGCCCCCATGCAGCCAACAGATCAGATCCAGATCATTTGAAGGGTCTGGTAGAAATAAATTTAGACCCTTTATCCATAAACAAAAAAAACTCTCATAGAAGAGTTGCAAACATTGTTTTTACTTATTCATTTTTAACTTAATTTTTTTATTATTCTGCATTCTATCTCTTTGTACTATATCACCCATTACGTTATCAGATTCTACAGATCCTATTTTTCTTGAGCTGCTTAAACCCTATACCCAGATGCAGGTTGGTAACGAGGGGGGGGGGACGGGACACAGCCACTTGCCCCGCTTTATTGAGACCACCCATCCGCTTCCGTCCACCGCTACGCTGCAGCTGCTTCCGCCCACCGTCACGCTAAAGCCCTGAGCAACAGGAGCAACCCACGGCCATTTTCACAGCGATCAAAGCCGCGGCCATATTTACTTTGGGCAGCCAAGAGTTGGTCACTTCAGGCGTGGGGGGGGGAAGCGGCCAAATCTGGACCGGTCCACCGGAAAATGGCCCGGTTTCCTGCCGGGCCAATCCACCCCTGCCTATACCGCAGTGTTATCTTTATTTATTTTTCATTACAGTGTGTGGCAAATTGTGTAATGGCCATTACAGTGTGTGGCATATGGTGTCTCTCCAGCTGCTCTCTCCCACGGTGGCCTCTCTTTCTCTCACACCCCCAGGCCTGACGGTCACCAAGGTGGCGGCGTGGGCTTTCTTCTCTCAGCCTCCTGCACCTACAGTGTCATTCACCATGAACCCTCTCTCCTCTTCTCCTCCTTTGAGTCTCACTCCATCCGTCTGTATTACCCCTACCAGCTCCGTGTCGCTGCAATCTACCGTCCCCCTGGCCCTATCTCCCAATTTCTTGACAACTTCGCCGCCTGGCTTCCACACTTCCTCTCCTCTGACCTACCTTCTGTCATTCTTGGTGACTTTATTATCCCCTTGGATAACCCCGCTGATCCTGGCACCTCCAAACTCCTCTCTCTCTGCTCTTCTCTTGGCCTATCTCAGTGGACTACCTCTCCCACCCACATCCAAGGACACTCCCTCGATCTCGTCTTCTCTATCTCGGCTTTTCCTCTTTCTGACCATCACCTCATCTCCTTCTCCCTCACTGCTTACCCCTCTCCCACCCCCCCTCCCAAGCGCATTGTCTCACGGCATAACGTCAACACACTTGATATTGCTGTTTCTCGGACATGCTGTGTCCTCTTCTCGCCCCAATCACCGCAATGTCCTGCCCGAACCTTGCCGCCTCCCTCTATAACAACACCCTATCTTCGGCATTGGACTCTGCCTGCCCTCCCTCCTCTATCCCCCATCAATGCTCCAATCCCCAACCGTGGCACTTGCCTATCACACGATTCCTTAAAAAGTGCTCTTGCACTGCTGAGCGCTTCTGGAAGAAATCACGCTCCCTCGCGGATTATCTCCATTTCAAATTCATTCTTTACTCCTTCAGCTCTGCCCTTGCTCTGGCCAAGGAATCCTACTTTAAGTCCCTCATCCTTTCCCAATCATCTAACCCCCGCAAGCTCTTCGCCACCTTCAACTCCTTTCTTTCCCCCCCCCCCCTCCTCTAGCTCTTCCGTCCTCCATCGTAGCCGCTGATTTTGCTACCTACTTTTCAACCAAAATCTCCTCTCTCAGGACTGCCATCACTACTGCCATGACCTCACCCTCTCCCTCCTCCATCTCCACTTCCCTCCTTCCCACCCCTGTCCTCATTTTACCTCACCACTGCCGTTGAAGTCCATTCTATCCTTCAATACGCTTCTCCCTCCACCTGCCCGCTCGATCCTATCGCCTCCAATATTAACCGTCGTCTCAGTCCGTCGGTCTGCTCTCACCTGGCTCACCTCTTTAATCTTTCCCTATCCTCTTCCCCTCCTCCTTCAAACACACTCTTGTCTCCCCAATTCTCAAAAAAAAAAAAAAACCTGGACCCCAACTCTCCGTCCAACTACAGGCCCATCTCCCTCCTCCCTTTTGCCTCCAAGCTCCTAGAATGTCTGGCCTATAATCGTCTCCTAAGCCACCTTACTGCTAACTCCATTCTAGAACCCCTCCAATCCGGGTTCTGCCCTTTACATTCCACTGAAACTGCCCTGACCAAAGTCACTAATTATCTACTATTGGCTAAATCCAAAGGCCTCTTCTCTATCCTCATCCAGCTTGATCTGTCGGCTGCCTTTGACACTGTTGACCACCATCTCCTGCTCAACACCCTCCGCTCCTTTGGCATCACTGGCACTGGTCTTCTCCTGGTTCACCTCATACCTCTACGATCGCTCCGTCTCCACTCCAAGCTCCTCCTCTCCTACTACCCCGCAGCCAGTCAGTGTTCCCCAAGGCTCAGTCCTTGGCCCTCTCCTCTTCTCACTCTACACCACATCTCTGGGCACCCTCATCAGCTCCTACGGCTTCAATTACCACCTTTATGCTGATGATACCCTAATCTATCTCTCCTCCCCCGACCTATCCCCATCACTCCTGTCTAAGGTCTCCGAATGCCTCATGGCCATCTCAGCCTGGATGACCCAACGCTTCCTGAAACTAAACATGGCTAAAACTGATCTTCTAATCTTCCATCCCCCAAACATCCCCTCTTGTCCCACTATCTCCATCAGCATTGGTGAAACCGAGATCACCTCCACCGACCAAATGCGCTGCCTCCGTGTCATCATTGCCTCCTCCCTCTCTTTCACCCCCCACATTCATGCTCTCTCACAGTCTTGCTGCTTTCACCTCCGCAACGTCTCGCGCATCAGGCCATTACTCTCCACTGACGCGACCAGAATTCTCATTCACTCTCTTGTCATCTCCTGCCTTGACTACTGCAACATCCTTTTCTCCGGGCTACCTCTCGCTCACATCGTCCCTCTCCAATCCAATGTTGCTGCTAGGCTCATCTTCCTCTCCCGCCGATCTACCTCTGCCTCTTCCCTCTGTCTATCTCTTCACTGGCTCCCCATTCCTTTCCAAATTCATAGTTACATAGTAGGTAAGGCTGAAAAAAGACTTGCGTCCATCTAGTTCAACCTAGGATGTTTATAAAAGATTGACAGATTATATTACTCATATGTACCCATGGATGTTCTTAACCAACAAGTGTTTGTCCAACCTTATTTTGAACGTATTTAATGTGTCTGCTGACACCACCTCTCCAGGAAGAGAGTTCCAAAGCTTGACTGCTCTGATTGTAAAGAATTTTTTTCTTCTAGCTGAACAAAATCTTTGTTCTTCTAATCTATACTCATGTCCTAGCCTCTTTTCTAGTAGAAAAAAGGGTGTTTGACAGTTCCTTATATTGGCCCCTGATGTATTTGTACATGTTGAGCATGTCCCCCCTTACGCGTCTCTTTTCTAATGTAAATAGTCCCAAAATGCTTAATCTCTCCTCGTAGCTTAAGTTCTCCATTCCCCTAATAAGCTTTGTTGCTCGTCTCTAGATTTTTTCTAATTCAATGATGTCCTTTTTATAGTGCGGGGCCCAGAATTGTACACCGTATTCGAGGTGCGGTCTTACCAATGCTTTATACAGTGGCATGATTACCCTTGAGTCCCTAGTTTCCATGCCCCTTTTAATGCATGCTAAAATTTTGTTGGCCTTTTTTGTTGCTACATTGCATTGGGCACTACACCCCAGTTTACTGTCTATTTGGACTCCTAGATCCTTTTCTAGTGTTGACATACCCAATTCCTCTCCGCTAAGGTTATAACTAGCACACTGGTTGTGTCTCCCAAGGTGCATTACTTTACATTTATCCACGTTGAACTTCATCTTCCACTTTTTAGCCCATTCCTCTAGTTTTGCAAGATCCTTTCGAAGCGTGGTGACATCTTCTGATGTTTTAATAACTTTGCTTAGTTTTGTATAGTCTGCAAAGATGGATACATTGCTGAGTAACCCCATTCCAATATCGTTTATAAAAATGTTAAATAAAATGGGCCCTAAAACCGAACCCTGAGGCACTCCACTTAGTACTGGTATTGTGTCTGATACGGCACTATTCACCACCACTCTTTGTTCTCTATTACATAGCCAGTTCCCGACCCATCTGCAGATATTTTCACCCAATCCTAGGTCCTCCATTTTGTTTAACAACCTCTTGTGTGGGACAGTATCAAAGGCCTTAGCAAAATCTAGGAAAATCACATCTACAGCGTTTCCTTCATCAAGGTTTTTATTAACCTCCTCATAGAACCCTAGTAGATTAGTTTGGCATGAACGATTTTTCACGAACCCATGCTGAGAAGACAGTGATGGTCTAAATATTCCTGGATACTATCCCTTAAAAATCCTTCAAAGAGTTTACCCTCAATTGATGTTAAACTCACTGGTCTGTAATTAGCAGGATCCTCCTTTTTGCCTTTTTTGAATATCGGCACTACCTCTGCTATTCTCCATTCTTTTGGTACTTTACATGACGAAAGTGAATTGTTAAAGATATAATGTAGGGGGGTAGCTAGTTCCTCCCTTAATTCCATTAGTATCCTCTGATGAATTCCATCTGGCCCTGGTGATTTATTTGTTTTGATTTTGCTGAGCTTCAGTTTTATTTCCTTGGGCGTGATATCAACAATGAGATCTGGCTTATTTGTTGTAGATGTGTTTTCCACAGTCTGCTCTTCTTTAGTAAATACTGATGAGAAGAACTCATTTAACAGTTTTGCTTTTCCCTTATCTTCTGTAACACTTTTTCCACTGATATCAGTTAGTGGGTCTATGTTTTCCTTAATTATACGCTTACTATTTATGTATTTAAAAAACTTCTTGGGGTTGGTTTTGCTTTCAGTGGCTATGCGCTCTTCGTATAATTTTTTAGCTGCTTTGATTACCCCTTTTGTTTTGTTAGCTTCTTTTGTATTTGGTGAACGCTTCTTCATTTGAGTTATTTTTATAGAATTTAAATGCTCTTGTTTTATTGTTGATAGCTGACCTTACTTTTTTGTCCAACCATGGTGGCTTTTTTTTTATTGAATTTGCCCTTGTTTACTTTAGGAATGTATTTGGTAGTTAATGAATCAAGCACCTTTTTTAGAGTTTCCCACATTTCTTCTGCATTTTTTCCCTCCATGACCTTTTCCCACACTATTCCTTTTAGGGCTTCCCTGAATAATTCAAAGTTCGCTTTTCTGAAGTTTAGTATTTGTGCCGGCCCTTTTTGATGTAAACTCCTCACCACCACCTACAAGGCTCTTTCCTCCTCCATCGCTCCTTACCTCTCTTCACTGATCTCTATCCACACTCCCTCCCGTCCTCTTCGCTCCGCCGCCTGACCTCTCACCTAATCACCTCCTCCCACTCCCATGTCCAAGACTTCTCTCGCGCTGCCCCCCTGCACTGGAACAACCTCCATCAGGCTTTCTGATTCCCTTACCTCCTTCAAGCGCTCCCTCAAAACCCACTTCTTCCGACTAGCCTATCCCTCCTCCTCCTAACCTCTTTCGCTCCTCCTATCCTGCCTACCCTACCCCTCGGTCCGTTCCTACTTATCCTATTGTTTTTCGTTCATCCACCCACCTCCTTTTAGTCTGTTAACTCTTATGAGTAGGCAGGGCTGGTTCTACCATTAGGCAGCTTTAGGCAGCTGCCTGGGGCGCCACCAAGTCTGAGGCATACTTCCCTACTTTGCTGCCCCCTCCTTCTCTATTGTGGGTGGCAAAGGGATGCCTCCAGGGAAAGCAGGGGACTTGCCCACCTTGCCAAAGTGGGGCTGGGAGCACCACCCAATTTTTGGGGAGCCACCCTGCCATTCCAGAATGTTTTTGAAGTATGCCGTAAGGGGTTGGAAAGTGGGTATTGGTGGCAGTATGGGAGGGTGGGGTGCAGTAAGTTTTGCCTAGGGTGCTGTGAAGCCTTACACCAGCCCTGTGAGTAGCTCCCCCCTTCCTCACGCACTCACCCTACCTCTTTACCTCACCAGTGCTCCTGCCCTGTTCTTCCCTTCCTCTACTTCATCTTCAGTCTCCTCGACAATTTCGACACCTACTTCAGAACTGATGCTGATTTTAGTTCCGCCAGCTATACCCCTATTTATGCTGTATTTTATCAACACACCCTGTACGTTACCTTGTAATTTGTCTTTTGTTTGCTATGTACGGCGCTGCGGACACTTTGTGGTGCCTTATAAATAAACAATTTATGGCGTATTGTATAAGGGACATTATGGTGTGTGGCATATTGTGTAATTGGAATTAGTGTGTGACCTATTGTGTAAAGGGAATTACGGTGTGTGGCATATTGTGCAGTGAGCAATACAGTGTGTGGCATATTGTGCAGTGGGTATTATGATGTGTTGCTTCATGTGTAAGGGGCATTACAGTGTGTGGCATATTGTGCAATGGGCATTACGGTGTGTTGCTTTATGTGTAAGGTGCATTACGGTGTGTGGCATATTGTGCAGTTGGCATTATGGTGTGTTGCTTCATGTGTAAGGGGTATTATATTGTGTGGCGTATTCTATAAGGGACATTACGGTGTGGGGCATAATGTGTAAGGGGCATGAATCAGAAGTTTTGATGGTGGCTAATGTCTGGCCACACACCCTGCCACAAGACCACATCCCTTTTTGTGTGTCCACAGCACCTGTCTGGTAGATACGTGCAGCGGTCCCTTCTACTTACATGTGGGGAATATCTAATATTTGCACCTAAACCATACTTGCCTGAGTCAGTCAGCATCACGTGTGGGGGCCTGATGTAGACATCATCAAGCCCCGCCCCCAGCACTGGAAATCCCCACCGATTTGCGTGACCTCGCAGAGGGGTGGGGCTAAATGGCGCTATTTGCATATTTAGCCCCGTCCCCTCTGGCAAATAGCCGCGAATCACGGTAATTCAGCGGCCAGGCAGCTGCAGGGGAGATCCAGAGGGTGAGGCAGAATCCGGGACGATTGCCCACCTTTCCGGGGGGGGACCCGATTTCTGGGACCCTCCCTGCCAATCCGGGAGGGTAGGCAACCCTGACCTAAACACCCGAATACAGGTGTTTTTGGGGAATTAACTGCATATTGAATGAATAATGGACCCCTAAGACAATCAGGTGTGACCAGACAACTTGTCTTTTTAAAAACAAGGATCTATCAAAGTCTGATGTCTATGTCGGCATCTTGATCGTTGAGATGTTTCTGGTACTGGTCTTCTGACAGCAGCCTGGAGGATGGCATCAATATACGGAACGCTGACATCCTGAATGCTGATTGCATCCAAGTCTATGGGCTACTGTGAGCCATCATCTGGAAACGTGTGTCTGCACCCGGGGATAGCTGTACGGCGCAGTCTGCGCTGATGACCTGAACCAACTTCGAGCTCTTTGCCAGGACAGGCTCTTGGAACATAACACATATGTATCCTGCATAAGGATTGTGTGGGGCCAGGGATGGTCGCACGCACATGGAGCTCCCGGTTCCCACCCCCAGATCTCCCATCCCCTGCCCCCTGGAGAAGAGGAGAAATCCAGCTCCGCGTGGGGGAGAGGTGGCGGGTAACAGCAGGCGGCCACATCGGGCCCTCCCAGCTCTGGCATGCCCTGCTCCAGCTCAGTCAGCCCTCAATTGACCTCCCGGGAGGTGGCCATTTCTGGCCCTACACTGCAGCCGATCAGTTTCCCATGGAGGCCACAGCCCGGCTAAGCAGCATATCACCAGCAGGAGAGGCCCATCCACAGCCGCCGTATTCAGAGTGCTGCGGCCACCGGGCTCCTCTCCTTGCACACAATGAGCGGGAACACAGACACTTTTGGTGGGGCCCCCTGGTGGAGAGATCCAGCACCACGCAGGGGAGAGGAGGACGTTGAGAGTAGACAGGGGACGGAGATGACAACGGAGGGAAGCAGACGGCCCCCGGCCTGAGACAGGCGGCCTGGAGGACACCCCTGGTGCTGCAGCGGCACAGCAGGATCCTCTGGCCGCAGGTGCACACTACGTGCCCTGTTGCAGGCTCCAACAACTCCATCTCTTGGCCCCCAGCCTTTTCTGACTATCGCCCCCCCACCCCTGCATGCTGGCTGTCTTCTCCCCTCAGCTGATGGCTGCCTAGGCGCTGTGCAGCTCGGTGGGTATATGTTCCCTGTGTGATAACTGTACTGTCTCTGCTTGTATTGTTACCTGCCTGGCTGTTGCGGTGACCATTGGTGCCGCTGATGGCTGCCTAGGTACTGTGAGCTTGGCAGGTATATGTTCCCTGTATGATAACTGTACTGTCTCGGTTAACAGTTGCCTGCCTGACTGTTGCGGTGACCCGTGGTGCCTCTGATGGCTGCCTAGGCGCTGTGCAGCTCGGCGGGTATGTGTTCCCTATGTGATAACTGTACTGTCTCTGCTTGTATTGTTGCCTGCCTGGCTGTTGCGGCGACCATTGGTGCTGCTGATGGCCACCTAGGTGTTGTGCTGCTCAGCGAGTATGTATTTCCTGTGTGATAACTGTACTGTGCTGCTATACTGTTACCTACCGGGCAAGTGCAAGGACCAGTAGCGCTCCTAATAGCTGCCTAGGCACTGTGCTGCCCAGCAAAAATATGTTCCCTGCCTCTATAATACCCAGGATTAGCGTATACCGGTACTTGTTATGTATGTCTGTACTGTCACTGTTACCTACTGGCTGTTGCACAGCAATCCAAACCAAATTCCTAGTTTACGCAAGTATACCTGGCCAATAAAGCTGATTCTGATAATATTGGGGCATATGTACTAATCATTGGATAGTGATAAAGCGAAGCTCCAGCCAATCAGCTCCTGTTATTTTTCAAATGCAGAGGGGAGCATGTAGCTTCCCCTGCTGACAACGAGCATGTAACCCCCCTGGAAATGAGCATGTAATCTCACATGCCAATAAGCGTGTAACTCCTGGCAAGGAGCATGGAACCCCATGCAACAAACATGTCACCCTGGCAACACGCATGTAATGAGTATGCCGGTAAGCTGAACTTATGTGTCATAATATGCAATAGGCATTACGTTGTTTGGTATAATCTGTAATTGGGATTACGGTGTGTGGTATAATATGTAATAAGCATTACGGTGTGTGGCATAATGTGTAATGGGTATTACGGTGTGTGGCATAATGTTTAATGGCATTGCGTGTGTGGTATAATGTGTAATGGGCATTACTGTGTGTGGCATCATTTGTAATGGGAATTACGTTGTAAATTTTTGACCGACGCCTGCAGCGCGCACTGTTCCTCATTTTGGTGTGCGTGTGTTTATGTATGTGGGGGGAGCACCAATTCCTTTTCTGACGCAGTGCAAAATGTCTGTTTACGGCACTGCCGCCTTCATTATGTATATGTGGCGCTACTTCTGCAGGCATTATACACCCTTTTTTTCCAGCATGTGCCTTTGCCATGCACTGTCTTTGTATAGTATGGGAGGGTGCAAATTTATAGTTTTCAGGAATGCGCCAAACACCCTAGAACCAGCCCTTAGCTGCTGCCCCCCCCCCCCCCCCAATTCTGACAGCAGCCCCTATAGAAGCTATGGGGTCTGCTGTCAGTGCTATACTTACCAAGCTCTGGAGTGCGAAGCTGAATATGGTGTTACACACTGTAGCCTATCAGACACCTGTAGAGGGTTCCGACCTAGCACTCTGGGGTTGCAACAAATGAGCAAGAAGGTCGCTGGTGTGATCACTCCGAGCACCTGCTACCATTGCTTGTGGTATTTCATACAGCCCGGGGGTAAATAGGGGTGATTGTAGTCTATTCGCAATACTGCGAGTTTGGCCCCATCCCGGTGCTTTTGGGTCTGCGCATGTGACTTGCATAGTCACCGGGCCGTTCACAAACATCAGGGTGGGCCGGGGATAGACGGCGGTGGGGACGGCCGCTGGGTGTTCCCAAGGGGACGCGAGCGGGACGATGTCTGCTGGGGGGGGGGGAATCAGCCGCTGACTTTTATTTGCATAACCAGGAGAAATCATTCAATTTTTAGCGACCATCAAATGATTTGTCCTGCAGCTGAGGAATGCGAGGGGATGTTTTTTCGTTACCCATCCCCTCGCATGGTAACAAACTAGAATCAGGCCCGTCATTTCTTATTGCCTTGAGTCTACAACCTGATCATTGACCCATACACCCCCAAACGAGGTGCTTATATAATCCAATCACCGTCCTCTTCATAGACCAGAAGATGGAGAACGTATTTGTCAGCGAAGGCGTTAAATCTGGGAGTTAAACCCTATAATCACCTTTGTTCTGCGGCTGGCATAAAATGGGCTGTTTCTTCCGCCAGGACAATAGCTTGCCTGATGCCAGAGAGCCATTGTACTGCCAGGGTTTAATCACTGAAAGCAGCTTCTAATCTAGGGACTGAAAAAAAACCAAAGTCCCATTTCCCAGCAGATGATGCAGGCTGCTCCTTAATCATACATGTGTTCCAGGCAGGGAACAGCCAGAGCACTTAGCAGATGGCACTTTGAGGGGAGAAACCGCGGGCGTGACAATCCCCATTCACCATCGCTCTAGTGCCCTGAGGAGGTAAGTAGCCCACGGCCTCTGCCCTGCAATAGATTGCAAGCTCCACTGGGGCAGGGACTGATGCGAATGACTGAAATACTCTCTGTAAATCGCAGCGGAATATGTGTGCGCTATATAAATGGGTCTTAACCGTAAACAGCCTATGCCCACATCCGGAGTCCAGGGGCTAGTGCCAGTTTAGGATGGCAGTAACAAGTGTGGGGGGGGGGGGGCTCTGAGACCCCCTTCTCCCCCCCTCAATCTGACATGCAGCAAGAGGCAGACAGATGTTAGAGAAGCCAGTAGCCCATTTTCAGCCTGGAGGAAGTGGGTGATCTTTAATTTCCTGACTGCTGTGTAAAGAGATGGGTGGAGATTTCTCTATCTGGGCTTCTCCTCATACAGCTACTGTGGTTGCTTCCTACAGACAGCCAGGGCTGGATCATCAGACCTAGAGAGCACACAGGCAGCACATCAAGGTAGGAACCTCCAAATGCATGGTCTCTCCATAATATAACACATAAGGATGCATTGTATCACAGTTGCACCATGTTTCAAAAGGATGTTTACAGATTCATTTGTAAATATATGTTTTTCCAGCCTCATTGATTTGCACCTAAAAGGGGGAGGTGGGAGACCTGCAGGGGCAGTTATTCATTCTTGCACAGTTATATGTCCTCTCTGTGGTGGATTGACCCATACTGTTTAATAATAATCCCACATCAATGGACATGTTGTTAGAACTGAACTCTGGACATGTTTTGCTTGCCTGCTGTACTGTACATGCCATTCTCCATCACACACCCCACCGTCGTGTTACTCCCCCCTTTATTGAGTAGGGCAATTGTTTCATGGATTGGTTTAATATTTAATAACAGAATAAAAGACCTTATTTGCACTGACCTATCCATATAGAATTTACAGATGTTGGTACAGACAGAGTGTAGCATTGTTCACAGATTGGGGAGAGGGCAAGGCAAAGGGGGTGGGGGGGGGGGGCTACTGATGTAGCTACAATCACTGTGTTCTTTATAGATTCTGTTTTCTTTTTTCCTAATTCCATGTTATTCCTATATACAATGTACCCTCTGTAAGGGCGGCTGGGCTAACGGGCAATTTGTAGGTTGCCATGGAGAGAAAGATCATTTAAATCACCCAGAAAATGCATTATAGTGGGAAGCATGTTGATTTTTTTATTAAATCAATCAAAATATATATCTTTCTGTGTGTGTGTGTATATGTATATGTATGTATGTATGTATGTATGTATGTGTGTGTGTGTGTGTGTATATATATATATATATATATAGTGTGTATATACACACACACACACACACACACACACACACACATCTGCATTAACAGCTGCAATTAGCATTTACACCAAGCAGCTTGCAAGCATTAATGATTTGTCTGTGCAAACCTGCATCCTGTGAATGTTGCCCCTTACACAGTATCATCTGTAAGCTATTTCGGTTCCGTAGCCATGGTAACGCTGTGATGTCTCGTTGCATTTTAATGTATTATCGCAATAAGACCCGCCCCCTGAATCACATACAGTCACACACATCTCTGTTCCACCACCTAATCCAAACGTTCCGTTTCTGAATGCCACACTCTGTAGGTGTGTAACTCTCGCACTCAGACCTTTGGCAGTGAAAGTGTTAATCTTTGAGACGAGAAGGTGAGACTTGTGAGCTTGCAATTCTGCTTTCTTGACGTCACCATCTGCTGCTCTCCCAGATAGCCTGTGGATGTATGAACGTTATTTACATAAATTAGCATTTTAAGTAGTAGAATTAAAAAAAAAAAACTTTGAATGAGCTGAATTTAGGGGGGTTTGCGCTGGGTATGGAAGCCGGCTTCATAAACCGGATACAGTACATGGCGGCGAACAAAATCTGTGTTTCCGTGAAGGTTACCGCTGCCGGTTGCTGGGAATTGTGATCCGTCTCATTCATAAAGTGTAATAATCCCACGGGGCAGACTTCACGCCCTATAATGCACTTATTCGCCATTGCATTAAAACCGGGCTCCGCTGGATTTGATCATAGATGTGTTATATTGGCCAGATGACCATTAAATATCATTCCCCGCAGAGAATCCTCTTTGCAACCATCTGGCTTTTGTATAGAATTCAATTATTCAATTATAGCTTCTGTATAGGGGAGGAGCCGCGTCCGATATTCCCCCAAAACCCAAATGCCAGCTGTGTCCTTTCTGCGCTCATCCGTCATGTCGATGACAATTAAGGCCAGTATTAGATGGGAAGTCACAGCTCCGTTGTGTGTTGCTGAGGTCTTGTCTTACGAGCCACAGCTTTGTTATTTAAATGATTAAACTTCAGGCGGTGCTGTCCCTGGGTAGAACAGTGTTTTGTGCGGCGTTAATTAAAAATGAAGGGCCTTATTCAGGTTGGCTCAGTAAGCAGCGCACAGTCGCTGCTTACTGAGCGGTAAACCCCCCCCCCTCCCCCCGCCGCTCAGCGAATATACGCTCAGCTATGCAAATGGATGTGCACCCTCACACATCCATTTGCATGCGAGTGTACAAGAGAAAAATCATTCGATGGTCGGTGGTTTGCTACATGAATGTCCGAGGACGGGTTGGGCGCCGCCCTTGCAGGCTTCGACATGACTGCATTTCTATGGGGATGCCCAGCGGTTTTCTGGGCGCACCCACCGTTTTTTGTTCGAACGCCCAGGAAGCGCTGGGCATCCCCATGTGACTGTCCCCTGTCCGCCTTCTTTCCACCGCCCTCTGTGCGAACCCCTCGGCGACTGGAAAAGTCGCCGAAGGCCAGTTCCCCCGGTGGCCCTGCACATGCATTTATTCACATATAAGCATGCGTAGAGCAGCACCATCGGTCCGAGAACCGATTTGGCTCTTTACGCCATTTCGCCATCTTATTGTCATCCAAGGTGTAAAAGATTAACTTCCCTTTTTTGACCTTCCCTTTTTTGACCTTTCCTTCCGATTTTACCAGAACTACAATATGTGACACGAGTCCAAATGTGCTATTTTATTATTTTCAGTGATTTTTTTCCAGTATGATTTTATTACATCGGGGTAATGGGGTTTTGTGCAATTCATTCTTACTAGACCAGGCCCAAAAAGAGATGGGTGTGGATCACCACTATTGATCGATGGGTAAAAGGTTGACACCTCAAAAACGTCGACTTGCATTAGCTTGACGCGGTCAACGTAAGTTTTTAATTTAAGCTTGATTTTATCATACAATTAATGATAATATTCACGTTTTTGTTTGACACAGAAAATAGATCTATAAGGTAATTAGGGAAAATAAAATATTTACTTAAGAATAACTAGTACAGTAAATACCCTTCCTTTTCCTCAAAAAGCCCCCTAATTATAAGGGGCATGGTCTAATTATAAAGTGTGAACTAGCAGGAACCTCACTTTTGCAACCCGCCTGACCAGACATTGGTTGTACATTATGTCACACACCGTAATGCCCATTACACATTATGCCGCACACCGTAATGCCCATTACACATTAATCCACACACCATTATGACCATTGCACATTATGCCACAGACCATAATGTCTATTACACAGACCATAATGCCCGCAGTACTCCTACTTACATATGATGCCCCAGCAGTGCCCCTCACACAATGCCCCAGCAGTGCCCCACTCACAATGCCCCAGCAGTGCCCCACACACAATGCCCCCAGTAATGCTATTTAAAAAAGAAAAATGGCCTTAAAAGTGTCTCATTATGCTCCCACCCCACTTTGCCTTCAATACATATTATGCTGTTCTGCGCTACTCACCCGCTTGATCCATCAGGACAGGGGCAGCCAGAAGATAAAGGGGGACACACCCAAGTTGGACCACTGTTCTCCTCCTGCAGCTTCGCCAGTCCCTTGCTCCCGCCAGCAGTACCTCCTTATCCTGCAGCTTTGCCCGGTCACCTGCTCCCACCAGCCATGCCTCCTCCTGCAGCTTTGCCGGGTCCCCTGCTCCCCCCAGCCGTACCTCCTCATCCTGCAGCTTTGCTGGGTAACCTGCTCCCACCAGCCATGCCTCCTGCAGCTTTGCAGGGTCCCCTGCTCCCGCTAGCTGCGCCTCCTCCTCCCGCAGCTTCGCCGGGTCCCCTGCTCCCACCAGTTGTACCTCCTCATCCTGCAGCTTTGCTGGGTCACCTGCTCCCACCAGCCACACCTCCTCCTGCAGCTTCGCCGGGTCTCCTGCTCCTGCCAGCCACGCTTCCTGCAGCTTCGCCGGGATCCTTGCTCCTGCCAGCCGAGCCTCCTCCTTCCCACAGCTTCGCCGGGCCCCCTGCTCCCGCCAGCAGCACCTCCTCCTCCCTCAGCCTTGCTGGATCCACTCCTCTGCCCTGCCTGCAGCCAATGAAAATCGGGTAGGAGGGACTCCCATTATGCTGCCTCCCTCTGCATCGTTTTCTTTAACTTTAAAAATAAACCTGTGCATGGCGGGCAGAGGGCCACGGGTTAAAGACCCCTGTACTAGACCATTGTCATATCACTACACACCTGCGTCATTCATGTCTGATTGTGACTTTATTCGCATGTACTGTTACACGGAGTAATCAGATTATAACTGCAATAGGCAGGAGATTATGGTGTGGCTGAGGGACGTCTTATATTGTAGCGACTGCCAATAGATGATGGTAGACACGCCCGATTGGTGCTGTTAGGCACACACAATGGGCGGTGTTAGACATGCCCAATAGGTGGTGCTACGCACACCCCATTGACATTGCACCCCCCTAATAAAATGTGCTGCCCACGCCTATGCCTACTAGAGTTATATTTACTAACATGGGAGTTCTATTGAAGATGGGGTGTTGCTCGTAGCAACCAATCAGATTATATCTTATTTTATTCTCGCTTTGAATCTGTATATGTATGTGTGTATATATATATATATATATATATATATATATATATATATATATATATATATATATATATATATATATATATATATATATATATATATATATATATATTTTCTACTCCCTCACCTCTGAGGTGAAGTACTGCCAGTGGCCACTAGAGGCAACTCCACAGACCAAATCACTCCTAACAGAGAGTGAAAGCAAAATGATCTGTTTCAAACTTGCTGCATATGGAGAGAGCTGGCTGCGAAGGCAGATATTGCAGGTAGGAGCAGATAGGGATTTTGCTGAGCAATGCTAGATCGCTCAGCACACATCGCTGCACAGCAATGTGTCAGCACTGTGTGCAGAGCAATCAGTCAGGGCCAGTGTTCTCCGGTGGTCCTGAGCAGTGATCAAACGAGATGTATCCAGCATGCTGGATCTTACTTGCCAAGCGATTGCGACGCGCGGGGCTGCTCATCAATATCGCTATGGCCCCTACACATGGAGCGATGTAGGGGCATTTTCTAAGCGATCTAGTCAAATTAAGACAGATTGCTTAGAACACAGGATCTCAAAGTCGGTCCTCAGCATGGTTTGCAGGTCTCCTCACAGAATCGAGTGAAATTATTAGCAGTGCAGGCCGGAGGCGTGTGGTGTCAGTGTCCAATGTCGCTCATGTCCAGCGTTTCATGGGCATCACCATACAAACACTGTGTGTCCCCATGGGAATGTGGCCGGGCACGGATGGCTGACATCACATGCTGTCAGCCCTGTCCTCGTCCCGGCACACGCAAATAAAAGTCAGTTTCCCCTGACGTATATTTGCTAGCCCACCATTGTTGACCATTGAATGACTTTGCAAGCTCTCGCAGACCTAAGACACCTCTCTGATGTCTTAGATCTGTGGCGGGAAGTGGGGCAGGCTGCTGTCGCGTGCAGCTGTGTGCATCCCGACCACATTAGCATGGGAACCTCCAGCGGTTTCATGGGGGCGCCCCATTATCGGGGTTTTTACCGCATTTTGATATGCAGCAAAACCCACACGGCGGGATTTCGCTGCGGGGGTAATCGCCAGCAAAATCTGGCGATACCCCCTAGAAGCCTATGGGCTTCTTAACGCGACCCACGCCGCCCCGCACCAACTACCGCCGTCTCGCGCCGACCCCCTCACCGCTGTGCTGCCCGGACCTGTGACCTTCTCCTCCTGCACTGAAAATCATCATCCGGGTGCAGGGAGGAGGAGAGCCCGCCCCCCCCCCCCCCCCCTGCAGCAGCAAATTAGCCAGGTAAGGGAGGGAGGGGGAGCCACCTGGACCCGCCACGCATCGCCGGCTCACCGCAAAAGACAGCACTTAACGCAAGAGCTGTCTTTTGCCATAATTATTGCATATTTTAGAGCATATGCGATAATTATGTTAGCGGTAGCCGGCAATGTGCGGCGGTAAGGGGGCGCGGATGTTAGAGCATCCCCCCCCCCCCTGGGTGTTTTGGCATTCCCATGAGTGCAGCCCCTCACCGCCGCGCCCCACCCACACTCCTAGGTGCGAATAGGTCGGCGAATAAGCAATTTGCCGCGCCCGCTCACACAAAGCAGCTGCACATGCGCATAAAAGTTTATGTGCAGTTGCTAAACATCGGTCCCCTGTGTGAAAGCAGCGACCAGAATGACCTCCAAAGCCTGCATCGCTGTTAATTCTGTCTAAGCCGCTGGACAGAGAAAGCATTTAGGAAATGTGTGCAGATTTATATGGTTCGCTTGTCTGCTGCTGAACAATTACAAGGTTGGGAATAGGGCCCCAGAGCGGGGCGGACTAATAATTATTCCTGCTAAAGATTTTATTTATTCCACCAACAGCAATAGCACCTGTTAGGCGACCGGCCAACTACCGGGTTTGGCACATCCGGTTGCCTGCCCGTTTACTGTGCGGTTACCTCGCGATAAATCTTTTTGCTAGCGAAGAATTTCAAATGAGTTAGGAAACAAGAAGCGCATTCTGGGTTCCCTGAGAGCAGCGGCAGCAGCATTTCCTCCAGCAGCAGCGGATCTGCAAACTAAGAAAATATATCATTTCTGGTGTCATACTGGGTAGCTGTATACAAATGGAAAGATACCTGTAGAGATTCGCTCGTTACTATAGGAACCAAGGACCACCATGCACCGGCTGGAAAACCCTGCTCGAAAATGATATTTCTAAGAACATGAAATTGTGTGTTTCACGTCTTTAATTTGGTGATACATATTGTTTAAGATATAAGCAGGAAAGTACATTCTGTCCAAAAGACTTTGCTTCTGGATAGTCTGCGGGGAGGGACTTGCTCTGATCCCTCTCCTCATTAAGGTTACGCTCTGCATATTGGGGCTTTCCCTCCAGGTACAAGGTGTCCTGGGACCCTGCCGATGTGTCTGCTTTGGACAGACAGGATCACCTGAGATTTACTTGGCAGCTTTTTCTCTGGCAAAGTTCCGCCTGCTGCTGTGCACACGGGGACAGCGAGAGACTGATAAACAACCTTAACATTAAATATCTATCTCGGGGCATTAATGGGTACTTGTGTATTATAGCGGCGCCCCCCGATGTTGGTCGTACGATGTTTTTATCGCATGCCATACAACCGATGGCATGCCATACAACGCGATTTTACACCAGTATTCGATTAAAAATTGTACAAGCACCCTAATGGGGGCTTACAATGTAAAATGCACCCCCACGCCACCCCCCACTATAAACGTGAACCCGAAGCGTGGCGAGCGCAGTGAGGGGCGGTGGTACGCGTCCTACGACCTTTTCATAAGTCCACGTCGGCATGGAGTTGATTTTATATAGTGTGGCGAGCACAACGAGCCACCAAGCCAGAAGCGTGGCGAGCGGACGCGTATACCTGTGAAGTTATGCGCGTCTGCTCGCCACGCTTCGGGCTCGCTGTGCTCGCCAAAATCAACTCCACGCCGACGTGGATAGTGGGGGTATGAAAAGGTCGGAGGACGTGTACCGCTGCCCCTCGTGGGCTCGCTGCGCTCGCCACGCTTCGGGTTCACGTTTATAGTGGGGGGTGGCGTGGGGGTGCATTTAACATTGTAAGCCCCCATTAGGGTGCTTATACAATTTATAAATGCATCCCACCGCATTGTATGCCATATACAATGTCATACAATTTTAAAATTGTTTGTCATTGTACAACATCGCGCAATATCGCATCGCATCCTATCGTATGCCTTATGGTATACGATGCGATGGGCGCCTCTATAATACACAAGTACCCATTAATGCAATATCCAACATCAGATCAATGTAGTACAAGTACATATAACTTATGTCAAAGTGGTTGGTGCAAGCAGTTGCGTAACTAGATACATGTGGGCCCCATAGCAAAAGATTGTAAGGGCCCCTATTTATCACCTAATGCTGAAAAATGTATACAGCACATGATACTTTCACAGGCAAAGTGGGCCCCTTTCAGCTCTGGCCCCATAGCAGCTGCACTCCCTGCACCTATGGTAGCTACACCCCTGTATATAATAAATGTAACTGTGGCATGGAAGGTGGCCCCTCTCAGCTCTGGGCCTAGGGTTACCACCTTTTTGTTGAGAGATTCCCGGACAGTGACCCGCCCCTTGACACACCCACTGCCCCGCCCCTTTGACCCGCCTTATGTTGATATTTTTTTAAGCTTTGCTTCAATTGATTTTGCATACCATAATGCCAGTTACATGTTACATCACACGCAGTAATGCCCATTACATGTTATGCCACACACCGTGATGCCCATTAAATGTTACACCATACACAGTAATGCCCATTACATGTTATGCCAAATGTAAAGTAGGGACAATATGGACAGTGCGCGCCGTAGGCGCGCGCAAAAAAATTTCAACATAATGCCGATTACACGTCACACACCCATTACATAGTATACAAAATGCCATAGTATACCACATGCCATAATGCCCATTACATGTTATGTCACACAACGTGATGCCCATTACACATTATGCTTATTACTTGTTATGCCAGGACTCAAATTATTTCTAAATTAGGGACAACACGGACACCGTAATGCCGATTACATATCACACACCCATTACATAGTATACCACATGCCATAATGCCCATTACATGTTATACCAAACACCATAATGCCCATTACACCAAACACTGTAATGCCCATTACACATTATACTAAACACCATAATGCCCATTACACGTTATACCAAACACCGTAATGCCCATTACACATTATATTAAACACCATAATGCCCATTACACGGTATCCCAAACACTGTAATGCCCATTGTGACCCCATAGCAGCTGCACCTATGGTAGCTACACCCTGTATATATATAACACATGTAACTGTGACAGGGAAGGTGGCCCCTCAGCTCTGGACCCCATAGCAGCTGCACCCCCTGCACCTATGGTAGTTACGCCCTTGGGTGCAAGGCATAACTGCCGGTATGGGACTTTTGTAGTTATTCAGACCTGATCGCACAACTGCAAATTCGCAGGCCGGGAGCGATAATAAATAGACTGCGTATGTGTACAACCTGTAGAACACATGCGCGAGGCTGTCCTGTAATAAAATCCTGCTACTTTTTGAAACCACTGGCCGTACACAGGTGGATTGAGAGGAAGCTGGTGCTTGTGGGTGGTAACCGGCCATTTTCTGGAAGACTCAGGGAAGATGCAGGCGTGCTCAGGTGTTTGAGGGGAAGTCATGTGACTTCAGCTCCGGCCCCGGTCAACCTGTTTCTATCATGGGGCAGCACGGACGGTGTAATGCAGGCACGACTAAACTATGGCCCTCCAGCTGTTGTGACACTACATGTCCCATTATGCCTTGCCACAGTTTTGCTATTAGGGGATGCTAAAACTATGGCAAGGTGTGCTGGGATGTGTAGTTTCACAACAGCTGGAGGGCCGCAGCCTGGTGTAATGGTTAGCATTGCTGCGTCACAGCGCTGAGGTCATGGGTTTGATTACCATCATGGCCCTAACTCTGTGGAGTTTGTATATTCTCCTGTGCTTTGGAGAATTTGGCGGTTCTGGGTACGTGGCGACCATCTAATGATTTCTCCTGCTGCGGAAACATTCGAGGGCATGTGTTTAGTTACAGCGTCTCCGGTGCTAACCGAGCCAACCAGAATAACCCCCATAGTTATTCTGGGACTGATGTGAATGGTCAGATATTCTCTGTAAAGTCCTGTGGAATATGTGTGCGCTATATAAATAACGGATAATAAAGAAAATAAATGAATATCGCAGCTGCTGAGTGGGCCCTGGCTTTGCACACACTGGGGAATCATTCATGGGGTGCTGCTGTTGGGCCAGATGCACTAAGCTTCAAAAGTGATAAAATGGAGAGTGATAAACAGCCAGCCAATCAGCTCCTGTCTGCCATGTCCCAGACTGGGTTTGAAGCATGTCAGGCAGGAGCTGATTGACTGGCTGTTTATCACTCTCCATTTTATCACATTTGAAGCTTAGTGCATCTGGCCCGTTATCTGGATGTGTCAGGGATAATGCAGGTGTGGCCAGGTGTGTGAGGGGAAGTCATGTGACTTCACCTCCGCCCCCGATCAGCCTGATTCTATGGCAGCCTCTGAGAAAGTCCTGGGCTACGCACAGACTGCACACACTGGGGAATCATTCCATGATTGGCTGTTATATGGGAGTGTCAGGGATAATGCAGGCGTGGCCAGGTGTGTAAGGGGAAGTCACGTGACTTCCGCTTCACCCCCGATCAGCCTGATTCTATCGCAGCTGCTGATTAAGTCCTAGGCTTCACACAGACTGCGCACACATCCTTTGATGGTGAGCGGTTTGCGACTGGATATGCAGGTTTATCGCAGCCGTGCACAGGGTGGGATTTTACTCTGGATAGGCGGCGATTAACTGATCGCAGAGCTCTGCAAAGTAGCATCTGTGCAATCAAGTCTGAATGACCTCCGTTGTTTGTTTTTTTTACTTTCTCATAGTGGACACTGAAAGGAAACGGTAAACTGTGCTGAGGGGGTGCGATACACTAACTTGGGGTCCACGTGATAAAATCTACAAATAGACACCAAATAAATGCTGAAAAACTCATGTTGACCTTTTTATGCCCTTTTTATGCGTCGACCCATGGAGAGAGGAGAGAGTGCTGGATTTTGGTAATGAAGTGATTGGTAGTGGGAATGGGAGAGGACGAGCAGAAGACTGACTTGGCCATAGCAAAGAGGCAGCACAGTTTGCAGAAATCTATGCCCAGTGCCCACTGTATAATACTGGGAGCAGGAAGATGTAAGAGTGCAGCCTGTGCCCTTGTATGTAACGTGGCACTGTTGGTGTAACTGTGCTGCGCTTAGCCTGGCATCAGGGTGGCACCTCTAGTTGCCCATGACTCGTTATGGCACCGAAGGCTTTGGTCTGTCTGTGCCAAGCAATTAGGGTACTGGGCATGTAAGTTACCAGACCGGGCAGTGTTTCAGGTAGAGCAGCCTGGGCTTTCCTCTCTCTTCAGAGCAGCAGGGCCCAGGACAATCGTACCCATAGTAGGGCGCTGCCAGACCCCCCCCCCCCCCCCGCTCTTTACCAGGTGGATGGGGGAGTTGGCAGCCACTGAAATGAGAACAGGGGATTTATGGTGTATATCTGGGGAAGCTGTATACACCACTTCAACTTGTTATATTCCAAGTAAATAGCAGTAAAACACATAGGACGGCATTCCGTAATCTCTCGCAGTTGTACTATTGCTTTATCCAACCACCGCCGGCTTTGTATGTATACGATCAGTGGCATGGTGAGCCTTATACGGGATTGCTCTTCTAAACATTGTGTTTATTCCGAGACATCTGGGTCCTGTTAGCTGGAAGCCTCCTGTCACTAAATGTAAAATATAGGTTCTGTGAGGAATGGAGTCTGCAAGACAAACGTTATACAACATTGTGGCATACAGGCTCAACAAGTGTCTAGGCCGACCCTTTTTTGTCTTCTTTTTTGGTAGCAATTTGTAGATTTCAGGACATTGACCCTAAAAGAATGTAGTTCGCCCATTGGAAAGGTGCGTGGCGACCTTTTCATTCTGTTGCCACATGGACCATTTGCCTGTCGGCCTGTTGAGATGGATCCAGACTGATTACCAATGTTGAATATGAAGAACGAAGGAGAAAAAGAAGAGTGTGGGGCACTCTTGAAAAACGTATAGTGTGAATAGAAAATAAAACGTAACTTTTATTGGTTGCTTCATTTAAAAGAGTAGGACAATGGAGCTTAGAATATTTGACCAAATGTTAGTGCCAGTCTTGCAGTGAGCTTTTTAATATATATGCTGTGCGCTGGTGATTTGGTATCGATTTTGATTCCCAGTTTGGCAGTAAGCTTTTTAGTATACGCTTTGCCCTGGGGTATTGATGTGATCAAGCTGCTAGGGGTGAAACGCGTGTCATCAACCACTGACCGCGGCGGGTCAGTGCTGCAGACGGCAAACAACCAGGAGAGCCGCAGCTGCAAGGACACTTCCCGGCAACCTGCCACCTCTCCCGGCTTACTCAAGCCGCCCCAGTTCTAGATCGCCCTCTCATCTGTGACTTGCACACGCTGTCCCTGCTCTGGCTACGCACAACAGGGCAGCAAGTAGCACTTAACACAGAAAGCAGAGGCGATTCCCTTTTACTTTCATTTCTGCTGAATAATGCCCAGTACACACCAGGACAATGGTGCTCTTGAGCGGGTCGTCACAGGAACGTACGACCCGCTCACTAGCTGACGGCGTCGCCGACCCGCCGCGAAAATGCCCCTAATGTGATTGCGATCTGATCGCAAACCACACCCCCCCCCCCCCCCCCACTACTGCAGCAGGTAGGATCTCAGAGAAGACTGACTGACCCGTGGGGCCGCGCATCGGATCGGGATCGCATCAAAAGGGCAGCGAAATGGCCCAAAACACGGCCGATTTACATACAATTGGTCGAGATTGTATCTAAATTGGCTCATTTTGGGCCATATCATCCTGGTTTGTACCCCTCATAAGTCGCCGAACGGACCCCGCCGCACACTACCAATTCACCGGACAGACACCGCTTCCTCCCCAGCATGAACACTGCCCGCTTCCTCCCCAGCATGGACCCCGCTTCCTCCCCAGCATGGACCCCGCTTCCTTCCCAGCACGGACCCCGCTGCCTACACAGCATGGATCCCCACACGCTGGCAAGTCCCAGGGATGGGGAAGTGCTGGCAAGGGGGGGGGGACGACGCCGGTGTGGGATCCAATATAATGGTTCAGACCCGTTCACACTGCACAAATAACGGGTCTGAACAGTGTAGGATCCTTCTTTTTACCTGTTTTGATTTACTGGTTTTCTTGGACCGGTAATTTAAAACTGGTGCTTTCACACTGCAGCTCTAACCATTTTAAAAGGCTAAAAAATCAGCAATATACCGTTTTAGAGCTGCAGTGTGAAAGTGGTATGAGAAGGTAATCAGATGTGCAAAAGCAGAGGCTGAGGAGAAAATGGCCCAGTCAGTGGGTAAAGGGGGGAAAACTTTTTTTTTAGGTATACAAGTCAGGCATGCCCAAATTATGGCCCTCCAGCTGTTGTGAAACTACAGGTCCCATGACCTGCTATCTAACCACCACCCACTGGCTTGCACCTCTTGTAATCTGTCTGTCTCCCCTTCCTACTAGATTGTAAGCTCCTCCGAGTAGGGCCCTCTTCCCTCCTGTTGTCAAAGCCCTCTTCTCTTCACATTTTACTCACAGCTCTCCTATATGGCGCTCTTTATTTGTACTGTATTTTTGTTATTTATTCAATGTTATGCCAAGTTTTGTTTCCCTGTATTGTTCCTTTGTACGGCGCTGCGAAACACTTGTGGCGCCTTATAAATAAAATTATAATAATAATAATCATGCCTTGCCACAGTTTTGCTATTAGTAAATGCTAAAACTATAGCAAGGCATGCAGGAATGTGTAGTTTCAGAGCAGATGGAGGGCCACAGTTTGGACATTCCTGATATAAGTGAAAGGAGCAAAACAAAAAGTGGAATAATAAGACTAAAGACAGAGTGGAAGTCTTCTTGAGGGAGACAATGGGCAGTATTCAATGAGAAAAATTTGCCGTGTTTTATGGCGAGTTTGTGCTTTTCTCGCGTTGGACAGAGACTTTTGCTCTCAAAAACCGAGCAACCCTATTCAATGTGCACTTCTCGCCGTCTTTCTAAGTGATTTTCGCCGTGTCTCTCCGTGTAGCAATTCTCCATCTTTTCATGGAGCAGTGGAATGTGAACTATTAAAATAAAAGTTTTTTTGTTTTAATTTTGGTGTCAAAAAATCAGAAATTTTATTCTGTGAAGGGGCATGCTATTTTTATTCATGTGCTTATAGCACATGAATATATATATTTTTTTATATTTTTTATATTTTTTTTTTTACACAGAGCAGCCAGCAGGGGGCCGGGAGCCGAGCCACTCATTAGATATTCATATATTCACTGCACCCGATCATTACATATGCATGATCGGGAGCAGTGAATATACCTGGTCCCCTGCTGGCTCTGGGGGGGGGGGCAGCTTGTGCTGCCTGGGTCCCGGGGAGCCCTCCTCCCCTCCACAAAAGTTCTGGGGCAGGCAGGGAGACTTCAATCTCCCTGCCTGCCACCATACCACGGCTCCCTGCCGCGGACGCTCGTCCGCTGCAGGGGTTAAGATTTGCCGCAAGGGGCAACTCGCCCCTCCGACATTGAATACGGAGAGAGCGAGTGGCAGCCAGCCCTCCGGAACACAGCGAGTGTGCAGCAAATCCTAAACAGGATTCGCTGCACACGGCGAAATTTCACATTGAATACTGCCCAATGTAATAGCAGATCATATTAATAATTATTTCTGCTCTGTATTCACTGCTGAAAGAGAGGGGAAGGGGCCACAGTTAAGTTGCAAGTATATTCAGAAAAACGAGGGAGAAACAAGTACATTTACAGGGGAGAAAGTCCTAACAGAACTCTCAAAACTGAAAGTGGATAAATCAATGGGGCCAGATGGGCTACATCCAAGGATACTAAAAGAGCTTAAAGTGGAGCTGGTAAAACAATTCACAATTATTCAACCAGTCACTAGCTACTGTAGTAATCCCAGAGGACTGGAAAATAGCAAATGTAATTCCACTGCACAAAAGTGGAAGCAAGGAAGAGGTAAGCAACTATCGACCAGTGAGCCTTACATCAGTAGTAGGGAAATTGATGGAAACACTCTTAAAACAAATAATATCTCAAAACCAGCAACTTACAGGATCCTAAACAGCATGGGTTTAATGGGGGGAGATCACGTCAAACAATTCTTATTGACTTTTTTGACTGGGTGACTAAAGTAATAGATCAAGGCGGGGCTTTAGATGTAGCTTATCTAGACTTTAGTAAGGCTTTTGACACTGTCCCACATTGCAGAATGTTAAATAAACTTGAAAGCTTGGGATTGGATTCTAAGATGGTTGAATGGATAAGAGCGTGGTTGCAGGACAGAAAACAGAGAGTTGTAGTAAACGGAGTACAGTCAAAGGAGGGAAAGGTTACAAGTGGAGTACCCCAGGGATCTGTACTTGGACCAGTGCTTTTTAATATCTTATTATTAGAGACATTGCAAATGGAAATGAGGGTAAAATATGCATTTTTGCAGATGACACAAAGGTATGCAACAGGGTAGACACACCAGGAGGGGTAAAACAAATGATTGATGATCTAGGTAGATTAGAGGAATAATCAAGAGTATGTCATGGAGTACTGTGTTCAGTTCTGGAGGCCGTATCTCCAGAAGGATATAAATATATTAGAGACTGTACAAAGAAGAGCAACTAAAATGGTGCATGGCCTACATCACAAAACTTACCAGGAAAGACTAAAAGATCTTAATATGTATACTTTACAGCAGAGAAGGGAAAGGGGGGACATGATAGAAACTTTCAAATATATCAAGGGTTTTAACAAGGTACAGGTGGGAGACATTCTTCACAGGAAGAGGAGCAGCAGAACACGAGGACATGCACTGAAACTAGAGGGAGGAAGGTACAGGTGGGAGACATTCTCCACAGGAAGAGGAGCAGCAGAACACGAGGACATGCACTAACCCTAGAGGGAGGAAGATTCAGGGGAAATGTGAGGAAGAATTACTTCACAGAAAGAGTAGTGGATAAGTGGAATAGCCTACCATCAGAGGTGGTAGAGGCAAATACAGTAGAGCAATGTAAACATGCTTGGGATAGGCATATTGATATCCGTACAAAGCAATAAGGATCAAGTATAAGTGTCTGGCTTGCAGCTTGCTCTAGAGGGGACAGACAAGGGTTAACACCGGGCCGAAGCAGGGGAATGGCCGGTGTTTTATGGGCGTCCCCATGAAAATGCTGGGCATTCTCCAGAGAATTCAGACGGACTGATGCTTGCTCGGTGTGGACGGCTGATGTCACATGACGTCAGTACCTGCCCCATTTTCGGCCACCTCCGGCTGAAATAAAACTCTGTTTTCTCCAACTTTTATTTCCGATGGAGAGAGGAATCATCAGATGGTCGGCGAGCATTAAAAGATTTGTCTTCCCTTTGGCCGCATGTGAGGTGATGTATTCTCGGACTCATCCTCTCTCATGTTACTGAGGGGATACAGCCGGCACTGGTGGTGGTGGTACGGGATAATTGGACGTTTGTTGGGGCTTAGTGAGCTGATCTGAATCAGGCCCCCTGTCTCTCTCCGCGTTAAAAAGCTAATTTTCTTCCTAAATACCAACTTGCTGTAGACCAATAATACAGAAGGGCGCCAGTAACAAACTTCTTATCTTTAATGGAAGTTTGGCTTCTGTGAGCTTCGGCGTCTGCAGATCTATCCTATTGGTAAAGTATCGCCAGTAGAAATCTCTGGTTCCCTCTCTGGCAGCCTGCATTGTGTGTGTGTGTGTGTGGGGGGGGGGGGGGGGGGGGTGCTTTTCCTCCTGCATCTAAAGACTGGGCTGCCATCATTAGAGTGTAGGTGAGGAATGATAATATAGGCGGGGACAACTGTTGTGTCTCCTGATTGGCTGCTGGTCCACAAGCTCCAATTGGCTTACACCCATTGAGAATTTCAAAATGCCGCCAGTTTTTTCTCCATGGCCGCCTGCCCATGTTCCAGGTGAAATGAGCTTGGGGCCTGGTACCAACTTTATTCCCTGCCATGGTGTGATCTTGCTCCTGAATGGTCGAAATTTACCTATTTTTATCTACATTACCATATCAACAGGAAAATATCGACATCCCCAGAATGTCAACACATTCACAATGTCACCATATGAAAAGATGACATTCTCATAATGCCGACAATTTGGCGTCGCACGTCACATTATCGCCTGACTTGGAAGACACCTCTGCCACGGTGACCCCTGGCCATCAGTGATGTTTATCATGTCAATATATATTATTTGTGTAGACATGACGAATGTCATCATGGTTACTGTCAACATTCTAAACATGTCGACATTCTCGATCTGATGCAGGCTGAGATCTGATGCATCTCGATCTGACGATCTGATGCTTTCTCGATCTGATGCAAGTTACCGAATGTAACTTGTTTTTTATTTCAAATAAAAAACAGACCTATTAAATGACTGCGGGGTTGGCTGGAGAGCGCGGTTCTAGAACACCAAATGTTGTTTTTCAGCAAGTCTGGCAGAGATAATGTGTACACAGCGAGCGCTGAACGAAGGGCGATGTAAAACTATGTGATTCCACGGCTGCGGTTTCAGGCTTCCCTGTAAATCTTTGATGCTTTTTCAAAAACGCCGACACATTAGTCACCCGGCAGATGAGCCTATGAATGCGGCCTTCTTTTCATGATGCTTTGCCTAAAAAGATGGTGAGGAATAATTTCTCTACAAAGAGGCTACAAATCGCCTCCTTGCTAGACCCTTCCAAACTGATTGTATCCTGCTGGTAGAGACAGAAAGAGCGTTCATATTATTGCAATCATCCAACCCAACTTCTTCCCCACCTTCCTCCTCCCTCTCTGCAGGTGACCTTGCCTCCAGAATTCAATATATATCCATTGTACCCTCTCCTCCCATTGTTCTCTCTGTGTCTTCCCTTAACCCCACTTGGTCCTGGCCTTATTAGTCCTGTCTTCCTCCTCATCACATTCTGCAAAACCACCTCACGCCTCACTGACTCCTGCTCTAAACTCGCCATCTCTGAAACATGACCTAGTCTCCCCATTCTCAGGACACCCTCCCTTGACCCTTCTTGAGTCTCTAATTACCTCCCCATCTCTCTTATCCACCATGCTACTGAGATCCTTGAGTGGTCTATGACCACCTCATCTCCTTCCTCTTCTCCCATTCTGTCCTTGACTCCTCCAATCAATTTACGATCTCTGTACTCCAAAGAAACTGTCCTGAATGAGGTCACCAACAACCTCCTCACTGTCCAAGGGCCACTACTGTGACTCATCGTCCTGCCACTGTGGCATTCAAGACCGTTGACCACATTCCCATCTCCCCTTTGTGGCCCCACTATATCATGATTCATCTCCTATCTGTCCAGTACCTCCTTCTGCCTCTGTCCCGTCCTGGAGCTTCCCTCATATCAGAAAACAGCTTTAAGAAAATGTTGGATTGCTTGTAAATCCCTCTCTCCGGATTTCAGGTGCCCCCAATTCTATCACTCCTCCTCTTATCCCTTCCCTTGGGGATAAACCCTCTCAATGCATAGTAAATCTCTGGCTGCACCTATGTTGTCAGCTCTCCACACCTTGCCCCCAGGCCGGGTCTAGCCTTCCTCGTGAGCTTGGGTTCTTCATGAACGTTTTGGGCCTCCATTAAGGCTGAATAATTAGACTGACGTTCTACTTTCCCTCCTTACTTCTGCCCACAGGAACCCATAAAGTTCCTCACTCTGCACTTGAGCTCACTATGGAAGTTTCTGATCTAATTTGCATTGTTTGATGCCCTCCCCAAGGCATGTTCTTCTGCTTATTGCAGCAGTGAGGGGATAATTTACACTATAGGCTGCTGGAGAGGGATCTGTAGATCCCTCTCTTGAGATAAAAAAACCCCCCTGCAAATGCCACCTATAGGCTACAATTGCTGACGTCACGTTCCCATTGCAAATAATGAAGACTGCGGTATCTTGATCTACGTAGCGGAATGCGATCTCAAGTTGTTGATCAATCACAGGATATAGACATTTCTGCATGAGTTAATAGAGGTGTTTGCATAGTGTTCTCCATAGAGCACATCACTAAGAATCAAACCCCCCCCCCCCCCCCCCCCCCCCAACCACCATCAGATGGTTAAATACAATGGGGGTTATTCAAGCCGCGTGATAATCTTTCGACTATACCTGCGTACGGCCCATGGTACGCACGCGTGAGGCCATCCTGCTATAAAATCCAGTGTAATTTTTCATTGTTGGCCGTACGCAAAGTTATCGACAGGTGGCTGTTGTTTGTGATTGTCACCCAGATATTTACTGGGAGGGAAAACACAGGTGTGCCCAGGGGTATGAGGGGAAGTCATGTGACGTCCGCTCCGGTCCCTGTATCTATCGCAGTCGCTGAGTAGGTCCTGGGCTACGCACAGACTGCGCACATTTGACGGTGCGCAACTTGTGAATGGATTTTCAGCTAATCGCAGGGCATTTCACAAGCATTTTGTAAGCCGTGCATATCAATTCACAGGCTTGCACAGGGGGCGGGATTTCACTCTGGTGGGACGGGATACACCTGATCGCAGGGCTCTACAAATTAGCAGCCCAGCGATCAGGTCTGATTAATCCAATATTTTTAAGAAACATATATATCCCTAGATGGCACAATATTTTCTTACATGCCCGGTGTTGTCAGTGAGAGAACGAACATGACTATAATTGAGAGATGATTACTGTGAGTCATTAGCGGGATGCACAGATGTTATTTTGTCACATTCGCATTTATGAATAATCACGGCTAAATGCGATATCAGTTTAGCATTGCATATAGTTGAGTATTTTTAACTCTATGCAAATGGACAGCTGCAGACGAGCCCCCAACATGGCGAGTTCACACACTCAATAAGCCAGCTCCAGGCATTGCAACTGCTGGCCCCAAGTATCATGACAACTATATACATGACATTGAGCCGTAGGGCTTTTTCGCACCTGATTGTGCAGACCAGTGATTATCGATAGACTGCACATGCGTAAGGCCATCCTGTGATAAAATCCTGCTTCTTTTTTGATCGCTGGCCACATGATTGACAAGAAGCCGGCGTTTGTGGCTGGTAGCTGGGTGTTTTCTGGGAGTGTCAGGAAAAACGCCGGCGTGCCCAGGTGTTTGATGGGAAGCTGTGGCCCCAGTCAGCCTGATTCTGTTGCAGCCGCAAAGTAAGTCCTGGGCTACGCACAGACAGCACATACTGGAAAATGGCTCCGTAGTGAACTGCTTGTAAATGGATGTGCAGCTAATCGCAGGGCTGTGATATTTTCACAAAGACACGTGCTAAGAAATTCGCAGGTTGGCATGAGGCGGATTTCCATTTGGTGTGGAGGTGTATACCTGATCACAGGCCTCTGAAATTTTGCAACTGTGACAGTGGATTCGGTACCGCACACGAAAAGGTGGAAGAGGGCGGGGCCTCGATGGGCTTCCGGAAGGGGCGAGAAGCGTTGCCTAAAAGGGGGCGGAGTCTTTCAGTACCTCAGGATTATCACTGGATGCTGAGCTGCCCCAAGGCACTGCACAATATATAGATGCCACATGCGTCGCCCGGTGTCTGTTCTGCTGCCATGCAGATCAGCAGGGACAGTGCTTCCCCTGCTGGTCACTGCGGCATGCTGGAGGGACAGCAGGATAATCCTATAAAAAAATGGGACTGTGCCGCCAAAGTTACAGTTACAGCAGCAAATGTATTTCTCTATAAAAGGACACAGGGTCGACTTCAGCAGGGACCTCTAATCAGTGAATTCGCTAATTGAGCGATTATTGAATGACTGAGCATGCGTGCATGTGCCAGGGGGAATAGCAACAGCAAATGCTCATGGATCATTAACACAAACCCCTCGCAGTGTGACTGACAGGAAGCTGGCGTTCTGGGCGGAAACATGTTTTTTTTGGGTGGTCTGTGACCTCAGCGCTGATGTTCCGGGAATTGTGTAGGGATTTGCCGGTGGATTGCAATACATTTGCGTTACTTATGTAAATTTGGCTTACTGCAGTCCAATCACATTAGCATGCAGGTCTGAATTAGGCCCATAGTGCAGCCAATTCAGCCGACTTTTTAGTCCCTCAGTAGCTTACCTCTCCCACATCATACACACAGGCATAGGACTCCACATATCCATCAATTGCGAAGATCTGCCATGCTGGCCTCAGGGGGTGATTCTTTAATGGACAAAATCATGCTGCACTGCGGGTGGGGCAGATGTAACATGTGCAGATAGAGTTATATTTGGGGGAGTTATTTTGTTTAGTGCTTGGAGCAGCGCCAGCTCCTCCCCCACCCCCGATGACGCTTCGCCGCTCTGCCCCACCCTTGGATGAAGTCAGCGAACTGGCAATATTGCTGGTTCGCTGAGGGTATGTGGACAGACCAAAATGCAGGGTTGCACCGGGACTGAACCTTTTCAAAGCGATGTAAAAGGGGAATAACGGTGCTGCTGGCTTTCTTCTCCTGTATTTTACGTGTAGAAGATACATTTTGCTTTTTTTATTAACCAAAAACATGAATTAAAAATGTCCCCATGAATGTAAATATTTGGTTATCCATTCCCGTAGGAGTGCCCCCCCCCCCCCCCCCCCGCGAGCCAGTCCCAGTCCTGCAACGTCTTATTAGGCATCGGAAGAACTCAGTGGGGTATAAATACTCCCAAAGGAAATCTTTAGCTATGCTTAATTGGATAATGAGTCAGTATCCTAGAAAGAGACCCATCTGCTCAGCCAGAACCATTGGCAATTAGATACCTAACTCTGGTATTGTCAGATAATACGATATGACAATCCGGTGTCATAGGAAAGCATTTTCATTTTGACACATAAAGTAGGTGGGTATGCAGTCAGTGGGCAGTGCCGGTGCCACCACTAGGCAGAATTAGGCATTTGCCTATGGGCGATGGCCACTAGAGGGTGGCACCACATACTGCCAATGACGGCCCGACCCATCGGGAACTAATGAAATCACCCTAAATCACTTGTGCATAAAGGAAGGCTGACACTGGCCGATAGAGCCCGGGTGGCAGGACATACTGGTGTGTGTAGTTCAACACCAGCTGGAGGGCAGCTTATTGCCCACCCCTGATGTAGAGAGCTTAGGCATTTAGTCCATGCTTACCTACTTCTAAAAATTCCACCTGGCAGAGAGGAGCAGAATCTGGGCTCTTCAGGGGCGGGGCTGGGCTGTGACATCATTAAGCCCTGCCTCTGCTGTGACAATATAATGTGATATGGTGGCCTGGGCTATATGATGCAAATTTTAGCCTCACTAGGAAGTGGGAAGAATGTGGGAGGAGCAGCCGCTCTTCCCGAAAAACCGAGAGTAGCAGTGGCTGGTGACAGGTCGACACAACCTTTATTTTAGTGGCTCTCCCCGCTATCCTGCTCTCTCCATACAGAGCACAGTGGACATTTAAATAGTTACTTGTCCTACAGTATATTGTTGTTATGTGACTGTACATGCTCTGTAAGGTTCTGCATATAGGTCCATACTGTATCTGTGTTCATGTAGCATCTTCAGATGAGTATGATATCTCTACGAGATTGCTCCAGGAAACTGTTTTAATAGCTCTTTTTAATTTGAGTACCGAGTGTGTGTCCTGCCCTTCATACATCTGTATCCAAGCAATAATGTTATTAGTCAGCAGTGGTTTGCAAAGGTCAATGTTCATCGCAGTGTTGCTGATCTATAATACACACATTAGCATAGGAAGATTGCACGCCACACAGGTGTTATTGAGCGAATCTAAACCTTAATGTATTTATCTGTTGAGATACGGTCTCTTGGGCAAGGTAAGCAATGGCTATCTGGGGGGGGGGGGGGGGGCAATTAAAAGTAGATTATACATGAGCACGTAGACTGAGGTCCGAAGTGTACACAAGATCATTTCTCATGTGGATGGTCTGTAGGATGAGTAATATCATTTAACCCCTTCCTGACAGAGCCAGTTTTTGCGTTCCTGACAGAGCCCTTTTTTTCAAATCTGACATGTATCACTTAAGTGGGGATAACTTTTTTTTGCTTTTACTTATCCCAGTGATTTTGAGATTTTTTTTTCGTGACACATTGTACTTCAAATTAGTGGTAAATTTGGGTCGATACAGTCTGTGTTTTTTTGTGAAAAATACCAAAATGTCGTAAAAAAATGGAAAATTTAGCAATTTGCAAAATGTTAAATTTTCTGCTTGTGAGACAAATAATCATACCACTCAAAATAGTTAATAACTAACATAGACCATATGTCTACTTTATGTTTCCATCATTATTTCAACTTCCTTTTAATTTTTTTGGACACTAGGAGGCTTACAATATGAATAGCAAATTCTCAAATTTTCAAGAAAATTTCAAACACTGATTTTTTTAGGGACCAGTTCAGTTCTGATGTGACTTTGAGGGACTTGTATGTGAGACACCCCCATAAATGATACCATTTCAAAAACTGCACCCCTCACAGTATTCAAAACAGCATTTTGGAAGTTTGTTAACCCTTTAGGTGTTTCACAGGAATTAAAACAAAGTGTAGGTGAAATTTCAAAATTTCATTTTTTTTGCAGATTTGCAATTTTAATACATTTTTCTAAGGAACACAGTACATTTTACTAGAGAAATGTGACTAAAAATTGATTCCCCCAATTCTTTTGTTTTCATAAATATCCTATATGTGGCCCTAGTGTGCACGTTGACCAAACCACAGGCTTCATAATAGAAGGAGCACCTACTTGATTTTGGAGCCTCCTTTTTATGAGATTATTTATTAGGCACCATGTAGGTTTCTAGGCACCATAAGATGCTAAAAGTTAGGAACCCCCCTACAAGTGACCCCATTTTGCAAACTACACCCCTCAGGGAATTCATCTAGGGGTATAGTGTACATTTCAAACCCCCAGGGGTTTCACCAATTGTGGTACAACTGGGCAGTGAAAATGAAAAATTACATTTTTTACACAAAAATGCAGTTCTGGCTCCAAATTTGTCATTTTCACAAGGAATGAAGGAGACCAAGCACCCCAAAATCTGTGCCCCAATTTCTCCCGAGTACGGCAATGCCTCACATGTGACCAAAAAATACCATTTGGGTGCATGGCAGGACTCAGAAAGGAAGGAGTGATTTTTGGATTTTGCAGCTCAGATTCTGGTGGAATGTTGGTGGGTGCTATGTTGCATTAGCAAGACCCCCCAAGCACCAATACAGTGGAACCCCCCCACAAGTGACCCCATTTTGCAAACTACACCCCTCAGGGAATTCATCTAGGGGTATAGTGTACATTTCAAACCCCCAGGGGTTTCACCAATTTTGATACAACTGGGCAGTGAAAATGAAAAATTACATTTTTTTACACAAAAATGCAGTTCTGGCTCAAAATTTTTCATTTTCATAAGGTATGAAGGAGAAAAAGCACCCCACAATCTGTGCCCCAATTTCTCCCGAGTATGGCAATGCCTCATATGTGACCAAAAAATACCAGTTGGGTGCATGGCAGGACTCAGAAGGGAAGGAGTGATTTTTGGTGGTGGAATGTTGGTGGGTGCTATGTCGCATTAGCAAGACCCCCAAAGCACCAATACAGTGGAACTCCCCCACAAGTGACCCCATTTTGCAAACTACACCCCTCAGGGAATTCATCTAGGGGTATAGTGTACATTTCAAACCCCCAGGGGTTTCACCAATTTTGATACAACTGGGCAGTGAAAATGAAAAATTACATTTTTTTACACAAAAATGCAGTTCTGGCTCAAAATTTTTCATTTTCATAAGGTATGAAGGAGAAAAAGCACCCCACAATCTGTGCCCCAATTTCTCCCGAGTATGGCAATGCCTCATATGTGACCAAAAAATACCAGTTGGGTGCATGGCAGGACTCAGAAGGGAAGGAGTGATTTTTGGTGGTGGAATGTTGGTGGGTGCTATGTCGCATTAGCAAGACCCCCAAAGCACCAATACAGTGGAACCCCCCCACAAGTGACCCCATTTTGCAAACTACACCCCTCAGGGAATTCATCTAGGGGTATAGTGTACATTTCAAACCCCCAGGGGTTTCACCAATTTTGATACAACTGGGCAGTGAAAATGAAAAATTAAATTTTTTTACACAAAAATGCAGTTCTGGCTCAAAATTTTTCATTTTCAGAAGGTATGAAGGAGAAAAAGCACCCCAAAATCTGTGCCCCAATTTCTCCCGAGTACGGCAATGCCTCACATGTGACCAAAAAATACCATTTGGGTGCATGGCAGGACTCAGAAGGGAAGGAGTGATTTTTGGATTTTGCAGCTCAGATTCTGGTGGAATTTTGGTGGGTGCTATGTCGCATTAGCAAGACCCCCCAAGCACCAATACAGTGGAACCCCCCCACAAGTGACCCCATTTTGCAAACTACACCCCTCAGGGAATTCATCTAGGGGTATAGTGTACATTTCAAACCCCCAGGGGTTTCACCAATTTTGATACAACTGGGCTGTGCAAATGCAAAATTACATTTTTTACACAAAAATGCAGTTCTGGCTCAAAAATTTTCATTTTCACAAGGAATGAAGGAGACAAAGCACCCCAAAATCTGTGCCCCAATTTCTCCCGAGTACGGCAATGCCTCACATGTGACCAAAAAATACCATTTGGGTGCATGGCAGGACTCAGAAAGGAAGGAGTGATTTTTGGATTTTGCAGCTCAGATTCTGGTGGAATGTTGGTGGGTGCTATGTTGCATTAGCAAGACCCCCCAAGCACCAATACAGTGGAACCCCCCCACAAGTGACCCCATTTTGCAAACTACACCCCTCAGGGAATTCATCTAGGGGTATAGTGTACATTTCAAACCCCCAGGGGTTTCACCAATTTTGATACAACTGGGCAGTGAAAATGAAAAATTACATTTTTTTACACAAAAATGCAGTTCTGGCTCAAAATTTTTCATTTTCATAAGATATGAAGGAGAAAAAGCACCCCAAAATCTGTGCCCCAATTTCTCCCGAGTATGGCAATGCCTCATATGTGACCAAAAAATACCAGTTGGGTGCATGGCAGGACTCAGAAGGGAAGGAGTGATTTTTGGTGGTGGAATGTTGGTGGGTGCTATGTCGCATTAGCAAGACCCCCAAAGCACCAATACAGTGGAACCCCCCCACAAGTGACCCCATTTTGCAAACTAAACCCCTCAGGGAATTCATCTAGGGGTATAGTGTACATTTCAAACCCCCAGGGGTTTCACCAATTTTGATACAACTGGGCAGTGAAAATGAAAAATTAAATTTTTTTACACAAAAATGCAGTTCTGGCTCAAAATTTTTCATTTTCAGAAGGTATGAAGGAGAAAAAGCCCCCCAAAATCTGTGCCCCAATTTCTCCCGAGTACGGCAATGCCTCACATGTGACCAAAAAATACCATTTGGGTGCATGGCAGGAGTCAGAAGGGAAGGAGTGATTTTTGGATTTTGCAGCTCAGATTCTGGTGGAATTTTGGTGGGTGCTATGTCGCATTAGCAAGACCCCCCAAGCACCAATACAGTGGAACCCCCCCACAAGTGACCCCATTTTGCAAACTACACCCCTCAGGGAATTCATCTAGGGGTATAGTGTACATTTCAAACCTCCAGGGGTTTCACCAATTTTGATACAACTGGGCTGTGCAAATGCAAAATTACATTTTTTACACAAAAATGCAGTTCTGGCTCAAAATTTTTCATTTTCACAAGGAATGAAGGAGACAAAGCACCCCAAAATCTGTGCCCCAATTTCTCCCGAGTACGGCAATGCCTCACATGTGACCAAAAAATACCATTTGGGTGCATGGCAGGACTCAGAAAGGAAGGAGTGATTTTTGGATTTTGCAGCTCAGATTCTTGTGGAATGTTGGTGGGTGCTATGTTGCATTAGCAAGACCCCCCAAGCACCAATACAGTGGAACCCCCCCACAAGTGACCCCATTTTGCAAACTACACCCCTCAGGGAATTCATCTAGGGGTATAGTGTACATTTCAAACCCCCAGGGGTTTCACCAATTTTGATACAACTGGGCAGTGAAAATGAAAAATTACATTTTTTTACACAAAAATGCAGTTCTGGCTCAAAATTTTTCATTTTCATAAGGTATGAAGGAGAAAAAGCACCCCAGAATCTGTGCCCCAATTTCTCCCGAGTATGGCAATGCCTCATATGTGACCAAAAAATACCAGTTGGGTGCATGGCAGGACTCAGAAGGGAAGGAGTGATTTTTGGTGGTGGAATGTTGGTGGGTGCTATGTCGCTTTAGCAAGACCCCCAAAGCACCAATACAGTGGAACCCCCCCACAAGTGACCCCATTTTGCAAACTACACCCCTCAGGGAATTCATCTAGGGGTATAGTGTACATTTCAAACCCCCAGGGGTTTCACCAATTTTGATACAACTGGGCAGTGAAAATGAAAAATTACATTTTTTTACACAAAAATGCAGTTCTGGCTCAATTTTTCATTTTCAGAAGGTATGAAGGAGAAAAAGCACCCCAAAATCTGTGCCCCAATTTCTCCCGAGTACGGCAATGCCTCATGTGTGACCAAAAAGTGGCAGGACTCAGAAGGGAAGGAGTGATATTTGGATTTTGCAGCACAAATTCTGGTGGAATGTTGGTGGGTGCTATGTCGCATTAGCAAGACCCCCCAAGCACCAATACAGTGGAACCCCCCCACAAGTGACCCCATTTTGCAAACTACACCCCTCAGGGAATTCATCTAGGGGTATAGTGTACATTTCAAACCCCCAGGGGTTTCACCAATTTTGGTACAACTGGGCAGTGAAAATGAAAAATTACATTTTTTTACACAAAAATGCAGTTCTGGCTCAAAATTTTTCATTTTCATAAGGTATGAAGGAGAAAAAGCACCCCAAAATCTGTGCCCCAATTTCTCCCGAGTACGGCAATGCCTCACATGTGACCGAAAAATACCAGTTGGGTGCATGGCAGGACTCAGAAGGGAAGGAGTGATTTTTGGATTTTGCAGCTCAGATTCTGGTGGAATTTTGGTGGGTGCTATGTCGCATTAGCAAGACCCCCGAAGCACGGTGAAATTATGAACCTAATAATCCATAGATGTGTGGTATATTTTAAAACACTCCTTTATACATAGGCCGGGTTTGTCGGGGCAAGTGTCACACTGGAAAATAGTTTGCTTTCTTATTCCCTTTTTATAGCAAACTTTGCACCTTTTTTGTGTCCTGCCCTTTTTTCCAGTGGAGGGGATTTCATCAGGAAAATGCTGCCCTGGTACAATACGGGGGCCAGTACTAGAAGTACTGGGGCCCTCTGCCTGCTGGTTCCCAAATATTAGGCCCTTTATGACTTCCTCTTGAAAGTGCATAAATGTCCCCCTCTGGCCGGTAGAACGGAATAGCACGTAAGCGTTTTACAGTGCCATCTGGATGATATACACGGCCAGCTTCTTGTACCAGATTTTTGTTTTCCGCAGGGCACTGTACGGCTTCAGTACCTGATCTGAAAGATCCACTCCGCCCATGTACTTATTGTAATCCAGGATACAATTAGGTTTGGAGGTGTGGGTACTGGTACCTCGTACAGGGACGGAGGTGGTACTGTCTCCGTGAATTGTTGTCAGTATAAGGACATCCCTCTTGTCCTTATATTTGACCAACAACATATTTTCGGTGCATATTCCCCTGCTTTCACCCCTTCTCATTACTTGGGCAATGTGCGTTTTTGGGAGGCCTCTTTGGTTCTTGCGCACAGTACCGCAAGCTGCTGTACCTCTTGAACCAAGGGCCTTAAACAGGGGGATGCTAGTGTAAAAGTTATCCACATAGAGGTGATAACCTTTATCCAGGAAGGGGTGCACTAAATCCCAGACAATTTTTCCACTAACACCTACGAGGGAGGGGGGGCATTCTGGCGGTTCAATTCTTGAATCCTTCCCTTCATATACCCTAAACATGTGGGTGTACCCTGAGGTGCTTTCACACAGCTTATACATTTTTATGCCATACCTTGCCCTCTTACTGGGAAGGTACTGGCGGAATGTAACCCTTCCTTTAAAATGTATAAGGGACTCGTCAATACAAATAAATTTTTCAGGGATGTACATCTCTGCAAATTTGGCACTGAAATGATCAATGACCGGCCTGACTTTGAATAGCCGGTCAAAGGTGGTATCATCTCTGGGAGGGCACTGTGCATTATCGTTGTAATGCAAAAATTTAAGGATCGTCTCAAATCGAGCCCGGGGCATGGCCATACGGTAAAATGGGGTGCTGTACAGAACATCTGTACTCCAATATTGCCTAATTTCTGGCTTTTTTACTATGCCCATATGAAACACCAAACCCCAGAACGTCATCATCTCTACTGCATCTACAGGGGTCCACCTAGCAAATGATGACGTGGGGTTTTGAGCAATAAACTGCTGGGCATATAAATTAGTTTGGTCCACCATTAAATTTATAAAATCATCAGAGAAAAATAATTTGAAAAAGTCAATTTCTCTGAGACCTGTGGAATCAAATTGGATTCCTGGCATGGCCAAAAACTCAGGAACCTGGGGCTCAAAATTGTCTGGTGGTGGGGTCCATACGAGATCAATTATTGGGGGGGGGGTCTCAGCTGCTCTACGGGGGCGTCTTTGAGGGGGTCCCTCATCACCAGAGGAGGAAGAGGAGCTTAAGACAAATCCTTCAAATTCCCCGCTTGCATCACTGGCTGTGTCAGAGTCAGAGGCAAGCTTGGCATATGCCTCCTCCGCTGAATACATTCTTCTGGATGACTGGGATGACATTTGGGATGACATTTGGGATGCCATTTTTATTTTTGTGTTACTGGTAGTGAAATGTTTCAACACGTGTATAGTGTAGGGGGGGGTACAAACTTTATTTCAACCCGGGGGGTATGTAGTGTGTAGTGTGTATGTAGTGCAGAAAAAAAAAAATACTTTATACAGGAATTTGATCCCAATAATAAAAAAAAAAAATTGAAGGGGTTAAAAAAAAAAAAAAAAAAGCTCCTGCGCCAAAAATTGAGCACAGATGTTGGTCAGTAACGTCCGTCACTGAACAGCGCTCAAAGGCAACAGGAATTTGATCAAAAAAAAAAATAGATCAACCCTGTGCCAAAAAAGCTGATCAGTGATGTACGTCACTGATCAGCGCACAGTGGCCACAGGACACCCACAAAATCACAGTGTGTGTAAAAAAAAAATGAAAAAAAGACCCCACAGCACCCTCAAAAAAAAAAAAGGTGATCAGTGATGCGACACTGATTACCAGTGAGGGGCAGCAGGTGCACAACCTTTGGTGCAACTGACAGTGCAACTGGCAGCAACTGACAGGTATATATATATATAAAAAAAAAAACTGCGCCCCCAAAAAGTTGCTGATCAGCACAGATATACTGATCAGCACAAAAGGGGGGGTAGCAGACACAAAATATACACTCTCTGTCACTATCTCTCTCTATCTCTCTCTATCTCTCACTATCTATCACTATCTATCACTCTAGGACACTGCAGCAGCAGCACTGACAGTTATATGTATAAAAAAAAACCTGCACCCCCAAAAAGGGGGGGTAGCAGACACAAAATATACACTCTCTATCACTCTCTGTCACTATCTCTCTCTATCTCTCTATCTCTCACTATCTATCACTATCTATCACTCTATGACACTGCAGCAGCAGCACTGACAGTTATATATATATATAAAAAAAAACCTGCACCCCCAAAAAGGGGGGGTAGCAGACACAAATCTCTCTATCTCTCTATCTCTCACTATCTATCACTATCTATCACTATCTATCACTCTATGACACTGCAGCAGCAGCACTGACAGTTATTTATATATAAAAAAAACCTGCACCCCCAAAAAGGGGGGGTAGCAGACACAAAATATAGCTCTCTCTGTCACTATCTCTCTATCTCTCTCTATCTCTCTCTCTATCTCTCTATCTCTCTATCACACTGCAGCAGCAGCAGGAAGTCCCAATAAGTCAGATCCAGGAAGCGTCCAGCACGCTACAAGCAGTGATCAGGTGATCAGGTAAGGTATTTGCAAGGATCAGGTAAGTATTAGCAAGGATCAGGTCAGTATCACGGCAGATAGGCACGGTGACCGCTCTGCACGCTATTCCAGACCGGAATGGCGTCTGCAGCGCAGTCACCGTTAGTTTAAATGTCGCGCCTTGGCTGTGATTGGTCCGTGGGTCCCACGGACCAATCACAGCCTTGGGGGCAGGTGGGGTGAGGGTGGGGTGAGGTGTCATCGTCATGCCCCCTGACGCCCGGCGGTGATTGACACCTGTGTTACCGAGCGTCTGATTCGCTGGTAACACAGGAAAACGCTGTGAATGGCTGTTCACACTGAACAGCCAATCACAGCGATCGCCGACGGGGGGGCGGCATCGCAGCCCCCCCTGGGCATGCAGGGACATGTCTGCTGTCAGGGACAGCAGACATCGTCCCTCTGTCACTGCGTCTCTAGTCATGACGTACATTTATGCCATGTGTCGGGAAGTACATCCCGGCCATGACGTAAATGTACGTCAAATGTCGGGAAGGGGTTAAAGACCAACATTATGATATTCCTGTTGCTATCATTGGTTTTGTTTACCTTTTCAAATGTCGACCTTGTGAGTGTCTTCCTTGTGGGGTCCACCTAGAGACTGTCTACTTAATTACTGTCCACCTAGGATCTACACCCCTGACCATAGCCAGATTAAGGGGGAAGGACGTAGAACAAACCTTTGCCATGGGGCCCCCTGGCTGGAGTGCTCTGACAACACTAGCTGTCCCTCTTATGCAGCAGCAGGACCATGCAGTCAGAATGCCAGCAGAAGTGCAGGCAGAGACACAAGAGTATCAGCATTGTCCCGTGGTGGGGTTTAGTGGGGAGATGCGCACAGCGTCTTAATTCCCCAGGAGAGAGGGACAGGGGGCATGCCAGCATATCGAAGCATACTGGGCATGGCTTTGCAGGAAGTGCAACGATCATGACCACGCCCCCTAGCCACGATGCCACACACCCTCATTTCATGCTTACGGCAGAAGTTGGGGAGACATGTCCTAAACCTTTCTGACCGATTACCTGATTTCCATATATGCCAGTAATGGCACTGGCAAAGTAGAGGCCATAATGGTTTGGTCACTTTAGTTTTTAGTACATAAGCACTGTAGCTCGTACACCAAAACACTGTGATTCGATCCCATGCAATATTTTGATACTCTAGTATCTGCCGGAAAAGAGGAGTGAATGCAGGATTGCATGAAGGAGCATAAACTTCTAGGCATCAGAAGTGTGGGTGTAGTTCCAGTCAGGTAGGTTAAGGGTTAAGTTGGGTTGCTAGGCAGAATAGGACAGGGGATGGGAGTAGAATAGGGGGAGGAGCTAGGAGGACATCTTAGGGCATTGCTCAAGTTTAACCTACCTCTTCCTCAGCAGGTTTTTGCCCACCCTCCCTTCCCTAAGTCACTTTTTTGTCCCAACCACACTTTTTTCTTTTCTTTGCCGGTTGGGTTTGTCAACCTTTGATTGGGCGGGAAAGAACGGCAGTTGCAGTGGACGTTACAATGCAGGAGTAGGGTGCGCTCTCTAGCTGATACATCGCATTCGGAGTTTGGCTTTCTGGCCGGCTTCTGTGCGCTGTATTGGGTGGAGAGCTGGATACCTAGATTGGGTTGGCGTGGGCCAACCATAGGAGTTCACCATGTCATGGACATGAGTGGATGTGATAAAGGGTGATGTCACTGCGGGACTGGCCGTTCTTTCTTGTTGCCACCATGGCGTAATTGAGTCATTTAAATAAATTTATTGGTTGACCAATTTTAAAAGGCATTTACAGTTGTCCGTGTGTTTATTTCTAGTTATGTTAAAGTTAGTTATTAGTGTGTTGGTTAATTAAATGGAACTACAAAGGCGACACAACACAGATATGCCGATAGAAAGTTTAATTATCTCAGTATTTTCGGAAACTTAAATGGACAGTGGGACTTGAATGGTAACTGCCATCACAATACAGAAATACAAGCAGAACATTTTTTAATAATGTCCATTTAAATGGACATGGGCTCTTAACGGCTGATTGGACTGTGCTGCTGCGCTCACAGACTACAGTCTGAATATTACCTCTGCAGACGCCTATTGCCTGATTGGTCAACCCCATGGTGATGCTCGCGCTGTGGGCCTCATGGGACTGGCCGCGGCGAGGTCTCCCAGCCTATCAGCAGTCCTGATCACTAGAACAGCTGGTTTATTGCGGAATGATAATGAAATATCATGCGTTGAGTATTTCTGAGTGACTGCTTCTCATTCCAATGAACACAAGCTTATTATAATTATTATGCGTTAATTATACGGAGCCACAAAGTGTCTGTAGCGCCGTCCAGGGAAATTACAGTCATGTACAAAACGTACAGTTATTTCAACAGACAATACATGGGAATGGTGGGGAGGTTATGTCACATCTGCCCCACTGCAGTGCAGCATGGTTTTGTCCGTATGCAAAATTGCAGATGTGAATCAGGCCCAAAGTGACCGTAGCAGGCAGTGATCCAGCGCCTTGGGAGGGTAGGCCGGCTGGATCTGAGTTTCTGAGCAGGGTGCACTGATGATGGGGATTGGGCAAGGTGATACACAAGAAGGTGCAGGGCCCTGCTCGTGAGAGTTGTCACAGGAAGCAGCAGAGAGCGTACAGAATGCTCATGTGGAAACCCCCAACTGGCACTTCGGCATCGTCCAATGTTACTGTACATCACTGACAGCACCTGGTATTCTGTGTAACGCTGTCTTGTTCTCCGTAGAAAAGACGAGAGGTGTCGGCAAAGTGTGACGGAAGAAAGAATACCGACACGTTTTGGTAAGACTCTTTTTGTGTTACCATATTCAAGCGGGTATGGGTTATATGGTTGACACTATGAAGGTCGACATACAGTACGTCGATCACTGAAGGTCGACAGGGCTTAGGTTGACAAATTAAATAGGTTGACATGGCTAAAGTTGACAGGGTTGGAAGGTCGGCAGTCAAAAGACCGGCATGAGTTTTTAAAGGTTTTTTTTTTTTGTCACAAATTTTGACGTAATGTATTGCCCATGCTAAAACTGATGTAGGGCATGCTGGGATGTGTAGTTCAACAACAGCTGGAGTGTCAAGGTTAGCCATCACTGATATAGGAGATGATGCACAGTACAGACACCACTAAAGGTAAAGTTATCACAATGATTATAACCAATGTAGTACAATGAGATAATGTCATGAGGTCTGTACCTCAATCGTACAAGTTATGGTGAATGGGTGATCAGGTAAAAGAATAACGGTGGAAGGAACCAAGGTCGCTCCTGACAGTCGGGGGTTCCGATGACGGAGAAACGACCGTCAGAGGGATATACCACGTGTCAGCAGCCTTCAATAGAACAGGAGACTGATGCATAAGGGAGCTGAGTGTTTGATCACCGGTTCATCCAATATTAAAGGCGTCTTGCAGCACTGAGATGTGTGTGTATATATGGAAGTTACTATAGCAAAATCTGAGCTGTTTGACTTTGCAGACTTTACTATGCAGTTGGCGGAGAGATCCCCCCCCCCCCCCCCTGCAGTATCCTTCAAGTCACATTAACTTGTTTTGCTTATAAGAAGTTGCTACTGTATATGTAAATGGGGAGATGTACTAAGCCTTATAGACAGATAAAGCATACCTCTTAACTGTCCCAATTTTCACAGACAGTCCCTTTTTTTAGGACTGTTCTGCTGGGACAGTGGGGGCACTTAAGGGGTCCTCCTGTCACTCACTGATCTGTTCAACACCCCTTGCCCTTGCACTCAGCGTCTGGCGAAAATGGGGCGTGGCTAGTGGGAGAGGCACTCCTGTTGAAAGAGGCCACACCCAATTTTGGATGTCAAAATGGGGACACTTCCAACCTGCAGATGTTTGGTAGGTACCAGTGAATCGGCTACTAAACTGCCATTTTACTGGCTGTGGTTGAAAACCGAGATAGGGGCTGATTGACTAGTACTTTATCTCTCTCCATGTTATCTCTATCCAAGCTTTAATATATCTCCTCTAAAACAATGCAATATTTCTGTTTAGTTCGTCATTGGGGCTTATAGTTTAGGGGTTGTACACACCCACGTGTCCCTGGCCACTCCCACTCAGCTCCAGACATAGCTCCTCCCCTTCTAAATATAGACCCTTGATTTTCAACCCAGTCCAATATTGCCCTTATCAAAGCTTGGGGAGAGAGAGAAATCATACCAACCAATCAGCTTGTAACATTTTTTTAAATACAGTTCCATCACCATATTCATTGACCTCATTATATTAGGGTTAAATTAAAAATAAAATGTTAAAAAGTTTGTTTTTTGGGGGATTTTGTATGTCATTGTGGCCAGAAAACGATTATTAACCCCTTCAGTGGTAATCCCGAGAATTTTCCAGGCTATGCTTCACTGCCCAGACTGGCAAGCCCACTGCTTAGCGCCGGGCAGCGGCGCTGAGCTGATCACTGAACTCAGCTAGCTCCAGCGCTGCTCGGCCACGCCTCCTCCTCTCCCCGCATCCCCGGCTGTTGTGTTACAGTCTGTGACGGGACTGTAACTTTGGGAGACAGCATGGTGTTGTTTTTTTTTTTTTTTTTTTTAAGGGAGCATTCCCCCTACAAAACTCACCCAGTGGGGAGTGCTCCCTAAATAAAAACCCACCACTGAACGGGTTAAGGATCCAATCAATAATCCAATCGTTATTGATCCCCAACCCAACAAACTCAGGTACTGTAGTTACTTGGGTTGGACATCGGAACAACCGGTGTGAATGGGTTAAACCAGATCAACCGACTTTTGCACCTTAACACTCTACGGAGAGCCAGCTCACTGGGGTTTGGAAACAATGTCAACCTTTTCATGCGTTGACTATTGCCACGTCGACATTTTGAGTGTCGATTGTGTCAACCTGTTGCATGTTGACCATTTAGTGTTGACCTATTGGTGTCGACCTGTCATTTGGATACCGCACGTTTACCAGCTCTTTAACCCCCAAAAGACCATTTGCTATATTTGATCTTAGCAGAAACTCTTTATATGATTGTGTTGCATTGGATTAATACAACCCCCCCTCCCCCCCTATAATTCGTATATGAATGTAGTGTGATTCTCACCAAAGTCGTTTGCAGATGCACAGAACCCCCACCATCAAAAACAGGGCCGAATTCGGTCTGAATCTGCCCAAATTTGCGTTCAATACATGTCTCGGATCTGGAGCCCATTATGATTCACAGAAACGGGGAGCGAGAACATTCTATGCTGATTTCTTTTCTTCATTCAGGGCGCAAATGATACGGCCATGTGTTATTTCCAGAGCTGAATGATCTAATGTGTTGATCGGTACTGTAGCTCACGCGGAACCAGTGTCAAACAATGGCAAGCCTCAGTCTGACAGCTGGTAATTAGCAGAGGGCTGACTGGGAGAGACCGCGGCACAACTGTAAGGGTTGCGAGAGTGCTTCGCTGCCTTCAGCTAGGGCGACCCAATTTCATTGGAGGGGGATTGTCACAATATATTTCCATTTCTGTTTTATAAATATGTATCTAGGAGATTTATTATACCAGGGGGCTTGTTATCTGTCATTCGCTGCCCAGAAAGGTATCTGGTCCTCTTTAATAAATGGACTTTACTTTCTGGGTTAATTTGGTGTTTTATTTGAATGTGTCCAACTAACAGGTTAATAGTCCTATATACCCCTATTTTATATAGAATGGTATTTAATATTGTGTTGTGAATTGGGTCATAATATGCAGAAATTGGAGATTACAGCTTTATAGAATAAACCTAACAATTCGCTGATACTAGTGACCTCACCAAGGCACATAAGAAGTATGACATCAATGGGATTATTTATCTTTGTTGATGATAGCACTTGTTACCGCATTGCCCTACATGAATGGGAATAATCACTGCCCAAAACTGGTCACAGACTGCATGATAATCCTAGCGTTCATTCTAGCACCCTGCGCATTTCACCATCAGTGCGGTTCCTCTGTCCTGCCTGGGGTGTCGATTTCTGCTGTGGTGTTTGTAGCACAGCTTGGTCTGTATCTCTGCTGAAATACAGATCTGACTGTGCTACAAACACCAGAGCAGAGAGCGACACCCCCGGCAGGACAGAGGAACTGCACAGGGTTTTTAAAGGCGCAGAGTGCTAGAATGACCACAGTTACCGCTGACCTGCTCCACATGTGGGTGGGGGGTTTGCTACTACTTGCGCCCGCTCCACGAGGAGGGGGGGGGGGGGTGCAGCCACCACTTACATTTCCCTCATTAACACAATGGACCAGCCCAGCTGGGATGTTTAATGGGCAGACAGCTGCTCTCCTGCTCCTCAAGCGGCGGGCACCTGTTTTCTTGCTTCATTCAAACTCGCTACCGCCCTCCTGTGGCCGGCACCCACAGGCAAATGCCTAACACTGCCTAGTGGTGGCGCCGGCCCTGAACACATGCACCTACTTTTCTCTCTCCTTTGTTTGTGTGTGTGTGTGTGTGTGTGTGAGTATATATAATGTGACAAGGAATCACATACACTGGATAAGATGAAGTCTCTGTCTTTATTTTGTAGCAGGTAAACAGCATACCAGGTAATCAGCATAGGCAAGGATGGTTACAGCATTGCAGCATACAGGCATCACAGCATAGTACAAACTCCTCATTATGGTCCCTACCGTAGCCCACACCTCTGGCCTATCACCTGGGCAGCGATTCCACCATCAGGAGCCCTGACCCTCTGCCCTGGAAACACTTATATCAGGAGAGCACAGGTGCTGCTAATCAGCTCAAGCCTGATCACATCAGTTAGGAAACCTGGACAGGATGTAATAGCACGGCCACAATCGCGGGCATCGGGTGTCATTTTCCCATTTGAAATGCATTGAAAAAAGTCAATATCGCGTCGGTCGCGTCGTATGCGGCTAAAAAAGGCTTAAATGGTACCGACGCGATGCCCCCGATTTCCCCATAGGGAACAATGTTAAATGCCTCAATTTACTCGCGATGCCCCTGATTTCCCATAGGAATCAATGTTAAATGGCTCAATTGACCCAAATCATCATAGGGAACAATGGTAAATGGGCCAGAAAACCCCAAAAACACCCCTGAACAGTGAAATGTCCCCCCAAAAGTAGTTGACGCCACCCCACGATCAACGCCAACCCGAAGCGTGGCGAGCGCAGCGGTACGCGTCCTCCGACCTTTTCATACCCCCACTATCCACGTCGGCGTGGAGTTGAGAATAGAATAGTGTGGCGAGCGCAGCGAGCCACCGAGCCCGAAGCGTGGCGAGCGGACGCAGATACCTTCACAGGTAAACGCGTCCCTTCGCGGGCTTCACAGGTATCCGCGTCCCCTCGCCACGCTTCGAGCTCGGTGGCTCGCTGCGCTCGCCACACTATTCTATTCTTAACTCCATGCCGACGTGGATAGTGGGGGTATGAAAAGGTCGGAGGACGCATACCGACGCCCCTCGGGGGGTCGCTGTGCTCGCCACGCTTCGGGTTCGCGTTGATCGTGGGGTGGCGTCAACTACTTTTGGGGGGACATTTCAGTGTTCAGCTGTGTTTTTTTGGTTTTCTGGCCCATTTCCCATTGTTCCCTATGATAATTTGGGTAAATTCAGCCATTTAACATTGATTCCTATGGGAAATCGGGGGCATCGCGGCTAAATTGAGGTATTTAACATTGTTCCCTATGGGAAAATCGCGGGCATCGCGTCGGTACCATCGCACCCGATTTTTTAGTGCATGCGATGGCCCCCGATTTTTCCTCACGATGCCCACGATCAAGATCTTTGTGGCCGTGCTAGGAAACAAGTACCATATATATATATATATATATATATATATATATAATATAATATACCAGTGAGGAGGGCGGCACTCAATCAGACTTCATTCCAGTATAGAATTAAACAGGTTATTCTATACTGGAATGAAGTCTGATTGAGTGCCGCCCTCCTCACTGGTATGTTATCCCTGTAAAGGGCTTTGGAAGGCACCACAGCATTAGATCCATATTGAAGGGAGTGCCCGATCCCATATCGTTATATAAATATATATAAAAGCCCACTCAAAGCAAAAGCTTCGAAAGCTAGTCTGCTACCTTCTGTGTTTGTGTATGTGTAAAAAATAGATGTAGTTTTACTCTGCCATCAGATGGCAGTGTTTCAGAGACTCACGGGCACTAGACATATATAGTAGCGGCAAAGTACATTTATATTATATAAGACACTTCCAACTGTCCTTTTTTAGGAGGTGATTACAGCAGGGTCTGTTGCCTCGTGGTGGCAATAAGTAATGTAGCCCAGCTCCCTACTAGAGTCTCATATACTACTGACTCTGGTAAGTTTATAAAGATCAATACTTCTAAAATTAGAAAAGGTCACATCCATGTTATTGATCTTGTGAAATCCGGTGGATCCTGCTGGCTCCACTCTTTCCCCCTCTCCCCCGATTTCTCTGCATGGTCTCCCCCCTGCCCTATATTCCAGCCGCCAGCAGGGACTGGGAAGGGGGCTGACAGAGAGAGAGAGGACTGATATTTTATTACCCTGAATTCCTTTTATTTTTGCAAATACAAATATACAAGAAAATTAATTTACAATGTTTTGCCCATCGATCGATGCCGTATACACCTCCACCAATGTTATGCCAAGTTTGCTAATGCACATCCTAATTATAGCTGCGTCTCGCAAATAATGTGCTTATAATGCTAATTGCAGTATGTATCCCGTGAATGAATCACCTTTCTTGTTCCTTCTTATGTATTGCAGCACAGGTTGGAAGCCGCGCCGGCAGCCCGATGGCAAGCAATAACACAGCCAACATCGCGCAAGCCAGGAAGCTTGTGGAGCAGCTGAAAATGGAGGCCAACATTGACCGAATAAAGGTAGGAACTGCTTTCTGTGATAGCAGGGCCTCCATCGGGGGAGGGATGGACGGGACTTCAGGAGGGGGCCTGGATGGCGGCAGTGTGGATTGGACCAGTCCAGTTCCCCACCACCAGCAAGACAGCTATGGCGGGACAGAGCTGCTGCAGCCCATAGTAATTAGGTGCCAGCAATGTGCCAACCGGAGCCGTCGGACCAGCAGCCAATCACCATAAATCTTCAGAAATCACCAGAATTTTAAATGAACCGTCGGTGCTTAGTCCGGAGGCGGGAAGGGGAACGCCCATCCATGTGGGCTGCATGGGGGGGGGGGGGGGGGGGTGTTTCGGCGGTGCTGACCTGTTCGATAGGCTGCCTAGCAGACAGGTCTAAATCAGGACGAAAGCGTGGTTACAGATAGGTTCCCCTTCCCCCCTTGTCTCCAGCCGTCACATCACACGTCGCCCCGTTCTCTCTTTCCTCCTTAATACATGCACTGAATAACATTTTGCTTTTCCGTTTACACTTTGTTAATAAACGAATGTATGGGAAATGTAACCCCAGATGAGCGTCCTTCCTCGGCGGACTGTAGCGCACAATGTGATTTCCAGAATGAAGTGACTTCTCTGCGTCTGCACAGCTTACACCCGCGGTGCCATGAATAATGGAGGTGAATACATCAAACAGGGAGAGATGGGAAATTGCAGACGTATTTGGATAATTTAAAACATCAGGATATGTATTGTCATTAGCGCAGCGGCGTTCTTCACAAGGGAACACCCCCCGCCGCCTCCACGCTGACAGCCATTAATGTCATTACGTCTGTTTAACTCTGTGCAACTGTGTTTCCAAGATGCCTATAACAAATCATTAACCTCTTCGCAACGGTATGGATTGGTTCCTGGTGCATTGTATAGCCATGGAGAGAGATAAAGTGGACAGAGGTATCGACCAATCAGCTCCTAACTGTCATGTTACAGCCTGTGTTTGAAAATGGTTGGCTGGTACTTTATCACTGTCCACTTTGGTCCTGATTCTGGTTAGCTCGCAAAGCAGTGGTATTTTGTTGCTTTGCAAGCCTTGTATTGCCGCTCCTGCCCCCAGCCGCCCAGGGAAGATACCCGGTGTCCAGTGAGGTCAGCCGCCCACCCAAGGCAGATAACCACCCGAGTCTGCATGGAACGCCCAGCGGTTTCCTGGGCGCACCCAGGGTTTTCATGGGTGTGGATCAATTGGTCACCGGCAAGTTGTTAGACAGTCATTAGGTCGACATGAGTCTAGGTCGACAGGGTCATTAGGTCGACATGGGTTAGAACAAATGTCAAAAGGTGTGGTTTTTCACAGTTTTTCCCCCTGAATGTCGACACATTCAACATGGACACGGCTCAAAAAACAGTGAAAAACTCCATGTCGACCTTTTGACTGTCAACCTAACCCATGTTGACCTAATGACCCTGTTAACCTATCCTATGTCGACATTCCTGCATGTTGACCTAGACACATGTCGACCTAAATGCATGTCGAGCTAATGGTGTCGACTAAATAACTGTCTAAAAACTTGCTGGTGACCCAATGACCGTATCCCGTTTTCATGGCCCCTGTCCGCCTCATCCACGCCTCCCTCCCTTTGCGGGCCCCACGGAGACTTTGCAAGTCTCAGACGGCGCCCGCATAGAAGCCCTGCCCATGCGAATATGCTCATGCGCAGATCTTCAACATTGAACGCGTGCGTACGCGGGGTGTCGTTCCCAAATCGAAATTAGGGCCTTTATCTCTCTCAGCGAGAATGACCCGCATTACAGGGCAGTGTGAGCGGGCAACCCGGGTCACCTGACCTGTGTCTCCTTCAAACTTTTTTTTTTTATGCAATCAGTTTTTATTAGAAATATAGAAATAGTCATACAAACAGTCTTCAGTACAATCCGTCTTCAGTATAGAACAAAGTAGTGCACTCAAGTACAGTATAAAACATTTGAATGATCCAGCGCAAAATTCAATATACAGTAAACAAGCGTTTCCTTCCCAAGGATCTAGATGGCAATATATCCCGAGCGATATCCAAACGGCCGAACAGGCCACTGAAGGCTGAGTACATATAATGACATAGTATATAACAATAAGATGTTTAAAGAAAGAAACATAGTGAAGAAAAAAGAGGGGACAGAAGGGGAGAAAAGGGGGGGGGGGGTATGAGGAGGCCGCCCAGGGTTCACGTAGGGGCAGGAACCTGTCCTGCCGTGATTATAGCAGCGTACTCTGGGGATTCCTTGAAGGTAAGCCAGCCCAGCCAGGTGGCAGCAAAAGTCTGCGATGAGTCTCCTTCAAACTTAAAGAGGAGGAAAGGCTGCTCCCCGGCGTTTAGAGATGACGTCATCTCCATGTGCCGACAGAAGAGTTAAATAAATTGGGTCTCGCTCGGGTCAGAGTTGATCGCTGATGTGCAAATTCATACGATCGAGCGTTTATCGAATGAATGCGCATTTGTACAGATCATAGCACGCACGCACCAGCCTAAATAGCAACAGAAATAGCGAATGGATCTATCCGCAAACCCCTTGCAATCTGACTGACAGTAAGAATGGATCAGCCCCTCTCTGTCGCAGGTGACCGGTATTGATGTGCGTCAGGATGGCGGATTGCTTTATTTTCACAATGCATTTACAGGATTGCGTGGGGCGGGTTTTCTTTCTGTCTGTGCGGCGGCTATCTACTCAGTTATCTAAATCAGGGCCCTTTGTTTATCACACTCCATTTTATCACTTTTCTAGCTTAGTACATCTAGCCCTTCGTGAGGTAAATTCTGCATGGTCATAAGCTCAGAAGCTCGGTCATATTGCGGTGCGTGTACAGCACAGTGCCAAGGCAATAGGCTGTCATTAGTCCACAGGTGGTCATGCATGTAACACGGAAGGCAAGGGAAGGAGCGCATGTTTAATTTAATGACTGGGAGGAGAGTGCACACACCAGAGAGGCACACGCTGGGGGGCTGCCATCATCTGCTAAATAATACATTACCTCTATGAATGATCACAACCTGGGTATATCTGTATATTGTCGAGCCAGTCACACAATAGCTAATGTATACAAACATAGGGAGGCGCAGTCTATCAACATACTATTCATTTATCATTTTAGAAATTGAGACATCCAGTAACATAAGACACCAGCGCACAGGGGTTAAAGTGAGGGGGAACGGGATGGAACGGAGTTCCACCACCTCTAATGGTAGGGGGAATTGAGTTCCACCTCTACCACAGCCCTGAACAGTCATTTCAACAGAAAAGCATGTTCCAGCACCGTCTTCTTCTGACACAGTGTATGTGATGTCATGAAGTGAAGTAGAGTAGGATTTGTGCTTGCTGAAGACAGGAGAGAGGGGGCTGGAGGGACTCAGAGGTGGGGAATCTGCTGGAAGGACACATGGCATGGAGCTGCTGAGGGACATGGACAGTGAGCTGCTGGAGTGACAGAGACAGATGTGTATAAGCAGCACAACTGTGTACATTATGTGTATAAGGGGCTACTGTGTGCTTTAATATGAATCAAGGGCACTGCTTACGGTATAATGTGTATATGCTTGTGCTACCGTGTGTTGTCATTTTAATTGGAGTTACTATTGTGTGACCACACCCCTTCACTGTGGGATCATTATCCGGCCCCTTTGTAGATAGACTGGGGGAAATTCTATTGGGGGAGTTCTATGTCACATGGGACGCTGCTATGGCAACCAATCAGAAACTATCTATTATCTTCTAGAAGGTACTAAATAAATAAGAAGTCGATTCTGACTGGTTGCCCGCAGCAACATCCCATGTAAAATGGAACTCCCATCTTAGTAAATTTCCCCCACTGTGTCTAGATAGACAGTCAATAGGGCGACCGCTATTGCTCGATGATCAAAAGCTCACCGCTGGTCAACATGCACTAGGTAGAGATGATCAAAGGTTGACATGTACTTGGTTGTCATGGTCAAAATGTCGACCCAAGCAAAATGTTGACACGTGAAAAGGTCAAAAAAAAATTAACCAATTTTTGGGTACTTCCTCATCTCTGCGGCCACCGCTTACGCCAGTTACATTAGCAGCCGCTTTCAGAATAGCATCATCGTTCATTCGCCATGCTTCGGGCTTGTTGACTCACTCCGCTCTGCTTCGCTTGCCCCAACTTTACTAAAGGTAATAGATGGTGGCGTGGACACAATAGGGTGGCATGGACCCAAGGTGGTGGCGTGGTATGCAAAGATTCCTAAGTAAGTTCCAGAGCGCAAGCGGTGGCAGCAAAGATGAGGAAGTACCAATTTTTGTTATCCGTGTTGACATCTGCCAACTAGTGTAATGCCCCCTCCTGCCCAACAACAACATGGCCCCCTCCATCCCAAAAAGAACATGGCACCCTCTTGCCCTCTCAACAACATGGCCTCCTCCTTCCAAACAACATGCCCTCCCCCGGCCCTATAACAACATGACCTCCTCCTTCCCAACAACGACATGGCCCCCTCTGTCCCAAAAACAGCATGGCACCCTCCTTACCTCTCAACAACTTGGCACCCTACTGCACTATAACAATATCCCCCCCCCCCCCCCATAACAACATGGCCTCCTCCTTCCCAACAATAACATGGCCCCCTACATCCCATAAACAGCATAACACCCTCCTGCCCTCTCAACAACATGGTACCCTCTTTCCCAACAACAACATGCCCCCGCCTCCCTCGCCCTAGAACAACATGGTCTCCTTTTCACCACCAACATGACCCCATCCTGCACACCAGCATACCCATCCTGCCCCCACTGCATGCCTTTTTAGTCCCCTGGTTTCTCAGGGAAGTGTGGCATCAAAGCCCTTACAGTTATGGTATCTGTGGCCTTGGATGCCCTGGATTTTGTATAAGTTGTAATGCAGTTGGTGTCAAACTCACAGGCCAACAGCTGTTGTGGAACTACACATGCCAGCATGCCCTGCCACAGTTTTTATATAATGGATTGCTAAAACTGTGGAAGGGCATGCTGGGATGTGTAGTTCCTTAACAGCTGGAGGGAGTTTGACACCACTTTTGTAATGTAATGTAATAGCCCTCACCCTCACTGACCCAGAGGGTGACACAGGGGGGTGTGGCATTGCTGGAGAGCCCATAGCAACCAATCAGATTCTATCTATCTTCTAGAAGGTGCTTAATATATAAGATGTAAAATCTGCTATGGGCAACATCCCATGTTCAATATAACTCCCACCTTAGTAAAATGAACCCCCTGGGAGCAGACAGTTACGGTTTTTCATGTCCTTAGAATTTTTATGTTTTTATTTTTTTAAAGGTATCTAAAGCAGCGGCAGATTTGATGGCCTACTGCGAAGCCCACGCTAAGGAAGACCCTCTTCTGACCCCAGTGCCTGCTTCAGAAAACCCATTTAGAGAGAAGAAGTTCTTCTGTGCTATCCTGTGAGCGGGGGAGCGGGTCTGCGGTGCAGTCAGGCCTTCTGAGCACCAATTTGGAATTTTTTACCATCAAGGACTCTTTTTACGGTCTGCAGAATCACAACAACATGACAGCGAGTGACCGGTGGAAGCAGCGAGGCGCGCGTATGGAAACGTGGCGCCTAGCCCGAACAAGACAAAAGTGGATTTGCACTTGTTGTGTGTTCCAGCTTGTAGAAAACATGTAAAGTACAAAAGCTTTGTGTCACCTCTCAGTTCAAGATCCTGCTTCTGATAGGGTTTTTTTTTTAACTATTATTTTTATTATAATTTTTTTTTTCTTTATACCCATTATTTTTTGTTGATGGGAAAAAGTTTATTTGTTTTTTTTTAGTCGGCATAAGAAATGTTAAAGGATGTATTGTGTGATTCCATTTTATTTCTGTTTTCGGATGTTATTTTAATGTTAAATTAAATTGTAATTTTCTAGCAGCGGGAGAAAAAAAAAAAGTTGCGATGGTGTTTCTATGTAACATTTTGATATTGTGCATTGTTGCGTTAGAGTAGCACAGAGATGGTTTTCACAGTGGAGGTCGTAGAAAATATAACCAGTGTGTACTGCGGAACTAGCCGGCATCGGCCGCCGTGCACTATAAAACTTGGCTTGTGTATTAATGGGAGGGGGACAAAAAAATGTTACGATTTCTAATGTTTTTAACTCCGCTTATGAATCTGCAAAGAGATTTGTCTAGTGCTGTCATTTTTTTATCTATATTTCCCGACTAATTGGAAAGCATTTTGGCATGGAAATAAATGAAATCCTCTCCACGTGTGCCCTGGTAGAATAAGCTGTAGGGAAGGGTTCTGTGCCCTGTCCTCCCTGTATGTGTGTATGTCGGGGGGGGGTGAATTATAACACGTTTGCTGCTAAAGTACATACAGTACCTTTGCCATGATGCTTTTCCTGGCTGTATGGCTGCCCATTACGTCCTGCGTTGAAGGTGGCAACGTTGCATTACTACAGGTAAAATGACTTTTTTTTAGCTGCATGATAAAAGAAACAAAATCTTGGCTTTCATCATGAACACACAAACTCATACAATCAATACGGTGCAAAAGCGGATTAAATGCTTAAAAGTATGAATGCTTTCAAAAATATAAGCACTAATAGTATATTTTTATCAATTAACAAAGTATAAAGTGAATGAACAGTAGAGAAATCAATTTCAAATAAATATTTGGTGCGAACATCCTTTGAATTCAAGACGGCATCAATTGTTCTAAGTACACTCGCACAATGTAAGGGATTTTGTAGAACTCTAGTCAGTTGTATGATTAACAAATCATACCAAACAGGTGCTAATGATCATCATTTTCATATGTAGGTTGAAACACAGTCATTAACAGAAACAGCTGTATAGGCCTAAAACTAGGTGAGGAACAACTTTACAACAGCTACAAATTTGAGGTTGTGGAAGACCGTTGCAGTCACAGGTCATACACCAGGGCAAGACTGAACACAGCATTAAGACCTAATGTAGTTATACTGCATCAGCAAGGTCTCTCCCAGGCAAAGATATCAAAGCAGACTAAGATAATATGATGTTTAAGCTCTTTTGAAGAAAATTAAGAAAACAAATAATTGGGCAACGTTGAGGACTGTAGACGCAATAGTCGGCCAAATAAACTACCAGACACATCATGCTTTCTTCCTTTCGAAATTGGTAGATGTCCAGCAGTGCCCACCAGCTCAGAAGTGGCAAAAACACCCATATACCGTTCGGAGAAGTCTGGCCAGAATTGGTCTTCATGCAAGAAGTGTGGCCAAAGAGCCATATCCTTGACGTGAAAATAAGGCCAAGTGACTCAACTATGCACGAAAACTGGGTTGCAGAAAAATGGCAGCAGGTGCTTTGAACTGATGAGTCAATATGAGAAACCTTTGGCTGTAACAGAAGTCAGTTTGTTCACCAAAGGCCTGCAAAGCGGTGCAATAATGAGTGTTTCCAGGCAACAGTGAGGCAAGGCGGGGGTTCCTTGCAAGTGTGGGGCTGCATTTTAGCAAATGGAGTTGTGGACTTATCCATCATGCTATACCATCAGGGGAGGTGTCTGATTGGCTCCAAATTTATTTTGCAGTAGGACAATGACCCCAAACATACAGCCATGATCTTCAGTGTAAAGGAGAACAAGGAGTCCTGGAAGTGTTGCTATGATCCTCACAGAACCCTGATCTCAACACCATTGCGTCTGTCTGGGATTACATGAAGGAGTCAGAAGGATCTGAGGAAGCTTAATCCACAGAAGATCTTGGGTTAGTTGGAACATCCTCCCTGTCAAGTTCCTTCATAAACTGTGCAAGTCACTAGAACAGTGGTTCCCAAACTGTGTGCCTAGGCTCCCTGGGGTGCCTCAAGACACTTGCAGGGGTGCCTTGGGTTGGTGGACCAAGAGCAATTCATATTATTTATGGCCAATGTACCAGGCAAAGCCAGTGCTTGTGGCTGCCAATCATTATATATGTGGACAAACAGAAGCAAATCCTGTCCCTCACCAGACAACTGTGACATATAATCACAATGCACTTAATTTAATATTTTTTTCTGAATTTCTCGATAAGATGCATTTGGCCTAGGGGTGCCTTGAAAATATTTTGATGCTCTAGGGCGCCGTGATTAAAAAAAGTTTGGGAACCACTGCCCTAGAAGACCTGATGCTGTTTTGAAAAGAAGTCAGGTGATTTGATTTAGATTTTTCTTCTGTTCATTCACTTAACAGTTTATTTTCATCAATCAACAAAATGCAAACACTTCACTTCTCTTCTCTCTTGAAACCATTCTTACTTTTCAACATTGGTACTTGTGTATTATCACGGCACCCATCGCATCGCATACCACTAATTAAGGTATGCGATGGACCCAATTTCAATGTTAAATGCCCCCCCCCATTGTTAACGCCACCCCACTATCAACGGCAACCCGAAGCGTGGCGAGCGGCGGCGGTACACGTCCTTCGACCTTTTCATACCCCACTATCCATGTCGGCGTGAAGTAGATTATATATAGTGTGGCGAGCGCAGCGAGCCACCGTGCCTGAAGCGTGGAGAGCGGACACGCATTACTTCACAAGTATTACGCGTCCCCTTGCGGGGCTCGCTGCGCTCGCCACACTATATAAAATCAATTACACGCTGACGTGGATAGTGGGGGTATGAAAAGGTCAGAGGACGCGTACCGCCGCCCCTCGCGGGCTCGCTGCGCTTGCCACGCTTCGGGTTGGCGTTGATAGTGGGGTGCCGTTAACAATGGGGGGGCATTTAACATTGTCAGTACCCATCAGGGTGGGTGTACAATGTCAATTATAATCGTGTCTTAGCGCATCGCATGCGATCATATGGCATGCAATGCGATTTTTTGGGGTTGTACAATGGCATGCGATGGAAACGGGGGCGCCGTGATAATACACAAGTACCTCAACATTTTTTTTTCCACACCTGCCTAAAACTTTTGCACAGTAGTGTGTGTGTGTGTGTGTGTGTGTGTGTGTGTGTGTGTGTATATGTATGTATATATATATATATATATATATATATATATATATATATGTATATATCCTTATTCTGTATGAAAGGCAGCGGCAGGTACAGTGTTGGGGCTGCAGCGCATTCCAAAATTCAGATGGCATAGCCATACCATCTGCTCCCTTCCAACCTCTGCCAGAAATTGCCTGCCGGGACACCCTGGAAGTTGGTGAGGTTCCCCTATTTCAATTTTGGACTGTTCTAGAACTGCCGTTGATGAAAGGTGCTGGGAACGCAGGGCACTGTTAACCAGATGCGGATTGCAGATGGAGTGAAGCTTATGGCACAGGAATACAGTCTCACTCATTACTGGATACTTCAACTCTTCAAATGTTGGGGGTGATGCAGCCTGCGTAGCTAATAAAGGGTTAACAAAGTTTGGAATTTGCAAAATGCATAAGCTTCTTAGGTCATCTACACTCTTGTTTATTTTGCTCCTATGAATAGCAGATGGATGGGTACATTTAAAAGGTATTTATTTCCATAACAGTCTAATCCCTGTTTCCTATTTATAAATTGTATACCTATTGCACAAGGACAGATGGCTTCCTGCAATATATAACCAAGCCTCCTGATATGAGGAGGAAATGCTAAATAATGTCCAATCACTGCAGTAACGTCCCGGCCCTTGTGTGTGTACCAAAACAGTTTCCATATAATCCATGAGCCTATACATACGTTTACAACAAGTAGCCTCATGGATTATGGATGGAATTATGGTCTGGCTTTAGGTTTGTTAGCAAACACACACAAGTGGACAAAACCATGCTGCACTGCAGGTGGGGCAGATGTAAAGTGCAGAGAGCTAGATTTGGGTGGGATGCTCAAACTGAAATCTAGATTACAGTGTAAAAATAAAGCTGTTTGACATCTGTGAGCTACATGCAAAAGCAGCCATTATTTACTTTGCACAGAAAAATATGTAACCCACTCAAATCTAAATCTCTGCACTTGTAAAATCAGCCCCACCTGCATGCAATCATCGCTTTGTCCAGTTGTGCGCTTTTTCTTTGCTTGGCTAGCAAAGCTGAATCAGACCCCATGTTAGTGGCCTCCTTGTCCTTCCTCAGGCAAAACTAGTTTGTTCATTTTATGATAATTTGCAAACCCCACAATGACTTAGAAGTGCTGGGTGACTTGTGGGGGTTATTTTCCTGGTGTGCCTGCCCTTATTGAAAATGTCCCTTCCCAAATGTCTGCCATCTCAGAGACGACCGTTATTAAGGATGCTAGAGTAAGCTGCGGCCATTTTGGGGAGGGACATTATTATTGGGTTCAGGAGAACCAGTGGCCTGAGGGGAGGGCGAAATATCCTGACAACTAGCAGGACGTGGCATGGATGGGTGGCGCCATAATTATTGTTGCGCCACTGCTGGGAGAAAGTCCGGCTCCAGAGTTTTGATATTTGACTATGGCAAGGTTTTCTCAGTGGAGGCCCAGGCTTTTCTGGGTGTGTAGGCCATGCTGGGGTTCTGCGTGTTATAGAGGTCTTACTTGTTGCAACAGCCACCCTTATGAGGGAAGAGGGTGGAGGAGCAGCGTGTGAACTTGAAGAACAGGCTTCCGCAGGTGCCGCGCAACCCAATCGTCTAGTAATGCCTTGTGGCAAGGGATGCCTACACGTGCCCTAGAGTCAAGCGGTGGGCACATTAAACTCTTCCTATTTGTGTGGCTGGGAACTTGTTGTCAACTCTCATTTAGCTCAGGGTAATGTCTAAAACTTGTGCCTCAGTAACCACCTCCTACAGCTTCCTCAGGTACCACTGGGAGCGGGGAAGGAATCCTGCTTGGCTCACCAACTCTGCAATGGAGCAATAGATGATCCGCACATCAAAGATGGAACTGCACAGACCACACACCGTAACTTTAGTCAGCTCAACTTATCCACAAAACTTTCCATATTGTAGAAACACACAGAGATTTTGGGAATTTAGTATTTGGGGAATTTAGCACCTAAATGTAATGCTAGTAGTAGCATATGAGCATTCATATAATTAGATGGTAAAATTCTGCCATGAAGTCCACAAATGCTTATGGCACTATGGTGTCAGGCGCTGGCTGCTGCCTGCTACCAAATTCATAACCGGTTTTGTTAGTGATATTGGGCCTTATTTTGGTTCATTCTTTCTGACAAAATCCTTCTTAGATGGACAAAACCATGTGCACTGCAGGGGGGGGGGAGATGTAACATGTGCAGAGAGAATTAGATTTGGGTGAGTAATTTTGTTTCTGTGCAGGGAAAATACTGACTGCTTTATTTTTACACTGCAATATAGATCTCACTTTGAAGTAAAACCCCACCCAAATCTAATTCTCTCTGCACATGTTACATCTGCCCCACCTGCAGTGCACATGGTTTTGTCCATCTAAGAAGGATTTTGTCAGAAAGAATGAACCAAAATAAGGCCCATTGTGTCAGCCCCTGGTATCCCTTCAGTTGGCTGCCACCTGCAGGAAATAAGGGATACTGCATCCAGTCTCGTAATTTGTGTTTCCTTGGAAACATCCCATGCACATGGCAGTAAAAAAAAAAAAGTGGTCACAATACCAGCCAGATTTACAGTATATGTTAGTAACAGGCGGCAGCCAATGTTGAAGAGGGGATGATCTGCTAGCCTGCTCTGCTCGCTGCAGCAGATTTCAGCTTTGTGTATAACCATTTCCGGTGTGGACACATTTTAGATTGTACATTTTTGTTTGATCTTTTGTCCTGCCAGGTATAATATTAATTTTGTAGCCAAATGCCCTAGCTAGTAGCTAAAGGGTGCCTGCCCGTGCAGTGCAGGCTTAGGCAAACTGTCCAGGATACTCCTGTATTTCAGGGAACGTACCATTCGCTTCTGGACATGACAGGGCCAACTGCGGAAAACCGCGTTACAAGGTTCCAGCATGAGTAGGCTGAACATACTAGCCCTTTAAACCTTAAAACTTATGAATTAAACAAGTTCTGGGGCTGGCTGGCCTCAAGCCTGGATTCATCTGTTTTAAATCCAGTCACAGAACCTGTGTAATCCATGAGAGTCCCTGTTAAAATAGATTGCATGGTACCCATAAGTCATATCTAAAATTCTACACATTCTCTCTGCACAAGTTACATCTGCCCCACCTGCAATGCACATGGTTTTAGTCCATTTGAGAAATAATTTGCCTTTGCGAGTGAACCTGAATAAGGGCCTAGGTACCAGGAACCAGTCAATATCAACGAGGTATTATTCCTGATAACGCAACCTATTTACTAAGGGCCAGTGACATCACTGACGGCCTTGGGGGAGGCTTGCCTTTATATTCTGGCTGGGGTACTTATAACTTTAATAGGGATAGTAAGAATGACTAACTGGCTTTGTGACACTATAATCAGAGCACTTGGCTATATAAATTGTGTTTTCTTTATTTGGATGTCTCAGACGAGAATTGGGGACTGTTAATCTCTGTAATTTCAAGAGACTTAAAGTTACATGAAGAAGTTTGTCTCATCCACATCCCAGTTACTAAGTGAAACACTGTGTAGTTGTTTTCAATAAACTTTTGGATTAACTTCAAACTGATTCCATGTTCACTCTGTCGTAGAACTTCTGTGTCCCATGGCAAATGTTGCTGAGTCTCCTACCCATGGCATGTGACCCTGAGTCTCCTTCAACATGGCACATGGCCCTGAGGGGATGCAGTGTAAATCCCGGCGTTCAGAATCCCTACGCTGGAATCCCGATCGCCGAAATCCCGACACCTTCTCCCTCCGGGGGTGTCCACGACACCCCCGGAGGGAGAATAAATTAGTGTGCGGAGCGTAGCGAGGCACCGGGCCCGCTGCGTGGCGAGCGCAGCGAGCCCGCAAGGGGGGGCGATCCACGTCCCCCCCCCCTTGTCGGGATTTCGGCGATCGGGATTCCATTGTCGGGATCCCGACCGCCGGGATTTAATACTGAATCCGCCCTGAGTCTTCTCCTCCATTGCAAGTGGCACTGAGTCTCCTCCCCCCATGTTGGGTGGTGCTGAGTCTTCTGTCCCCCATAGGAAATGGTGCTAAGTCTCCTTCCCATGGCAAGTGGCCCTGAGTCTCCGCCCCGCAGTGCAAGTGGCTCTGAGTCTCCTCCCACGATGGTGGTTGGTGCTGAGTCTCCTTCCCCCATTGTGGTTGGTAACCGTTGGCTTCCTGTGGAGAAGGTGTCTGGGAGTCTAATCCAGGGTACTAGTATAACAATGACTTTGCTGGATAATTTTGAGCAACAACAAATTACAATAACCCGTAAGGCAGCGAGACAATGACAGCAGAATGCACAGAAAGTAGCAGTGGATCACAAGTGCTTAGGGTTCAATTGAACAGTGGGGTTACATTTAACGGCATGTATGTTGGGGGGAACTAAATGTATTTATTATTTATTAAATGTTAAAACTATTAACTATGTATGATTGTTAAATCTTACTTGCCTATTCCTCAGGAAATACCGGGAGGCTCCCAAATCGTGGCTGGTGTTTGTGGTTGACGGAAGAGTATTCACGGCTCCCGCAGGTGGCTCATGACATGATTTCTGTATAATGACATACTTTGCGCTGCTGGGGACCCTGCTCCCTTCTACTATATAACTCTCAGTCTGTGGCCATGGGATCTGGACTTAGGATCAACATGCATTAGTTTGAGAGCGAATAGGTTAACGACTATTGGTCAAAATGCATTAGGTTGCCATGGACAATAGGTCGACACAAACAAAAGGTTGACATGAGTTTTTAACATTTGTTTTACATTTTTGTGCCTTTTCCAGGCTTTACCATGGCAAGTTCTATATAAGAAGGGATGTTGCTTAACCAATCAGAGTCTATCTATTTTCTTCTAAAAGGTGCTAAATAAATAAGTAGAATTTGATTGGTTGCTAATGGCAACATCCCATCTGAAATAGAACTCCCATCTAAGTACATGTAACCAATGTGCTCAAATGTACAAAAATGTCTAAAATGCATGTCGGCCTTTTCATGCGTCAACCATTTATGTGTCAACCCTTTTCCCCATGTCGACCTTGTGTTTGTTGACCTTATGGGTTCATACCCATGGCTACGCCCCCACAGTTACAATGGCGATAACCTTGGCATTGTATAAGGGAGGGATGGGCCACTATGACCCTCCCGCTACCAACTAACAGGATTAGTTGGAGGGGGGGGGGGGATACGGTCATTAGGTCTACAGCAATTAGGTCAACAAGCATTGGGTCGACACCACTACGTCGACAGGCAACAATGTCGACATGGGTTTAAGTCAACATGGGTCAAGATCGACATAGGTCTATTATTTATTTATTTATTTATTAACATTTTCTTATATAGCGCAGCATATTCCGTTGCGCTTTACAATAGCAGACAGTGATACAACAAAACAGGGTATTTACAGACAGTCAAAATGTTGGAGGGCCCTGCTCGCAAGCTTACAATCTATAGGTCTAGGTCGACAGGTCATTAGATCGACACAAGCATTAGGTCGACATGGGCAAGGTCGACAGTCAAAAGGTCGACATGGGGTTTTTCACTGTTTTATGAGCCGGCATGTGCCGACAGGCGGTACTTCACACCCTACCATCCACTAGGGCATGGTGGGAGAATAAAATAGTGTGCCGAGCATAGCATAGTGTGTCCATGTCGAGTGTGTTGACATTCGGGTAAAAAAAACAGTGAAAAACCTCATGTCGACCTTTTGACTCCAGGTATAGTTATCAATGCACAGAGGAAGAGATAAAGGAGGTTATTCTGGTTGCTTTGCAAGGCTTTGAAATTCGCAGCCTTTGAGTCCACCAGATGCTGCCCACATGGGCGCTCCCCCCCCCCCCCCCCCCCACACACACACACATGCAGTCGCTACAAATCGCTCTCCTGCGAGTACACGCAGGGGAGCGATTAAGCTAAAATAGTACCAACCAATCAGCTTCTGTCATTTTCCAAACACAGCCTGTGATGGTGGCTGATTGGTTAGTACTTCATCTCTCTCTCTCTCTCTCTCTCTACTTTACCACTCCTAAAGGCTAAGTACATCCCCCAGCATGCAATTGATGAGTACTTTAGACCCAGGTGCCAAAAGTCTATAAGCCCGGGGGACAGAAAACCTTTAATCAGGCTGTGGATGGAAATTATTACTTTTCAATTAAGAATTTGTTAAGATTACTTTGGAGACCTCTTAGAATGCAATTTCCTGGAATGGATAAGATGCTCTCCAGAAAATGCAGTTATTTCCAAAACACACCATTATCTGTGCAGCTGCGCTCCAAGAATTTTAAGCTAGTCCTTCTCTAGCAGACACGTCTGTGATTACATAATAAATCATATTGTGTAGGATTCTGCAGTGTGCCCTCTGCTGGTAATGCCTCACAGCATTATTCTTATTTATTTGGATAGCAGCAACATCCTATATAACAAAAGACTAATGCTGCTCCTCACCTCTGAGGGGGGAATTCAAGTGTTGGGCGCACCGGCGGTCACTAGATGGAGCGCGATGAAGCAATTTAGGGGTTGCTCCATTCGCCTGCGCACAGCTGAAAGCTCTGACATTACTTTATGTAGTTCCATCATCTTTTGAGCAATGATTTCAATTAATACCATGAACAGAGGCCAGTATTGTTAACTTTCTTTGTTTCACACCATATCATGGATGACAACCTGAACCCCAACTAAGAAATCAAAAGTCAATACAGGCACAAAAATTGTTACCCGCACAGGACCCTCATTATTGTTTTGAGGAAAAAGAGAGGATCCCCCTAAACATGTAAATATCTGTTGTTATTAGAATAACAAGGTATTTTCGTGGGAGGTGTGCCACCACTAAGACAAATAAATAGGATATGTCATGAACAAAAAAGGAAAAAGATTTGTCACTGGTGTGGTGCACCTAGAGCAGGCATGTCCAACGTTGGCCCTCCAGATGTTGTGAAACTACACATCCCAGCATGCTTTGCCACAGTTTTACTATTAGAGAATGCTAAAACTATTGCAAAGCATGCTGGGATGTGTAGTTTGAAAACATCTGGAGGGCCAACGTTGGACATGCCTGACCTAGAGCATAGTTGCCTACCTCCTGCATTCTGAAGGAGACTCCCTGAAATAGCAGCAATCTCCCTCTCTCCCTCATTAGTCTAGCAATCTCCCTCATTTCACCTAACCCACATTACACTGTTACATTTTTGTGGAAAAAAGGATGAGAAACAGATACATTTACATTGAATCATCAGCGCCATTTCCCAGCATTTTAGCAAGAATAGTATCTCTTACTAACTGCTTTGTGGCTCATCTACATTTGGATATATGTCATTTTACAAGATTCCTCTCAGATGTAGCAGTACACACCCACAATTCTAGGTGCCACGTTCACAATCTCTTTTCACAATCTCTCCATATATGGAACTAGACATGCCCTTTGGGTGGAGCATGACACGCCCCCTCAATGGGGCGCTGTGCAAAATTCTACTACAAACTATAATCTCCCTGAAACCAGTTTTCAAAAGTAGGCAAGTATGACCTAGAGTCTTATCGCAATTAAATTAAAATGTAATTTTTAATAATTTGGTTAAAAAAACAAGCAAAATATAACAAACACACATGTAACAATGATAAGTGAAGACAGGGAAGGAATGAGGTGTGTTTAAAATAGGTGGCTTACTACACAGGCCTGGAATACAGCAGCCTCTCTTCTCCCACATGCTGAGAAAGAAGCAGCAGTAGCCACCTGTAGCTCCACCCCCCGGCCGAAACTCCTCTAGCCCTGACCCCATCAGGTCCTGCGTAGCCCCGCCCTAAAATAGCCTAGTGTGTCTGAGCCACCAATGTCAGACTAGCGATAATGCGCTCTCCCGCATCATCCCTAGCAAAGTCCACCGTCTGCTGGTTTTACCAGCATGCCAGCTATGATGGATGTTTTTTCAAATGTATGCGTTACCGCCGCAACTAGCCACTAATGTATAGCATGGCGGTAAAACATACATTGGCATGTGCCAGAAATGTATGCGTTGTTGCCATAACATAATGTACATTGGTGGGCAGTGGCTGCAGTAACACATACACTGCTGACCTGCGCCAGCAAGGTATGCTTCATCACCATACTATACATTGGTGGGCAGTGCCAGCGGTAATGAATACATTGCTGGCCTGCACTACCGCTGCCACTGTCCACTAATGCACATTATGTTATGGCGGGGACCAAGCCCGGCACCACCACTAGGCAGCTCTAGGCATTTGGAGGGCGCCAGTTTGCAGCAGGTGTCTGCCCCCCCCCATGGAGGTGAGTGGCACCGGCAGCAGCCGCAACTCCCCTCCCCCCCCCCTCCATGTTTCTTTAAGTAACAATATTTTTTTTCTTCAATTTATTTGTGTTTTTTCATTAGGAAAAAGTTGGCCACCTTAGCATACCTCCCAACTTTGGAGATATGCAAAGCGGGGTGCTCCTAGTTATTAAAAAGGGGGAGTTGCTGCATGGGGATGATGCTCCCATGAGGCCACGCCCCCATTTCTTTACCTTGGGAGTTTGGGCAGAGCTCTGTGAGCTGCTGGCCATACTACCTGTCCCCCTGTATCCAGTGAATAGACGATGCACACACCCGACGTCTATTATTCCCCGCTGCTCTGTAGCAATGGGGACTCCCAAGTGCCCCCACTGTGGGACACTGCCGGCCCTGGGTGGGATGCGGGACTGTCCCAAAAAACCACAGCAACAATGACCATATACTATCAAGGCTGGCATATGTAATGCTGGGACACATACCTCCCAACTTTGAAACAGATGGAGGAGGGACAGATGGATGCGTGCTGGGGGCGTGGCCTAACTAAAGGGGGCATGGTCTATACTCGCGGCTCTCCCGCGAGACCACGCCCCCGTTTTGACGCTATGGGGGCATGACCCAGAGGCTCTGTGAGCCTCTAGCCATGCCCCCAGTCCCCTGGCTGCGGGAATAGACGCTGTGCACATGCGCACAGTGTTTATTCCCCGCTGCTCAGCAGCCGACAGGGGGACTCCCAACAGGACATTCCCAGGGTAATCGGGACTGTTGTGAGGTATGGGGACATGTAGTTCCATAAATCCCAAAGAGTCCACAAAAATCGGGGTAGTGTCCCATCCCATCATGCCCATCATGCCCTGGGTCCACGTATACCTGGAGGGTATATATAAATCTGTGGCGAGTGAGGCGAGCCACCGTGCCCGAAGCGTGCGAGCATAGCGAGCCCGCGAGGGTACAATGCAGCTAATATAAAACAAAATAACCTACACACCTACGTGAATTACAGATAAAATAAAAAACGTTGTGAGGGCATCTAACAACTTCCGCCCTCACATAACATCATATCTTGTAATCAAAACTGAAGGGGATCTAGGGCCTTATTTTGGTTCATTCTTTCTGACAAAATCCTTCTTAGATGGGCAAAACCATGTGCACTGCAGGTGGGGCAGGTGTTACTTGTGCATACCTCCCAACTGTCACGATTCCGTCGGGACAGTCCCGATTTTCGGGTCCTGTCCCGACGTCCCACCCGCGGCAGGCATTGTCCCGCTGCGGGGGGTGGCAGTTGGGAGACCCCCCAATCTAGTAGAATAGACGCTGTGCGCATGCGCACAGCGTCTATTCTTGTATGAAAATGAGGTCGCGGCTAATTAGCATAAACCGCGCCCTCATTTACATACGCCCCGCCCCCTTTTCGGGCGCTCGCGCGGCTTCGCCGCGCAAGTGTCCCTATTTCCTCCGGACAGAAGTTGGGAGGTATGCTTGTGCAGAGAGAATTAGATTTGGGTGGGGTTTTACTTCAAAGTGAGATCTATATTGCAGTGTAAAAATAAAGCAGTCAGTATTTTCCCTGCACAGAAACAAAATTACTCACCCAAATCTAATTCTCTCTGCACATGTTACATCTGCCCCCCCCTGCAGTGCACATGGTTTTGTCCATCTAAGAAGGATTTTGTCAGAAAGAATGAACCAAAATAAGGCCCTAGTCTCTAACGGATCTGCCACAAAGCGTATGCCGCCATATTTGTTTGGGGCACACTCTCAGATAATCCACTTCATAATCGGTGAATATTTGAAAGCACTATAATAAAATCATACATTTTACTGTGTAATATCAACAATAATTCCGTAGTAGCCTCGTCTAAGTAAATCTAAGTTTAGTATTTAGTCAGGATTCTGGTCTCAGATGGTTTTGCCCACAGTTGAAATGGACGCCCTGTGCCTTCGTCATATGCTGAACGGCAAGAGGCGGGTACTTGACGCGCTTGTAAGTCGAGAGGTGAGAAGCGTTGTGATTGGGTAAGGGAGAGGCCTCCCTGTAATGGTGATTGGACCGGCCTGCCACTGTGGGCGATGATTGGACCCGCCGTGCGCCTGCGCACTGGTTGGTGTAGACAGGACAGCAGCAGGCAACCGGTGTGTAAGGCACAATGTTCCGCAGGAAGCTGCAGGCCCTGGACTATCACAACCCGTCTGGCTTCAACTGTAAAGGTAAGCTGGTTCAGGGGGCAGGGGGAGCTATACAAGCTGTCAACTTCTATTGTAGCTGCCATACAGCATGTGCGTTCTATACAGTGGTAGAAGCTGGCTGGTTGCTATAGGCAACTTCCCCAATCTTTAGTTTTTGTTTTTTTTCCTTTTTAACATGTCCCACTGTCTAATAATATGGTCTGTGTTCTTATGTGAGCTAATGATAGCAGGGTGCCAGCTGCAGTGCCAGTGCCTAAATATACAGGCTCCACCCACACTGACCAGGTGTAACAGCACTGTACCCCCATATACAGGCTCCACCCACACTGACCAGGTGTAACAGCACTGTGCCCCCATATACAGGCTCCACCCACACTGACCAGGTGTAACAGCACTGTAATACATGCTATATTCAGCTTACTAATGCTTGTGCAATATATTTAAGGTGAGTACACACGGGTGCAATTTCAGGTAAAATCGCTGGGAATATGGTCACTGAGCGACCATATTGCCAGTGATATATGTGCCAGTGATATATGCGCGCTCCCGTGTGCACTACCTAATGGTCGCAGGAGCATGCTCCAGCGGCTTTCCCCTGCGATCGCTGTGCCGGGAGGTCAGCGCCGGGGAGATCAGCGTTGATCTCCCCAGCCCCGTGCCGCTGCTCCCTCCCTCCTGCCATCAAAGTAACAGCAGCAGCGTCTTCTGCTGCTGCGCTCCCCCTCCGCCCCGTAGCAGTGTCTCCTTTTTCATCGCTGATGAAAAGGAGACACTGAGCAATATGATTGCTGGGGATATATTGCTAGCAATATATCCCCAGCAATCATATTACCCCGTGTGTACACAGCATTAGAGATTTACTGCATATTTTATTGCTTCTTTTATTAATTAATAAATATTATATGTTAATTTTAGAGGTGTGTCCAGTCTACATATTGTTCACCGGTACCTTCCAGAGCAACACCTACACCTTTAGCGCAAAGTGTTAACCCCTTCTTTTGCAACTTTCTTTTTTGAGTTTAGTCAAACTCATATAACACGTGCAGCAATTGGTGTTATATCATAACTAAATTAATTTTAATTATTAAGACATTTATTTTAGCGCCGGAATTTGCTGGTTTGTGTTTGGCAATTAGCCACTCACTCCCGGCAATACCCTCCTTTCTTTAACATGTCCCACTGTCTAATAATATGGTCTGTGTTCTTATGTGAGCTAATGATAGCAGGGTGCCAGCTGCAGTGCCTAAATATACAGGCTCCACCCACACTGACCAGGTGTAACAGCACTGTAATACATGCAGCACTGTACCCCCATATACAGGCTCCACCCACACTGACCAGGTGTAACAGCACTGTGCCCCCATATACAGGCTCCACTCACACTGACCAGGTGTAACAGCACTGTGCCCCTGTATACAGGCTCCTCCCCCACTGACCAGATTTGACAGCGCTGTAATACCCGCGGCACTATGCCCCCATATAAAGGATCCGCCCCCACTGACCAGGTGTGACAGCACTGTAATACCTGCAGCACTGTGCCCATATGTACAGGCTCCACCCCCACTGACCAGGTGCAACAGTGCTGTAATACATGCAGCACTGTGCCCTTATATACAGGCTCCACCCACACTGAGCAGGTGTTAGGTGTGACAGCGCTGTAATACATGCAGCACCATGCCCCCATATACAGGCTCCACCCACACTGACCAGGTGTGACAGTGCTGTGATACGTGCAGAACTGGTGCACCAGTGTGCTGGCAGTACATGCAGTAGTGTCCTGGTGTTCTCATTGTAACCTGCTGTTCTGTGCTTGTCCTGGCATCTACTAGTTGCTACTGACGCTGCCCCTAGTGTCATGTCCTGTCCTGGCTTATATTAGTTGCTACTGACGCTGCCCCTAATGTCATGTCTTGTCCTGGCTTATACTATTTGCTACTGACGCTGCCCCTAGTGTCCTGTCTTGTCCTGGCTTATACTATTTGCTACTGACGCTGCCCCTAGTGTCCTGTCTTGTCCTGGCTTATACTAGTTGCTACTGATGCTGCCCCTAATGTCATGTCTTGTCCTGGCTTATACTAGTTGCTACTGACGCTGTCCCTAGTGTCCTGTCTTGTCCTGGCTTATACTAGTTGCTACTGACGCTGTCCCTAGTGTCCTGTCTTGTCCTGGCTTATACTAGTTGCTACGGACGCTGCCCCTAGTGTCCTGTCTTGTCCTGGCTTATACTAGTTGCTACGGACGCTGCCCCTAGTGTCCTGTCCTATCCTGGCTTATACTAGTTGCTACTGACGCTGCCCCTAATGTCATGTCCTGTCCTGGCTTATACTAGTTGCTACTGATGCTGCCCCTAGTGTCCTGTCCTGGCTTATACTAGTTGCTACTGACGCTGCCCCTAGTGTCCTGTCTTGTCCTGGCTTATACTAGTTGCTACGGACGCTGCCCCTAGTGTCCTGTCCTATCCTGGCTTATACTAGTTGCTACTGACGCTGCCCCTAATGTCATGTCCTGTCCTGGCTTATACTAGTTGCTACTGATGCTGCCCCTAGTGTCCTGTCCTGGCTTATACTAGTTGCTACTGACGCTGCCCCTAATGTCCTGTCCTGGCTTATACTAGTTGCTACTGACGCTGTCCCTAGTGTCCTGTCCTGGCTTATACTAGTTGCTACTGACGCTGCCCCTAGTGTCCTGTCCTGGCTTATACTAGTTGCTACTGACGCTGCACCTAGTGTCCTGTCCTGGCTTATACTAGTTGCTACTGACGCTGTCCCTAGTGTCCTGTCCTGGCTTATACTAGTTGCTACTGATGCTGTCCCTAGTGTCCTGTCCTGGCTTATACTAGTTGCTACTGACGCTGCCCCTAGTGTCCTGTCATGGCTTATACTAGTTGCTACTGACGCTGCACCTAGTGTCCTGTCCTGGCTTATACTAGTTGCTACTGACGCTGTCCCTAGTGTCCTGTCCTGGCTTATACTAGTTGCTACTGACGCTGTCCCTAGTGTCCTGTCCAGGCTTATACTAGTTGCTACTGACGCTGTCCCTAGTGTCCTGTCCTGGCTTATACTAGTTGCTACTGACGCTGTCCCTAGTGTCCTGTCATGGCTTATACTAGTTGCTACTGACGCTGCCCCTAGTGTCCTGTCCTGGCTTATACTAGTTGCTACTGACGCTGCCCCTAATGTCCTGTCCTGGCTTATACTAGTTGCTACTGACGCTGCCCCTAGTGTCCTGTCCTGGCTTATACTAGTTGCTACTGACGCTGCCCCTAGTGTCCTGTCTTGTCCTGGCTTATACTAGTTGCTACTGACGCTGCCCCTAATGTCATGTCCTGTCCTGGCTTATACTAGTTGCTACTGACGCTGCCCCTAATGTCCTGTCCTGGCTTATACTAGTTGCTACTGACGCTGCCCCTAGTGTCCTGTCTTGTCCTGGCTTATATTAGTTGCTAATGATGCTGCCCCTAGTGTCCTGTCCTGTCCTGGCTTATACTAGTTGCTACTGACGCTGCCCCTAATGTCCTGTCCTGGCTTATACTAGTTGCTACTGATGCTGCCCCTAATGTCCTGTCCTGGCTTATACTAGTTGCTACTGACGCTGCCCCTAATGTCCTGTCCTGGCTTATACTAGTTGCTACTGACGCTGCCCCTAATGTCCTGTGCTGGCTTATACTAGTTGCTACTGACGCTGCCCCTAGTGTCCTGTCCTGGCTTATACTAGTTGCTACTGACGCTGCCCCTAGTGTCCTGTCCTGGCTTATACTAGTTGCTACTGACGCTGCCCCTAGTGTCCTGTCCTGGCTTATAGTAGTTGCTACTGACGCTGCCCCTAGTGTCCTGTCCTGGCTTATACTAGTTGCTACTGACGCTGCCCCTAATGTCCTGTCCTGGCTTATACTAGTTGCTACTGACGCTGCCCCTAGTGTCCTGTCCTGGCTTATACTAGTTGCTACTGACGCTGCCCCTTGTGTCCTGTCCTGGCTTATACTAGTTGCTACTGATGCTGCCCCTAATGTCCTGTCCTGTCCTGTCCTGGCTTATACTAGTTGCTACTGACGCTGCCCCTAGTGTCCTGTCCTGGCTTATACTAGTTGCTACTGACGCTGCCCCTAGTGTCCTGTCCTGGCTTATACTAGTTGCTACTGATGCTGCCCCTAATGTCCTGTCCTGGCTTATACTAGTTGCTACTGACGCTGCCCCTAGTGTCCTGTCCTGGCTTATACTAGTTGCTACTGACGCTGCCCTTAGTGTCCTGTCCTGGCTTATACTAGTTGCTACTGATGCTGCCCCTAATGTCCTGTCCTGGCTTATACTAGTTGCTACTGACGCTGCCCCTAATGTCCTGTCCTGGCTTATACTAGTTGCTACTGACGCTGCCCCTAGTGTCCTGTCCTGTCCTGGCTTATACTAGTTGCTACTGACGCTGCCCCTAGTGTCCTGTCCTGTCCTGGCTTATACTAGTTGCTACTGACGCTGCCCCTAGTGTCGTGTCCTTGCTTATACTAGTTGCTACAACAGCTGCTCAGCTTATGAATGTGCCACTGTACCAGTCCTGGCATATACTAGTTAGCACCACTTCTTCCTTGCTTGTCCTGGCATAGTAGTTGGCACCTGCTTCATATGTCACAACCTGCGAAAGTTCCAAACATGGGACCCCGGGTGCCGGACGGGTTCCCGACAGTCGGGATCCCGACAGTCGTTTACCCGACGTTGAGATCCCGACAGCCGGGTGCCCGACGGCCACCCGCTATTTTCCCTCCCACGACCCCCATAGAGGGAGAATAGAATAGGTGGCTCGCGTAACTGTGTGAAGGAGAGGTGTGCCCCCTGCTATTTTTTTACTGTCCTGGTGTTCTACTCAACCACTGATTGTCTCTGATGTCAATCCAGCTTCTTGTCATTCAGCATCATGCAACTTTCTTTCTGAAAATATAAACTAGCTATCATTACTGCGACTTGCCACTAGATGGCGCTGCTGGGCCAGGAATCTAACATTAGGCCATTTAAATGAGAACTATCTTTACAGTATTCCTATCCCATATGTAGTGCTAGTGGTTGCACAGAGCTTATGCAGAGAGTGTTTATCGATCTGGTTTCTCCTCTGCATCTTAAGCTATAAGTGGGCCATGTTAGCTGGTGTATTCAGGTGGCGCTAACGAATAGCCGGCTTACGCTATTTATTTATTTACATTTACTTATATAGCGCACACATATTCCGCAGCGCTTTACAGAGAATATTGGAACATTCACATCAGTCCCTGCCCCTATTCCCTACCAAATATACACGCACACACAGACATTGTAGGGTTAATTTGTTGGGAGCCAATTAGCCTACCAGTATATTTTTGGATTGTGGGAGGAAACCGGAGTACCCAGAGGAAACCCACGCAAGTACGGGGAGAATATACAAACTCCGCACAGTTAGGGCCATGGTGGGAATCGAACCCATGACCTCAGCGCTGTGACACAGTAATGCTAACCATTACACCGTCCGTACTGCCCCAATGTTATCTACCTGATAATCCAAACCCCACTGCCATTGGCTGCCGGAGGCTCTGGTGGTGGGACCGGTACATTCATAATGCAATCTGGTCTTATATGCTGAGGTGCTATCCATTACACCAACAGTGCTGTATGGGATTCATGGGTTTAACTGTTCTATGCGGTTAAACCCGGGTGCATTTGGGTGTGAAGTTCACATTAAATAATGGGCACTTGCCGTTTAATTGCACGTCTGATGACCCACACCTGCTCCCGCATATAATGTTAATTCTAGCACCCACAGTTCAAATCGCACCCAGTGTTCAGTCCAAATTGTATGGCACAAATCGCACCTAGCGCACATCTCACCATGTGCGGGCACCATTAGATCCTCTCTAATTTTCTTTTAAGGGGTGTACACACGGTGAGATTTTGGCAGGAGATTTTGACTAGATAGTCAAAATCTCCTAGAATGTTAGCCAAAATCTCCCAGTTTTTCACATTAGTTAATATTGTCTAGCATAGATTGGCTGTGCAAACAAGGCAATTTTGACTAAATCATAGACTATCATTACTTAGACAAAATCGCTTAGTTAAAATCTCTTGTGCATCTAGTCAACATTGCTCAGTCTAAATTGTCCGCTAGCCAATATCTCATCATATGTGCCGGGCTTTATACAATGTTGCCCTTTTATACACCATCTAATAATTAGATGTGAATGTTTTTCTTCAGTCCTTTTCTACCTGTTATTATTATACTTGGAGCTTACTAGATTGTAAGCTCCTCCAAACAGGGCCCTCTTCCCTCCTGTTGTCAAAGCCCTTTTCTCTTCACATTTTACTCACAGCTCTCCTATACTCCAACACTCAGTGACCATCTTCGTCCGCATACTCATCTCCATCATTGGCCTCAAGCCTCTAGTTGTATGTTGATTGAGTCCTCACTACTTATATTTAAGCTGTAATGTGTATTGAACTGTGGCGCTCTTTATTTGTACTCTATTGTTATTTATTCAATGTTATGCCAAATTTTGTCTTCCTGTACTGTTCCTTTGTACGGCGCTGCAGAACACTTGTGGCGCCTTAGAAATAAAATATAATAATAATAATACTTGGTACATGTGATCTGATGTGTCACCCATATACTAGGGCGACTTCTCAGAGCGGAGACGTCACCCGGAAATCTCTCTTTGATCCGTCCGGGATATATAGTATTTGGTGCTTTTGCATGTGATCCCAGCCAAGCTTGCTCGGATGTGATCCAACAGATCGCTTATACAACTCGCATGGGACTGCGCATTGCATCGGACCTATGGTCACTCACATGCGACTGATCGCGGACCTATGGTCACTCACATGCGACTGACCGCGGACCTATGGTCACTCACATGCGACTGATCGCGGACCTTTGGTCACTCACATGCGACTGATCGCGGACCTATGGTCACTCACATGCGACTGATCGCGGACCTATGGTCACTCACATGCGACTGATCGCGGACCTATGGTCACTCACATTTGACTGATCGCGGACCTATGGTCACTCACATGCGACTGATCGCGGACCTATGGTCACTCACATGCGACTGATCGCCGCAATCACATGAAAAGAGCACAATTTGCACGTGAATCGTCCTAGTGTATGGGCACCTTTATGGATATTGCAACCTCCATGTATTATATCACTATTGTGCTCAGACTTCACATGTTCTGATTATCGTGGTCTCGTCCTACAGATGAAACAGAATTTCGAAATTTTATCGTCTGGTTAGAAGATCAGAAGATCAGACACTACAAAATTGAAGATCGGGGAAACCTTAGAAATATACACAGTACTGAATGGACTAAACAGTACGAAAAGGTATTGATCTGCATTTGATTGTTACAGTCTGAAGAAAAGCGGCCAAGGATGTCTGTCTGTAAACTTTGTAACCGCCGCAGTCAGTGATGGCTGTGATCTGTTCTCAAAAGTTCTCCTGGGGGTGGGCGACATGACCACTGAAGGTGACAGGCCTGAGGTCAACACCTGAAATAGGTTGGCATGTCTAAGGTCGACACAGGCATTAGGTCGACAATGGCAAGGTCCACAGTCAAAATGTCGACATGATTTTTGATGGGTTTTTTTTGTGCTGACTGACGATATTTCATCCACTAGGGCGCAGAGGTAGGATAGAATAGTGTGCCGCATGGCCTGGTATACTTTGATGGTGTCTATGTCGACATTCAGCACAAAAAAAGTGGAAAAACTCATGCTGACCATTTCACTGTTGACCTTCCCATTGTTGACCTAATGCTTGAGTCGACCTTAGTCATGTCGACTTATTTTAGGTGTTAACCCAAGGCCTGTCGAACTTCAGTGCATGTCAACCTAAATTGGGATGACCCATACCCAGTCCCGGCCTGCCTGATGAGGCCTCCGGTGCGGCAGTACTGGCTGCCGTACTCTGCCATGTGTGTGTGATTTGGGGCAGGAGCGGGGGTGATATTCTTGGATTATGGGGACATTCACCACTTGTAGGAGAGGGGAGATATAAGACGGTGGGATAAGTGACAAGCGGATGGACATGCATGCAAAACTGTAACGGGACGGAGATGCCCACAGTGGCGGCGGAGGGGGGGGGGGGACAACAACAAATAGCAGCTGACATAGGTTGTGAGGTTTGTGTTACCGGTGTGCACTTGGCCAAAGCCTCATTGGACTGTACTGTGTTGTGCTAGAGGTGGCAGTGTGCACGTCTGGTTTGGCACGGTACCTCTATATCGGAGGGCACAGTAAGCGTCCCCCCCCCCCTCCCTGCAGCACAGAGGATCCCTGCTTCTTGTTCATAGGTCAGTGAATGAGAAGCAGTTTGCATCTGATCACCAGCATCTATGTGGCCCTAAGGCATCTGTTCCCCCCATGACCCCCTTGATACTGACATTGTGAATGGATGATGTTATTTTACTGTTTGTGTTTTCCCCCCATCTTTACAGTACTTGAAAGATGTCACATGTCCATTCACAGTAGCGGAGCGTCAGGAAGCAATAGACTGGCTTCTGGGCCTGGCGGTGCGTCTGGAGTACGGCGATAACGGTAATTATTATTATAGTTCCGCCATTAATGACATCGTTCCTCTGTTTCAGACTTTCTGTGCCACCATGTAACCTTGTCCAGTCTCTTTGTGTTCTTTATCCTTGTGATTATACCATCAGGGCAAGGACTTGTGTATAGTTGTATTCCGGGAATATGCATTTTACAGCACTATCCAATTAGCCCAGATAGAGCATCCCCCGGTGTTTTACCAATTTTTTTTTGTTTTTTTGTTACCGGACTATCCAATTAGATCGCCTCCCAAAAACACATGTTCTCTTACACATGATCAGGGAAAAGCCTTTTCTGTTGATATCCGTTACGGAGCCTTTATTCTCTTCTATTCTATTATTTTATGTATTTGAAAAACTTATTGGGATTGGTTTTGCTTTAGGTGACCATGCGCTTTTCATTTCCCCTTTTAGCTACTTTGATTACCCCTTTACAAATGTTATTTTATTTAAACCTTTGTACTTCTGGAACGCCTCTTTGTCCCCGTTAGCCTTGTATATGTTGAATGCTCTTTTCTTGTTTATTGCTACCCTTACTTTTATGTCCCACCATGATGGCTTTTTCCTGTTGATATTGCCCTTGTTTCCTTTTAGGAAAAATGTAATTCTTAGTGTATCGAGCACATTTTTTTTGAAGGCTTTCCACATTTCCTCTGCATTTTTCCACTCATATAATGCATCCTCCCTTTTCCTATATCCCTGCACCCTCATGTCCTCTGCTAGGGGGACAGAGGAGGTGGCCCATGGCAACCAATCGGCTGTTCTGTATAATTTGATATTATGCAAAATATAGATGTTACTTCAGTGCTGATTGGTTGCCACTTCTCCCTTATTACTGCTTCATACATCTATCCCTCTGTTTCCCAGTGGGCTTCAAGAACAGTATATACAGGGTATGTTACGTTACCTAGGGAGATTATGCCATTTCGTTAAAACCTAAATTAGGACTACACAGGTTTTAGACTTGCCCTGTTTGTCTGCCAGTAACTCGTCCTGTTTCCGTTTGCAGCTGCGAAATACCAGAATGTGAAGCCGCTGAATGCCGAGGTCACGAAGAGCGCAGAACCGCTGATAAACCTGGATGGTAGGGGTCATAGATCAGTCACTACATGTGACTCTGCTTCTGCTGATCATACATGTGTATGTAGTTGTGAGATGTGACATGTGCATTTGCTCTATTCCTCTCTGTAGTAACCAATCCAGATTTCAAAGCTGGTGTGATGGCGTTGGCGAATATCCTGCAGATCCAGAGACACGACAACTACCTGGTGATGATCAAAGTAAGATCCGCTCCTCTGTCTCTGGGGCCACGTACAAGGACAGAACAAATCATGGAGGGGTTGTTATACAGGCAACACTGTCAGACATGCTACATGGAAATAGCCATACCTGGGGTTTCACCTCTGCAAAATCCTGGGTTTTAGCTGGAGACCCCCTTTCACACTACACCTGAGACCTGGGAACTTCCTGAGTCGTCCCTCTTTTAGATCTAATGATCTCGTGGATGTCTCAGTCACACCCAGCCAGCTGTTTGGGGACACTGCAGCAAGGACCCTGCTAACCCCCTCCCCCAGAGACTCCTCTAATTCCGATCCATGAGTAAAATCACAGGTTGCATCTCAGTAAAACCCAGGATTCCCAGTTTGTCTGAAAGGGGTGTAAGAGAGGACATTGAATGACAAAAGCGATCATCCTTTTAGTAACAACTGCATTATAGATAGGGTGGCCAATCCCAGGATCGGCGGGATCCTGGGATTCTGCCCCAAAATGGCCGGGATTTCAATCCCGGCATTGGAGTTTCCAATCCCGGGATTAGACTGCACATGCACAGCCTAATGCCGGGCAGAGTGTGACTGCACATGCACAGCCTAATGCTGGGCAGAGTGTGACTGCACATGCACAGCCTAATGCCGGGCAGAGTGTGACTGCACATGCACAGCCTAATGCCGGGCAGAGTGTGACTGCACATGCACAGCCTAATGCCGGGCAGAGTGTGACTGCACATGCACAGCCTAATGCCGGGCAGAGTGTGACTGCACATGCACAGCCTAATGCCGGGCAGAGTGTGACTGCACATGCACAGCCTAATGCTGGGCAGAGTGTGACTGCACATGCACAGCCTAATGCTAGGCAGAGTGTGACTGCACATGCACAGCCTAATGTCGGGCAGAGTGTGACTGCACATGCACAGCCTAATGCCGGGCAGAGTGTGACTGCACATGCACAGTCTAATGTCGGGCAGAGTGTGACTGCACATGCACAGTCTAATGTCGGGCAGAGTGTGACTGCACATGCACAGCCTAATGCTGGGCAGAGTGTGACTGCACATGCACAGCCTAATGCTGGGCAGAGTGTGACTGCACATGCACAGCCTAATGCTAGGCAGAGTGTGACTGCACATGCACAGCCTAATGTCGGGCAGAGTGTGACTGCACATGCACAGCCTAATGCCGGGCAGAGTGTGACTGCACATGCACAGTCTAAGGTCGGGCAGAGTGTGACTGCACATGCACAGTCTAAGGTCGGGCAGAGTCTGAGCACTCGCTCAGACGCTGCACGGCTTCTCCCTTCCTCGGCTATCCAGCTCTGCGCAGTGTGACTGCACAAGCCACACAGCCGTTCAGCCCCACCCAGACGCACCTCCCTATCGCTGTCCCGGCACGGATGTCAGCTGTTCCACCCGACCCCAGGCGCATCGCCCGTATCGCTGTCCCGGCCCGGCTCCCAGCAGTCTACCTGCCCGGCTAAGCACTACCCACCAGCCCGGCTCCCTGCCACACACCCCATATCGCTGTTCCGACCTGGCTCCCAGCCATCTGCCCGCCCAGCTCCATGCCGCACCAGCCCGGCCATGCAGGTAATTATGTGGGGGTGGCTGAGCATTATTCTAACCCAAATTCTGGGATAGAAAAAATGCCCCGGGATTGGCATCCCTAATTATAGAGGAAGAGCATATGCCGCACCTAATTAAATCCGACATGGTAGATATTCACCGTACAAGATAAAGAAGTGTACCTACCGCCCCCTGTACCGGAGGGCAGGGCCAGTATTTACTTTAACATATCATGAATCTGCTGTTTGTGGTTATTCCTCTGTGATGTTACTAGTTCGTAGCGAACGGATTACACGAGCAGCTCTTCCCATCAGATTCAGATCTGAGTATTAAGTGAACTGTAACTTGAAAATCATTGATTCCTGACCCAAAACTCACATGATCTAGTGTTACTGGGAAACTGTTTTTCCCTGTTCTCAGTTCTAAACTGGGTTGGTGGAACAGAGTCCAATCCAAACTGTTCATCATTCTATGCTGCAGTACTGGGAATGGGTAATAAAGTTTAACAGCCTTCATTAAAAAAAAAGTTGGAAAAAAAAAAACTAAACACTAAAAATGCAACATTTTCAAAACTGTTTATTCATGTGTACTGTAAACTCTCCTGTTAAAATTTGACGCATTTCGTACGCAGGCGATACGCATCCTCATCCAGGAACGATTGTCTCCAGAAGCTGTGGCCAAAGCAAACAGTGCAAAAGAGGTGAGTTCCCCTACGGCGACCGCCAAGAGAATGTACCGCAGGTCGGTATTTCCTCTATAGTAACGTTATTGCATAGAGACACTGGTCAGATTCTAGCGCAGCTGTAGATTTTCGGAGTGCTTGGTCAGCAGTGTTCTCTGTGTGCAAGAAATGAGAACCATCGTGTGGCATCAAGGTGGGAATTTAGCACAAGGCGGCAGCTGAGCCCAATCTGCCATTATATATTGTGCATCAGGCAAGCAAAGGGACTCGTTCATTGCCGGCTAAAACCATTGACAGAGCTCTGATGACCAATCACATTGACCTGTTCACTGTTCTGTCAATTCATTTAATTGGCTCTGGATTAAGGGCCTGATTCAGGTTCACTCATAAAGCACCTTTGGTTTGCTAACGGACAAAACTATGCTGCACGGCAGGTGGGGCAGATGTAACATATGCAGGGAGAGTTAGGTTTAGGTTATTTTGTTTCTGTGAAGGGTAAATACTGACTGCTTTATTTTACACTGCAATATCGATATCAGTTTGAAGTACAAACACCACCCAAATCGAACTCTCTGCAGGTGTCACTTCTGCCCCATCTGCAGTGCAGCATGGTTTTGTCCATTAGCAAACCAAATGTGCTTGGTGAGTAAACCTGAATCACCCCGTAAGTCCCTCAGATGGCAATGCTTTCTTTTCATCGCAGTTTCCCAAACTCTGTCCTTCAAGTGCAGGTTTTAAGGATATTTATGCTTGAGCACAGGTGACTTCAATCAATTTGATTTAATGGTCTGGACTGAAACATAGATATTCCTAAAAGCTGGACGGCAAGGGCAGTGTTGGAGAAACTCTGCTTTAAAGCAGAGCATCTGTTTTTTTTACTGTTTTACATTATTCTGTCAGAATTCCATCTGGAAGACAGATTCATGTGTAGATCCGTGTCTGGATTAAGCTGTTCCAAATGGTGGTTTGTTGGAGATCTGGAAATGTTCTCCCAGCTATTAACCCCTGCCACGATGTTCAAGCAGATTGTTCCCCTCTGTTCTCTCAGGCTTGTCTACACCTACCTGGTTAGGATAAAGGGGAAGGGGCTATAGACAAGTGTAATGCGTTCCTAGTGTCTTACAATACACTGTAGAGAAGTGTCCATCATATAACAGACTGCTTATCATTTTAGGGGCTCCCGGTCGCCCTGGATAAACACACTCTTGGATTTGACACTGGAGGTAAGGTGCCACAATATGCAGCTTTTACAATGTGTTAAAAATGTGTAATGAATGCACCTGTGCACCTGCCGGGTGACCTGGAAAACGTAAACTGTGTGGGGTCTTGAGGACCACATTTGAGAACCTCTGTAGTACAGGAAGACCCGTCCTATCCCAGAATAGTGAACATGGATCCCTTTCCTGCTCATATACAGACCTTGTTCTCTTATGTAGCGTTTGTTAGGGCTGGTTAGCACCGTGTGCTAGTTGCAGGGGGACATGTAATTGGATAAACCCGAAGACTCCCAGCTCCACTAACCTTTCCCATGAATATCTTCTTAGATGCGGTTCTAAACGATGCCGCCAGGATCCTCCGATTACTTCATGTTGAAGAACTCCGAGAACTTCAGACTAAGATTAATGAAGCAATTGTAGCTGTTCAGTCAATTATCGCAGATCCGAAGACTGACCACAGACTGGGAAAGGTGGGGAGATGAGAACAAACGCTGGTTCTGCCCCCACAAGCAGCCCAGCCTGCAGCGTTCCCACTCTGTATATTTGTGACCAGGTAAAATAAACTAACTGGGATAGCATTACAGCACCTTCTTGTTTTCTTTATATTGGCTTTGGTATACTGTAACCACTACACTGTAGGCAACAATCTGTCCTGGTACATTATTTTGGAGGGGGTGCATGGTTTTGCCTGCCTGCCTCCATGTAGTTGAAGGAGAGACTGAGCGTTCAGTCTCCCCCAGGACATCTGTAAATGCACTTGGACTATTTTAATATTTAGGGGTTTGGGAAAAGCGATCACGGAGACTCTTCTCACGCTGCAGCCTAAAAACAGTGAGGAAAAACTGCAAGAATTGTCTGGTCACCCCTCGGAGAATGATTGGAAGTGTCTGCTGGGCTGACTGCTTAGTGTCACACGGAAGAGCTCTGCCTAATGATAACTACATCTTGGCAAGCGCCTGGTATCCGAAAGGTCATTGTATCCGCCCGTATAGGTACGTGAAAACAGGGCTTGACAAATTTCAGTACTTGTGTAGTACGGTGGACTTGCGTAGTCTGCTTAGTGTCCCTGTCAGCATCAATGGTGTGTTCCCGTAGTCAGCGTCCCGTTCCCGAAGTCAGCTTGTGTCTGCGATTGTGTGTGTCGCGCCTAAAGTGTGGCGAGCGGACGTGGAAAATGAGCCCAAAGCGTGGGGAGGGGACGTGGATTAATTGCCACGCTTCGGGCTCGTTTTCCGCATCCCTTCGCGGGGCTCGCCACACTATTTATATCAACTCCACACCGACGTGGGGGGTATGAACAGGTCGGGATGACTTGTACCGCGGGGCTCGCCACACTTTGGGCTGACATGGATAGTGGGGGTTTGAAATGGCGGCATATGCCAGTATGTAACATGGAGCACTGGCAAATGCTTCCTTTATTGTGCATGAGACGCACTTGTGCCCACAACCCCCACTTTGTGCACGAGACACACACGCTACCGAACCCCTAACCCTAACAGTCTCCCTGAAGCGGATATGGGCAGGGTTGCTGTACCCTGCCGCACAAAATACTGAGACGCACAATCGTATGAGACGCTCATGCGTCTCAGGTAGATGGAGCGACTCTCTGCCGGCATCCAGCAGCGCAGGGGATCTGGCAGTTACCGGTGCTGTGATTCGCTCACTAGGCTTGCCGGGCACAGTATGGTGACTATGCTGCCTGACGGGGACACTACGCTAGGCAGCCGTTGGGCTATGCTGACAATGTAGCTTAGCCTACACTGACAACGTGGCGTGCTGCTGTGAAACTACACAAGTACCCAAATTTACACCGTAATACCTATTACATATTATGCCACACGTTCCACTTGCCTACATGCTCATTGCTGTGGGTTTCATACTTGATGCCAGGGGTTAACCCCTCCTCTACTGTTACGATCCATGGCAACAGTTGAGCAGAGCAATGGACAACTCATCTGGCTGTATGACAGCAGGTTTGTCGTCGTTATTTTAAAACTCACGTTTGATTGCAAGCCAATCTGAGCTCATGGTCTAACAGCCGATTGGCTGACGAACCGCAAACTCCGATTGACTTGCTGACTTGAGTTTAAAATGGTTGCGGCAGACCTGTTCATACAGCCAGATGGGTTGTCCACTGCTCTGCCTGGCTGTTACCGAAAGGGCACCCAGCCACGAACAAGTTCTGCTTCCTCCTTGTTGATCCCTGTGTTACAAGCTGCAACTCCTACTTCCCACTCATTAATGACAAACGCACATTTAAAATAAAAATTTTTTTTTATTGAATTAACTGAAGTGTTCCGTGACACACAGCCTCCTGCAACGTGAATGTATACAGTTTTTTTATTGTTATAGCTTGGTTTTTGGCGTAGGTAAAAAAAAAAAGGTACTAATGTAATATCTGGACTCCCATTTTTCTTATGAGACTGCGTCCCCTCGCGGGGCTCGCTGCGCTCACCACGCTTCGGGCATGGTGGCTCGCTGCGCTCGCCACACTATATAAAATCAACTCCATGTGTAGTTGGATAGTAGGGGTATGAAAAAATGGGGTGCATTTTAACATGGGAGTCCAGATAATACATAAGTACCAAAAAAAATAACACGGCCCATATACAGTTTGCTATTTCACAGTAGACCTCTTGTTTTTTTAATATAAATTGAAAACTACATATTAAAGATATAAAAAAAACCAAAACTCTGCACCATTAAAATCAAGTTAAGTAAACGCAATACAGATTTTAAAATTAACCTCTGGCCTGAGAGAGAGTTACTTTTATTTTTAACAATGCCTTTCAGTCTCTCTGCAGCGGGAAAGGTTAATGGACGCACCTTATTAATCTTTACAGGTAAAAACATTTTATATTTAAAAAAATACAGTAGTAAAATTGAGGTAAAAAAAAACTTTACACTTATTTTTTTTCGTAAGGAAATTTTGTTCAGTTGTCATTGCGGTTTATAAAGTATTATTTGAGTCATTCCTCCAACTTCTTGATCCTTTGTAACGGAGCCGGGAGGAGAAGGGAGAGGACAGTCCTCTCAAGCGGTTTTTGGTCATTACGTATTGTGACATCACTTCCTTCCTGCAACACATGGATAAAGAGTTACTATTGTGTTCAGCAATTGGGTCCCTATGTACACAGCTACTTCTCATACCGAACAGAAGAACAATCATTTGATGGTGAGTTAACCATCAAATTATTATAATTTTTTCCCTCTGTGCGGCCGGTGTGGTGTTATTTACTTGTCTGCTAGGCTGCATATGCACTGCTTAGAGAGCAAGTCTAAATCATCTCCATAGTGAGTGATATCGCTCATTATATCACCCATTCTGCAGGAATCACCAACCGTGTAAGGAAGATGTATGTTGACAGTACTGAATTCTCAATAAGGGTGCTATGTTTTAATGATGTATTCGAGGCGGCTGTGGATTTAAGCTTTACGGGAGTGGGAGGAGCTTGAACTGGAGTGAGACCATGAGCCAGAGATGCAGTTTCTGGACACAGGGCCAGATTCTCTAAGCTTCAAAAGTGATAAAATGGAGAGTGATAAAGAGCCAGCCAATCAGCTCCTACCTGCCATGTTATAGGCTGTGTTTGAAAAATGTCAGACAGGAGCTGATTGGCTGGCTGTTTATCACTCTCCATTTTATCACTTTTGAAGCTTAGAGAATCTGGCCCACAGTATGGTAGGAAATGAAACTAGAAGTGACATTAATAATGGCAGAGGGGAATTGCAGTAGTCTAAGCTGGAAATGAGAGATGGAATTAGTGTTTTGGTGGTTTCATAACTTTCAGGAACCATATCCAAACTGAGATAGCAGTGACAGATGGAAGGAAAGAGAACCCTTACATTTGCTGGGTGTAACGGTGTAAGATGAGGGAGAGAGATAATCTGCTTGGAGAATAATAGTGCAGTATTAAGCATCTGGGTCAAGTATGGGCTTAAGGCTTGAAGGGAGCAAGGACAGGGGTGGGAGATGGGAGAGCACTGGGTCAAGCAGGCAGGTGGGGGAGAGAAGGACGTAGACCTGGTCCCCAGTGGTGGACAGAAGGGAGAAAGGGTAAGGATGGCCATCGATTTGTTTTAAGTGGCCAATGGCCATCCTTCTTTTTATGTGACTCACTGCCATGTGTGCCAATCAGTACCTGGGGGTGGAGCTATGCTCAGCATCCCAGCCTTCTGATTAAGGGAAAATAAAAACTATCTGGTTATGCTTTTGCCATCAATGTAAGGAAACCACCTGGTTCCCCCCCCCCCCCCCCCCCATCGATGGCAAAACTATTCTACATCTGTCATAAACCATCAATGGCTATCCCTAATGATGGGGTTGGGGGTTAGGACATAGTGGCTTTTAGTTTAGTTGTAAAGAATGGAGGCGCAGGGTTTTAAGAAATGGAAGAGAAAAAGATAAATAACACATCTTCACTACAATGAAATACACACAACCACTGATTAACAGAAAAATGTGTATTAAATAACGCATGAATACAATTATACAGTAAATATATTAATGATTGATATATACCATCTATCTTCCAGGAGTGAGCATACCACTAGCTCAGTAATTAGACAAGGGGTGCATGCACATTACCAACGGACTGGATGGTGGATCACTGTCCATGAATGGGGGAGGTGGAAAGTGTATCACAGGTCCTCAAATGTTAGACCGCTGGAGGTGACTGTGGAATGATCCGGAAATTGAATCCTCAGTAGCCCAAGGGTCCGCTCTGGTGATGCGGTGCCCCTAAAGCCGCTGGAGGAAACACAATGGTACTGCAAGGTGAAGGTGCAATGTCCTTGCTTGTGGTGGTAAGTGGTTCCCGATTTCACCTGGGGATGTTCGGCTGGAAATGAAGATTCAGGGGTGGTCTATGGGTTTGGTGGCAAATCTCCACAAAGGGGATAGTGACCAGATTTGTCCAGAAGGCAGAATGGCAGCCCTTGAACTTGAGCTTTTGAGTCCAGGAGGGAGTAAACCACTGACGCGTTTCACTACTGGCTGTAGCTTTATCAAAGGTACATAAAGCTACAGCCAGTAGTGAAACGCGTCAGTGGTTTACTCCCTCCTGGACTCAAAATCTCAAGTTCAAGGGCTGCCATTCTGCCTTCTGGACAAATCTGGTCACTATCCCCTTTGTGGAGATTTGCCACCAAACCCATAGACCACCCCTGAATCTTCATTTCCAGCCGAACATCCCCAGGTGAAATCGGGAACCACTTACCACCACAAGCAAGGACATTGCACCTTCACCTTGAAGTACCATTGTGTTTCCTCCAGCGGCTTTAGGGGCACCGCATCACCAGAGAGGACCCTTGGGCTACTGAGGATTCAATTTCCGGATCATTCCACAGTCACCTCCAGCGGTCTAACATTTGAGGACCTGTGCTACACTTTCCACCTCCCCCATTCATGGACAGTGATCCACCATCCAGTCCAGTGGTAATGTGCATGCACCCCTTGTCTAATTACTGAGCTAGTGGTATGCTCACTCCTGGAAGATAGATGGTATATATCAATCATTTTATTCATATATTTACTGTATAATTGTATTCATGCGTTATTTAATACACATTTTTCTGTTAATCAGTGGTTGTGTGTATTTCATTGTAGTGAAGATGTTGTTCTTTATCTTTTTCTCTTCCTTGGCATATTATTATTATTAGGGTCTGACTACCCCTAATTTGAACAGCAGCCTCATTTAGAGGATCAGCTCATATATAGGCGCCCTTGTCTTTGTCTCTCATAAAAGCTATCGACAAGGTCTTTTTCTAAGAAATACAGCTTAGCCACAAGTGTACTCTAATACAAACTCCTCTGCCATCTACCCATTGTAGCCTACTTAGACCCATAGCAGTACTGGAACATCAAACTGTTCTCCCACATGGGTTTGGAATGTACGATGGAGCCTCCAGCAAGACAATAGAAAGTACCATGATGTGGGGTTGTGTTGTCAGGGTGACCTGGGCACACTCACCAGACGGACAATAAGGATACACTGCCGTTATTCCATATAGATGTGACCGCTGCTCGGGGAGGTATTCCTCTGCTATCTCACCGCTCTCCTTGTTCACAGATATAACGCCATCCCTGCACACAGACAGACAGTTACACTGTTATCCTTTGTTATATTCATACTGTATGTAGGCCAGGCAATGACTGGCATATCGCCATTGGTACCGCTGCCAGCATAGTTTTACATGCTGCAGGCACAATGATGGCACAGAAGCAACAGGAGTCTCTTCCCCCAATTATGAACTGGTTACATAATCTGGGCAATAGATCCTAAGGGGAACTGGGCAAACACTGAATGCATTTCTGCCTCTGCCCCATATACCTGGGGAGGCAGAACTGTAAAACAGTCTGTTAGACCTAGTCCCTGTCCTTTATTCACTGTATCCTGGAACAGGTATAAGGACATTTGTGTTCCTGGAGTATACATGCATGTACTATAGCCACTGTCCCATAACCAGTGTGATAGGGCGCAGTGCAGCCTTAAGGCCCCCATACACTGGCCAGATTTGTCCTAAGGACAAGTTGGACCAGTATGCCCGGCAGCTCCCCAGGAGGCTCACATGCAATCTGGCACTTGATATGTAATTTTTGCATGCGATTTATTGCATGTAGTTCTCCCGGGATCCAGCCAGCTGGTGTTGGTGGTGGGCATCGAGTTCTGTCCTAGCGGCAGAGGCTGGAGCTTGCAGCGGCATCAACGGCCACTCTCAGCCAATCAACGGCCGGCCAATTATTGCAAAATATTCAGCATCGGCAAAATGCCGCTACAAGCTCCAGTCTCTGCTGCCGCTTGGACGGACCCTGCTGGCCGCCACTATGAGCTATCCACCCCTTGCCATTACTACCAGGCTGGCCAGACCCCGCTGCATGGGAAGGAGATGCCAGGTTAGATGGCCAGCAAATCGGCTCGGTGTATGGGTACCTTTACACCCGCTTTCTTGGAGTACAGACTGTTACCCTGACTACATGTGAGCACTGGAAAATGCCTGTTGGCAGGAGATTGGCAGGGAAGCGCACCAGTGTATAAGGCATCTTTCTGTAGTTCAGTGATGAATCGCTAAGGCATAGGAACTAACACTTGTATCAAAATATCCCATAAGATAGGGGGGGTCACCCCATTTTCCTTTTTATTTAGTGTTACATGGGCACACAATGTAAACCAGAAGTGGTCTTGTATAAGAGGACTACTATTAAGAACTAGAGATTGGCACCGACATTTATTTCCTCTGCAGGGAGGATTTATCCACAGTTCCAGTAAGGACATAGCAGTGAGTCGCACCAGTCCCAGGTGCCCATACACAGAGCCATGTGCTCCTTGCTGTGCCATCGCGTGGGCAAAAAGCACCTTATATGGGCACCTTTTAAGTCTTATTTACACAGTGAATAGGGGGGAAATCATTTTATATACATTATAATTACATAAATCCAGAGAAAGGCCAATAGGCCGAGCAGGGTAACTGGTATGGGTCATAGTGTTGACTGCATTAAGGTTGACACATGAAATAGGTTGACATGGCTAAGGTTGACAATGGAAAGGTCAACACCAGTTTAACATTTATTTTTGCCCTGAATTTTGCTGTGAGTCGACATGGATACTTTCTCAGTGTATGGCTGCGCTCGGCACACCATTATATTCTCCCTGCCTGCCCCAGTGGACTGTGGGGTATAAAACGCAGCCTCTTTTTGGAAAAGACAAAAAATAAACTCATGTTGACATTTTGACTGTCTACAGTCTCATTGTCAGCTCATGTCGACCTATTTCATGTTTTGAACTAAACCAGACATGTCCAAACTGTGGCCCTCCAGCTGTTTTGAAACTACACATCCCAGCATGCCTTGCCATACTTTTAGCATTCCCTAATAGCAAAACAGTGGCAAGGCGTGATGGGACTTGTAGTTTCACAACAGCTGGAAGGCCACAGTTAGACCATGCCTGTACGTATGGTCCTTGGTACAGAGCCTGTCCTTGCTATCAGCTTCTGGCCCGGTTCTACTAACAAAATCCTATTCAACATGGAAGTAGGAACAGGTTTTATGGTTCCACGCGAACAAGGCTAAGCTGCTCTTATAATTATTAGCGCTTTTTTTTTTTTTCTATAACAAACCATTTTTTTCATTATGTCAGTGAGATAAAGAAAATGAGTGGTAATTGTAAAGTATAAGTTATTTAAAATAATGTTTACACCCTTTTGGGGAAAAAGTTGGTATTTAAAAAGCAGATCATTAGATCCGGTATGTCTGCCCCTATCTTACCCTGCTTATGCTCCGTGCCGTATTTCCGGGTGGCTTTAGATGGAAATTGCCAATGCTTAGCGGTGGTCAGGGTGGGAGCCTCTGTTTGCGCTGAAGGACTTCTTGTAGAGACCAGCTGAACCACGTGTCCATGGCAGCCATACGCTGATTTACTGTCTCAGCCGATGACCGGAAGTTGAGCGGCAGCTCAGAGCGGGCAGTGGGGCGGTGTAAATGGATGCTTGGGTACTTGTTTCCTAGCACGGCGCCAGTCGGGTTGATCGCATGCCTTAAGTTTAAGGTACTTATGGCATGCGATGGACCCGATTTTATGTCAATCACCAGTGTATTTGCCGGTGAAAGAGAAAATCGCGTTGATCGGGTCCATCGCGGCCCATTACAATGGGCTGCGATGCGACCAACGCGATTTTCCCATAGAGAATAATGTTAAATGATTTTTAAAGTTAAAATTGGGTTGATCAACCCGATTTTACATAGGGAACAATGGGAAATGGGCCAATATCTCATTGTATATGCTTAGAAAGTATGGGTAATGCTCCCCCCATTGTTAACGCCACCCCACTATTGATGACAACCCGAAGCGTGGCGAGCGGCGACGGTGGTACGCGTCCTCCAACCTTTTCATACCCCCACTATCCACGTCGGCATGGAGCTGATTTTATATAGTGTGGCGAGCCACCGAGCCCGAAGCGTGGCGAACCTGTGAAGTTATGCGCGTCCCCTCGCGGGTCTCGGTGCGCTCGCCACACTATATAAATTCAACTCCACGCCGACGTGGATAGTGGGGGTATGAAAAGGTCGGAGGACGCGTAACGCCACGCTTCGGGTTGGCGTCAATAGTGGGGTGGCATTAACAATGGAGGGCCATTTCACCCATCGGGGGGGGGGGGGTTTGCTATTAAAATGGGGGGTTTTGGGGCTTTTTACATTGAATTCAATGTAAAATTGGGTCTCAGGGACCATTTTACATTGATTCCAATGTAAAAATCAGGTCGATCGCATCCGACTCGATCAATACAATCAAAATCATGAGCGCCGTGCTAGGAAACAAGTACCGATGCTTGGATAATGAATCTACAAGCAGTTTGCGCTTTTATAAATAAAGTTTATTAGTCACAAACGGATGTTGTCTTTAGGAAGTAGTAAAAACGGTGGAAAACGTTTCCAATCCTTCAATGGAATTCCATGAGTTTAATTCAGTGTTTTAAAAATTTCAAAAATAAAAGAAGGGGGTAATAAGAATAAGTAATAGGTACCACTCCTTATAGTAATTATAAAAAGGCGTTTAGTTCTATTTCTATGTTTAGACCTCTCGGTTCTAGTGTTTTCATATCGAAAATCCATTTTGCCTCTCTCAAAACTGAGGCGAACAGGGATAAAATGGATTTACAATATGAAAACACTATTACTATAATGAGTGATACCTATTACCCCCTTCTTTTATTTTTGAAAATACTGAATTAAACTCATGGAAACACAAAGAAATCCATTGAATGATCGGAAACGTGCGTTTCCCGACGTTTTTACTACTTCCTGAAGACGACGTCCGGTTTTGACTAATTTACTGGAACTGTGGATAAATCCTCTCCGCAGAGGAAAAGAATGTCTGTCTGTGCCAATCTCTATCTCTTAATAGTAGTCCTTTTGTAAAAGTTTTGACTTATTATTTATAAAAGCACAAACTGCTTGCAAATTCATTATCCTTGAAAAAGTGCGCCCAGTCGCATGAAATGCGTTGGGTACCATTACAAGCATCCATCCACACTGCCCGCTCTGAGCCACCTGAGAGAACCGCCGCTCAACTTCCAGTCATCGGCTGAGATGGACACGTGGTTCAGCCGGTCTCTGCACTGAAGGACTTCTTGTATATCGAGGCTCCAACCCTGACCACCGCTAAGCATTGGCAATTTCCATCTGAAGCCACCCAGAAATACGGCACGGAGCATAAGCAGGGTAAGATAGGGGGCAGACATACCAGATAGAATAATCTGCTTTTTAAATACCAACTTTTCCCCCAAAAGGGTGTAAACATTGTTTTAAATAACTTTTACTTTACAGGTACTACTTATTTTCTTTATCTCGTTGACATATAATTATTAGCATTGTCTTTTTCCTATAACAATCAATATGGAAGTAGAATCATTGTCACAACAGTCTAATACCCACTAAACAGAATACACTCTGATTTCCTGCTTTTACTCTATAAGCAAGGGCCAAATATGCACCATGTCTCTCCTGCGTTTCTCTTACCTTCTCCAGTCCGTGTGATAGAAATTATTGGCGTATGCTACAACACTAAACGGATAATTGAGATTACTCTGTATCACTCGCCGGCCGCTTCCATTGGACAAAATGCACTCTAGTTTCTTGGTTCCTATTAATCAAGAGAAAACAAATCTGAGTACCTGGAATCATCAACTAGCGCGATCCCTGCGCAGTTTGGGGGTGACTGTTGTGTTCTAAATAAAATCAGACATCACAGCTTGCAACAAAACTGTCTTAACGAGCCTTAAAAACGGAGAAGAGGGGCTTCTTTAAACAAACATTATAAAAAGAAAACGCGTCCAGCATAGATGGTATAAAAACTACTATTAAATCCAATACAATTATGTTGCAAAAGATCGTACAAATATCTTTAACGATTTGACACATTTGAACGACGATACCTGCATCTGCCCAACAGATCTGTTTGGAGAAGGGATCGAATGTCAGCCCATTGGGTAGGCCAATATTGTCGTTCACCAGAATCCTCCTGTTTGAGCCATCTACAAATGACGTTTCAATCTTTGGTGCCTCTCTGTTCCAGTCTGTCCAGTAAAGGTTCCTGTGCGGGGGAATAGAGACCATAATACAATGCAACTCATTCGGTGGGAAGAACGTTTTATTACTAAATCACGCTTCCGTTGTGTTCCAGCACAAATAGGGCTCTTCTTCCTCTTCTTCAAATGTATTGAAAATATTAACAGTTTCTTGTAAAGCGCAACAGAGTTCGCCGCACTATATAACTGAAACAGTGATGGAACACAGAGGTTTCTGCTTGCATTATTACACTCTATAGGCCAGGGAACTTTTTTTTTACACCAATATATATTGGTCGACGTTACCCCCTTAGTTTGAAAGGAAGGAAAGCCTATTATTGTAATACACATATCATGCTCGTACGGTACACAGCCTGGAAACCAGTGGTGATGATGACCATGTATGGCTGCGTGTGGTACATACATGGTAATCCTCATCATCAATGGCTGCCAGGCTGTGTGTGGTATAGCCACTGAATGCGACATCCAGGTAACTATTAGTGTCACTATTACAGGATGATATAGTGACATCTGTGCAATGTTTCCCCTAAACTAGAGATGGGTATACCCTGACAGGAGCCTATAACCAGGCAAAGAAACAGTGGTGCAGCGGCAGTACAGACTGTGCGCTGCCGAGATTATGCAGCGAGTAGTCGACTCTACTGAAGCGGGCAGACCTGGAGGCAGGGCCCGGGGCATCACGCATGTTATACACAAGGGCCCGACACACTGCACTGCATCCTTGTACACTACAGTACTGCAACACACACAGCCGGGCATGCATATAGAGCGTGTTATACACAAAGGCCTGACAGTACTGTAGTGTACAAGGATGCAGTGCAGTGTAACACGCATATCCAGGCATGCATATAGAGCGTGCTATACACAAGGGCCTGATGCACTACACTGCATCCTTGTACACTACAGTACTGTAACACACATGCAAAGAAATGAAATTCCTGGGGGTAATGGACGGCCCCGCTGCAGAGACACAGACGGGCATGCATATAGATGTGTCTACACCACGTTACATCGGAATCCTACGCTTACCCTCGCACAGCGTCTATAGTGATCGCACGCGGATTCACCAGGTTTGTGTCAAACAACGTTTTCCTGTCCGAGCCGTCCAGGCGAGAGCTCTCTATTTTATCCGTTCCGCTGTCCGTCCAGAACATGGTTCTGCGCAGGTAGTCGACTGCCAGGCCCTCAGGACTCATCAGATCTAGGAGAGATGTCAGTAAGGTAATACCACAGATTTAAAGAGCCAGTTAAAGCCCAACTCTGGCTTCGGTCCCCCATCAACAGATCACAGTCATGAGGAAAAACCACATTAGTCCTTTATACGTTAAGCAGAAAAGGGACAATGTCATCAGTAGCTTTTCATCTTAACAGTATTCCTTTTTTATATACAAGGTTGGATCAATAAGTATTGCAGACAGGTGGCGCTGCTGAGGAAAGTCCTTATTACTATTGTGTACTACAATCTTTCAAATAACACTATACCCAATTTCAGATTGATTCATAGGGTATTTTTTCCACCACAACAATGCACCAGCTCCCTCATCGGGAATTGATGCGGCCAAATTGCATGAATTGCGCTATGAATTGTTGTCGCATCCACTATATTAGCCTGACTTGGCTCCCTGCGACTTTTTTCTGTTCCTTAACCTGAAAACGCGGCTTGTGGGGAAAAAAAAAAAATCAGCTCAAAACGAAGAGGTTATCGTCGAGACAGAAGCCTACGTGAGGATTTTTTAGAGGATTTAAAGAAATGGCAGGGACGTTAGGAAAAGTGTATAGCTGTTAGAGGAGATTATGATGAAAAAAAAAAAATTGTGAAAAATGTTCGTCTTCATTCTTAACACAGGCACTTATTGATCCACCCTTGTATACTTTAATACATGTACTGGTTTATGGTTAATGAGATTTTCCTGGTATCGCTCCTGAAGCAGGCATGTCCAAACTGTGGCCCTCCAGCTGTTGTGAAACTACACATCCCAGCATGCCTTGCCATAGTTTTAGCATTCCATAATAGCAAAACTGTGGCAAGGCATGATGGGACTAGTAGTTTTCCAACAGCCGGAGGGCCATAGTTTGGACATGCCTGGCCTAACGTATGCAACATTGTTTATGGAAATTCCCGTTTACCTGTACTGATGATCACTTCCGGCTCGGCGCCTGGCTCTAGCCCTGCGCGGTTGATCGTACGCCCAGCAACATCTGTCCAGTACAACTTCTTCTCCTGACAGTCATAATCTATACCGACCACGATAGAACCCTGCAAGACACCCAGGGCAATGTATTACATATTAGCCACACTTCAGGTTCCCAAGGCTGTGTTTCATTGTCCCTGGACACCTCCAGAAAAAAATAGACATGCATTCTTTTTTTAACTTTTTTTCATACTTTCATGTATCAACCTTTTTTTTCAGTGTCGACTTAACCACACCCAAGTTTAGCATCCTAGACCGTGCCATACATTAGAAATCTAGATTAAACTGAAGCGAACCATCGTTCAGCGTTACTGTGAAATATTTTTTCCTTCTACTGAAGGAATGGGCTTCCCTTATTCTAGTTGTATAAAGATGGCTTCTGAAGAGAAGGATTTTATTCCTCTGTTCCACAACCTTCTGCTCACTACACAAGTGACTGTAATGAGGGAGAGCGTTGCTTACAGCGTATGGAAGCGACGGGGAAACTGAAAACCCCGACAGGCCAGGACCATCCCCAGAGCTCCAATAAATAAAGGCCGAGGCTTCCCCCCTGGGACTGGAGTTGTGGAATGACGCCCACGCAGGCCAGCTGAGAGACAGCTGCAGAGAGCAGACCTCCACCTTCCCGCTGGCTGGAGGGAGCGTGCTCGCCGCAGCCTACATATGGAGGGGGATCTGGTTTCTGTGGGAATAAGATCATTGTGACCAGTAATGTTCACTTGGATTGTCTCAAACGTGCAGATTCCTTTTCCTGCTCTGGTTACAAGCTGCAAGAGGGGCTTAGAACCGTGACGGGGACAATTGTTCCAACGCTTCTGGGAACAGGAAAGTGATTTTCAAAACTTTTTTTTTATATTAAATGTATATTTTACAAAAATTTATTTTAAATAAACCCAGCATCCATTTCAGCCAATGAGCGTTCTGCTTCCCACTTCATTTTCTACATCGGATAGAATGTTTACATTAAGAAAAGGAGAAAAATAAAAAGTGAGCTTGCATGCAGATCTCCAATCAGTTACTCCGACATCGCCTCTCCAGGCCTGTTCAGACCTTGCTTCCGCTCACAGAGCCTGGTCAAATCTGTGAGTTCTTTTAAATAACTCACGCCAAATATATTTTTAACATTAATTTTCGGGTTGTTGGAACTAAACAACAAAATGGGAAAAGCAGAACCACAACCACCCCCCCCCCCCCTCCCTCCAATGAAACGGGTATGGGTCAAATTTAGGTAGACATGCATTGTGTCAGCAACTGAAGGTTGATAGGGCTTAGGTTGACACCTGAAATAAGTCAACATGGCTAAAGTCGACAGATTTGGAAGGTTGACAGTCAAAAGGTAGACATGAGTTTTATTTTATTTTTTTCCAAATGTTGACATAGTCGACGTGGACACTGTCAAAGTGTATTGCTGTGCTAGCCATGCTTCTGGTACCCTAAATATAATAGTATTTATGACATCATTAGCATAGACAATATTTACATGCAATGACAGCAGCGTCCTGGCTTTGTCTTTACGGAGTTTTGTCCCATCGAGCGGTAAGTATCCGATCTGCTGTCCCTGTGCGTAGAGCAGGTAGGTGCCAGATGCCGGAGGGGTTACATCAGGACGAGGGGTGGGCCGCATAGTGGGCGGAGCAACACTTGGCAAACCTGCAACAAGGAAAGAAGTGGGTGCAAGCCCCGGCTGTGCTGGACACCGATAGGGTTCTGGAATGCCACATATTAGAGATGCCTTTGTGTAAGGGATGGTTTGTACTTACATGCTGGCGTCATTCCAGGCTGCGTTCTAGATCCCTCAAGCTCTCGGCCATCTTTGTCCACGCACCAGCAGTATCCGCTGTTCCCGTGACACTGCAGGGGGGTGAAGACTCCGTAGACGTCGCACTGAGGAATGTAATGCTCCGCAGAGGGGGTTCCACCATAGTGATCCAAGAGGCTCTGCTTCCATCTCTCACACATGGTCTGGGGTCTTTGGGTGGGCTCTGGCCAAGACACAGAAGGGACAAACGGTAAGTGCACGGCAATATCAAAGCTGAAATGATTCACATGACATGTTTTGGTTTAATTAAAAATATGTATCGGGCCCGTGTGCTTCTTTGTGTAAATCAGTCCTATTCTGAGTCTTACAGGACTCAGGTGGGTCGTTCTTTTAGGCACTAGGGCAGCCATGTCCAAACTACGCCCCTCCAGCTGTTGTGAAACTACAAGTCCCATCATGCCTTGCCACAGTTTTGCTATTAGGGAGGGGGCAGCGTTAAGCACTTGGGGAGAGAGTCTACAAGAGTACACACAAGATTTGTCCATCCAATCCATTGCAGAAGCATTAAAGGCCCCCATACATTCGCCCGACTTGTCCTAGGGACAAGTCGGTCCTGATTTCCCCGGCAGCTCCCCGGGAGGTTTCTCACATGATTAGGCACTTGATGTGCCAAGTTTTGCATATGATAAATCGCCATGCGATTTATCATATGAAACTCCAGGGGTGCTGCAGGGGGAGAGCCGGGCAGAATCAGCGGGCGAGGGGCCGGGCATAGTAAGCTGTCAAATAGGCAGCGGACGAGGGGCGCTGGAGAGCCGGGCTGGGGACACAGAGGAAGCGCGCGGGGGTGGACGCCGGTGAACAGACGAGGGAGCTGGGCAGGAGGATCGGGGACTCGCTCTGCACTGCAAGCCAGGGGAAAAAACAATACAAATGAATGGGAAGCCAGTGATTGGCTGAGAGCTCTCTCAGCCAATCACTAGCTGCCTATTCATTTGTAATGGGCGTCCACCCCCGCACGCTGCCTGTGTCCCCAGCCCGGCTCTCCAGCGCCAACCCCCCCCCCCCTCCCCAGCATCTGCCGCCGCTGACTCTGCCCGGCTCTCCCCCTGCCCAGCTGTCCCCCTGCCCGGCTCTGGCGTCCCCCGCCCGGAGGCTGCACATAAGATTTAGGAAATCTTATGTACAGCCGGTCCGACTCCGATCCGATGCGCACGGGACCGCGCATCGGATCGGAGGGGATGTCAAAACATGCGATTTGGGCTGATTTCATGGCCCGATTCATCCGAATCGGGTGAAATCGTGCCCAAATCGTATAGTGTATGGGGGCCTTAAGGATCATACACACTGGATGATTGCAGCTCACTTTTACCGTTTGCAATGCATTCAGCTCAAAAGCCACCCAGTGTGCCGATGAGCGCTGAAGCGTGCTCCCGCATTATTGCCATGACAATGCAACCGCACAGAACCGGCCAGACTTGTGGGAGTGCGATGTGTAAGGGGTGCCGGATGACTCACCGACAGTCGGGATTCTGATGGTTGTTTCTCAGAAATTTAAATCCTGACTTTCTGGAGCCTGACAGTTGGAATCTTGACTTACAGTACATGGGCAATTTTACCTTATGTGGGTCCACAACCCCCATAGAGGGAGAATAGGGGGCAAGGGGCTTAAGTGCATCCCCCCCCCCCCCCTCGGGCTCCTGACAATTGGGATAACGATATCTGAGAAATGACTGTCTGGATCCCGACTGTCAGAGAGTTATTCCATACACGTTGTAAGGGGGGGTAATCACAGTGGGTGCCAGACGGGATCCCGACAGTCATTTACCCGACGTCGGGATCCCGACTGTTAAAACACCGACAGCCGGGTTCCCCACAGCCACCAGCTATTCTCCCTCGTGCGAGAATAGAATAGGTGGCGAGCACACGCTGTCTGAGTCCGGCCAGTCGGGCTAATGACTGTCGGGATCCCGACTGTTGGAACCATATACCACACCCTTCACAGCTCCCTGTGTCTACAGGGAAGGGAAGGTGAATTCTGATGGATCTGCTGCATGATGCGTGGCGCAGGGGAAAGCACTGTCACAAATGATGACATCTGCAGCCGCCAGCATAAAATCTTCAGAAGCAAAACTGTTTCCTACTAACTTTGAGGCGTATTATGGATGCAGACAAGTTCTCTATCAGAGGACATGTCTGTTACGTCCATCCACGTGCCCAGTGACACTTGGTGCCCACAATACACCTAACAAGAGCCAGGACTACATTCAAGACAGACAGTCCATTTCCTAAGACGCGCTGAGATAGGACACTACTTCTAGAATCCTCGCCGTGACACTGCACTGATTTGTAATCACCTCATCGCATTCAGATACAAAAGCTCCTGTAAGTCGGACACCTCTGGGCTCTGCCTTTTCTCCAAGCATGAGGTATTCAAGATTGATCATCTAGAGAGTTACATAGTACTAGTTCCCAGCCCGTCAAAATGACGGATCATCATAACAGAAATGCCGGCGCTGGCAGTTGTGCGTGCCGGAACATAGCAACACTTGAATTGATCAGCTGGGGCTCATCTAGCGATGGTGCACAAAACACTTGAATTCCCCCAAAGAGGTGAGGAGCAGCGTTAGTCTTATATAGAATTATCAGCTTCATAACAAAAGAAATGAAACCTAAAAGGCCATTATAATCACTCAGTGTGAAATGCAATGGCCGCATGGCTGACAGAACACATACCTGGAACTCCGCACTGAGGGGGACCTCTCCCAGGTGGGGTTTTTGTCCCTTCAATCTCTTCACCATCCTGGTTGACGCACCAGCAATATCCTGTGCTCCCATAACATTGCAAGGGAACGTAATTCCCTTCAGAGTCACACTCTGGGACAAATGGGCGAGGACCTCTAGGTGGCGCTCCTCCGAGAACACTGCTCCGCTTCTCCAGGCAACTAGTGGGCCGGGGCCTGTAATCTGCAAGCAGAGGCATCATAACGAAAAGTTTGTTTTTGTGGTGCATTCAATCACAACACGGAAACATCGACAGCACTTGTCCGATCTGTCTGCACGTGACGATGAGACCACTCACTCTGCCCCAGGCAAATATAAAAGGAGAAGAATTTATTTGACATAAACCCCGCCAAAATCGATCAACAGGGTCAGAATGTCAACACAAGCATTGGTTCGACAGTCAAAAGGTCAACATGAGTTTTTCAGCTGACTGGCAGTATTTCATACCCTACCATCCAGTATGGTGTGGCGGGAAAATATATTAGTGTACCGAGCGCAGCGAGCCATGCGAGGTTAGGCGGAACACTTTAGATGGTGTCCATCTTGACTATGTCAACATCTGGGACAAAAAAAAAACAACATACCATAAAAAACTCATGTCAACTTTTTTACTGTTGACCTCCTCATTGTCCACTTTCCAGCAGAGCAGCTAGAAATGTCTGGGACGTGCCTGGCCAAACCTTGGCTTGTCAACTGTTTAAACTACATGTTCCAGCATGCCCTGCCACAGTTTTACTGTTTGAAAAAGCTAACACTGTGGCAGGGCATGCTGGGACATGTAGTTTCATTGTACGTAGGTCTGCGGGATTCTCCTCATTGTATGTAAGTGGGGGGCGAGCAGAGAGTGGCACAATGATTCTAAAAGGAAAAATTGCAGGTTTTCATCTCTGTGAGAGATTCGCAAAATAACCGCTAAAAATGTCCAGCGTCGCTCACATTTGTTATAGAAATTCAAATAAAAAAGGTGTATTAAAAGATATTTTCTACATAAGGAAACATTACAGGTCGTTATAATGAATAAAAAGGTTTGCTTGGCAAATTTCACACCTATTTTGACAAATTCACTTGGCACTCACAGGTATAAAATGGTCTTGGTCACATGAGGGCGGCCATTTTGTGCCTTGGTAGGTGTTTTATACGTTCCCTACTCCACTGCATGGCTGGTTGGAAGCCACAAATGAAACATAGAAAACCCTACAAACCATATGCTACAAATCTGAGCACCCTGAGTAACTGCGTCCACATGCGCCAGAGCTAATTACTTCCGTACCTGGGGCCTGTGTGCACTGGAAGCCATCACCCGTGTAACCTGGTTTACACTGACACGCGAAGGAGCCAGGAACGTTGCTGCATTCGGCATCTGGGTGACACCTGCGCTCCGTACATTCATCAACATCTGTAAAACAGGATTTCATTTCCATAAACATACAGCGGAGACAATAATGGGACCTGAAAGCATACTACGCGCCAACCAGCTAACCGCAAGGCGATTTATCAGTCATGGAGAATGCCAGTGACTGGATAATGTCCACAGGATCCAGGCAGGTTTACATAACAGGTAATTAGGACAGTGCGTCAGCCAATCCCCATACCAGAACTGCTGCAAGCGTTGTGGGCGGACTTTTTATTTCCCCCTTTATGACAAAACCACACCAACACACAAAAGGGATAGGGTTTGGCACTAGGTAGTTCGGCTACGGTAGGGTGGGGGGTAGAGTTAGGGACGAGGGTGAGAGTTAGGCTTCAGGGGGGGGTAGGGATAGGGCTAGGCACTAGGGAGAGTTAGCCTATGGGGGGGGCAGGGATAGGGTTAGGCACTAGGGAGAGAGTTTGGCTACGTGGGGGCAGGGATAGGGTTAAGCACTAGGGAGTTAGGTCTACAGGGGGCATGGGGTAGGGTTAGGCACTAAGGAGTTAGGCTACAGGGGGGGCAGGGGTAGGGTTAGGCACTAGGGTGTTAGGCTACAGGGTGGGCAGGGATAGGGCTAGGCACTAAGGAGTTAGGCTACAGGGGGGCAGGGATAGGGTTAGACACTAGGGAGTTAGGCTACGGGGGGGGGCAGGGACAGAGTTAGGTACTAGGCCCTAGGGAGTTAGGCTACAGGGGGGGCAGGGATAGGGTTAGACACTAGGGAGTTAGGCCAAGGGGTGGGGGGGGCAGGGACAGAGTTAGGTACTAGGCCCTAGGGAGTTAGGCTACAGGGTGGGCAGGGATAGGGCTAGGCACTAGGGTGTTAGGCTACAGAGGGGCAGGGATAGGGTTAGGTACTAGGGAGTTAGGCTACAGGGGGGCAGGGATAGGGTTAGGTACTAGGGTGTTAGGCTACAGGGGGGCAGGGATAGGTACTAGGGTGTTAGGCTACATGGGGCAGGGATAGGGTTAGGTACTAGGGTGTTAGGCTACATGGGGCAGGGATAGGGTTAGGTACTAGGGTGTTAGGCTACATGGGGCAGGGATAGGGTTAGGCACTAGGGAGTTAGGCTACAGGGGTGGGGGGGGTGTCAGGGTTAGGCACTTGGGAGAGAGGCTACAGGAGTGCACATAAGATTTGTCCACCTGATCCCGGCCATTGCAGAAGCATTAACGCCCACACACACTGGGCCATGTTGAGCTGAAAGCAGCTCACTTTAACCGTTTGCGATGCTTTCAGCTCAAAAGCCGCCCAGTGTGTGCGGCCCGGCGATGAGCGCTGATGCACACTCCCGCATTATAGCCGGCTGCCGCCGCTCATCTGCTGGTATTACCAGCAGATTGATGCTGCACTGTAAATCCACAAAAAAATTCCTAGTGTGCGCAAGCATACATGGCCAATAAAGTTGATTCTATTCTATTCTATGAGCAATGTAGAGTAAGGCATTCTATAGCATCCTGCTATGGAAAGCTGTCCACCCCTTGGGAAACTCAGTGTGTATGCACCTTCACAGATGTGTCCACATGCACCTCTCCTCTCCTCTAGGGTTAGCGATACTGCCGGATGCAACACACAATCTGCTGAAAGTCATCCTCACAACAACAGCAAAACCGCAAGAGCCCCCAAACCAGGTAGGTCACCTCTAGACCACATGTTGTCATGTCATCAGTATCTATATAATGAATATCAACATAATCGATATGCATGTCGACATTAGTACCATGTCAACAATCTCATTTTGACATGAAGAATGTTGATGAAATATACCAAACCCACCAAATAAAAACTCTTTAAAATATTAATTTCTAAACTCGCTTCTTCTGTGTTTCCAGTGGCGACCTCAGCCCCGCCCCCCTGCTGTGCGCAGATTACATCGCTCCAATTAATATCCTGTCTCTAATTACTCATTTGCATAGTCTGTTTGAAGATTCTTACAACCCACTATTAGTCCTTCAGTGTTGGAGATTGAAGGAACTCTGTCTGGCAGAACATTAGGGGAGAACCCCTTTGTTTTACAATTACACAAAGACCCTCCCAAGTGCTGTCAGTCTCCAGGAATGTCTATAATACATGAGTAATACTATCCATACCCACGGTATATACAAGAGCATGCAAAAGTCTTCAACCCCTTAAAAAAAACAAAAAACAAGATATTGATATGTATTACAAATGGCTCCTGCTTTTTAGGGGTTGAATACTTTTGCAAGTCCCTGTACACATAGGGGTGTATTCAGTGCTTTCCGCGAGCTCTGACAGCTTGCAGGGTCAGTATTCAACTGACCCCCTGGCACACGCTATTTCCCCTTCGCTAGGTTTTTGGAGCGAGGGGGAAACGGCGTGTGCGGCCACCAAAACAGAGAGGCTTGTGGCTGAATACAGTGGGCTCCCTGCATTAGCCACAAGCCTCGCTGTTTGGGGAAATCCGCGCTGTCCTCTGACAGCGAGAATTTCACCGGCACGTTGAATAGGGGGAGCGGCCGGCGCAGGGGGTTCAACAGCGTGGATCGCTTGTTTTTGGCGATTCCCGCCATTTTGACTGTCGACCTAACCCATGTCTTGACCTAGACCCCTGTCGACCTTCCTGTATGTCGACCCAAAAGTATCGACCAACTTATGGTCGACCATATCTTTCTAGAAGATGCTAAATAAGTATAAACTGATTGGTTGCTATGGGTAACGCGCCCAGGTTATTACCAGTTACCGAGGAGTGCAGCGCCACCAGTAGTGCACGGATAGGCCGCAATCTCCTGGTTATGACTAGAAGCATAAAAATGGCTGCCTGTGGTGTACGAGCGGTATATTCTCCTGTGTGGAGGACGCATAGAGCGGAGCGCGCTGCAAACCAGCCACAGAGATGATCCAGGTCACCGGAAAGAACCAAAACCTTCTAATACACACAGAGAATAGGTTTTTTTCTCCCTTTCCCCTCAGGTTGGTGCTGTCAGCTGTAGGATGTGACACACATTCCTGTGCAGTCTGCTGATCGCAATCAGCCTCCGGGCACCTAATTTACAGTTGAAAGAAACCTTAGATTAAGGGAGCCCTCATTACCAGACAGGAACTGGGAGACAAAGCAGCAGTGTTATTGGGCTGTTTGAACTCTACACCTTGATGCGTTCTGGGATAACGGGTCGTTAAGACGTTCGCCGCGGCATTCCTGTGAACAATGCCCCTTAGTCTACACAAGTGCTGAATACTTATATCCACTCCGCTTATCAGGTACAGTATCGCTGCCTCTGATGGGAGCCGGATAGCTTACAATGTCAAAGTACGAAAAAGTTCAGGGAAATAAAATAATTCCCCCCCAAAAAAACTCATGGTGACCTTTTCATGTGACATGTTGACCTAGACACGGTTGACCTCTTAACTGGGCACCATTTGGAAAATGACAGGAGCTGATTGGTTGGCTCGGTTCAATGCATCTCCCCCATTCCCAGGGTTAGAAAGTCATTGGAGTTATTTGGGATACATTGCACAGCAGGATTTGGTCCAGCTTGTTACCACATGGACAGAGGAACAGCACGGGAAGGTCTGTATTACTGTACAGTACATGGACAGGGGGAACAGCATGGAAAGCTCTGTATTACTGTACAGTACGCACTGTGCTCACTCACTTATTCTTCAGGGTTTGTATGAAGGTTTAATTTATCTATAAACGGCACGCCAGACTGTTTACAGGCAGAGAACACGGGACAGGCCGCTCACAGGCAGAGAACACGGGACAGGCCGCTCACAGGCAGAGAACACGGGACAGGCCGCTCACAGGCAGAGAACACAGGACAGGCCGCTCACAGGCAGAGAACACAGGACAGGCCACTCACAGGCAGAGAACACGGGACAGGCCGCTCACAGGCAGAGAACACGGGACAGGCCGCTCACAGGCAGAGAACAGGGGACAGCCTGCGACAGGCAGAGAACACGGGACAGCCTGCGACAGGCAGAGAACACGGGACAGCCTGCGACAGGCAGAGAACACGGGACAGCCTGTCCCAGGCAGAGAACACAGATCATGATCAAGGCTGTCCGAATTATACAAACGAAAGGTGGGATTAGTTATTAGTTAATGGAAAACAAAGAGAAATAATAATTACCTACAGGAGAAACAATCCTCACATTCCTCTTGGTTTTCTCTTTGTATAACGTTATATAGATATATACACACAATCTGTTTTATTGCCATCAAATAGTATTTGCTAAATTCCTAAACACCATATTTAATGATACATGGTAAAAGGCTACTCCGACCTAGTAACCAATCAGATCTCCGCTTTTAACAGGCTAATAAAAGTCCAATTCTACCTCCCACTCTCCAGCTTCGCCACTCCCTCCCACTCACTCTCCCTACTCCCTCTCCCCACTTCCGCTCACTCTCCCCACTTTCTCCCGCTCACTCTCCCCACTACCTCCCACTCTCCAGGCTGCTCTTATTTTTAGGCTTTACCTCCTCCTCTGCGGGCCAGTGTTTTCCTGGTAATGTAATATACAATGTGCAATCCAAGCTGCATGAAACAGACACAGAGCCTTGGCGCCAGGAGCCCTGAGTCATATAACACTGGCCGATTCACATGCCAAAACTTTGAAGTACGTTTATTAGTAGAAAAACAGCACAAAATACATGCCAGCGTGACATAGAACACGTATGTGTGGGTGTGAACTGTCTAGAAAATGCTATTAGCACTTGTGTATACTTGGGAGGAGTGAGAGGTGTCTTGTATAAGGTGCGGCTTGGCTTTGGCTGCTGTACTGATCAGTATACTGGAGGTCTTCCTTCATACCAAACCCCTATTCAGACTGGTCAGGAGGCTCAGACATCATAAATGGAGATTATCTACCAGTGAAAAGCTCTGCACTGGGTAGAACGTCTTCTCATTAAGATCTGGCTGTGCTAGGAAGACCTTGACCGTCAGAATTTGATTGATGGAGGCTGTCAGTTCACAGAGCACAACTCCCGAGGTGTCAGTGGCCAGTGGATAGCGCTAACACCTACACTCTAGAGCAGGCGTGTCCAACCTGTGGCCCTCCAGCTGTTGTGAAATTACAAGTCCCAGCATGCCTTGCCACTGTTTTGCTATTAGGGAATGCTAAAACTATGGCAAGGCATGCTGGGATGTGTAGTCTCACAACAGCTGGAGGGCCACCATTTGGACATGCCTGCTCTAGAGGATAGCGCTAACTACTGACCAATCTGTCCAGACATCCCGAGAGTCTTGCCCAGAGAATTGACGTTTCGTTCTTGGGGATGGAAGGGGTTTGGAAAGGTATGGCATGGTCACTGCCCACCCAGGAACTCCTGTGGTTTTCTCTCCCACTTCAAATAATTTGGGGAGAGGACTCCAGGACCTGGGCTATAGCTTAGACATGTCAACCCCATCGCTTTCATGGCCTGGTAAGAGGCCATTAATCTTTTCATTGATGGTTATTGAGGATATAAAAGTAGGAGGTGGTGTCAGTGGACATGAGGAATACATACTTATAGATCAAGGATCTCATCTACATGGACAGGTCACCAAATTTCCAAAAGACAGATGACCTACTAGGTCCTCAGTGATGCACAGAGGGAGGTTGACCTATGTCTAAGCCAACATTTGCAGGATATTAGTACTGTAATCTGGCCGACAGTGGAGCAGGTAAAACTATAACTGCAGAATTTAAAGCCCAGAGGTTCTTATTTCACTATGTGGACATATGTGTCTGGACACCCCTCGGAAGTGGAATGGTGCACTCCTGCAGCAGACATGGGTTTGGGAAGGCATAAAACATTTCAGAGCAGATAGACGTGTTTGATGCTGGAGTATATCACAGAGGTGGTGGCGTTATGCTGTGGGGCCGCCTCAGAAGGTTTTGGAGAAAATTTGGTAACCCACATGGACCAACCAGATCTTAACCCCACTGAGAACCTCCGGGACAAACTGGAGCGATCAGTAAGGTCCAGAACAGGCATGTCCAAACTATGGCCCTCCAGCTGTTGTGAAACTACAAGTCCCATCATGCCTTGCCACAGTTTTGCTATTAGGGAATGCTAAAACTATGACAATGCATGCTGGGATGTGTAGTTTTACAAAAGCTGGAATTTGGACATGCCTGGTCTAGGCTGTCTCGACCTTCTTCAGTGTCACAGGTGGTCACTGTACAGAAAGTGGAGAGGACAAAACATACCCCCTGCTGTTGTCCAGGAACTTAGGGACAGATTGCCGGTAACGGCGTCTGCAGAAATCACTGCACATGGTGGATATACAAAGTACTGACGTCAGTAGCATCTCACTGATCTATTCGCTGTCAATGTCCAGTCACTTTTGTCTACATAGTGTTGCAGGACATCCATGAGAAAGCATGCATCATGAACTCCTATGTGAGAACGTTGATTTATATTTGCCACTTTGCCGGGGTCTTAGTATCAGAAGCCTTTCTGCCAGAGAGGAATAAATGATCATCTTACCGATACAAGACTGCCCGCTCCTCACATAACCGGGGAAACATTCGCAAGTGAAGACTCCGTCACCGCGTGGGACGCACTGAGACGTGGCCTTGTCACAGGTGTGGCTGCCGTCTTCACAAGGGTTCCCGAACGAGCCCGCCACTGAGAATAAAACAGAAACCGTCAGCAAGTACACAGCGGAGCCTGAGCGGGTTCAAGAACAGCAGTAGATGCTTCAGTAAGTGTTAATGGGGTCATTCGGTTGGTTGCGTATGGTGATGATTGTACTCGACAAATGGCCGTGCAGAGTTATACGTTACATACTCTGTGACAAAGTAGGCGCCGATGAACTCAATTCTGTTAGAAATTGTTTTTACATTTGCTTGTCATAGACGGAGCAGGAAAGCGGAGATACTTGGTAACAGCGCAGGCCTGTCACAGCGAGACGAGGTGGATGTGTATAGCCCCAGACGTGAGCACAATGCAGCTGACATAACATTGCAGGAGAGGATTACAGCCCAGCAGTGGGAAGCAGCCATGATCCGGCTTACTATAGAGAGTGTCAGGGTAACAGGAAGGCAGGGTGACAGGCAGATAGCGCAGACCGGACACGGGGTGTTACAGTGATTACACACCGCAAGGGAGCAATGTATTCAGGGCCGGTAATCACAGGATGAAAGGTAGGTAGAGACAGGGACAGAGACAGTGGGAGGCAGAGTGAGAGAGACAGAGAGAGATAGACAGACAGAGAGAGAGAGACAGAGAGAGAGAGAGACAGGCAGAGGGGGGGGGGGGAGGGAGGCAGAGAGAGGAGTGAAAAAGAGAGCAAACCAGAGAGGAGGAGTGGGGGTTTGTGAGGCAGAGAGAGGGATAGAGACACAGACAGCTAAGAACACGCTACTTACATATGCAGGACTGCCCGTCGGCAGAGAATGTGTAGCCTGGCACACACTCGCACCTGTAGCTCCCAGGTAAGTTCAGGCACTGTGTGTTCTGCCCACAGTTGGCAAGTCCCACGTTACATTCATCAACATCTGTAGTGACAGAAAACAACAGATTCACAGTCAGTTCTGCATCATGGATCTTTTTGGTAACCAGTGAGAATCTGTCAAACATTTAAGTGTTCCCTGGAAACTCATCACTTCAAATTCATGAACCCCAAACGAAGCTTTAAATAAGTTAAAAGTAGTTACTTGTGTTCCCGCTAGGCTGTTTTAGCGCCCAAAACGTGCCCTGCCCCTCTGGCAGCGCTCCGCTAAAACAGCCTGCCTCCTACTCCTCTGGTGGTACCTGGGAAGCCCGGCGCCGCAGTAGATAGCGATGCCCGGCTCTTCCCCAGCAGTGCAGAGCCTTCGGGTGGCCAGGCCCGCCCCTTTTCATCACGGCGCAGCACGGCACGTCCCTTTTGTGACGACGGTGGCCCGGGACCGCCCAGAACAGTGATGTCGGCGGGCCTGGTCTGCCTCCTTGACGCTACCCCCGGGCAGCGGTGCCCTGCCTGCCCCTGTTCCTAGAAGGAACACTACTTACCACTCATCTACACAGTTCACACAAAACTTCCGTTTCTACAGACCATGATTGCCACGTGGCTGGACCCTATAGCTCGCACTCAGGCTCGTACAATCTTCTGAACTAAACCGCATGATCCACCCGGGTTATTAGCGTGTGAATAGGGCCCTCTTACTGCTCTGTTATATAACGGTGTTTGTTCCCTATTGTAAACCACTGCCTATTATGTCATCACTGTATATCTAAGCCCTAATACAGGCGTGACCCTGCAACTTACAGACAGCTGAGAACACGGCATAACACAGTGTTGTGTCCCCGGGACCACAGACACAAGTAGCGACCAATAACAAGCAACAATCGCTATAGGATAGCCGGTCCCCTTACCTGTGCAATCTCTGCCGTCTCCTTGGTACCCTGACGCGCAGGCACAGGTGTAATTAAGGCCTGCCCCGGGCTGGCACTGGGCTCGTGTGTCGCACATGTGCGTTCCATCGAAGCAAGGGTTCACTTGAGTTTGGTCCTGGGCAGAATCTATCAGCAAATATAGAAAACATTCAATATTAGTAAAATACTGTCCCTTTATAGATACTCCCATCTCCGCCATGTTGTGCGGCCCAGTTCAGACCCTGTTCCTCTGTCCCTTCCGCTCCTAGAGACATACGTTGTTCTCTCACAGCGCTGACCCCTGCGGAGGTTATCCTGTGTTTATTTGACCTGGATATTGTTACCTACTTTTGCTCGCTATTTGCTGAGAACACCATAGGTGACGGGAACTAGTAAACACCTCCACCAATCATGTGCGGTGGATACACTTGGCCCAAGGCCCTTCCTCATTTTCATCTATTAATGGATAGATGCGCTCAGTCGCCGCTGTCTCCGAAAGGCCTGCGCGAGAGACCTCTTTATAACTTGCGATTATTTCACCCCTTCCTCGTACCCGGCTGCTTTCTCTCCTCCTGTATTCTTGCCTCTGAAGATTCGGTTGCATGAGACTGCATACAACAAAACGTAACACTTGGGAGAATCGCAGAAATATGGCAGCAGGTAGCGAGCAACAGGTTCATTACTTTCCATTCCCTAATTCAGATATAAGGTTATATTCTTCTCCGTACTGTAGGAAATGCTTTTCAGCCCCCACTACCGTCGACCTTGAAAATGAACACATCATGGCAAGCCGCTGCCCGCCGCCTCCGATGCAACGCACTCCTGGGCTTTATAACCGTTCAGATCACAGTTCCCAAGCTGCACAATCACTCAGAGGCTGTCTCTGTCACCGAGACATTTTTCGCCTCCAGCCCACAAATAATGGCACTATTTGATTTTCACAAGCATGTAATTTGCCCAGACACTTCCTACGGGTATTGTCCCCTGACATTCTCAAAGGGATCTTTATCTGCTGCTCTTTGTATTTGGTTAATGAATGGTCTAACCCCCCCTTTAGGAGACTTTATGGAGCACATAAGGTTGCTTGACTTCCTGACCCAGAAGCTGCGGCCAGATTACTCATGCAGTTAAAGGATAAAAAGGGGTCTTTGTTACTTGAGAGAGCAGCAATAGGGGGGGGGGGGACCCTTCTTCGCCAACTCCCAGCACACGAATGCACATAATAAAACTTGCTGAACGACATCTTGTTGTAAAAGAAACTACCCGTATACAATTCAACATGACACTGCAGGCTGTGACAGTGCAAGCACTCCTTCCTACTGATGTACCGCCTGTGCTGGGCCATACACAGACAAGTACACATGATACAGGCTGCGGTCTTACGAACGAACAGCAATGCTTGTGGGACACCAGCCAGAGCTCTACAAGCTGTTCTGGGACTTGTAGTTCCACAGCAGCTGTCAGAGCATGCCGCTGAACTTCCGCACGCGGTGTCAGAACTGCCAGACGGATGTGGCTGTAGGACAAAGGGGGCTAGAACTTCTAGAGGCTTTTGAATTGAGCTGAATGGGATGACAGACGCGGAGGACGTAGCGTAGCTCAGGGCTGTCGGGGTATATTCTCCACGGATGGAGTCCTGGTGTTTAAAGTGGGGCATTTGACCCCGTACATTGTTCTCCTGGAAAGGCATCCTGAGAAGTGCTGACAAAGGAATGGTCCCGGCACGACAGGGTGGATGTTACGGTGACGAAATGACAAGGTCACACTGCACAATCATGACTATCTGGAAGGCATACTGGTACTTGTAGTGCAGTTTGGAGGATCTACGGAGGACTCTGGGTGAGTTGTCCCTCGGTTTAGTTTTTTGGTTTTTGCCTCTGGAGCTTTGCAGCGGCCGGGAATCAGCATAAGTCTTCACACACTCCTAAGTCCGCCTCCAGACTCCCATTGGCTAGTGTCACAGGAGTCTGGGGGCGGGCTTAGGGGGAGCGAAAAACTGCCTGGTGGCTTAACTATGTCTTTCCAAATATATATATATATATATCTAATAACTCTGAATTGACTTACCATGTAGTGTTAGAGTCTAAGGGGGTTATTCAGACTTGAACGTCGTGCTGCTACTTTGCAGAGCCCTGTGACCAGGTATACGCCGCCCAACCAGAGTGAAATCCCGCCCTGTGCAAGCTTGTGATCATCTTGCTAACATTTAGCAGACCTGCGATTAGCTACAAATCCATCTACAAGCCGCTCAGCATCGAATGATTTCCCAGTGTGTGTGCGCAGTCTGTGCGTAGCCCAGGACTTACTCGGCGGCTGCAATAAAAACAGGCTGAGCGGGGGCGGAGCTGACGTCACATGACTTCCCATCACACACCTGGCCAAGCCTATTTCCCTGACACTCCCGGGCAGCGGCGGGTTACTGCCCACAAACGCCGGCTTCCTGTCATACACCTTGCCTACGACTAACAGGTCTGAATAAGCCCGATACTGTGGATACCGTTTGGTGCTCAGGAGGAAACTTCTCTCATTTTGGCAGCTGACATTTTGTATTATAATCACGGCCATTACATGTGAGCTACGTAACCTACCATGAAGGGATCCAATATGGCTGGTGATGGCGAATCTGAGGACCTTCTCATCCTTATTGTACAGAGCAAACACCCGATCCACGGAGAGCTTCTGCGCACTGGGCGGGAACCTCTGCGCATGGCTGCAGTCCTGGAAAGTGATGTTCTGCTTCAGTCGGTACGAGAATCTCTGGACCACGTTATCCTCCGATGTGACCGTGTATTCCCGGATCGTTGAGGACGTCACAACTGAACAGAAGAAAAGACCATGAGGTTTTAAGATGACAGATCCAAAAAACGAAAAATGTTATGCTATTAACAAAGCTTATGGCAAGGATACAAGAGATACATCGCCTGTAGGGCGCGAGTAGGCTAAAATGTCACAATATATTCACCCGCAATACAGCAGCACCCCCAGATCTGTCATGTGTTACCTGATCCAGAATACTGGTAGATTTCATAGTACGGAGAGATCTGGATGGTTGAGGTCTCTGGGATGTATGGTATTTTTCCTTTAATGGTCGTCCGTAAATGGATATAATTATCCGAGTCAAAGCCATCTGCCGTCTGTGTAATATGAATTACTTCATCGCCCTGGGAAAATACAGCTTCAATGTTGTGGACAAACTTTGCACCTAGGAGATAGAGGGTAAAAAAAAATAAAAAAAAAGTTAAGTAGCAAAAATATCAACGCAAACCATCGTAACTTATAATTTATCTAGAAAGGCGCAAAAAATAATATTAGCCTATACAAAGTAAACATAAAGAACTTCCCAATTATAACCCATATTTGTAACAAATTTTTATACTCACCGGTAACGCTGAAACCATTCTGATGTCCTGGTTTCTCAAGTGCAAAGAGCCAGCCAAACAGTCCTCCAATGGCAGTCAGCGGGGTTAGTGACCAGGACGCGGGGTCTGGAACCTGGCTGATGGCGGTGTACGCTCTTCCGTCATTTACCACGATGTAGGCATGCAAGTCGATGCCGTCGAAACTGATGGGGGTCTGTCCCACCTGCAGACTTCCGCTCACTTTGCCATTGACGCGATGTGGGGCTCCTGGGAACACAGCGATAGCGTTATTTACTGCGCGCACACAAATACGGACGCACAGGTGAGAGGAAAGGTGATAAAGTGGACGAAGATAATGACCAGACAATCTTTAGGTAAACAGACAGGGTAATGAGCAGGGGGAGGGTATGTCCAAATAGTGACTTACCTTTTGGCAGACAGTGTACGCCATTTCCATAGTAATTATCTTGGCAGTGACAGCAGAATCCGGTGGAATAGTCTGTGCAAAAGGCATTTTGAGAGCAGTGACCTGGTTTCCTCTCACAAGTCTCTTTATTCACAGGGTTAAAGGTGAGAACTAGAGGGGGACACCAGAAACACCACAAGAGTAAGTAAGGGTTAATATGCCTCTGGTATATGAGGCATATATATGAACCAAAGTGAAAAAAAATCTCCAATTATAATGTAAACTCCTCCTCACAGCGAAGGCTGCCATTTTGAGAGCTGAACTCATCAGTGATGAGACAAGTTTCTCATAAATTCATGTTTGGTTCTTCAAAGAACTGTGATCTCAGCGAGGTCACCAGTTCCTAGAGAAATCAAAACAAAACTGTCTGCTTCCCCCAAGCTGATGTTACAAAATGGCCATTTCCCCCCATATTCATCATCACGCCACAAAACTTAGTAGCAAATGATCACATGACGCAGGAGGCCTACACTTCCTCGAGGCACCATTTTGTTTTTCTTGAAAAACTGCACTACCTCCAAAAGCTGAGTGGTTTGTGGCTCTTGAAAAATAAACCGAGCAAACTATTCAATGATAGCAGATGACATCACAGAACACAGCAGCCCAGGGCCGCCGACAGGGGGGTGCCCTGGGTACAGCTGTCCCGGGCCCCAGGCAGCTGCCCACAGCGGTGCCAACCCCCCCACCCGGGCACCCGCACATCGCCTCCCCCTCCCGGCGCCGGCGGCTCCCCAGCCAGGCACGCACAATGCACAGTGCAGCCTGCAGAGCACCAAGCCTAGGACAGAGGGGCTCGGCACTCTGCAGGCTGCACTGTGCAGTGTGCGCCCCAGACCTGACTGATGGTGGAGGTCGGAGGAGCCGGAGGGCGATGGGGATGTAGCGCTGTGCCGCTGGGGGCCCAGATTGTAGGTCAGTCCCGGGCCCCAACAGTTCTAGTGGTGACCCTGCAGCAGCCTCTAGCCCAGGCATTCCCAACCACGGTCCTCAAGGCACACCAACAGTGCAGGTTTTGTAGATATCCAGGCTTGAGCACAGATGACTTAATTAGTATCTAAGGGATTCTGATTAAACCATCTGTGCTGAAGCCTGGATATCACTAAAACCTGCACTGTTGGTGTGCCTTGAGGACCGTGGTTGGGAATGCCTGTTCTAGCCTTAAGATAAGATTGCAATCACCTTTACAGAGCAAGATGGCTACTTCTGGCAGAAGCGGCAATATGCAAAGTCAGGGCGTTTTGACAATATTCTATTAACTATCAGTGGTGAAATTAATGAAAATGAATGATCAATGTCAACATTCCAAGTTTAGGCCATGTTCATATTCTCATGTCAACAGTATTAAGGTTGATAAAAAAAATACTGCGTCTCGGAGGCTTGGAAGGTAGAGTTAGTAGGGGGTTCCCAGGGAGTTATTCGGAAAACAGCAAGAAATGAACCAACAGTTGGGTGAAGGAACATTTACATTTAATATTTCATGAATCTATAGCTGCTCTGTATTAAATGTCTGAAGCCCAATAAGGTTTGTATGTAATGGGATTAAGGTCTTACCATCCGTATCAAAGCCACCATGGTCATCGTAGCCATAAATACGACTCCTATAGACATCAGGATTTTGCCTATCTTCAGGATTTGGTGTAACATTTGAGAAATCTTCAGCCACTGCTGGTTCATTGCCAAGATTTCTGAAGACAGACGGCCGAATCTCAGGTTCATTTACAATACCACCTCTAGTCCATCTGGGCTGCTCCCAAGATGGCAAAGGATTGTTAGATGGATTGTCAGGCAATGACTCCCGTTCCCTGTCCAAGTCTGAGGTGGTCGGATCATCAATGTCCAAAAAGCCACGAGATGCATCAACAGGGTCTCTGTCGATAACGACAGCTGTAGGCAGCTCTGTGGTTGGACCGGTAGGGTAGTCCACCTCCTCTTCATCATCGTAGTTGTCCTCATAGTTCGCTTGTTCTTGATGTTCGGGGAAATCATTGTGGGAGTTTATCAATGGCACGTACCGTTCCTGGGCATGTGGGCTCAGCACTTTAGCTGGTATTACATTATCAATTTCTGTGATGCTGCCAATGTGGAACACCCAAACTCCTGGATTGCCAATATTGCTTTTTCTACAAAATAAAATAAAAAGGTAAGTATTCATTTAGGTGGGTAAAATCTTTATTTATCGCTCTTTCTGCGTACAGTCTTTATTTGGAGCGGGTATATGCCACGTCATTGTGGTCCGTGGGGGCAGCTGGAAGACATGCCAACAGCGGACATCTCTTGACCAAATTTTATAAACAAGTCCAATAACAATCAGATCTAAATCAGATTCTAAGCAAGCATTAGGGTGGCAGTGATCCCACATACACCGTAACTGATCCAATGCCTCTGCCAATGTGCAGCCAAATTTCAGTAACGCATTTCTCCACCTCAAGTTACTAATTACTGAAAGCCATCATCAAATATTTGTTGAGCCTGGAATTGTACAAAAACAACTATGAACTACGGAACTGGGCAATAACGACCTAAGATCCAATAGGGTGAGATTTGTGCTTTCCAAGAGTAACGAACGTCACTAGAGGCGCAAAGTTTGTTCCCAGAGTCCGAGATTTTGTCACATAAAAAAAAAAGCAATGTATAAATTTGATACTCATTTGTTATATGAATGGGATACTGGTGGTTGGCAACATTTTACATTAAGGTATTAATCACATATTTACAAATACATCTCTCAGACTATAGCTGGGTACAAACTAGATCAATGGTTCTCAACATCGGTCCTCAAGTACCCCCAACAGTGCATGTTTTCCAGGTCAACCGGCAGGAGCACAGGTGCACTCATTACTCACTGACACATTTTAAAAGATCACATGTGTAGCTAATTATTTCACCTGTGATTCTGCGTGTAGACCTGAAAAAACGCGAACTGCTGAGGACTGAGTTTGAAAACCACTGCACTAGACTATATGTTGCCCTATTTTGTGGATCGAAGGACCTATGGGGTACATTGTCTAATGTATACCAATGATATGAACCAGACCGCTAAGCTTATAAGAGCGATAAAGGGAAAGAGAAAGTATCAGCCCCCAACTGCCATGTCACAGACTGTGTTTGAAAATGACAGTTAGGAGCTGTCTGACAATGTATCACACTCCACTTTATCTCTCTCCCAAGGCTTAGTATATCAGCCCGATTGAAACGGCGATATTTTCAACCAATAAACAGGTGGAAGGTCACCACTTACTGATAAAGGTTTTTCAAGGACTGTTCACTGTTTACGACGCTGTAATAAGGAGCTTCTCTTTTCAAGGACTCCGATTCGCCCCGGCTGAACCCCACTCTGGCGGGGAGGTCAATTTGTACATTGTACGATTCTTTGGGTCTCGTTCCTAAAAACTGGAGTCCATGCTCTGGGTACAGGAATATAGCATAGGAGTCGGATTCGTCGTAAGCTAGGATGGCCTGGAATGTGTTAACCTGCAGAGCCAAAACGGAGTCAAAACGGAGTCAAATCACTTTACAGGAGATTCAGAGAACATTACAATAAAAAGTACAAATACTTACATGGGCCTAAACCACAATTAAAAAACAAAAACAGAGAACAAATAGTAAACAACATTCTACAAACAATAGATGTATAACATTTTTACACAATACGATTGATAAGCGGGAAAGGTCTGCGTTTGGTTACAGTTAGGGATGGCCATCAACCATCGATGATTCAAAATAATCGATGGTTTATGGCCAATGTCGAATACTTTTGCCATCGATGGGGGGGACCAGATGGTTTCCCTCCATCGATGGAACAGCAAAACAATGTTTTGCTTTTATTTTTTCTCCAAAGTGCTGGGACACGGAGCATTGCCCCGACCCCCCGAAACCGTGAAGCCCCGCCCCCATGTTTTGATTGGCCCACAGGCCAATCAAACACAATGGATGACCATCGATATGTAAAAATATCGATGGTCATCCATTGCCGAATCGCCAGTTGCCATCGATGCAAACGATGGCCATCCCTAGTTACAGTCACACACAGAAGAGCATGCAAAAGTCTTAAATTCTATATATTAGTACACGTTTAAAGCCAGGGTCATAAATTCATACTAGGCGCCTATAGGCGAAATAGAAGGTGCTGCCCTCTAGTGGCTCCATCTTGCACATGTGCTGACATCCCAGCGACTCACCAACGGTACACCGGGAAGAATAAAGATTCCCTATTGCAGCTAATTGTGGTGATAGAAATTTTTGTTTTTGGGCGCTGGCTCCAAGTGATAATAGAGTTCAAAGTTCAGAGAAAGATACAATTGTAAGAGCCAATCCGCTTCTGACTAAGCTGTGTTTGAAAAATAACAGTTTGGAGCCAATGTGATGGGACATTATCTCTCGTAATTGTATCTCTCTCCAAACCTCGTTAATAATATAATAATTAGTGCATTTCCTTAAAAAACAACATCTGTTCTCCTTTTTTTAAATGTAAGACAACAACAGAGCTGCAGCTCACTAAATACAGGACAAACTTTGATCTGTTATCGCACATTCCAAGACTCATCAGCTCAAGGGGGCTACAAAAAACTGTATACAATGTGCGGAGGGAGATCTGTCCTAGCTTAGGGAGTTATGTGGGGTACACACCAGGACGATTTGGCCCAAAATGAGCCAATTTAGATACAATCTCGACCGATTGTTTGTAAATTGGACATGTTTTGGGCCATTTCACTGCCGTTCTGATGCGATCCCGAACCGATGCGCGGCCCCGCGGGTCGTTAGGTCTTTTCTGAGATCCTACCTGCAGCAGGTAGGATCTGAGAAACGGCCATTAAAGTGGGTGCGGATCGCGATCACATCAGGTGCATTTTCTGAGTGAATCCTAGGTGGGCCAGATCGCAAGTGGGTCGTACGTTCCCGCTCATGAGCTGCATCGTGCTGGTGTGTACCCAGCATTACTCCCCTGTATAAATCATGTCTGATGCTGTGACATAATGTCATGGTCCATATACATAGGGAACGAGGCATCGTGCAGTGGCCAAGATGAGTCCATACGTTTTTTTTGGCCAGCATTGGGCTGTAAAACCCGGCATTTCGGATTAGTTTTATGCCCGATATTTCAAAGAGAAGGCTTGTAGAAGCATTGTCCATTTAAATATAAACCAAAATCAGAATCACGGAGTTCTACAATCTGATACTTCTTGTATAAAACCTCCATGACCCCAAAACATCCCTGGCCTTCGTGGTGGCTGAGCCGGGAAGGTGGCGGTGAGAGGGAAGGCCAGTGAGAGTCAACCTGAGATACAGAGGGCATATACGGCCTGGCTGGGAGCTCATCATGCCCAAGATGGCTAATTTTACCCCAGATGAGTCACGTGACAAGAACCCTAAACCCGCATGAGTGAGCGGGTGAGGTATAGGGTTCCGACAGTCCGAATCCCGACTGGCCGGACTCAGACAGCATGGCGAGCGCAACAAAGCCCCTTGCAAGCTCGCTGCGCTCGCCACACTGCGGGCACGGTGGCTCGCTACGCTTGCAACCTATTCTATTTTCCCTCTATGGGGGTCGTGGACCCCCACGAGGGAGAATAGCCGGTGGCCGTCGGGAAGCCATCTGTCCGTGTTTTAAGAGTAGGGATCCCGACGTCGGGTAAATGACTGTCGGGACCCCGTCCGGCACCCGAGTGAGCATGATGCCCATGCCAAAAGGAGACAGGGACTTTAAAGTCAGTTTGTGAAATACTAGGCACTCTTTAAAATCAGGAGAGAACTCTAACAGGGTTTACCCCTCAAACTTGAAATATCAGCTCTTGGGTAACACTTTTGTGCAGGCTGGGTAGATTGCACAGTGAACCTCAGTCTGGGACAACTCCTTAATCCAAATATACCCCCTTCCCCCAATGACATCTCTAATCCTCTGCTCCCATCGGTCATACCACCAAAGTTCTGAAAAACCCTACAATTACTCAGAAGTTCCATTGTAATGAAGACGACTGGCCAGTTCCACTACGTATAAGAACGATGTCTGATCGTTTGATTTTAGCAAACTCTGATCTGTATTGCAGAACTGAGATACAGACCAGAGTGTGCTAGAAGCATCAAATCGGATAAGAGTGTGACAAGCCATGCAGGAGAAACTGCACATGTGAAAGATGCAGGGTGCTAGAATGAACACTAGCCCAGCAAATATCGCCATTGTGATCAACTCTGAACAGGACCCAGACTAAAGTTACATTAATGACATACTCACATTATTCCTAATCAGCCATCTAACTAACATATGATTGGTCATTCTGAAATAAAACCAACCCCCGCGTAACAAGAACAACACTGGCCAAAAGACAGGAACATTCTACTGGAACCGCAGGGTGCGCCACTGGAACCCTAAGGTGCGCCACTGGAACCCTAAGGTGCGCCACTGGAACCCTAGGGTGCGCCACCGGAACCGTAAAGAGTTCATACCAGGCATTAAAAGGAAACAGACTTCTCGCCCATTTGCACCAGAGGCCTTAAAATGTCCGAAATGTGATTTTCTCTTTATATAAAACATCTTTACTAAAGTGAGGACCTGGCATCCTTGTAACCATGGGCAGAACCCTGTGATGCCCTCCGATGTGAACGTGACCCAGGCTTGTTTCTTTTGGCTGCTTTGGCCTGAGGTAGTTAATAAGTAATTGGATAAGGGGGGTTACAGTCACGTCAGCCGCTTAATCCTTTGATAGTTAATTAGGGCTTCGCTGCTCTCTTAACGATTCACTGACCCATGATGGGAATGAGTACATAGTTTCGAGATGCGCTGCGGAACATGTGTGTGCTATATAAACAACCGATGCAGAACAAACTAAGTTTTTACTACTTTTCTACTCTACGTACCATAGATTGCATTTACAAAGGAACATTTATATACAGCTCAGTAAAAGCCAACACTCAGGCCTTACCTAGGGGACGATGCAGGGTGAATGTGATTCATCCACGATTACACCCGCACTGCACAAATGAAAATGCACTTCGTCACCCACAAGCATCTATTGCGACTTTTAAAACTATATTTATTTTGGTATTTATTTGGTAAGTCATTAGGTCGACACAAATATGTCAAAACAAGCAAATGGTCGACATGAATTTTTCGCAATTTTTTCCCCTTTTAACCAACTTGTTCATGCAATATAATAGTGTGCCGAGTGCAGTGCCATGCTCGAATTGGGACGAGCCATACAAAAGGGACGCGGTACATTTATACAGTGTCCAAGGCATCACGGATGGTGTAGTGGTCACAGCACTGAGGTCATGGGTTCCATTCCCACCATGGCCCTAACTGTGCGGAGATTGTATATTCTCCCCGTGCTAGGGTGGGTTTCCTCCGGGTACTCCGGTTTCCCCCAACAATATAAACATATACTGGTAGGTTAATTGGCTCCAGACACAAATTAACCCCAGAATGTCTGGGTGTGCGTGTACATGTGGTAGGGAATATAGATTGTAAGCTCCACTGGGGCAGGGACTGATGTGAGTGTTCAAATATTCTCTGTAAACAAGCGCTGCGGAATCTGTGTGCGCTATATAAATAACTGATACTAATAAATGTTGACAGATACAAAAAAAAAAAAAAAAAAAACACACGAAAAACTAGTGTTGACATTTTCCAATGTCGACCTTCTGTCCATGTTGACTTAAAGAATGTTGACCTTGTGACTGGACTTGGTTGCCCATACCCTTTATTTTATATTCACATAAAGAGTCACATCTTAAATGCTGCTCAATCTGTTTACACTATGCTATCTGCAAACTGGACCACTGGCACAGAACAGACAGAGAAGTCGGTATAAGGAGGCGATACAAAACAACAAAGAGAACTAAAAAAAGAACTAAATAACAGTGTCGTCCTCTAAGGGGTAATTATGTAGGTATCTAATTATACAGGCATTATGCAAGGATGCTAATATACCACTGAATGGTCCTTCTATTGCTAGAATCACCTTGAAGATGACTCCGGCTGTCTCGCTCTGTAATTAAGTGACTTTGTGTTGGTTATTGATGTCCTGTAAAATAATCAGGGATTGCGTGACTCAGAATGAGGCCCAATGTACTGTATTACTCTGATCATGTCTATTGCACTCATATCAATAATGATTCAGTATAAAGCCCAGTACAGACTCCGACCCAACTAAGCAATGGGATCCAGATACATTATGAGCTTCCACAAGCACAAACATTTCTGCAACATCCCTTTAACCGGAGCCCCCACCCCCCCAGGACTCAACATTTCAGGGCCAGAAAACATTGCTGCCAAAATTCTTCTTGGAAATGTTCATTTTAATCAAACAGAGCGGGGCTGGCGGCCTTGTGCCTCATTAGCGTTTAGCTGGACTATTCTGAACCGCGGACAGGCTGCAGCTTACACACGGTCCCTCAAACAATGGATCAAAGTAGGGGGCTCGCTGGGGGAGTTTCCGCTAGTAGAGGCACTGGCCCTGGACTCCAGGGGAGCTGGAAGGGGCCAGTTAAACCCTGAGTGCCAAAACCTCTGTGCACTTCACACAGGCTCCAGCCGGGAGGGTAAATAACAATCACCGTGTTCGAAAGTCAGCAGAGTACAGATCATGCTGCAATAATCTGGACGTTATTCAGTGCGTGAGGTCAGGGGCCTCCGGAACATGATAGGTGAACATGGAACGGACTGGTGGTCTGAAAAGGGTTCTCTACCGGAACCTTATTGCCTCCCTTGCGACCCCACAGGGCGAGATATAGCCCCTCTGTGCATATGGAAATGACCAGGATTTAAAGCACATTTAGAGTACTGAAAGGGGCCCGGTTCCCAGTAGAGCCTAGGGGGCTGCTTTCAAAGCTCTCCTAATCGCCTGTGCTTTACCTTCACACATCCTCTATGGATCTCTTGTTACAGAACAGTAGGGAACGAGTACCTCCTACCCCATCGCAGGGGTCCCGACATCAAAACACCGGCGGTAGGGGGAATCTAAAACGTTTATTTGTCCCAATATTACATCAGGAATGTTGTAACTAGGACCATAATGGCTCATTAGCCAACATCTGTGTTTATGCCGCCTGGTCCTCACCGACACGTGGCCACAGAGAGCGCCATCATACATTACTAGTAGATTTTATTAAGAGGTGCAGTTTCTAGGGCACCTTTAAGAGCCTTATGCTGGGTACACACCAGGACGACAAAGGTCCGATCCCATCAATCTAGATCCAATTCCGACCGATTGGATGTAGATTGTGTGGTGATTGGGCCCTTTTCTGTCCTGTTCTGATCCGATTCCAATCGGATGCGTGGCCCCACGGGTCGGACGGTCGTTATTCAGATCCTACCTGCAGCAGGTAGGATCTGGAAACAACCATATACCCGGATGCGGGTCTCCATCGGATCGGAACTCGCTCACGGTGCACATCGTGAGCGGGTCGTCCTGGTGTGTACCCCGCATTACTCCAGAGTAGAGATTTCGATCCCGGGGCATTTATTTCTATCCTGGGATTGGCCTCCCATAACACAAAAACACATCCTTGCCCCCCAAACCGGCCTTTCCGCACCTCTAATTACATAGGCAAGTGATGCGTGGGGTGCCGCTGAGAGTGGGCGGTTGGCAGCGGTGGGGTCGGGGTTGTGGCCAGAACCACTTTTGTTTTATGAGTTTTTCCATCATACACTGAATACCTGGAGGGGTCTGTGGGGAGCGAGGCGAGCCATCGTGTCCAAAGCAAGCCCGCAAGGGTACAATCCAGCGGCAAAATAAAAAATACCCTACACCTACATAAAATACACACAAAAGATAAAACACTACGGCCCTCACCTAATGCCACATCCTCCCCACAAAACAGAAGTGGATCTAGACACAACCGTGCATACGGCGGGCTGTGCAACATGACCCCTGACCACGTTGAGCTGCGCAGAACTGCTCCCTGGGGTCAGGAACTGCCGGGCAGCGTCCAAGCAGGTGCTCAGGCACTGCACCGGCATTAGACTGAGCGTGCGCAGTCTAACACCAAAATCTCGGCATTGGAAACTCCAATCCTGGCATTGAAATCCCGGCATCTTTAGAGACAAATCCCGGGATCCAGCCAATCGTGGGTTTGGCCACTCTACTCCGGAGGATTGGAGCAGCATGCAAGACGTCATGAAGGCAGGAGTGCAAGGAAGAGATCCGGCAGCAGGAGAGGAGGAAGTTGTATGCTGAACGGAGTAGGCGAGAGGGAGCGTAAGTGGAGGGTTGGAAGGGAAAAGTGTCTGGAAGCCGGATGGAGCAGGCGAGACGGAGCATGAAGGAAGATGATGTTGGAAATTTACAGGGAGGAAGGGAAGAGTTTGGGGCTGGAGGGAGAAGGTGCGAGGGAGTGTGAGTGGAGGTAAGGTGGGAGGGAAGACTGGTTTAGGGATGTGCAATTGAGCAAGAGAAGTTTGAACTGGATTTAGTGTAAAATAGGGAGCCAATGGACAGTCTCACAGAGGGGGCAGCAGAGGTGGAGCTGCAAAATGAGAAGCGGGTGATGGATTAAAGAGGGGCAATAAGAGATATGGGAAGGCGAGACAGGAAGTGACTGTAACCAAGGCAGGAGATAAGGATGTGAATGATCATTATGGAGCCTTTCACGGTGAGAACATTATTATTACACTTTAATATAAAGGCATCACAAGTGGTCAGGGTACACAGAACATTAAATTACAGTAACAGAAAGCAAAAGCATTTTTTGCAGGGACATTGATCGGTTTCAAACTTGCTGGATACGGAGAGAGGGAGCTGTGAAGACAGAGATTGGTGGTAGGAGCAGATAGGGACTGGGAGTGGGCTAAAAAGTTTGTGGGCTAAAAACTGTCACAGCTCAAAGTGAAAACTGTCACAGCTCAAAAGCTGTCATTTCGATCCTGTGTGTATCAGCGTGCAGTCTCTGGTTTGTGGTTTATTCTCAGTTTTGATCCAAACATAAAATATTTGCCGTTACATTACCAGTGAAAGTCTACAGACTCTGACGCATGAAGGTTCAACAGCCCAAACCAAAACTGCATCTTTAAATGGGTGTCAACTGCCCCTCACCCCGGCCCCCCGACATTCCAGAACTCCAGATAAGTGACAATAATGTGAAAGAGCCACCATTCGCTATGCATACAAGGTTTCTGCCAGAATGACTTCCATATGGTGCCTGAAAGACGAGTATGTTCCCCTCTGGACGTCACGGCGCAGCTGTGTCCTGGTCTCACATTAACAGACAACACCAGCAAAACAGTTTACAAGATATTTTGTTTTAACTTAAACAACTTTCCTCCAACATTTCCCCTCTAAACACGCGAGCGACTTTCAAAGACTTCACTTTAATTAGTTTACAGAACGCATTGTACAAATAAACTTAATAGTAAGCCAAAGTTTGCTCGTTATCGGCCGTCCTTACCCCCCGGTGAAGGGGTTTGCACTTGATCCTAGTAGGGGGTATAATGACTTTTTGTGGAGCGAACATCTGTAAGTGCGAGTCTGCTCAGCGTAGAAGCTGCAGAACAAATAGACCCTCCAGGCTATCTCACGATCACCAAAACCAGAAAACCCTCCACCTCTACCATATGGGAACAAGATGGAAGCCTGCGGAGCAGAGAGCATGCTGGGATAGCTGCGTGCAGGACCCAAACGGGGTAATAAGAGTTAAACAGTAGTATACAGCACTTTGTGTTTGTCCAGAGGATTGAACTATAAAAACACAGACACTTCAGATGGGAAACAAGATCTGAGGTTGAAGAAAAGCCATTTACAGCTGAGTCAACAAGAGGGTATTAAAGGGGTCATCAGAAAGCAAGGGTCAAGCTCTAAGGGGTATACGTTTAAAGAGAAGTAGCCTCATCTTTCAGCGAAGGACTCCGTCAGACTAAAGTATAATATTGGGGATTATTTTCATAGCTGGGAGTTATTCAATCTCCTTGGTTTTAAATTATATTGTCATTTTATTGATCCAAATATGTAAAATGTTTATACACAAGCACACAAACGTGGCCTTAAACATAAATGAAAATGGTAATATCATATACACATGGTCGTCATCCCCAACTAATAAAGGGAACGGTCGCAGGCAGGGGCGTAGGGAGGGCGGCTCGGGAACAAGTCAGCATATGGACCCCAAATTAGTGTGGTTTTTGGGATAAATGATAGACAATGTCTAGGTCAACACCTGAAAATGGTCGACATACACTAGATGGACAGTTACACAAGCAAATGGTAGACAGACATGGTAGACATATGAAAACGTCGACATGTGTTTTTTTCTGTCTATGTCGACACCGTATAAGTGAACAGTTGCCCTCACCATGCTTCAGGCACAGTATTTTATTCTTCCACTATGTCGACTATTTGCTTGTGTCGATATTGTGTCAGTCGACCTAGCGTATCGTTAATGGTGGCTAGCGACCGTGGACCGGATACCCGTTAGTGTATTCTCTCACATTGTTACCCATTCAGAGTCCATGTGAATGGTTAAGTATGTAAAACTTTGAAGAAATCAACCTCGTGTTGACCTTTTCATGTGCGGACCGTTTAACAATGTCAACCTTTTGACCATGTCGATCATATGGTGAGAGCTATTGAGTATCGACCTAGACATCGTCGAGCGATCATCCGGATCTCATCCCTGCGGCTCAGAAGAGACATATTAACCGTTTGAGTGCCGACATCTCTGTGAGAGAGGTTCACAATATCTGCTGAAAATTCAGGCGTCGCTCACATTTGTTATATAAATTCAAATAAAAAAATGTTGCTTTAAAACAGATTATATTTCCTATATAAGGTAACATTACCGGTCATTAGGATGAGTAAAAATGTTGTTTTCTTTGGGAATTTTTACACCTATTTTGGCAAATTCACTTGGCACTCAAAGGGTTAAAAACGTAATGAAATAAATCAACATTATAGTGAAAAACATCATCAAAATACACAGATCCCATAATGCAAGATCCATGAACTAGTACGCATAACCTATGGAATAGAATTCACACTTAAAAGAAAAACGTACACAATGCCGGAATGAGGCGGCGCCGTTCCCGTATGTACGAGCCATGCAGTACACACATAACCCAAAGCTATAGACATATGAACCGCCCACAAATCTGTCTGACGCAATGCAACCAGTATGATTGGCACTAGACTGAATGACCGGCAATGGTATCAGAACATCCAAAATATCTGCACCAGGGAAACAAACAATCACATCCAAACCAACGCGTTTCGCTTCCTGGACAAACTGATCTTCTGTAAATGAATTACTATAAATCCATCACTGGCCAAATGCAGAAAACACACAGATCACTAAACGTGACATTTCCCTCGTTAATAGACTCAGGGGGAGAGTTATCAAAGTTTTGAGAAAGATTAAGTGGAGAGAGATAAAGGCGTCTATACACTAAGTCTTGGCGAGAGATAAAGTACCAGCCAATCCGCTACTGTCATTTTTCAAATACAGCCTGTAACATGGCAGTTAGGAGGTGGGTGACTGGTACTTTATCACTGGTGGGCGGGTACTTTATCTCTCTCCAAATCTCAACCTTAGCGCCTCTAGACTTCCTCTAGGTTCCAAGTACGTATCGTGAGATTCCATGACTCACCCTATTGGAGGGATCTGACTGCCGCGTCGCGTCCTCGTATGCCCCCACGCTGTCCCACGTCGCCAGGAAGACGTTGGTAGGGGAGAACGCTGCTTCTGGGAATCCTCTCTGGACCTGCCTGGCTGCAGCACTGAGGATCTCCTGAGAACTATCCTGGCGGTAGTAAATCTTCCCTCTGTCATTACTAGTGTCTATATCCGATAGGAATGGGGCGATGGCAGGGAAATCGGTGGGGAAGCCATCGTCCACGTACTGTGTTTCCTGGGGAAAGTACTGCGGCGAGATGATGCCATTGGTCCCTACCTGGAAAAAAAAAAAAAAAACACACACAGGCATTTAGTACAATAACCAACAGGAGGATCTGCCACGACAATCACTGGGATGCAGAGGGCTAATAAACACATGACACATGCAAACGTAATGGGGGGAGAGAGATAAGGTAAAGTCAGATAACGTACCAGCCCCTAACTGTTATTTTTCAAACACAGCCTGAAACATGGCAGTAAAAAGCCGATTGGCTCATACTTTAGCTTTCTTCACAATATGTACAATAACAGCCAATACCAGATTGAGCCTTTTTCTCAATGACTTCTCCCTGCAGATCCTGAAGCTTGCGCGGGGGGGGGGGGGGGGGGGGGGGGGGTACACCCCTTAGGAATTCACTCTAATTGGATCAGGCCGTTGTGCTAATTAGCCACTGGGTTTATATTCCCTTTAGCTATTCAACTTTATGTACCATGAACAAGGGGTCATTAGTTACAGTTTCCCCATCTTCACAGGGGAGGATTCTTTACGGTCAGGCGGTAACAATGTGGGAACCCTAAACCATGAAAGTCCTGGATAACAGACTCAATAATGGAATAAAAAATGAATGGGGTTCTTAGAGGATTCTTAAGGACCTGTGGTCTCTAACTATAATGAAGGGCACTAAGGGTGAGACTCATTTTTGGATGAGGGAATGAATTTCCCTAGGAAAATAAGCTGGCATATATATAGGGGGGAGGGGGCTTTTGACAAGGGGATTATTTACAGAAAGGTGGGTTTATATGCCAAATCACAAAGTGCAATCTTCTTGGTTCTTGGCACTGTTGCATATGCAATCTGGCAGGTCTCTGTGGCATAATGTGAACGGGGGGCACTACACTGTGATTGAAACATACTCTTAATGACATCGCTACTAGCTCGTTGCTTGTGGCCCCTACAAGCCATAATCCAGCTATTCCCGATTGGGTTATCAGGACAAATCAAGCCATGTCCCCAATTATCCGAAACTACCCCCATTTCCAGTATTTTTTCTTAGAACTTATTATCCTGATGCTGTTAGAAACCACAGATGTGGAGCTATCCCACCATGTGCCCAATCTCTATACCTGCATACTGTATGGTGCATTCTCTGTGTATACCCCCCCCCCCCCATCCCCATCAGGGCACACGTCAGCTCCTTCCCGCAGCCATGAGACAATCAAACCCCACATATCAAACATTCTGTTCCAGAGATTGGCGACCTGCTGCATCCACAGAAGAACAGTCTGTACTGTGTGTGACAAGCCAGGAGTAGCTGTCCGCAAGTCAGCGGGAGAAGGTGACCCTCCAGATACCACCCCAGCTTGATTGTAAGAGTGCATAGAGACAGGATGGGGGGTGTCAGTCTTCAACAATAATGACAGGGTGCAGGTATAGCAGCCCAGTCGGAGCCCACTTGGATGGTAAATCCTATCACCCGGAAGTCCCTTATCCGGTAGGCGTATGCCGAGCCAATTTATCAAAGCACCTTTGTGATGCTACCAGTGCAGACCCAAGTGGGTCACCGGCAGGAGGGAAGCGGAGGCGCAGAGTTAATCGGTCTGGTGCAGGGATAGAAGTGACTTGGGCATATGTCGCTCCAAACATACCAATCTGATCAGTGACAGGGTGACGTCCCTCCACCAAGTGGGGACATATTACCGACGCTGATAATGGAGGACAGTTACTTGTCCTTGAGTGGGATTCCCTCTTACTGTCAGTAACCACCTTTTACTGACCCATCCCATTGTATAGAGGGCGGCACCTGGCACTGCTTATTTCACACAGGCATGAGGACAGGCTGCTGCCATGCCTCCCGGGTAGCATAAGACAAGAGGGGGGTACACAGATATCACTATGGCGTTATTAGGACAAGTGCACAGAAAGGATCACTGCAGCTTTTCCTCATCAGCTCCGTCACACAGGACAATACCCCAGGGCTGCACATCACTGGACATCCCCCTGTATGACCAGGGTATACACCAGACAACATTCATACACAAGTGTACCCAGGGCAAAACATTCCTGGGCTAGCATGTAATGCAATTACAGTGCAGTTACTGCGGCCAGTGACAGGCAGCCATTGTATCCCGGCTCTGGGCAGAGCTCGCATTACGCAGAGTACTGGCTGCGTGTAGTCACTGTGCGGGATCCCTGACATATTAGCTGGCTGGGATTGGGACAGGATGCAGCAATGCTTATGGGGCCCCGTAAATGTCAGTGCGCCACAGATTCTCAGGATTCCCCAAATGTCAGTGTGCCATATATTCCCGAGTCCCCCCCAAATGTCAGTGTGCCACAGATTCCCGGGACCCCCCCCCCCATGTCAATGTGCCACAGATTCCCAGTATCACCCCCAAATGTCAGTGTGCCACAGATTCCAGTATCACCCCCAAATGTCAGTGTGCCACAGATTCTGGGACCCCCTCAAATGTCAGTGTGCCACAGATTCCCGGGACCCCCCCCCCCATGTCAATGTGCCACAGATTCCCAGTATTACCCCCAAATGTCAGTGTGCCACAGATTCTGGGACCACCTCAAATGTCAGTGTGCCACAGATTCCAGAGACACCCCCCCATGTCAATGTGACACAGATTCCAGAGACACCCCCCATGTCAATGTGCCACAGATTCCAAGTATCACCCCCAAATGTCAGTGTGCCAGATTCCCAGGACACACAAATGTCAATGTGACACAGATTCCAGAGCCACCCCCCAAATGTCAATGTGCCACAGATTCCCAGGATCACCCCCAAATGTTAGTGTGCAAAAGAAGATTCCCAGGACCCCCCCCCCCCCCAAATGTCAGTTTGCTACCCACCAGCAAAATGTCAGAGATGGACTGTATACACTTCACAGTAAGTAAGTTTCATTTATATAGCGCACTTTCTCCAACAGAACTCAACAGTAGTCACAGATACCATCTATAGGGCCACGGCAACAGTCTGTCTCTACCAACTATAGGGCCACGGCAACAGTCTGTCTATACCAAGTATAGGGCCACGGCAACAGTCTGTCTCTACCAACTATAGGGCCACGACAACAGTCTGTCTATACCAAGTATAGGGCCACGGCAACAGTCTGTCTCTACCAACTATAGGGCCACGGCAACGGCCTGTCTCTACCAACTATAGGGCCACGGCAACGGCCTGTCTCTACCAACTATAGGGCCATGGCAACGGCCTGTCTATACCATCTATAGGCCCACGGTAACAGCCTGACTACACCATCTATAGGGCCACGGTAACAGCCTGACTACACCATCTATAGGGCCACGGTAACAGCCTGACTACACCATCTATAGGGCCACGGCAACAGCCTGACTACACCATCTATAGGGCCACGGCAACAGTCTGTCTACACCATCTATAGGCCCACGGCAACAGCCTGACTACACCATCTATAGGCCCACGGCAAAAGCCTGACTACACCATCTATAGGTCCATGGCAACAGTCTGTCCTATACCACCTATAGGGCCACAGCAACAGTCTGTCTATACCACCTATAGGGCCACAGCAACAGTCTGTCTACACCATCTATAGGGCCACGGCAACAGCCTGACTACACCATCTATAGGCCCACGGCAACAGTCTGTCTACACCATCTATAGGCCAACGACAACAGCCTGACTACACCATCTATAGGCCCACGGCAACAGCCTGACTACACCATCTATAAGCCAACGACAACAGCCTGACTACACCATCTATAGGCCCACGGCAACAGCCTGACTGAGGGACTGTATACACATAACATACACAGAGATGAGGGGTTGGGTACATTCCATATAGGCGCACAGTGATGGCCAGTATACATTATATACACCCCACATATAGGCACACAGTGATGGCCAGTATACATTATATACACCCCACATATAGGCACACAGTGATGGCCAGTATACATTATATACACCCCACATATAGGCACGCAGTGATGGCCAGTATACATTATATACACCCCACATATAGTGATGGCCAGTATACATTATATACACCCCACATATAGGCACACAGTGATGGCCAGTATACATTATATACACCCCACATATAGGCACACAGTGATGGCCAGTATACATTATATACAGGCACATGCAGATGGGTAGTATACACATAGGGCGTCCGGGTACACCATACACTGGCACATACTGTATAGATGGGCAGTATACACATACGGGGTCCGGGTACATCATACACTGGCACATACTGTATAGATGGGCAGTATACACATACGGGGTCCGGGTACATCATACACTGGCACATACAGATGGGCAGTATACACATACAGGGTCCGGGTACACCATACACTGGCACATACAGATGGGCAGTATACACATAGGGGGTCTGGGTACACCATACACTGGCACATACTGTATAGATGGGCAGTATACACATAGTGGGTCCGGGTACACCATACACTGGCACATACTGTATAGATGGGCAGTATACACATAGGGGGTCCAGGTACACCATACACTGGCACATACTGTATAGATGGGCAGTATACACATAGGGGGTCTGGGTACACCATACACTGGCACATACTGTATAGATGGGCAGTATACACATAGTGGGTCCGGGTACATCATACACTGGCACATACTGTATAGATGGGCAGTATACACATAGGGGGTCCGGGTACACCATACACGGGCACATACAGATGGGCAGTATACACATAGGGCGTCCGGGTACACCATACACGGGCACATACTGTATAGATGGGCAGTATACACATAGAGGGTCCGGGTAAATCATACACTGGCACATACTGTATAGATGGGCAGTATACACATAGGGGGTCCGGGTACACCATACACTGGCACATACAGATGGGCAGTATACACATAGGGGGTCCGGGTACACCATACACTGGCACATACTGTATAGATGGGCAGTATACACATAGGGGGTCTGGGTACATTATACACTGGCACATACAGATGGGCAGTATACACATAGGGGGTCCGGGTACACCATACACTGGCACATACAGATGGGCAGTATACACATAGGGGGTCCGGGTACACCATACACTGGCACATACAGATGGGCAGTATACACATAGGGGGTCCGGGTACACCATACACTGGCACATACTGTATAGATGGGCAGTATACCCATAGGGGGTCCGGGTAAATCATACACTGGCACATACTGTATAGATGGGCAGTGTACACCATACACTGGCACATACAGATGTGCAGTATACACATAGAGGGTCCGGGTACATTATACACTGGCACATACAGATGGGCAATATACACATAGGTGGTCCGGGTACACCATACACTGGCACATACAGATGGGCAGTATAACATAGGGGCAGTGTACACATGGGGGTCCTGGTACTTACATAGAGCCCGGGCAGCTCTGCCTCATAGAAGAGCAGCGGCCGTGCCAGCCTCACCAGCTCCGACGTCTCGTCGTCGCCGTCGGGCAGCAGCCGGTCCCCCGTGCGCTCCCCATAGGGGAAGAGGTCCGTCCGGGAGAGGGCGGCGGTGCAGACCAGCAGGCAGTGTAGGGGGAGCAGCAGATGCAGCGCCCGGTCCCGCATGGTGATACTGAGCACCGCGCCCCGCACTCAGCAACACTGACCCGGGACCTGCCACATCCCACCCCCGGGCGGCTCCCAGCGGGGTGGGCGGGACCGGCCGCTGCCCAGGGCGTGGGGAGAGAGACAGAGAGGCCGGCGCAGGGACCGGGGAACATCTGTGCCGGCTGCTGCCGATCGGATCGTGAGCGATGTAATCGACAGGCGTCGGGCAATATCTATCTGTATGTATCTATATGCATGGCACATACTGTTCTTACCAATAATATTTATTGAAATAAAGTTGAATTGTGGAAACATTTACAATATTTGTTTTACAAGAAAACCACACCTGTCGTCCCGTATCCGCTCCTGCTACACCTGTGGTTATGGGTCATTGGGTCGACAAAACTAAGGTTGACATACATTGGGTTGACCACTGAAGGTTGACAGGCCTTAGGTCGACACAGACAAAAGTTCGACATGCCTATGGTCAACCGGGTGAAAAGGTTGACAAGCATTAGATCGATCCTTGGGAAGGTTAACTGTCAGAAGGTAAACATGGGTTTTTCATGTATTTTTGTCCCAACTGTTGATATAGTCGACATGGACAACATATTGGTGCACCGCATCCCCTTGCATGGCTCGCTGCGTTCGGCACACTATTCTCCGTCCAAGCTGTAGTGGACGGTATGTCGACAATTTTTAAAAAACCCATGTCGACTTTTTGACTGTCGACATTCCCAATCTTGACCTAATGCTTATGTTGACCATTTGATCCTGTCCACTTTTTGTCTGTGTCGACATAAGGCTTCCCGACCTTCAGTGGTCGACCCAATGTATGTCGACCTTAATGATGTCGACCTAGTGGCCGTATCCCACACCTGCCACATGTATTGCACACCTGAAGTGTGCCATGTGCCAGTCCAGCAATAGCCTGCTAGCCAAATATGCCCTCTGGTGGGCATGTCGCATCCAAGCAGGGCCAGATTAAAGGATCCCGGTGTCCTAGGCTAATACACATGTAGCTGCCTGTGTAATGCTAATAACACACGTGTATGGGCGCTCAGGGACCCGCTAGTCAGACTGCCCATGTGCATGTACTCAGGGCCAGCGGCACCACTAGGCAGCTTTAAGCATTTGCCTAGGGCGCTGGCCACTGGAGGGCGGTAGTCAGGAGCAGGGACCCCCTGGATGCAGGTGAGTAGCTGTCACTACCCCCCCCCCCCCAGAGACCTCAGCGGCCGCCGCCGCATCACCCCCGCCCGCCTGCCACCGCAACTTCCACCCCAGTGGAATCACCGCCGCCTTATCACCCCCTGTCCGCCAGCCTGCCACCCCAACCTCCCCGTTGAGCGACGTAGCGGCATCACAACCCCGTTGGGTTGGTTTGCCGCATCGCACCCGATACTGCCCATGTGCTTGTAATGCTGCTATACACACGTGTATGGGCGCTCAGGGACTCACCAGTCATACTGCCCATGTGCATGTAACGAAGGTTAAACAGCTGGCATGTAGGATCTAATACTTGTGGTGTGTGAAGGAGACTTTGGCTTTGGGCTGCCCAGCTGGCGCTGTAGCACAATGTACATAAAGTAATGGTGCCATCAGTAAGTTACATTGGCACAGACATCTGGCAGTCACCTGAAGAACTTTATACCCCGCAGTACATCGGGACAGGTGATAGGTAGCAAGCATGGAATAACTTAGGCCGTCATTGTATTCCCTCGGCTGTCATCTGCAAGTATACCTCCCAACTGTCCCACTTTCCACTGTAACGTTCCGCATTTGGAGAAGTTCCCGCGTCCTGCCCGGGGCTGGCAGTGGGAGTCCCCCCTGCCACCCGCTGTGCAGCGTCTATTCCCGCAGGCAGAGGGGCTGGGGGCATGGCCAGAAGCTCTCAGAGCAGCTGCCCATGCTCCCACAGCGGCAAAGCGGGGACATGGCCTTGCGGGAGCGACACAATTTAGAGGCCACTTGCCGCTAGGCCACGGAGCTAGGCCGGCATCGTTTTAAAAGTTGGGAGGTATGTATGCAAGGCAGATTGGGCAAATATGGCACCTGGGGACAGGCCGGGGCCAGAGGCTGCATCCGGGAGGCGTGCAAACTTTTCTGATTTGAGGGGAATCCCAGTAGTAACAGGAGTGTAGGGAGGTAGGCAGCTAGCATTGTATCATTTCAGATGCCCTAAAATCTCCATCACCAAGAGACAGAAGAGATTTACAGTATAGAAAGTCAGAGTTGATCACAAATGCAAAATCATTCACAAATCGTCAAAACCATGCTGCGCTGCAGGTGGGACAGATGTAACAGGGGCAGAGAGTTACAGTTGGGTGGGGTATGCTCAAACTGAAATCTAAATGGCATTGTAGGAATAATTAATAATTAAAGGAATTATTTACTCTGCACAGAAACACAATAACTTTGCCCAAATCTAACTCTGCACCTGTTACATCTGCCCCACCTGCAGTGCACATGGTTTTGTGCATTTGAGAAAGATTCTTGCATTTGCTATCAATGCTGAATGAAGCCCACGGATGGGATATGACATGAAATCCCCATAATCAGGGACAGCTATGTCTTACACAGGTTTCTGTGACTGATTAAACCAGGTGACATGCAGGCTTGAATTTAGCCAGCCACAGAACCTCTTCCGGGTGCAGGGAGGAGGAGAGCCCGGCGCAGCAGCAGCGTTGGATGTGAGAGGGAGGCGGGAGCCGCCGGGACCCGATGGGACCTGGCGACTCTCACCGCAAAGGACAGCTCTTAACGCAAGAGCTGTCCTTTGCCATAATTATCGCATATGTTAGAACATAAGCGATAATTATGTATGCAATGGGCGGCGAAGGGGGGTGGAGCTGAGCCACGATTTTTAGAGAATCTCCCCCATAATCTGGCACGCTACAAAGATGGAATCTCTCAATTCACCTCATAAAGGGCGAGATTCACCAAACACAAAATGCTGTAAAAAACAGGTTTTCTGGGTTTTTACCACATTTTCATATGCAGCAAAGCCCCACCGCCGGGGTTTCACTGTGGGGGGGTTACACCAGTTCTAGATGGCGTAAACCTATGAAAGCCTATGGGCTTCCCTTCGCATCCCCCGCCGCCCCCGGGCAGCCTCCTCCTGTGCTGCCTGGACCAGTGATCTCCTCCTGCCTGCAGGGAGGAGGAAGAGGAGCCCTCTCACAGCCGGCTGAGGGTTCAGGGAGGGAGGGGGGACTCGCTGCACATCGCCGGCCTTCGCCTTTGCGTTAATAAATGCATATGTTACTGCACATGTGATTATTAAACATGCGAGTGCCGGTGATGTGTGGCCGGGATTATTAGAGAATCCCGCCCAAGGGGTCCAATTCAGACCTGCGCCTACATCATATGCCCACCCCGAACAGGCAGGGCTACGCCTGCGTTTACTGGGGTCCTCCCTGGAATGGACACTGCCTATCAGTCACCCAGCATCCAGTCAGGGAAGGCTACCCTTCACACGGTGCGTAAGCAACGGGACCCCGCGTGCGCAGCGTACCGTCCGCATTCGTGGTTTATCGATGTTCAGATGGACTGCGAATTCTCAGCTCTCCTAATGGTTCTGAATCGGGCCCAAGATACCAGTAGGCTTTTTATTTCCAGTAACTGGTTGCCTCAGGTCTGGCTGCATGCCAAATCAGCGTTCCCATCACCCGGGATGCCGTGGGCGGTGTGCGACCTCCGGAGGTGTTCTGTCTGCGGCCAATGAAAACACCTTTATTGTTTTGACTACGACATTTGTCCTTGTGGGAGCTGAAAGCCGATCCGTCATTGGCCTCATTAGTCTCAATCTAATGTGCAGCGGGGATCATAGGCGAATGCAGAAGTCCTAGGTATTACATTATTACCCCCTTACCCCCCCCCCCCCCCTTCTCTAAAAAAATACTAATAATTTTTTGTCTTTGTGCCCCACCCCCATAGAATAGAATGTGCCTCCCTTTCCTATAAATACCTGTTAATAAATAAATGGTACTTGTTTCCTAGCACGGCGCCCACGATTTTAATCTTATTACATCGTTTTGATCGCATCGACCGCATCGCATGCGACTAGATCGCACGCGATGCGATGTGATCAAAACGATGATTTTATTGTACATGCACCCTGATGGGTGATTAGCTTGTTATATGCACCCCCATTGTTTTAACGCCATGCCACTATTAACGCAAACCCGAAGCGTGGCGAGCACAGCAAGCCCGCGAGCGGCGGCAGTACGCGTCCTCTGACCTTTTCATTCCCCCACTATCCACGTCGGCATGGAGTTAATTTCATATAGTGTGGCGAGCGCAGTGAGCCACCGAGCCCGAAGCGTGGTGAGCGGACGCGGAATACATGTAAAGTAATGCTCATCCACTCGCCACGCTTCGGGCTCGGCGGCTCGCTGCGCTCGCCACACTATATAATATCAACTCCATGCCGACGTGGATAGTGGGGGTATTAAAAGGTCGGAGGACGCGTTCCGCTGTGCTCGCCACGCTTCGGGGTGGCGTGGATAGTGGGGTGTTTTAGGAACACATTCACACCAGCCATATCATACATGTGGAAATATGGAAAATCGCATCGCATGTCATGCAAAAAGCGCATGCGATGCGATTTCACTACAATGGCGTATGTTGAAAATCTGCGCGCTGTGCTAGGAAACAAGTACCGAAGGAGTTTGCCTTTGCAAACCAACCTGAAACTTCTAACCATAGATGCAGACATGGACGTTTAGGGCGGGATGTATTAATATACATCGCCGCCCTTCGCCGGGTGTCCGCCACGATGCCAGCGCATATGTACTAACATATGCGGCTGGCATCGCGGTGCGGTAATGGAGACCCCCCGCGATACCTGTATTGTAGTCTGCGGGGGTCTCTGTCTCCTCCCTGCCAGCTCCTGATGCCGCCATTTTACCCCATTTTACCGCATTTTCCCTTTAGTACATCCCGCCCTTAGTGCTAAAATAAAAAATAAAAAAGTGCAGAAAAAAATGGTGTAGATGCCCATACGCAGGGTTGTACCAACTCCAGATCCCAATGCGTAAGACGTGTAGTGGGGGCAGTAAAGCCTTTGTAAACCTCCATTGTTCAAGGCCTATACCAGTGGTTCCCAAACTGTGCGCCATGGCTCCCTGGGGTGCCTCGGGACACATGCAGGGGTGCCCTGGGTTGGTAGACCAGGACCAACTCAAATTATTAATGGTTAATTATTTATAAGCAAATCCAGTGCTGGTGGCTGCCAATCATAAAATGTGTACAAACAGAAGCAATTCCTGCCCTTTTCCACATAACTGACCCTAAGAATCGCATATAAATCATATCTAATTAACATAAATTTGGCCTAGGGGTGCCGTGAAAAAAATTCTTATACTCTAGGGTGCCGTGATTAAAATAAGATTGGGAACCCCTGGCCTATACTGATATTTCCTCTCCAAGCTGGGATAAATTCCAAGGCGATAAATCTATCTGCAGGGGCATCCTGCGCTCTCGTCTTATGTGGGATTGTCTCTCTTCCAGACGTTCTTACACATAGCGACTCTAATACTATCGCTCCTATTTACACTTCATTTACTCCTCACATCTGTATGTAACATGTTAGAGTAATAGTGTGTACACACGGGGCAATATGGCTTCCGATGTTGCCCGAAGCCCGATGCGCTGCCGATGCGCGCTCCCGTGTGAGCGCAAATCGGCAGCCAGATAGAGAGGGCAGGCAAGACTATATAGTGCAGATCTGCACTATATAGTCTAAATTGTGCCTCTGCATGCATGCCGTGCGATGCGAGTCCTGATGCGATATGATCGCATCGGAACTCGCATAGCACGGCATATCGCCCCCGTGTGTACACACCATAAGACCAGCAAATAAACACTGCAAGTCCCTCGTTACATTGTATACTGATGTGTTTATTTCTGTTTTTTTTAGTGGCTGAACCGCTGAAAGATCTGTTTATTATGCAGAATTAATGCGGAATTAAAACCAGTAAAAGCATCAGTCAACCTATTGACCTCTACAGTCCATAAAGCTTCTTTATTAACAGTGAAAGGTTTAGGTGGTTCCATAATGTTGGGTCCATTTTCCTGGCGTGATTTGTTTGTAGTGACATGTGCGGTTGCCAAATCAAATGATGAGCATGTCATTGATTATACCCGTGTGTCGTGGGGTTGCGCTTATAACAGCAGAGCCGTATCGGGTGCCCGGTGCCTGTGCACCCCCTCCACCATACTCGAAATAGGGACAGTGCATGCCACAGTGGTGCCCCTTATTTATGTTATGCAACACAGCAGAGTGCCTTATTCACATAACGTCACATAGTAGTACAGTTGAGAAGTCCAAGTTGGCTAAAGGACCTAGTTCTGCCCCTCCCTTTTCCCTAACCACTCCCCATTGCCTACCACTAACCTCTTCAGGAGAACTGTATCATAGTTCCGCAGCCCCAATGCCTAATTTGTACCCCTTATACACATTATGTACTTCCTGAATTCCGGGCCTCCCCGCCAGCTTGACGTGACACTGGCCCTTATTCTGATCGGTGCGGCCGGATCCGATTATGCGGCCAGGACCGTGCGTGCGAAACCCCGCCTTCCATACGGATCGCCAACTCCGTCCGTACGCGGTAAGAAGCTGGCCGAACGGACCGCACGTGTATTTTTCACGGAATACGCCTCCTCCATCTGAGGGAACCTCCCCCATCATTCGATGGTCGCAGACCATCGAATGCAGGACCGAGTGGTCCACCAGCTCCCGCAACCTCTGACCACACGGACATTTTTCCGTGCAAAAGCAGGGATCTGGGCGGGCAGCTGACATCCGGCGATGTCATATGTCCGCCCCCTACACGTGCGTCACGGCCGCATTACCATACGTACGCCCAGCGTTTGCATGGGAACGCCCATGAAACGCGGGGCGTATGCATATGGTAATGAGCCCAAATAGCCCTTCACGCCCCTCTCCACCCCCTGTTCGGAGTGTTCACATATCATGCGGGATTTGGCCGTACGCCCCGCTCGCACATGCGCAGAGACGCCTCTGCACATGCGCAGACACAAAACATCGGCGGGCCGAACGCACGCGGATATATCCGCACCGACCAGAATAAGGGCCACTATGACAACACGTGTCTGTTAGCAGGGCAGACACAGGAGGGCAAAATCTCCCTGGTCCGGCCCTGCTTATAACCTGCATTGTGAGACATTCTCTGCAGGAGGCTCAGGGCAGGAGAACACACAACTAACTATACTCAGATAATCTGCAGGTTCTAGGAAACACTCACATCATAGGACAGACAGACAGACACCATTATCAGGAGACAGGAATATGATCATTTTATCCAGCAGTACCCACAATGATTTATACGGACTGCTGATCTTCTCACCTTCAAAAACCCAGCTGACATGAATCCACATACCAAAGATAAGGGCACTTCATCCTGACATTTGCAGAGAACCATGTGTCAGAATGCCTGGTGCTGCCTCTCAGATGGGTTACCCGCTATAGGGGTGCAACGGCTGGAACATTCCTGTAATAAAACAATACATTTAATCAACAGAACTATCAGTGGGCATTGCAATATAAGTGAAAGAAACATCTGACAGTGACGCCTGCCAGTCATTCATTGGTTCACTATAGGGTTACATACCTCCCAACTTCTAGTTTGTCCGAGGAGGGACGGCTAGGTCTAAATTGTAGTGGGCTAAAGGACCTCAGGGAGGAGAGGGGGTGGAGAGAGGAGGAGCAAGGTCGGAAGAAGGGTCCCAAACGGACCCTCGAGGGCTCGCTTCGCTCGCCGCGCTTTCGGGCACGGTGGTTACTAAAGGCAACCAGTGGTGGCGTGGATACTGGATAGTGAAGGAGCAAGCCCCCCGGCCTTGCTCCTCCCCCTGGGTGTGAAAGGTCCTTTAGCCCAGTACAATGTAGCATCTACAGAGGAGGGGTGATACTTTCGCGCGCCAAAGGCGTACGGCCGAAATTAGGGGGCGTGGCTTGCCACGGGAGGGGGCGTGACCTATAATTGTGTTGTGAGGCCACGCCCCCATTTTCCTCTGTGGGGGCATGGCCCTGAGAGCCTCTAGGCAAGCCCCCAGCCCCTCTGGATGCAGGGATGCGCATAGCGTCTATTTTCCACTCGCCAGCAAGTAAGGGGGACTCCCAACTGTCCCCCCCCTCCTGCAGCAGGACACTGCCGGGACGTTCCCGCGATTATCGGGACGGTTGGGAGGTATTGGGTTAGGCAAAGGTTAGGGAGGGTTAGGCACCTAGAAGGAGGGTTAGGCTGTGGGGAGGGTGGCTTAGTGTTAGGCTGCGGGGAGGGGGAGGGAGGGTTAGGCTGTGGGGAGGGGGCTTAGGGTAAGGGTTAGGCACCTAGAAGGCAGGTTAGGGTTAGGCTGTGGGAAGGGGAGTAGGGTTAGGCGGTTGGGAGGGGGCTTAGGGTTAGGTTTAGGCACCTAGAAGGCAGGTTAAGGTTAGACTGTGGGGAGGGGGGTTTAAGGTTAGGCTGCATGGAGGGGAGTAGGGTTAGGCTGTAGTTATGGAGGTTAGGCACTTGGAGGGTTCTAGGATCAGGCTGCATTGGGGTTAAGTTTAGGCGGCAGGGTGTGTGTGCGTGTGTTAGGTTAGGCTGCATTAGGGTTAGGCGGCAGGGTGTGTGTGGGGGTGTTAGGTTAGGCTGCATTAGGGTTAGGCGGCAGGGTGTGTGTGTGGGGGTGTTAGGTTAGGCTGCATTAGGGTTAGGCGGCAGGGTGTGTGTGTGGGGAGGTGTTAGGTTAGGCTGCATTAGGGTTAGGCGGCATGGTGTGTGTGCGTGTGTTAGGTTAGGCTGCATTAGGGTTAGGCGGCAGGGTGTGTGTGTGGGGGTGTTAGGTTAGGCTGCATTAGGGTTAGGCGGCAGGGTGTGTGTGTGGGGGTGTTAGGTTAGGCTGCATTAGGGTTAGGCGGCAGGGTGTGTGTGTGTGTGTGTGGGGAGGTGTTCGGTTAGGCTGCATTGGGGTTAGGCGGCAGGGTGTGTGTGGGTGTTCGGTTAGGCTGCATTGGGGTTAGGTTTAGGCGGGGCAGGGCGGGGGGGGTTAAGTTAAGCGGCAGGAAAGGAGGGTTAGCGTTAATGGGAGGGCAGTGGGCGGGTTAGTATGCTTTCCTGACCCCTCCCAGGATTCCCTCCTTTGGGATGCCAGCGTCGGTGTTCAGACTGCCGACATCCCGACCGCCGGTCATCCCTTTGTATTCCCCAATAAGGGTCACTTATATTTTGTGTAGGAAATTCCTGGTTTAATAAATATGCCCTATAATGAGACACATCCCGTGCCCCGTTACCAGCAGAGATGTCTGGTTGCTATGGGTTACAGTACATTTCTAGTATACAGAATTAAAGCCTGACTTTCAGGGCGCAGAAGGATCTGTGAGTAACAAACGCACTTCACATCCACGCTACCCCCGTGACAAGACATTTGGCAGCGACGTCCGTCATCATAGCACTATTGCCAGCAGTTTCCATGCTCCAATCTTCCATGAGGCCTGTGAGCAACAGGCCGGACCCCTCTCTGCAGCAGGACAAGGGGGCCGCTGTCTGGGCCGGGACCTAGAATGTTTGGGAAATGCAATGCTCTCCGATTCTGTAACATTTCCAATACATTTGTGAGTGCGATAGGGAGGGGGCCGGAGGAATGTTGGCCCGATTGTAGAAATTCCAGCAGGATGGGAGCAGCTGTCACCCCTATGACATAACGTAAAGGCCAGGACTGCATTCAGAACACATGAAAACATGATGTTTCTCATCAGATACGTGCAGAGGAGAAGACAGGTCCTGCATATGCTGCTGTGTAAGATGAGGCCCTGCAATCCTGGTCAGAGAGCGCGGCGCGCAGCTGGTGATCCGTGAGGGGGCTGTGTGTGTGTCGTACAGTGTGCCGTTATATGTTACACACTCGTCCCCCACCCTCACAGATCCCTCACAGCTGTCGGCCATCTTAGGAAGGAATGAAGATGCCATTGTTTGTTTTATGGAAGTAGCGCATCACCTGTCACCACATAGAGATATCTAAAGCCCCCCCCCCCTTTCCCCTCCATTGGGGCCCACACATCGCCGGTCAGGGCCAGTGTTCTCACCAGAGATGTTTTTGTGCATATCATCTAGTGTGTCTGCACTATATATTTAATTTTTATATTTCATTCCAAGGATCATTACGCACCACAGACCCCCCTCCACCTCGCCATCGTTTATCGCTGCCGGCTTTGTCTGATGTGTACCCAGCATGATTAGAGGAACACAGGGGGCGTTTACAAGATGCCGACAGTCACTGTTCACAATAAAACAGCATTTAATACACCGGAAATGCTTAGGGATGAATTCACACAAGGTCAAATTGCATTGGGAATTTATCGCATAGACATCACTTTAATCATGTATACTATGCTGGGTGAGGAGAAAAGAAATATCACAGCATACCTCCATTCGGAACACCTGCACGGCCCTACCGCATGCGATCCCGAAAAGGGGCATTGCCTCATGAAAAGGGGGCGTGGCTTCGCATAAATGTCCTCCATCATGAAGCCACCATTTCGTTGCCAAGGAACAATGCCAGCCTGCAGAAATAGGGAAGGTTGGGAGCTATGATCACAGCTTATGTATAGTTGCAAACAAGAAACTCCGTATTGCAGGCAGCACTGTACCATCAATACTTGCAAAACGTCCCAAAATATATTGTTAGTAATGTGATACAGAAATACTATCTTGTAATAACAAGCATTTAAGCTTAGACACGCCCATATGTTGAGGTAGACACACCCCCTTTAAACAGAGTGTGACACGCCCAGTCAACGGCGCATCGTGCTTCACGCAGCGCATCCGACTGTGATCTTCCTCATTCTAGTATTCAAATGTAGGCAAGTGTGTGTTATCCAACTGAGAGATGGGAGTTCTATTTCAGACAGGATGTTGCTATAGGCAACCAATCAGATACTATCTATTATCAATCTAGAATAAGCCATGCCCTCAAAATTTCCGGCACACCTTCGACGCCCGTGTGAGCGTCCCTCCTGCTACTACATTGGGAGGTCTGCAGACGGATTGTTCCTTAGTAACATTCTTTTTATTCCAATAAGACGGGTTGCACCTGAGATTTTAGATCTGGCTCCAAACCGGGTGCGACTCGCTTTGTCACCATTTTGCGGGGTGGGTGATGTCGCCGGGGGGCAGGTCCTGGGCCGGCGCTGGAATATGAGAGCAACTCCCAATGCCGGCTTTCCATTGCAGTGAACGGGTCCTGGGTCAATACCAGTTTACACTGCTGTTTATACCAACGTTGACCCGGGTCCACAAGGCAAAAACACGGGTTTTTGCGGCAGTGTAAAAGGGGTATAACACCGTGATGCAGGAGTTATTCCTACGGATGATAACCCAAGCCCCCAGCAACAGGCCGCAAGCAACAATACACCCCTATGGTATCACAAGGGGTGTGCACAGGGAGGACCGCGCATGGGTGTCACCCGACAAAGTGTGAAATCAAACTGCCGGCTCATGCTCGGTAGATCGCACTATGATTGGCATCGAGGGTGGTGTCACACGCAGCCGCTGCAAAGAGAGGCGCTGGTAGGCATTGATCCTTATTTTGGGGTTATTTGAATACGGCAGGCATCACTTTGCATGCTGGGTGGCATTGCCCTGTGTTGGACGAAACATCTAACTACTTTTAGCCCTGGAAGCCCAACATTGGTCAAAGATTGATTTTTAATCGACTTGGAATCGGTTACAATCGACCCTTTGGTAAATATACCCCTACATGTATAACCAAGTAAAAGAATTGGAATATCCTCAACGAGCTAAGACTTGCGCTGTAAGTGCTCTGCTGTCCGAGCCAAGTTTTTACTTAAACCTTGGCTAACCCAAAACAAGGGCATCGCTGTAATCTCCTACCAATTCCGGCTCTCTTTCCTCACATTCCCAGGACAAGATGATGAAATATAAGTTTTGGGGGCTTATTACATCTGCGGGTTTGTTTGTGTCCTGTTTATGTTTCTCTAGACACGTGTCATCTGGTCATGGTTACGCTGACATAGCAGCATCTGCTAATTGCAAAACCTGCCAGCAAAGCAGGACTACAAAACGGAATACCGCACCGTACCTACCTGCACATAAAACCTTGTATAGCAGAGGTGGCCAGACAAGTCCTCGAGATCTACCAACAGTTCACGTTTCCCAGACCACTTAGCTGGTGCGCAGGTGTAGTCATTACTAACTGTCACATTTCCCAGACCACCTAGCTGGTGCACAGGTGTAGTCATTACTAACTGTCACATTTCCCAGACCACCTAGCTGGTGCACAGGTGTAGTCATTACTAACTGTCACATTTCCCAGACCACCTAGCTGGTGCACAGGTGTAGTCATTACTAACTGTCACATTTCACAGACCACTTAGCTGGTGCACAGGTGTAGTCATTACTAACTGTCACATTTCACAGACCACTTAGCTGGTGCACAGGTGTAGTTATTACTAACTGTCACATTTCACAGACCACCTAGATGCTGCACAGGTGTAGTCATTACTACCTGTCACATTTCCTAAACCACCTAGCTGGTGCACAGGTGTAATCATTACTAACTGTCACATTTCACAGACCACCTAGTTGGTGCACAGGTGTAGTCATTACTAACTGTCACATTTCACAGACCATCTAGCTGGTGCACAGGTGTAGTCATTACTAACTGTCACATTTCCCAGACTCCCTAGCTGGTGCACAGGTGCAGTCATTACTAAACTGTCACGTTTCCCAGACACCCAGCTGGCGCACAGATGTAGTCATTACAAACTGTCACATTTCCCAGATCAAATAACTCACATTTTAAAATGTGCTGAATTCATTCCTAACCGACACATTCTATAGATCCACAGGTCATCTGGAAAACATTCTAAGTGTTCCACTGCTTTTGGTGGAAAAATAAAAATAAATCAAATGTGTTCCTAATCTACAGATCTCTGGTCCAGCCAACATGAACGCACATAGGGGCATATTTATCAACTATTGCCTTTCAAACGGGATAATTGTAATGACCACAAATGTGCAGCAGGAATTGCAGGGGAGGGTCCTGGTCAATTTGTTTAGAGTAGTCCATAGGCTACAGTGGGCTAAACGTATCTTCAGCAATTCCAGACCTTGATAAATATGACAGCTTTGCCACCCCCACAGGAACCTAGCGGCAGTGGCATCAACTGGGTTGTGGGGGGTGCAGCCTGCTTCAGGTGGCAATCGTCAAGGGTTGACACCAAATTGCTAGCTCCTCTGCAGTGATAGGAGCCTGGTGTTTCACTGTGCTGCACTTGGCTCCTGTCAATGTGTAGGAGCCGGCATTTGCCGCCTGCATCTCTCAGACCGCCAGAGTGGCAAAAACGGAGGTCGGGCCAAGAGACTACATCTCCACCCAACAAGGCCAGGCATATCATGGGTATACACGAAGATGTACCAGATATGTAGCTCCGATATGGGGCATCAGGCACCATATTTTCTAGTCTGTACCCAGCTTTCTTGTGCTACATTTGCTGAATGACTTTTCTCTGGTGCATCTTCATTGCAGGAAAATGTCTTTGACCCTGTATCTGTCGGTCTGGAGTCAGGCAGCAGATGTTCCCCCAGCTGGGCTAATCACCTATGAGTCACTTGCAGGAGAATCCCATGTACAGTACGTCTATTGAACTCTCATCTTCAAACAGTTCGCTCTGCCCTGTGAACCAGATATATGGGAGGTTTTTTTTTTTTTTTTTACCTGCCATGGGTAAAATATGTTTCATGTTTGCTGCAGACTGGATCCATATGTGCACCACATGCCCTTACAAGTCATTACTGTCATCAGGATGTGGTGTGAGGAGCAGCAAGAGGCCAAACCTGATGCAGAGGCTCTTCTAGTGAGGTGGAGGTCTGTGTTCAGACTGCATCTGGGACCTCTCCTCTGTAGCCAACATCGCTGCAGACTCTGGGCATTAGGGGACCCTAGCGGTCTCTCGAAGTCTGCTGCGCATGCATGAAATGCAGAGGAAATGGCTACTGCGCAATTTTCCCAGTGAATTCTGCAGCGGTACTTACATACTCTCCTGAAAGATCCTTTCTACCTCATCCTGCCTGACCCCGCCCATCACGCTTGTGAGGAGCAGGGTTAAGGCCCATACAAACTGGTGGGCAACTTTGAGCTGAAAGTCAAAACAGCAAGTTTCAGCGGCTTTCAGCTCAAAGCCGCCCCATGGCGCAAAATCGCCCAGTGTGTATGGACCTTTAGCCTTTCATTATATCGAATAACCACGCATCAATATTCAGTACATGCAGCGGCGCATCAACAGTCCACGCAGAACCCGCGGTAGTTTGTTTGCGCTGGGTGGCTTGTGAGCGCCCGGGGTACTGCATAGACAAATGTCACACACCAACATGCCGCTGTCAGCGCAGCGTGTCTATACTGACTTTTATCTGCGAACGGGGAGAAAAATAATTTGATGGTCAGCGAACACATGCAAGGGGATGTGTAAGGGTACACATCCCCTCGCATGCTAGTGAGGGGATACGCGTGGCAGTGGGGCGTTTACCTGTTCCCTGATCTGCGAACATACACAGCCTAGCGAACAGGTCTGAATAAGGAACCATATTCAGCTTCCTTGCAGAGCGGACGGCCGGATTGTCCAACCGTAGCACAAATGATCCGGGATCCAGGAATTCCTGCAGCTGACATTACCAGGAACATCACAGCTGTTCTTAATAGCGTTGCCTCTGAACTTCGCCTTGTAGCCCCTCAGTATAACAAAGCGCCGGAGACAGATCCAATGTTTTACTGTGAGCTACAACTTGTGTAAGGACGGGAAAGGGCGGAGGGGGAGAACTTCCTGTTGGGGAGAATGGTTGTAATTATGGACGTATTAATGGAGACACAATAATGCAGAATTCCTCGCTTAACCCTTGCTAGAGCCTAGCTTCTTTGTTTGTATTTCTTTGTTAACCGCAATGCAGCAGCCTTTATTTTCATCACTTGATTATGTACATTTATGGACCGATTCACCAATAGGATCCCTGCTCCAGCGAGGAAGATAACTTTTTTATGTCGCATTGCAAAAATGTACTACGACCGCCGCAATTTATCAGAGCCCGGTCTGCAGAGTTATTCAGGTGCCACCGTGATACGGCTTGGGGCAGTTAGGGTTAATTTACCACTTCGGTAGTCTATTCTCTACACATCTGTGCATTGTGATCCTGTTGACCCTGAACAAAGGATTTTTTTTATATTTAAAAAAAAAAAAAGTTTTACAATACTAAAACTATATTGGAATTCTGTAAAGATTATTAAAAAAAGTTATTAAGCAAAGCATTTTTTTTTTATGATTTTCATCTGTTATCATCGCCGTAGATAGTAAGAACAGGATTCGCAGTGATAGTAATGTCTTCCCCATCTGTAAGCATTTGCGGTGTTGGGTGATGAAAGGGGAGATGCCCAATCTCCAGATAGGAATTTAATAAACCATCCTATTGATCTGATTCACTGCCAACCTCATTTTACTGTAACTCCCTCCACTGGCGGAAATTGTGAGTGTTGGGCCCAGGTGAAAGAAATATAATTTGGGTCCCACTCCTTCACCCCAGCCCACATTCACAATATCATACCTCCCAACTTTTTCCCGATTTTCGCGGTAGTGTCCCACAAATTCATCCCCGTCTGATCATTAATGAATCACCCCAATGATTACATATGTACAAATATATATAAACTATCCTGAGCTTATAAAAGTGTGTAGTGGGGGAGGCATATTTCAGTGCACACCAGGGTTCCTGCCCATAAACCAGGGTTGCCTACTTTTAAAGTCTACTCTCCTGGAGAAGCCCGGAGGGGAGACTGTCAGCAGCACTTAGGGGGCGGAGCCTGATGTAGACATCATCAAGCCCCCCACAATGTGCAGGTCTTCGAGGAGGGTGCGGGGCTAAAGACACAATTGGCATCCTTAGCCCCGCTGCTCCACTGAAAAAACGCAGGGAGATGTGCATGGGGGGGGGGGGGCCTTTCGGGAATTTGGTGCACTGGTATCCACACACCATAATGCCCATTATACATACCTCCAAACTTTCTGGTCGCCGGAACCGGGACACTGCTGATGAAATTTCCAGGGGCGTGGCCTAATTTCAGGGGCGTGGCCTATACTCGCAGCTCTACCGCGAGGCCATTTTGCCATGGGGGCATGACCCAGAGGCTCTGTGAGCCTCTAGCCATGCCCCCAGCCCCCTGGCTGCGGGAATATTCCCCGCTGCTTAGCAGCTGACAGGGGGGACTCCCAACAGCCCCCCCTCACCGCGGGACACTGCCGCCCGCGGGTGGGACAGTGGGACAGGCCCTAATAATCGGGACTGTCCCGCTAAAATAGGGACTGTTGGGAGGTATGATTACACATTGATGACAGGGGTTTCATGCTCCGTGCCAGGGGTTACATGCTCCGTGCCAGGGGTAACATGCCCGCTGCCTGCACAAGTTTGGACAGGGGTTATATGCTCCGTGCCAGGGGTAACATGTCCGCTGCCTGCACAAGTTTGGACAGGGGTTACATGCTCCGTGCCAGGGGTAACATGCCCCAGGGGTAACATGCCCACTGCCTGCACAAGTGAGGACCGCAGCATACGTATTAAACACCCCCAATGTGTACAAATCCCCCATTGCCGTGCTAGTGCCCGGGGTGGCAGGGGTTAACATCCCTGCACACTCTAAAGGTGCTTTGATGACAGCCAGCACAGAGGGCCCCAGTGGCAGACTGGCTGCTTGCTTCAGTGCCTAATGTGACAGCGTCCCAGCGCATGGTGCAAGGACAATCCGCCATCGTGTGCTGACACCTCACTAGGGACCAGATGCACTAAGCTTCAAAAGTGATAAAATGGAGAGTGATAAACAGCCAGCCAATCAGCTCCTACCTGCCATGTCACAGACTGTGTTTGAAAAATGTCAGGCAGGAGCTGATTGGTTGTTGTTTTGAAGCTTAGTGCATCTGACCCTAGGTGAGTGAATTGCCGATCGAGACACGCTGAATTGGAGGGGGACCGGCAATCACGCAGACAGGGATATGGCATCACTCTCCGTCCGGACTGTCGCATCAGCCAGCCGCTGTGGGGGGGGGGGGGGGGGTTTAAATACAACAAAGCTCTGAGACAGTCGGGCCAGGACAGACACAGCAGGGCAAGGTGAGTGGACAGAAACGACCTTGAACGTTCAGCTCAGCAGCCCCCTCATTCCCAATGCACAATGTGAAAAGGATCACGTACTGTATACTGAATAGAAATAAACCCTCTTCATTTGCAGCAGGTACACAGCGTAGTCCCCACACCCTGAGCCTATTACCCAGCCCCTAACTGGCATTGGGAACATTGCTCCTGTGCCCTGCACAGATATTTAACAGCAAACCACAGGTGTTGTTAATTAGCCAAACCATGATTCACATCAGATCTCAGGAAAACCAGGACTGGATCGAATCAGTCCTTCTGCCACTCTAAACCCAGAGATCCACATGTGGAACTATGCTGTCCCAAGTCTATGTGGTTCCCACCTGCCCTATAAACCTCTACAGTGCAGGTAACACTAAGGCTACTGGTATAACTCCGGGTTGCTTGGCTGGGGGCCTCACTCTTGGTCCAGTTCTTAGGCACTTCCAGCAGATGCTCTCTAAAGACGCTCTGACATTCTTAAAATATTCATGTCGATGAAAGTCTATATGACGGATAATTCTGCTGCGGTGCTAACAAGGGAAGGTCACGGGGTGCATGGAAAGTTTTCCATTGTATTGCCTTGTAAGGCCTGAGCCAAGCAAGATTATTTACATGGGTGGGAGAGGGAGCATAAATCATCAGCAGTAAGATCTGTGCATTACTAGGCCTTACTGATCGTTGTGTCAGCCTGTGAGAGGCCCACGGAGAGGGGCGGGTTTATAAAACCGTTCAGCATTTCCAATGGCCAATAGCGAAGAGCTAAGACCTATCTGCAAAGGTTCTCTGTCTCTGTTCATCGCAGCAATAGAATAACCTTCTTATTGTCTATTTATAAGGAGAAGAGAAAGTAGCAGCAGCAGTGAAAAGCACCATGGGTCTGATGCAGACTTGGGCCCTTATTCTGGTTGGTGCGGTCGAGCCGCATATGCGGCTCCGACCGCACCAGACGAATCCCCGCCTACAAGACGGATCGGCACGGCCGTCCGTACACGGACGGCTGCCGATCCGCATGAAAATGGTGGAGGCGTACGCCTCCACCATGGTGGGAGCTGCCCCCTGCATTCGATGGTCGTCGACCATCGAAGGCAGGTCTGCACGCCGCGGCAGCTCCCGCAAGCTGAGACCACACGGACAATCGTCCGTGTGGTAGCTTGTATGGGGGCTGAAAGCTGACATCCGGCGACGTCAGCTTTCCGCCCCCATGAGTTGCGTCATGGCCTCATTACCATGCGTACGCCCCGCGTTTGCATGGGAACGCCCATGAAACGCGGGGCGTATACATAGGGAAATGAGGGCATGAAGCCCCTCACGCCCCTATACGCCCCCTTTGCGGCGTACAAACGTTATGTGCGGCGAATTCGCCTGCACATGCGCAGATTGACCTCTGCGCATGTGCAGACGGAAAACATCGGCGGTACGGCCGCACGCGGGCCGTACCGCACGAACCAGAATAAGGGCCTTGATCACTGGGCTGCGATCTTCGCAGCCCGGCGATCAGGTAAACACCGCTCCGCCAGAGTTCCCCGCTCCCCTGTGCAGGGCTGCGAATGTGTTTACAGATGTGCAAATAGGGGGATTCACAATTTCTCACCATCGAACAGATTTCCCCCTATTCGCAGCCACCGAGTAAGTCAGTACTTTCTTGGCGTTGCGATGGCTGTGGGGAGATCGAGGGCCATCCTGCCCAACAGCCGGGCCCACCTGCATTTTGTACCGAGGTGCCGCCCACAAACGCCGGCCAGCTGTCAATCAGCCAGCGTACAGAGATCTGTGCATGCGCTTTAGAACCTGAGCCCTCTAGGGCTCAGACTCTTTAGCGATGCGCAGTGCAGAGATGAGGGGCTCCGTACAGAGGAGGCTGCACATGCACACGCCTCCTCCTCTCTTATGCTGGGTACACACCAGGACGACTAGGGCCCGATCCCCTCAATCTAGATCCAATTCCGACCAATTGGATGTAGATTGTGTGGTGATTGGGCCCTTTTCTGTCCTGGTGTGGACCGATACCGATCCGATGCGCGGTCCCGCGGGTCGGTCGGTCGTTATTGAGATCCTACCTGCTGCAGGTAGGATCTCAATGATGACCATACAGCCGGGTGCGGGTAGCCATCGGATCGGACCAGCTCACGGTGCACATCGTGAGCGGGTCGTGCCCCCCCGCGTCACCGTGAGCGGGTCGGACGAGACACTGACGACCCGCTCACAATGTGCATCGTGAGCGGGTCGTCCTGGTGTGTACCCTACATTAGTCACCACAGTAAAGTGGGCGTGGTCTTACTCAGCCAATGAAATGTATAAATAGTGTTGCTACATTAAAAAGCTACGATGAACTCCAAGAACTCAGTGTACAGTGACCTCTATACTAGGAAGACTGCAATATAGAGACTGGTATACAAAGTAGTGCCCCTACTGTCAGGCAATATACAGAGTTTCCCTCTGGCTGTGTTGCTATATACAATCTGTATTTATTACTTATGGGGTTCTAACCCTTTTTGTGTTTTTAATTCTGTCTGTAGCTTTCTGATCGTCACCGTTATATGACTGTATGACTATGTACTAACTAGACGTGTTCTCATCATGTTTGTTTACTTGTGACACTGACCCTGGACTTGATTATCATCTAAACACTTGATCTGGCATGCTGACATCCTCTGCGCTGTCAGTTTATACCTGCGGAGCAGACAGAAGGCTGTTAGCGGCCACAAGGAAAGTACTGGAAGCTCTAACGAGCAGGGCCCTCGCTCCTCATGTGCTTTTCTTAGAATATATCTCTGCTACTGTTATAATTGCATCAGTGTTCGCTGCTGCAACTGTCTTTTATTTACCATGTACTTGTCCTAATTTGCATTTGTACTGTAAATCACTATGGGGGAAATTTACTAAGATGTGTATTCTACTACACATCAGATTAATCAATTGGGCAACCAAGCAGATCCTGTCTACTATCTTCCAGAGGGTGCTTAATAAAGCTGGGTACACATCTATACAATCCCTGTTTTCTTGCGACCGTTCTAGTGACCATAGACGCGACCGACCATCCCCAAACACCAGCCGATATGCGCGTACACACCTGTACAATTTTACTTGCGACGTCCGATGTTCTCCTGTCGAAACAGTCGCAAGAAAAAGATTGTACCACCGTACACACTCTCGCGATTTGGGCCATCAACACGATATATATAAACAAAATGATCATAATGGGCTGGGTTTAGGGCATACCAAAACATGCTATGGCAACAACATTGCAAAAAAAAAAAAAAAGAGGAGCAAGAATCGCAGCTGCTGGAACAGAGACTGGCTTCTGAGGCGAGACTGTCCATAGTCACCCTGCCGGCTGACTAAAATTTTTTGTACAATCCTATTATTGTATACCTAATGTCATGGCATCACACACACCCTATAAAATCACATGCGATCGCATGCGATTTTGCAGCAGATGCGATGGCCCGGGGCTGAGAGAGCAGTGAATATATTACATAGGAAAATCACATTACGTCGCATAGCACATCACATGGCCCTAAAATGGCCCATGCGATGCGATTTCACTACGCAGAATAGCCCACTAAGGAAATAGCTTAGTGGGCGCCGTGCTAGGAAACAGGTACCAGAAACTCAATTTTATTATTCAAAATCCATTTAGAATCATTGTATTCAGCCCCCCGCCCCCCCCCCCCCCCAAAAAAAAACAACAACAACAACGGACCCATTTATCAACTAATTTTTTGCTATTTAAAACTCGCTGCATATGATAAATGGTTCTCCAGCAGCCAATCCGCTCCTGTCATGTGCTTTAAAAATGTCAGTTGGGGGCTGATTGGCTGGTGCACCATTTATTGTATGCAGCAAATTTTTAATAGCTAAAACTTATTGATAGGGGTATACTGCCGTTAGGTGTCGACCTAATGACAATATACCATAGAAATAACCTAGAGCAATACAATACAATTAACCAGAAGGATCATTGAAAGAGTTAAGGGCCTGATTCAGCCTGTTAGCAAGGCTGGAATTTTGAAAGGTGCGCAAAACCATGCTGCACTGCAGGTGGGGCAGATGTAACATGTGCAGAGAGAGTTGGATTTGGGGGAGTTCTTTTGTTTCTGGGCAGGGAAAATACTGACTGCTTCATTTTTACACGGCAATTTAGATTTCAGTTTGAAAACACCACACCTAAATCTAACTCTCCCGCACCTGTTACATCTGCCTCACCTGCAGTGCAGCATGGTTTTTTTTCTCTTCCAAAAATGCAGCCTTGCTAACCGGCACGGATCTGTCGGCAATTGTCTACAGCTTCCATTTCCCAACAATTCCCACTCCTTCCACTTCCAAGATAACGTAAAGCTATAAATAGGAATAAAGGGTTTTATTTATTTTACAGACAAAAAGGAAATTGCAGGCGGACGTGACTTGAACAATGGGGGTCAGATTATGCGCGTGCTAAAAATATGCTAGAATAAATAATTACACTGTAGAGACCGCGCAGAATTGCAAAAACAAACAAAAAATTCCAGCACCTTTATATCCCAGCAAACAAACCCCCTAAAACAATAAATAAGCTTACACAATAGACAATATAGATAACGACGACATATCTGGGATTCCAACTGTCGGGAGTCGGGACGATCTGGCAGTCGGAGGAATCCCGGATTTAGGGCCGGCGCCACCACTAGGCAGCTCTAGGCATTTGCCTAGGGTGCCGGCACCTGGAGGGCGGCAGTTTGCCCCTCACCCCCAGCATGGAGGGTTAGCGATCTGTGGTACCTGTGTAAAAAACTTGCGTCCCCGGCGTCCCTGCAGTGCTGGTGCGTGCAGGGGTGTCCGTGCCGCCGGGGAAACCTGCGGCGCTGTTATTGAGTATAAGCTGGCCGCGGCCGGTGGGGTCCCTACAGTGAATAGAAAATAACTAGCGCTATGCGCGCGGCGGCGCGGGAAGCGCTAGTTATTTTCTATTCACTGTAGGGACCCCGCCGGCCGCGGCCAGCTAATACACAATAACAGCACCGCAGGTACCCCTGGTGGCACGGACACCCCTGCACGCACCAGCACTCAGCAGGGACGCAAGTTTTTTACACAGGTACCACCCCACCCACCCCCCCACCCCCCGGCACCCCACCCCGACTCGCCTGGTGCGCTCCGGTGCCTTGCACCGGCCCTGCCCGGATTGAATAGCAGGCCCATTTTAATTTCTTCTGACTGTAACTCAACAGTTGGAATTTAATGTCCCAGCTGTCGAGTGTCGGAAAATCCGAGGATCGGAGAAAACGGCCGTGAATTTGACAATCCGCAGCTGTTTTCCGACAAAACAGATTAGAAAAATGTGGTATCTGACATCTTTAATGCTGACGTTAACGGCAGTATTGAATAAGTGAGTGCTGCTATTTCCCGTCGGGAAATATTGTCACAGATTGAATAGTGTCGATGTCCTCCATTGTCTGTACATCATTATTATTATTAGCAGTTTCTTATATAGCGCACACGTATTCCGCAGCGCTGTACAGAGAATATTTGAACACTCACATCAGTCCCTGCCCCAGTGGAGCTTACACTCTATATTCCCTACCACATGTACACGCACACACAGACATTCTAGGGTTATTTTGTTAGGAGCCAAATAACCTACCAGTATGTTTTTGGATTGTGGGAGGAAACCGGAGTCCCCGGAGGAAACCCACGCAAGCACGGGGAGAATATACAAACTCCGCACAGTTAGAGCCATGGAGGGAATCAAACTCATGACCTCAGCGCTGTGAGGCAGAAATTCTGATCATTACACCATCCGTACTGCCCAACTGTAGCCGCTGAACTACAGAGAATTTTGCTAGCTAGAGTCATGCTGTGCTGACTTGGAATTCCTGGTGTTGCTGTGTGCCATGGCACCCTGGGGTGCCTTGGGGAACTTGCAGGGGTGCCTTAGATCGGTGATCCAGGAAAAATTCTAATTTTTTATGGTCAATGTTACAGGCAAAACCAGTGCTAGTGGTTCTTATCATAGAATATGTGGCAAGCATAAGAATCTTGCTGCGCACTACATAACTGACCTAATAATTACATATACACATAATATAATACTCTTTTAGTTATTTCTCCATAACAAACTTTTGGCATAGGGGCGCCTTAAAAAAAAAATATTGGATTCTCTAGGGTGCTGTGATTCGAAAAAGTTTGGGAACCACTGGTTTAGGTGATGAGTTACCACCATCTAGTGGTCATAAGCTAATATGACATATACTGAACCAAGCAATACACTACACTACATCACACTGCTCCTGTAATTTCTTGAGTTCTATTTCCGACTTCATTATTTTACGACTTAAGCTGCCCATACACAGTAAGGTTTTGTAAATTATACACCCTTTTCCGAACAATTTGATTGACCAATCGTTTAAAAACTGTCCACGTGTGTGGGCATAATCACGAGCAAATGAACGCACCTGCCTGTCGTGTATGGACTCGCTGATCCTTTCAGCAGGCGGAAAGATGAACGACGTGGCACTGATATGGTAACGATTTGCAGTCATTCAACGACACATAACCGTCTGATCGTTTACTCAATCGTTCTGTGTGCGCATGATATTATTGGCCAGGAGTTTTCTGGATTTCAAGGCAAATTGTATAAGACATTGAATTGTACATTAGGGGCCTGATTCAGTACCATTCGCTAAGCAGTGGTTGTTTGCGGCTTAGTGTGCGGCTTTAAGTCGCTCCGCCGAACATAGGGGAGGCATGTGGCTAGGGGACGCTGCCCGACCAGAATACACGCACATGCGTAATTGCAGAGTCAGGAACAGGTTCGACATAACAACCCTTATGTCACTCTTGCATATTCAATGTACCACAATCTCGCCCAAGGTAACAATGAGTTTTGCATATATACAATGATAGAGGCATAAATAGCGCATCAATAGGCCAGGTGCAGAAACACTGTGGTGATAATGACAACGATGACAGAGGCAATATGGACGGTCTCTCCTCGGATGATCACAGAAACACCATCACTGACTACACGCGCATCTATATTAGACATATCTGTCCTGCCTCGGATGAAGTTGCCTGGAACAGCGAAATGCGTTAGCCATACAACCCAATCCAGTTGGGGGGGGGGGGGGGGGGCTGACACATTTCTGCATGAATCACATCATTACATCCCCCTCGGATAGAGAATGTAGGGTCCCCTAGAATATTTACTGTAGGGCCCTTCAATGTAGTGTCCTTTCCCAGCACATAGAACATTAGGACATGTTAGAAGCGGGAGAAACGCAGGTTATACCCCTTTTAGACATACTACCTGGGATTTTGTCCAGGTTTACCCGGGATTTTTAACCCAGGTTACTCCCGGGATTTTAGTAACAGACCCCCTTTCACACTACACCTCAAATCCGGGAAAAACCTGGGTATACCCCTTTCACACATAAGGCAGGCTTTCAAGCATTTCAGTGTTTCATCATTAAAATAGGACACGTCCCGGCAGCAAAAAAAAAAAAGCAACATCACATGTTTAAAACTGAAAAACCCGGGTAAACCCGTTCAGACATAAGCCGGGTATTATACCCGGGAGTTAAATACCAGGGAAAACCCTGGTCAATTGCAGGTGCTCTGGATTCGGGAGTGAAATCCCGGGTATACCCTTTCAGACATACACTAGTCCCGGGTTTGGGCGCGTTCATGTGAAAAAACCCGGGATTTTCGCATATGTCTGAAAGGGGTATAAGTGAAGCTCTGCTTTAAATTCAGAGTTTATTTATACTGCATATATATATATATATGTATATACACATTTCTGATATGTTTGTAATTACAATAGAATATGAAGTAATGACATCACTGCTAGTGTTCTCAAACTGAATATATATAATCTATAATACACAAGCACAAAAGGCAGAGAAGAGAATGAATAACACATATGTACAAATGGACGGTCACGGCACAGATCATATACATGCGGCATCTCGCACAGGGACAGAGCCTGTGAGAACTTCCTTCATTACATGTATGCTTATAACAAGAACAATATTATTTATTTATTTATCTACCATTTCTTATATAGCGCAGCATATTCCGTTGCGCTTTACAATAGGAGATAGTGATAAAACAAACTGGGTGATTACAAACAGACATAGAGGTTGGAGGGCCCTGCTCGCAAGCTTACACTCTATGGGCCATATTCAATGAGAAGAATTTGCCGTGCATGGCGAGAGACTTTTTCTCTCGCCATGCACTCGCCGTGTTCCGGAGGGCTCACTGCCACTCCTGCTCCCACTATTCAATGTGGTTAAGACTCGACCGCCACTCGCGGCGAGTCTTCACCCCTGCAGCGGACGAGCGTCCACGGCAGGGAGCTGGCAGGGAGCCGGGGGACGGTGGCAGCCAGGGAGATTAAAGTCTCCCTGGCTGCCCCAGAACATATGTGATGGGGAGGAGGGCTCCCCAAGACCCAAGCAGCACAAGCTGCCCCCCCCCTATAGCCAGCGGGGGACCCAGTATTCACTGCACCCGATCGTGCATATGTAATGATCGGGTGCAGTGAATATATGAATATCTAATGAGCGGCTCGAGAGCTCCGGCCCCCTGCTGGCTGCACTGTGTAAAAAAAATAATAATAATAATTTAAAAATATTTTTTTTTTATTAAATATATATTCATGTGCTATAAGCACATGAATAAAAATAACATGCCCCTTCACAGAAACCTTTTAGTTTAAAAGTTCTCCATGAAAAGATGGAGAATTGCTACACGGAGAGACACGGCGAAAATCACTTAGAAAGACGGCGAAAATATCACATTGAATAGGGTGGTTCACTTTTGCAGAGCAAAATGCTCCTTCCAACGCGAAAATAGCACAAACTCGCCATAAAACACGGCAAATTTTTCTCATTGAATATAGCCCTATAGGGAGGGATGCAGAGCATGGCAGTCCCACCAGATTACAATACAGTCCTGGTGGGGTGCAATTAGATATGAATGCTACTGGAGGTTGTGTGGGGGTTCCTGAATATGATAAGCTGCCTGAAGAGGTGAGTTTTCAGGGAGCGCTTGAAAGTTTGGAGACTAAAGGAGAGTCTTAATGTGCGTGGAAGGGCATTCCATAGGGTGGGTGTTGCCTGAAGAAAGTCCTGCAATTGTGAATGGGAGCGAGTAATGAGTGTGGATGAGAGACGCAGATCTTGTGCAGAGTGGAGAGGTCGGGTGGGGATATATTGTGAGATAGTGAAGAGATATGTCGGTGTAGTCAGAAATGGCCTTGTATGTACAGTAAGTAGAAGTATTTTATATTGAATACAGTAATATACAGGCAACCAATGGAGGGACTGACAGTGCGGATCAGCATATGTTGAACATCTAGCCAGGTGTCATGGCCCGACGGCGAGCCAGAGGTAGGCAAGGCTACTCACCCCGCCGGGTGTATTGGTCCCTGCGCCTTTCAGTTTTGTGGCTGATGGTGATCATGGGCGGTGTCCAGGGCTCCGGTGTGTCCGACGGCAGATACAGCACTGGATCTCGGGACCGGGTGCCGCCATCTTGGCCGCGTCACGTGACCAGTGGGCGGGTCTTACCCTCTCTGTCTGAGGTCTCAGTCCTATCCCTGCACTGCAGGGATGTTAAAGCCCAGCAGCAGGACTTCCTCTAGGCTGGTGCAATTGCTTTATTGCAGGTCCATGCTGTTTCAGAAACTAGTCTATTCTGTTCAGTCCAACGTACTTCCAGAATCAGCTCACTGTTATTCGTTCCTGGTCCATTTCCAGCAAGGTCCCAGACATTTTCAGTATCACCGTTTCTCCACCAGTGCTGGTCGCTGTCAGTCAGTACCCGTTTGGTTCCAGTCCGGCACTAGTCCAATTCCAGAACCTATTCCGGTGCCATCTTCGGCTGGTCCATCCAGCCAGCGCCGGTCCACGTTCTCCTAACACCGGGTAGGCGTAACCAGCTCGGATCTTCCATGTTCCAAAGTTTCCCGGTTCCGTTCACCGCTAGACGGCTTTCTTCAGTTCCTGTTCCCGGTGTCCCTGGATTCCTGCAGCCAAGTAGGCCTTTATGAGTGCTGAGTCATCGGCAGATGTGTTTCCATGCTAAGTTGGCCTTTAAGTTCTTCATTTTCTTCAGTTGGTCCCGTGGCTCCTGAGTTCAGACCTACCACCATCCTCTTGTTAATAGTAAGTTCTTCTAGTGAGGGGCATGCGACCTGCTGTCAAGACGCAGCAAAGTCTAAACTCCCTTGAGGGGGTCCCTGATGAATACCGCTGGGCAGACTCAAGCGCCCTCGCCAAGGAGTTCAGTCAATACTCATGACAAGAGAGTATATGCGTAGGTCCTACATTCTTCCTGCCAAGCTCCTCAAGTGCAGCCCGCTCTGGGACTGCAGCCTGAGATGGATCCACAACCACCTCCCAGCGTGACACTAGCAAGATCAGCCTAGCAGCTGCCTTCAAAATGGATGTACAGTAGACTCTTCTTAGGAAGACCGGTTAGGAGACTATTGCAATAATCAATGCGTGAGATAATGAGTGCAAGGATTAGAGATTTTGCAGTGTCAGATATGGACTAATTTTGGATATGTTGTTTAGATGCATGTGACATGATTTACAGACAGATTAAATGTGAGGAATGAAGGACAGTTCAGAGTTGAGGATGACCCCTAGGGAACGAGCTTGTGGAGTAGGATTTATTGTTGTGTTCTCCACAGTGATAGAGATATCAGGTTGGTAACTACTCTTGGCTGGTGGAAATATAATTAATTCTGTTTTGGAAATGTAAAGTTTGAGATGGCGAGATGACATCCAAGATGAAATGGCAGAAAGACATTCAGCGACACGGAGCAACACTGATGGTGACAATACCGGGAAGGATAGATAGATTTGAGTATCATCAGCGTACAGATGATTCTGAAATCCAAAAGAGCTGATTAGTTTCCCAAGTGAGGAGGTATAGATTGAGAACAGCAGAGGACCTAAGACTGAGCATTGTGGTACTCCAACGGACAGAGGTAGTGAGGAGGAGGTAGAATCAGAGAAGCGAACACTGAAAAAACGATTAGATAGGCAGGAAGAGAACCAAGAAAGGGCTGTGTTCTGAAGACCTAGGGATTGTAGTGTTTGCATGAGAAGAGAGTGGTCAACAGTGTCAAAGGCAGCTGAGAGATCTAGAAGAATAAGAAGTGAGAAATGGCCTTCAGATTTAGCAGTGGCCAGATCATTGACTACTTTAGTCAGTGCTGTCTCTGTGGAGTGTTGAGAACGAAAGCCTGATGAAGTGGGTCCAATAAGTTGTAGTCATGAAAGTGTGTGAGACGAGTGTAGGCAAGTCTCTCCAGTAGCTTGGAGAGGCATGGGAGCTGTGAGATAGGACGGTAGTTAGAGACACAGTTTGGATCAGAATTGTTTGGTTTGAGAATGGGAGTTATAGGAGCATGCTTGAACAGAGAAGGAAAGATACCTGGAGAGAGAGAGAGAGAGAGAGAGAGAGAGAGAGAGAGAGAGAGAGAGAGAGAGAGAAAGAGAGGTTACAGATTTTAGTTAAGTTTGGGATAAGCACAGGAGATTTACATTTCCTTCTTTACATTTGCATTCTTTCATTTACATTTCCTTCTTCTGAAGAAGCGGAAACATAAGGTAGCACACACATAAGAGAGCACACACATAAGACAGCACACACATAAGGTAGCACACACATAAGACAGAACACACATAAGACAGAACACACATAAGACAGCACACACATAAGACAGCACACACATAAGAGAGCACACACATAAGACAGAACACACATAAGACAGCACACACATAAGACAGCACACACATAAGACAGCACACACATAAGACAGCACACACATAAGACAGCACACACATAAGACAGCACACACATAAGAGAGCACACACATAAGACAGAACACACATAAGACAGCACACACATAAGAGAGCACACACATAAGACAGAACACACATAAGACAGAACACACATAAGACAGCACACATAAGGCAGCACACATAAGGCAGCACACACATAAGAGAGCACACACATAAGACAGCACACACATAAGAGAGCACACACATAAGACAGAACACACATAAGACAGAACACACATAAGACAGCACACATAAGGCAGCACACACATAAGAGAGCACACACATAAGACAGCACACACATAAGGTAGCACATGCATAAGACAGCACACATAAGGCATGCATAAGGCAGCATACAAATAAGACAGCACACATAAGGCAGCACATGCATAAGCAGGGGCGGATTGGGATGTAAAACCAGCCCGGGAAATTTCTCGGAGCAGCCCTTATGAGGGCGGGTTCTCATGAGGGGGCGTGGTCAGGGGATACTCCCTCTTCATATATCCTGAATCATCATTTTACTAAAGTATGCAATATTTTTTCCCACCTTGTATTTTTCACAGTACTTCCTTTTTTCTATTTAATACTATATATTTCTAAACTAAATCTACATACTGTAACTGTTCTTCTTTCTAATCTAACACTTAAAAAGTGTGTATACTGTAGCTAGAGTTAGGCTGCGGGAGTGTGTGTATGGTTAGAGTTAGGCTGCGGGAGTGTGTGTATGGGTAGAGTTAGGCTGCGCGAGTGTGTGTATGGGTAGAGTTAGGCTGCGAGAGTGTGTGTGTATGGGTAGTTAGGCTGCGGGAGTGTGTGTATGGGTAGAGTTAGGCTGCGCGAGTGTGTGTATGGGTAGAGTTAGGCTGCGAGAGTGTGTGTGTATGGGTAGTTAGGCTGCGGGAGTGTGTGTATGGTTAGAGTTAGGTTGCGGGGAGTGTGTGTGTGTATGGGTAGTGTTAGGCTGCGGGAGTGTGTGTATGGGTAGTGTTAGGCTGCGGGAGTGTGTGTATGGGTAGTGTTAGGGTGCGGTAGTGTGTGTGTGTATGGGTAGTGTTAGGCTGCGGGAGTGTGTGTATGGGTAGTGTTAGGGTGCGGGAGTGTGTGTGTGTGTGGATAGTGTTAGGCTGCGGGATCGTGTGTGAGTGGGTAGTGTTAGGCTGCGGGAATGTGTGTGTGAGTGGGTAGTGTTAGGCTGCGGGAATGTGTGTGTGGGTAGTGTTAGGCTGCGGGAGTGTGTGTATGGGTAGTGTTAGGCTGCGGGAGTGTGTGTATGGGTAGTGTTAGGCTGCAGGAGTGTGTGTATGGGTAGAGTTAGGCTGCGGGGAGTGTGTGTGTGTGGGTAGTGTTAGGCTGCGGGAGTGTGTGTGTGTGGGTAGTGTTAGGCTGCGGGAGTGTGTGTGTGTGGGTAGTGTTAGGCTGCGGGAGTGTGTGTGTGTGGGTAGTGTTAGGCTGCGGGAGTGTGTGTGTGTGTGGGTAGTGTTAGGCTGCGGGAGTGTGTGTATGGGTAGTGTTAGGTTGCGGGGAGTGTGTGTGTGTATGGGTAGTGTTAGGCTGCGGGAGTGTGTGTATGGGTAGTGTTAGGCTGCGGGAGTGTGTGTATGGGTAGTGTTAGGGTGCAAGAGTGTGTGTGTGTGTGGGTAGTGTTAGGCTGCGGGAGTGTGTGTATGGGTAGTGTTAGGTTGCGGGGAGTGTGTGTGTGTATGGGTAGTGTTAGGCTGCGGGAGTGTGTGTATGGGTAGTGTTAGGCTGCGGGAGTGTGTGTATGGGTAGTGTTAGGGTGCAAGAGTGTATGTGTGTATGGGTAGTGTTAGGCTGCGGGAGTGTGTGTATGGGTAGTGTTAGGGTGCGGGAGTGTGTGTGTGTGGATAGTGTTAGGCTGCGGGATCGTGTGTGAGTGGGTAGTGTTAGGCTGCGGGAATGTGTGTGTGAGTGGGTAGTGTTAGGCTGCGGGAATGTGTGTGTGGGTAGTGTTAGGCGGCGGGAGTGTGTGTATGGGTAGTGTTAGGCTGCGGGAGTGTGTGTATGGGTAGAGTTAGGCTGCGGGGAGTGTGTTTGTGTGTGGGTAGTGTTAGGCTGCGGGAGTGGGTGTGTATGGGTATAGTTAGGCTGCGGGAGTGGGTGTGTATGGGTATAGTTAGGCTACGGGGAGTGTGTGTGTGTGGGTAGTGTTAGGCTGCGGGAGTGTGTGTGGGTAGTGTTAGGCTGCGGGAGTGTGTGTGTATGGGTATAGTTAGGCTACGGGGAGTGTGTGTGTGTGTGTGGGTAGTGTTAGGCTGCGGGAGTGTGTGTGTGTGGGTAGTGTTAGGCTGCGGGAGTGTGTGTGTGTGGGTAGTGTTAGGCTGCGGGAGTGTGTGTGTGTGGGTAGTGTTAGGCTGCGGGAGTGTGTGTGTGTGGGTAGTGTTAGGCTCCGGGAGTGTGTGTGTGTGGGTAGTGTTAGGCTGCGGGAGTGTGTGTGTGGGTAGTGTTAGGCTGCGGGAGTGTGTGTGTGTGGGTAGTGTTAGGCTGCGGGAGTGTGTGTGTGAGGGTAGTGTTAGGCTGCGGGAGTGGGTGTGTGTGGGTAGTGTTAGGCTGCGGGAGTGTGTGTGTGTGGGTAGTGTTAGGCTGCGGGAGTGTGTGTGTGTGTGGGTAGTGTTAGGCTGCGGGAGTGTGTGTATGGGTATAGTTAGGCTACGGGGAGTGTGTGTGTGGGTAGTGTTAGGCTGCGGGAGTGTGTATGTGTGGGTAGTGTTAGGCTGCGGGAGTGTGTGTGGGTAGTGTTAGGCTGCGGGAGTGTGTGTGTGTGTGGGTAGTGTTAGGCTGCGAGAGTGTGTGTGTGTGGGTAGTGTTAGGCTGCGGGAGTGTGTGTGGGTAGTGTTAGGCTGCGGGAGTGTGTGTGGGTAGTGTTAGGCTGCGGGAGTGTGTGAATGGGTAGTGTTAGGCTGCGGGAGTGTGTGTATGGGTAGTGTTAGGCTGCGGGAGTGTGTGTATGGGTAGAGTTAGGCTGAAGGAGTTTTAGTATGGTCAGGGATAGGCTGCAGGGGGAGGTACACTATGGTTAGAGTTAGACTGTGAGTAGGGTGGTATATGGTTTGGGTTGGGCTGCCAGGAGGGATGGCTTCTGATAACCCTGACGGTTTGAGCAGATTTTGTGTAGAGTAGTGTAGTAACCTGGCTTAAAGTACATCATGTGGCATGGAGTTCCCTCCGTCGCTGACCCAATGTACTTCCAGGACCTTTCGACAGCTGCGCTAGTCCGTCCCTTTGACCCCTTTAAGCACTTACTTCAACCTGGGAACAGTACGGCAAACACAGACACAGCGGTGGAAGTCAAGGAAGCACAGAGACAAAGAACAGTGAAAAAAGTGAGCTAGGCATTGTTCAGCAACAAAAAACACTGCATATGCATACCCTCCCCCACACACACACACATACTATATATGCACACACACCCACACTCAAATACTGTATATGCACACATCCCCCCAAACACATACTTTATATGCACCCCCAAACACATACTGTATATGCCAGGGACATATAAGCATCATTATGGGCCCATGGGTAAAGCAATGCAGTGGGGCCCCTACCTACAAAATCTCTTACAAAAATATTGGACTCCCATCAGTATGGCCAAAAACCACATGGTATAAAATGTACCCCACCAGTGCACACAGCTCTACCGTCTGTCTATATATTTATATAAATTGTTTTCTGTATGGATTGGTTTGTTGGCTTCTTAGCCAATGATTTTTTTCGTTTTTGTCTTTGGCACCTCTGAAGCTCCTGATGCTTATTCCTTGACAAAGGCCCCAATTGGGGACTGAAAGGTTGGAGAACTATATACAGGTTTTTATTTCTAAAGGGACAAGTGTAAGGAGGCCATAAGTTTGCTGAACTTTACAATGAATAAATATACAGCATTGTTCTAACTATGATTTTTTTGGAGAGTGCTTTTTTTCCTATCCCAATAGGATATTTTGCTTTGTGAATACGGACACAGATTTTACCTACAGTCCTTAAAGGCACCTCAAAGACTGTACCAGGCATTAGTGCGAGTGCAGGTTTGGATCTTGTATCGCTAGATAGATAGATAGATAGATAGATAGATAGATAGATAGATAGATAGATATGACCTACAGCACCATGGCAGGGGAAAAGAGGGAGGAGTTATTATTCATGTGCTAAAAAAGTCAGAGTGGCCTCACAATAGGAGACAAGGAAGAAGCAGTAGATGACGCCAAAGAATGGATGATAGCGGAAAGCAGTGGGTTGATGAGGAAAGGCAGCAGGTGATGCCAGGGGCGTAACTAGAACTTTCAGGGCCCCATAGCAAAATCTAGACAGAAGAAAGAGTTAATTGAGTGAAAGACAAAGACAGGGTGTCAGAGAGAGAGGTCCAGCATCAGGTAGAGAGAGGGGGGAAGTGTAAGAGAGGGGAAAGGGGAAGGAGGGACACTAGGGGCAAAGAGAGAGATATAGGAAAGGTCAGATGGAGGGGGGTGAGAGAAAGGGATATGGGGGAAGAGAGCAGGAGAGAGATAAAGAGAGGATAGAGAGGGGGCAGAGGGAGATATATAAAGAGAAAAGAGATCGAGTGTAGGAATAAAAAAGAGAGAGGGAAAGAAGAGAGAGGAGTGAGAGAGGGGTTGAAGAGGGGAGAGAGAGGTGGAGGTGATGGAGGGGGGGGGGGGCGAGTAGTGGTGAGGTGACTGGGGTTTGGTGACAAGTGGTGATGAGGGTGGGAAGAGGAATGGGGGAGGAGAGGATGCAGTTCTCACCTGCACTGGCGAGTCACACATTCATCGGTGCCTGCAGCCGCTGGGTCTCCTGCTCCTACCGCCGTAGTGACTGGTCTCCTCTTCAGTGATGGCAGTCGCTGGTTCTCATGCTGCTCCCATGGCCGCAGTGAAAGGTCCCCCCTTGGGCACCGGCAGCCACTGGGCCTTCTGCTGCTTCCAGCATGGGGAAAGAGGTGGGGAGGAGAAAGAGTGAATAGGGGCAAAAAAAGAGATAAAGAGAGAGGTGAGAATGAGGAGGCGTGAGTGAGGGTTGAGAGAAAGAGAGGGGGCATGACGAAGAGAGAGCAGAGGAGAGAGAAAGAGAATAGAGGGGGGCAAGGGGAGAGAAATATAGAGTTGTAGAGAGACAGCAGGGGAGAGACTGTGACAGAGACAGGGGGTGGGGTAGAGAGAGAGCATGGGTGAGAGACAAAGAAGAGAAAAATGAGGACAGGGAGAGGGCAACAAAGAGGAGGGGTGGGGAGAAAAAGAGGGGGGTGATAGAGAGGAGAGTGGTGGAAAAGAGGGGGTGAGGGGGGAGAGAGTGAGGGGGTAGGAGAGAGGGGGTGAGGTGATGGGAGGATAGAGGAGGGTGGAGTAGAGGGCTCGAGCAGCTCTTTGACTCCCCTGTCCCTGGGTAGCATGTGCCTTGGTGCCCCCTGAATCCGCCACTGAGCACTGCAGCTGTTACAGTTTAAGCTGTGCTCTGCGGGCGGCTATGAGTAGGTTCTTTTGTGCACACAGTGACGCGGATCAGAAACAGAGATCCGATCTGCAGCGTAGAAACTGGGGGCTTTCTGGTGAAACAGCTTGGGCCCTTAGACTGTAGGCCCCCTGGGCAAGTGTGTAAAGACGGCCCTGGTATATGCACCCCCCAAACACATACATACCATATATCCACATACATATACTGTACATGCACACACCACACACACTGTATATGCACACAACCCCCCCCCCCACACACACACACACACACATACTGTATATGCACACAACCCCCCCCCCCCCCCCCACACACACACACTGTATATATCCCATTCACACACACACACACACATATTGTATATGTGTGGCACCCCACTGTAGCAGTGCCCTGTTTGTAGCCCTGCACCCACCAGCCTATAGGGAGATTGACACTGGTGGCATAGGCTACCTGTATAACCCTTCTCCCCTGGCAGGTACAGGAAGGGTTAATCTAAACCCCAGTGTGCACCCAGCTCCCTTGCACGTGAAGGGAGTCTGGTCTCACAGGGATTGGCTGGCCCACTGGCGCGGAAAGGGAGGTCAGGGGTGAAGAGGAGGTGATTTAAGGCTCAGGAGGGCACGTGAGGGGCTGAGAAGAGAGAGAAAGAAGGTAGCCTCTGGTGAAGGAACGACTAACCTGGTGGCAGAGCGGTGCGCAGCGGAAGTCTGAGAAGTGGACCAGCGTGCCGGGAGCCAGAGGAGAACGGTGACTGACAGCTGCAGTGCGACGCTGCCGGGGAACCGTGAGAGACGCCGGGTCAAGCAGAAGAAGTCTCCAGCAGCAGGCGTCCTAGCGGTGAGGAGACCGGGAGCCGCAGCAAGGAGAAGACACCCCCAGACGAAGTGAGTGACAGCGGGCGGAGAGCGGAGCGCCGGGTCACGTCACTGAAGAGCGCCGGAGTCCAGTGAAGACGCTGTCTGCGCCCGGAGGAGAAGACGCTGCCTGCGCCCGGAGAAGACGCTGCCTGCGCCCGGAGGAGAAGAGAAGCTGCAGTGACCCCGCCGACCTGAGGGAGAAGAGAGAAGGCCCAGGACCCAGCAAGCCGGGAGCAGTATCGGTACTGGCAGGAGCCGGCAACGGAAGCTGATTGCACAGGTACTCCTTGCCACCCTCCTAGCCTGCACCCTGGGAACCCAAGCCCCTCCCTGAGACCCTGCCCCTTGGGACATTATTTGAAAGCCCCAGGCCGTACTTTGCTGCCCTAGGAGGGAGAGCCTACCCGGAGCCCCTGGGGTAGCACGCCCTCACACCACGTGCACTGTCTAGCAGCCCCTGTTGTGCCACTGTGGGCCACCCTGCCATATCCACCCACTGGGACGTTGCCTTGCCACAGTACTTTAAAAGAACACTTGCCTGTACCATTGACCAAATTGCAAGGGGTCTCTGCCCTGATATGCCCAACCCTAGCGACAAGTTGCCGCAGTTCTAGCAGGGAGTCACCCAGGGAACGGGGACTCGCCTGTACCCCTAGGGGGACCGTTATCCTACCATAGCTTCTTCTGAGTAGTGTGCACACTCAAATAGGCCGTTATCCACCTTGAGGATTGAACGTCGTGGGACCTTTATTTGAGTTTAGGGACACTGATTTACATCCGAGACTGTAATGTAAATGTATATGTAAGGTATATGGTGCCCTCTGGTGGACGTTCTTTATTGAAACAGTTCAGCATCCTCTGGTAATATCCATCTTTATTGCAGCTCTCTTTATTCTAGTTTGATTGTCGCATTATTCTAACTGTCATTATCGTTGTTGTTATTTTATGTGCCATCCCTTAGCCTTACGGTACCGTAGGTAGAATTGCTCATGACCAAGGCAGTCTGACCTTTGATACGGACTGAGGTGGTCATTGGTTCCTAGTTTGTTATGCAAGGATATTTATTCATTCATTTGTGCAGTCATTGCCGTAAGTGTGATGTTATTATATTTCATTGAGCAAAACGCAGCAACCGTGCATTATTTTTCCATTTAATAAATATTAGTTGCTGCCAGCTGTGGTTGTTTTGTGCTTTTTGGTGGGTTCTCTCCCAGGTGTTTCATCCCCTGCCACAGGTGCGTCCTCATCAGCAGAAAGGGCCGTGAAGACTCCAGAGTGTACAACCGTCGTCTGATCCAGGTACGCTCTCATCTAATCATTTCCAGGGGCTCCTGCCACAACTTGGCGTCTTCGAACAGGATTGTCAAAGACCCCTGTGAACGGCGAAGATGTTGCAGCCACAGAACGCAGCGGACGCAGGAGACCAACAGCAGGTCGACCAACAGCAGGTCGACCAACAACAGCTCGACCAGCAACAACCTAATCAGCAACAGCCGGCAGAACAAGTACAAGGCAGGAGAAGGCTGCCAGATACACCGATGGCTCCAGCGGCTCAAATCACCATGCCCTACTTCTTTGGGGCACCGTGGATGCCAACATATTCCGGAGACTCCCGCACGCCTGGAACCAGCTCCTTCAGAGAGTTCAAGGAGGGGTTAATGAACACATTCCTGATGTACAGCCCCAGCGAAGAACAGAAGGCGGGAATGGTAATTGGACAGCTGAAAGGGGCGGCGCGACAAGAGGTCCGGTCATGGTCAGCGGAGGAAAGAAAGTCAGCTGACAGCATACTGAAGAAGCTGGCCGGCATCTTCAACGCACAATCCGCTGCAGAATTGAAACGGCGACTGTATGCTCGGAAACAGCAGCCTCAAGAGACCCTGCGGGACTTTGCCATAGGACTGCAGGAAGCGATGCGGGCCATTCAAGCGAGAACCCCACAAGACGTTACTCCAGTGGATGAGACGCTGATCGACATTTTCACTGAAGGAGCCCTAGGAGAGGCAATTAGGTCACAGCTGAGAATGTGGAGGCGACAGAAACCCGACTGCACCTTCCCGGAGTTTAAAGAAACCACCCTGACCATCCTGGGGTTAAATCAAAATGTCGATGAAGAAGGTGGAGCTGCGTCAGCGGGAATGGAGGATGATGAGGTGGAGCAAGTCCACTTCTTCCCAAGATCCGAACCCAAAAGGACCAAGCCCACAGTAACACAACAAGCCCAGGCGACCTCGAATCAAATGGAAACCCTCACCACGGCAGTCACAGAGATGATGAGAGAGCTACGGGACATGCGAAAGGAACAGAATGAAACCCGTCAAGGAGGATGGCAACGTGACTCAGGCGGAAGAGGCAGGCGACAGTGGGACATCCCACGAAGGTCGGGCAGGCGCTCCACAGACCAGTTTGACGCCCAAGGAAGGCCCATCTGCCGCCGATGTAAACTCAGCGGGCATGTCGAACGAGAGTGCGATAAACAGCCTTTAAACGACTCAACCCCGAGGCCACGACCGACCCTCGGGAGGAACCTCGCCAGTAGGTCCGCCAACCCAAGAGTGGTGGCCGCAGTTCGTTGGCAAGTGCCCCCACTTGAAGATAAAGGTGAACGGAGTGGAAATGGCAGCTCTCTTGGACACCGGGTCCCAGGTGACAACGATACAACTTGATGCGTTTCAATGCTACTGGAGAGAGGAAGAGATAGTGTCACCCCCGACCCCGTGGCTTAGTCTGCTGGCCAGTAACGGACAGCCAATTGAGGTAAGCGGCTACTGGGAAGCAGATCTCAACATTGGAGAGGCGCGACTAGAACGTCAGGGCTGCTTGGTCACGTCCACCTGCAACGAACATCTACCCCCGGTCATCCTGGGAATGAACGTCCTGAAGAATTGCCCAGACAAGCTGGTGGAAGCTCTCCGGATCGAGATGCGGGCTGCCGCCCCGAAGGAGCGAAGAGCCATGCAGCAGACAGTGCGCCTGATCGAAGGGCACAAGCGCTTCACCAACTCACAAGGAAAAGTGGGCAAGGCGAGGGTCACCGACCGGCAACCCATCCTTCTGCGGCCCAATGCTGAACACGTGATCTGGTGCAAGGCCAGGATCGGCCCAGGTGGGCGAGACTATGATGCCGTCATTGAACCATGTGACCTCGAGGGACAGCAGCCTTTTGCCGTGGCCAGGACGTTAGCAAGAGTAGAGCGTGGGAGAGTCCCCATCCGCGTGCTGAACCCGCACAGCTACCCGGTGCGGCTGTTCCGACACTGCACAGTGGCGAACGTGGTCCTGGTTGATTTCCAGGATATCCTTGGAGAGTCTTTGCCGAAAGCCCAACCAGGAGCCATGGTGGGTCAGTCGAGCCTGATCACAACTGAGACCGCGTGGTGGAAGGAGATACAGGTTGGCGACTCCAATACCTCAGCAGAACAACGTGAGGGCGTCTGTTATGATCCGAGGACCACCTTGCCACCCCTACCTCCGTTGCCTCAAACCGGGATTGGCGGACGTGTGCAGAGAGCTAGGCTTCACCACTAATAGCCGCGTTCGAGGGAGCCAGTTATTCCGGCTCCGACCCCGATGCCACCTGGTCTTATGAGAGGACAACCCGACCGCCAAGGCCAATAGAGAGCAAGGGTACCGCTACCTAAACCTACAGAAGGCTAGGGGACCCCGGATACCTGGTGCGTAATACCCCCGGAGGAAACTACCCAATCATACGGGGTAGATCCAGGGGAGTATGACTAAACGTAACAATACGTGAAGGAGGAAATGGGATATGAATATAAATAATGCGCACAGTAGCAACAATGCTAAAGAAGATGGTATGCTATCACAACAAATGATGGCAACACTGCCTAAGGTGGAATATAATGACAAAAGATACAACTGGCAGCAATGCTTCTAACAAGATGGAATATAGAATCAGAAAGCACTGGCAACCAGGTTCTCTGAAGAGACTTATCTGTCGCAGGACACGGGTACACGGGACACGGCACGAGGCACGGCACGGCACAGCACAGCACAGAACTTCCGGGAACCAGGAACACTAAGGCACACTAAGGTATGACCAAAGCTATAACCGGCGTCTGTTCCCAGCAGACGCCGGCTATTTATTTGAATTTGCCGCCTGTGACTGTGCGGACGTCAGCTGCGCTGACGCCGCACGCTGCCTGGAGACTCGGGGACGTTGCCCAGCAACGCCCCGATGCCTAGCAGCCGAAGCAACAGAGCTGGAAGCTCGGGGCATTGCTAGGCAACGCCCCCGACGCTCCCCCGGCGCTCCATATCCGCCGCCCGTCCCGGACGTGACAGAACGCAGTGACGCTCTGGGACGGCGGCGGCTGACAGTACCCCCCCCTTGAGGAGAGGTCAACCGACCTCCAAGTCCTGGCTTCAACGGATTTTGCCTATGAAATAACTCTTTTAAGGATGGGGCATGAAGGTCCTTGTCCAGAACCCAGGACCTTTCCTCAGGTCCATAGCCCTTCCAATGGACAAGAAAAAATAACCGACCGCGGGTGATTCTTGAATCAAGAATACTATCAATCACAAACTCCTTGATGCCTTGCCGAATGACCGGTGCTGGCCTGTAAGCACAAGGCCGATGGGCAGGTTTAAGTAATGAGGCATGGAACGTGGGATTGACCTTCAGAGAGCGTGGAATCTGGAGTCGGAAGGCCACAGGATTGATCCTCCTAACGATCTTGTAGGGACCAATAAAGCGAGGACCCAACTTCTTGGATGCCTGATGGATATTGATATTTCTGGTGGATAACCACACCCAATCTCCAACTTTAAACGAACAAGGGGGGACATGCTCAACATGTACAAGTATATCAAGGGCCAATATAAGGAACTGTCACACACCCTATTTTCTACTAGAAAGGAATCTAGGACGCGAGGGCATGAGTATAGATTAGAAGAAAAAATATTTCATTCAGCTAGTAGAAAGAATTTCTTTACGGTCAGAACAGTCAAACTCTGGAACTCTCTTCCCAGAGAGGTGGTAATGGCTGGCTCATTAAATGCGTTCAAGGCAAAGTTGGACAAACATTTACTGGAGAAAAACATCCATGGGTACAAATAAGAAATATAATTTGTCTGTAAAATACCAGAACCTACCAAATCAGCAATGGATATCTATACCAGGTTGAACTAGATGGACGCAAGTCTTTTTTCAGCCTTACCTACTATGTAACTATGTAACTAAGGTCTCCTGTGACGGTCGGAAAAGCGCCTTGCGGCCGTGGTCGCAGAGAGGAGAGCCCTACGGACCATAGCCCAGGTGCCCCTCCTACTGGTCACCCACCTGGGATTACCTGTTCTGGCAGGAACAGGATCAAAAGAATTAGCCCGAGGGTGGAAACCATAGTTACAGAAAAAAGGAGACATCTTGGTGGCAGAATGCCAGCCATTGTTATAGGCGAATTCTGCGAATGGTAGGTTCTCCACCCAATCCTGTTGGGACTTAGATACGTAACACCGCAGGAACTGCTCGAGTGTCTGATTCACACGTTCCGTCTGCCCATTGGATTGCGGGTGATAGGCCGAAGATGGACTGAGCTTAATCTGTAATGCAGAGCAAACAGACCTACAAAACTTGGCCACAAATTGAACGCCCCTATCTGACACAATATCTGTAGGAAGGCCATGCAAGCGAAAAATGTGGCATACAAACAAAGAGGCCAACCTTTCCGCGGAAGGTAAACCGGTCAAGGGGACAAAATGTGCCATTTTACTACCACCACCCAGATAGAATCACAACCCCGAGATTGTGGTAGATCGGTTATAAAATCCATGGAGATATGTGACCATGGCCTCCTGGATATCGACAAGGGAACCAACTGACCAATCGGAGAACAACGGGGAGTTTTATTTCTGGCACAGACGTCGCAGGCAGACACCCATTCCTTGACATCTCTCCTCATGGTGGACCACCAGACAGCTCTTGATAACAAAGATAACGTCTTATCAATGCCCGGATGTCCCGCCGATCTACATTGATGAAACTCAAAAAAAAATTTTTTGCGGAGCTCTAAAGGCACAAAAAGTCTACCCTCTGGAATGGCCTTAGGAGCCGAAGCTTGTGCCAAAATGACTTGATCCAGAAGGCTGTGAGTAAAACCGGCAATAATACAAGAGGCAGGAATAATAGGCTCCAGCTGTAAATGAGGGTCTTGGACAGCAGAAAAACTTCTCGAAAGAGCATCGGCAATGACATTCTTTGACCCTGGCCTGTAAGTGATAATAAAATTAAATCGGGCAAAGAATAATGTCCACCTCGCCTGCCTGGCATTGACTCTTTTGGCTGATTGGAGGTATGCCAGATTTTTATGATCTGTTATGATAGTAACCTGGAACCTAGCCCCCTCCAGCCAATGTCGCCATTCCTCTAAGGCTGCTTTAATGGCGAGAAGCTCCCGATTGCCGACGTCATAATTACATTCCGCTGAGGAAAACTTCAGAGAAAAAAAAGCACATGGATGTAAGAAACCGTCCTGCCCATCCACCTGTGAAAGGACTGCCCCAATCCCTACCTCTGAGGCATCCACCTCAACGACAAAGGGCAATTCAGGATTGGGATGCCGCAAAACCCCGGCGGAGAGAAAGGCTGCCTTCAACTTCGTAAAGGCGTTAACAGCGGCGTCGGACCAGACCGAAGGATTGGCGTCCTTTTTGGTTAATGCAACTATGGGGGCCACAATATCGGAGAAGAATGGAATGAATCTCCTATAATAGTTAGCAAACCCCAAAAACCTCTGGGTGGACTTGAGGTTTGATGGTTGTACCCAATCCTTGATGGCCTGAAGCTTTACTGGGTCCATTTGAAAACCCCGAGGGGAAATAATGTATCCCAGAAAAGAAATGCTCTCCACCTCAAACTCGCATTTTTCCAACTTAGCATATAAATTGTTCTCCCTCAATTTTTTGAGAACTGCGCATACATGCAAGCGGTGTTGCTCCAGTGATGGGGAGAAGATCAAGATATCATCCAGATACACTACGACAAAAACTCCCAAAAACTCCCTTAAGACGTCATTAATAAAATCCTGGAACACAGCAGGTGCATTAGCGAGACCAAACGGCATTACCAGATACTCATAATGTCCAGAATGCGTATTGAATGCCGTTTTCCACTCATCACCTGCTTTTATGCGAATTAAATTGTACGCCCCCCTCAAATCAATTTTAGAAAAAATGTATGCCTTACGTAGCTGATCGAAGAGGACAGATATGAGTGGAAGAGGATACGAATTTTTTACTGTAATGGCATTAAGCTGTCTAAAATCAATACATGGGCGTAAGGAGCCGTCTTTTTTCCCCACATAAAAAGAATCCGGCTCCGACGGGTGACTTTGAGGGCCTAATGAACCCTTTTTTGAGGTTTTCCTCAATATACTCCTCCATCGCCTTCTCCTCAGGAAGAGACAAGGAGTATAGTCGCCCCTTGGGAAGTTTGGCCTCAGGAATGAGATTAATGGTGCAATCATAAGGTCTATGAGGAGGCAAGACGTCTGCTTCCTTTTTGGAAAACACATCAGAGAATGACCAATAAGGTTCAGGTACCCCAGAAACTGAGGGAGTCACCATGCGGACTGGAAGAGCCAGACAATTATGAGGACATTGCTCACCCCAACTTACAAGTTCTCCTGATTGACAATCAAAACGTGGGTTGTGCAATTTGAGCCATGGCAATCCCAGCACTACGGGTGTAACAGGACTACGAAAAATAAAAAAAGATAAGAGCTCAGAATGGGTGACCCCAACCTGGACCTGTAGGGGGACGGTGCGTTGTGTAATAACCCCACTGGGCAAGCGATTGCCATCTAAGCCATAGACCGAAATCTCTGGAGATACTGGTATGAGAGCAATCCCCTGTTCCTGAGCTAACGAGGAGTCCAGAAAATTACCCGCCGCCCCACTATCAATAAATGCCTGGCCATCCCACCTATGAATCTCAGAAAAAATACATATGGGAACTAATAAAGAATTACTGGGAGATATAAGAGATAGGCCTGACAGGATGTCTCCCTGCATCCTCAGGCCTTGGCATTTCCCGGACGCTCAGGACAAGAATTCACCAAGTGTCCCCGGACCCCGCAGTAGAGACAGAGGCCCTGGGAACGCCGTCTTGCCTTCTCCTGTGGAGATAAGCGAGCTGCGCCCAGCTGCATGGGTTCCCCAAGGTCGACGGCTGAGTCCTCGGGGACACTGGGCAATGGCGCCAAACCTGCCCCCCGTTCTGAACGTCTCTCACGGAGCCGGCGATCCACCCTGATAACCAGCTGCATAAGATCGTCCAGAGACGTCGGTGTGGGATACTGAACCAGGGAATCCTTTATTTGGTCAGACAGCCCCACCCTAAATTGGGAGCGTAAAGCTGGATCATTCCACCCCGAATCATTGGCGTATCGCCGGAATTCAGAGCAATAAGCTTCTGCCACCTGGCGACCCTGTTTAAGAGATCTAAGATGAGCCTCTGCTGCGGCTGCCTTATCTGGGTCATCATATAAAATCCCCATCGCCTGGAAAAAGGACTCCACAGACCGAAGAGCCGGACTGTCTCCCTTCAGCCCAAAAGCCCATGTCTGTGGATCCCCCTGGAGCAGGGAAATCACCAACCCCACTCTCTGTAGTTCAGACCCAGAGGAAAGGGGCCGTAACCGGAAATATAATTTGCAGCTCTCCCTGAAATTAAAGAACTGATGTCGGTCCCCAGAGAACCGATCGGTAAGACTCATTTTAGGTTCCTTAACCGACACAGCCATTGGAGGAGCTGCTCTGCGAACTTCCTCCTGAGACTCTACCCTGAGAGTAAGATCCTGCAACTGCTGAGTGAGGTGGTGTAACTGATCAGCAAAAACCTGGGCCGGAACCCCCGTATTGGGATCCATGCTAAACCAAGAAACACACAACCACTGTAGAGGGAATATGGTTGTGTCACTACTTTTTTGTGGCCGGTTATAATGTTATGATCCGAGGACCACCTTGCCACCCCTACCTCCGTTGCCTCAAACCGGGATTGGCGGACGTGTGCAGAGAGCTAGGCTTCACCACTAATAGCCGCGTTCGAGGGAGCCAGTTATTCCGGCTCCGACCCCGATGCCACCTGGTCTTATGAGAGGACAACCCGACCGCCAAGGCCAATAGAGAGCAAGGGTACCGCTACCTAAACCTACAGAAGGCTAGGGGACCCCGGATACCTGGTGCGTAATACCCCCGGAGGAAACTACCCAATCATACGGGGTAGATCCAGGGGAGTATGACTAAACGTAACAATACGTGAAGGAGGAAATAGGATATGAATATAAATAATGCGCACAGTAGCAACAATGCTAAAGAAGATGGTATGCTATCACAACAAATGATGGCAACACTGCCTAAGGTGGAATATAATGACAAAAGATACAACTGGCAGCAATGCTTCTAACAAGATGGAATATAGAATCAGAAAGCACTGGCAACCAGGTTCTCTGAAGAGACTTATCTGTCGCAGGACACGGGTACACGGGACACGGCACGAGGCACGGCACGGCACAGCACAGCACAGAACTTCCGGGAACCAGGAACACTAAGGCACACTAAGGTATGACCAAAGCTATAACCGGCGTCTGTTCCCAGCAGACGCCGGCTATTTATTTGAATTTGCCGCCTGTGACTGTGCGGACGTCAGCTGCGCTGACGCCGCACGCTGCCTGGAGACTCGGGGACATTGCCCAGCAACGCCCCGATGCCTAGCAGCCGGAGCAACAGAGCCAGAAGCTCGGGGCGTTGCTAGGCAACGCCCCCGACGCTCCCCCGGTGCTCCATATCCGCCGCCCGTCCCGGACGTGACAGAACGCAGTGACGCTCTGGGACGGCGGCGGCTGACAGCGTCCTTCAGGTCGTCTGCCGGAATGCCAGCGCGTTCAGCCAACACCCAGCTGACTTCGGACGTGCAGAAGGGGTGCAGCACCATATTCCCACTGGATCTAGCCCACCCATTAAGGAAAAACACCGGCCGCTTCCACCGGCCATGTACCAGCCAGTGAGGACCATGCTCGGGGAAATGCAGGAGGCCGGCGTGATCAAGGAGAGTCACAGCCCATGGGCCGCCCCGCTGGTCATAGTCAAAAAGAAGGACAGCAGCCTTCGCTTCTGTGTCGACTACAGGAAGCTAAACGCAGTCACCCACAAGGACGCGTACCCTCTGCCCAGGATCGAAGAGTCGCTGACGGCCCTGAAGACTGCCGTCTACTTCTCCACCTTGGATCTGACCAGCGGGTACTGCCAAATCCCGATGGCCCCCGAAGACCGGGAAAAGACGGCATTCACCACCCCCATGGGCCTCTTTGAATTTGACCGGATGCCCTTCGGGCTTTGCAACGCCCCTGCTACATTTCAAAGGATCATGGAGCACTGTTTGGGCCACAGGAATTTTGAGATGGTCCTCCTGTATCTGGATGACGTCATCATCTTTTCCAAGACGTATAAGGACCATCTGAAGAATCTTGAAGAGGTCTTTGTGCAGCTGACGCGATGTGGCCTAAAGCTGAAACCGTCCAAGTGTCACCTCCTGAAGCCTCAAGTGCAGTACCTTGGGCACATAGTCAGTGCTGAAGGAGTGAAGCCGGATCCCGAGAAGATCTGCGTGGTTTTAAGACTGGCCAGCACCCAGGACGGTCAAGGACGTGCGGAACTTCATGGAATTCATTGGCTATTACCGACGCTTCATCGAACACTTCGCCAAGGTGGCTGCGCCCCTCCATGAACTACTCCGTGGCAAGTCGGGTCAAGAGAAAAGGAGCACGTCCGTGGTCTCCTGGACAAATGAACACCAGGCGTCCTTTGCCCAGCTCAAGCAGGCCCTGCTTGAAGCGCCCCTCCTGGCCTACCCTGACTACGAGAAGCCCTTCCGGGTCTACACTGATGCCAGCCACCGAGGCCTGGGAGCTGTGCTCTCGCAAGTCCAGGACGGTAGGGAGAGGGTGATTGCCTACGCCAGCAGGGGCCTCAGGAAGACGGAGCGGAACAGCGAGAACTACTCCACCTTCAAGCTGGAACTGCTCGCTTTCATCTGGGCGGTGACGGAGAAGTTTAAGAATTATCTGGTTGCCACTCCCTTCGAGATAGTCACCGACAATAACCCCCTGGCCCACCTGTGGGGGCACTGGAGCAGAGGTGGATGGCCCGTCTAGCCAACTTTCACTACACCGTGGTCTACCGAAGTGGCAAATCCAACGGCAACGCAGATGCCCTGTCCCGCCTGCCCACTGAAGATGTCGAGGAAGAGGAGCAAGACCGGTCCGAAGATGTTGAGACCCCGGTGTTCAGGACACCCAAGGAGTGCAGAGCTGTTGTCACTTCCGATCCCGTAGTGGCCGCTATGGACGCCTCCCCTGAGTCGGGCCCCAGTGATCAGTTGGGATTCGATTGGGAGCAGATACAGGAAGGGAGTTCGGTGATCAAAGGCCTGAAAGATCTTCTTCATCAACAGAAGCGACTCACCAAAGCGCAGAGGGGCAAGGCCGACCCCGAACTGGTCAAACTGCTGAGACATCGTGACCGCCTGAGCCTCCAACAAGGACTCGTTGTGCGCACCAGCCTTGATCCTGGGACCCACCAGCCCGTCTACCAAATCGTGGTGCCAAGAGAACGAGCCAATTTCCTACTCACGGCCTACCACAACCAGTCGGGCCACTTCGGCACCCAGAAGACAGAAGCCACGTTGAGGAAGCGGTACTTCTGGATTGGGATGCGTCCAGACATAGAGAGATGGTGCCGAGATTGCGTGAGGTGCAGCCTTAAACGCCCGGTCGAGTCTTCTCAGAAAGATCCTCTTCATCCGATACCCAGCAGTCGACCGGGTGAACTTGTAGTGCTGGACCACGTCAAGCTAGAGCCTAGTCCCAGCGGCTTCCAGTATGCCCTCACCATCATGGACCACTACAGCCGCTTCCTGGTGGTGGTCCCAGCCCGTGACCTGACCGCGAAAACTACAGCCGAGCTCTTCATCAAGCATTTTGTCCATCACTACGGCTACCCCAACAGAGTTTTGACAGACCAGGGCCCGGCATTCGAGTCTCAACTCTTTCACGAACTGTGCCAAATGTACGGATGTCGCAAACTCAGAACTACGGCTTACCATCCACAGGGGAATGGCCTGTGCGAACGGGCCAATCAGACGGTGATCGGGATGTTGCGAAGCCTCTCCGCTGAGAATCGGGCCCAATGGCCCCGCCTTCTTCCAGACATGGCCTATCTGTACAATAACACAGAACATTGCTCAACGGGGTTCACACCCTTCTACTTGATGTTCGGAAGGCAGGGTAAACTCCCCAAGGATCTGGAGCTAACCCCGGAACTCTGCGAAGCCAGTGCCCCGCACACCGAGTGGGTGCAGGAACATCAACACCGCATTGAGACCGCCTGCCAGAACGTAGGAAAGCGCCTAGAGGTTGTGCATGCCCGTCAAGAGAGAGACTACAACTCCAGATGCAAGGCCAGTCCCGTTGCAAGTGGGTGACAGAGTGTGGAGGAAGAAAAGTCATCGAACCAGCAAGCTTGATGCGATGTGGGAAGATACACCGTATACCCTTGTGACCGTTCCATCTGGCAACTCATATACGTATCAAATCCAAGCGAAAGACGGCCGAATTGCCACCGTACCTCGTGATCAGCTGAAGTTATGTACCTCCGCAGAAGAGGAGCCCGCACTACAGGAAGCAGAGAGCTCTGTGGCAGAGGGATGGGATTCCTGGGGAGGTGTACCACTTAACGACCCCTTTAAGTTGATGATGTTCTTGGGAAATGCTGTTCCCAATCTCAGGGTCAGGAGCGCCGTTCCAGGGTCGTTGGAAGATGAACCCATTATTGAAGAGCAAAATCCAGTGCCAAACGTTGCTCATGTTGAGGCTGTACCAAATGTAATCGGTGTCAGGAGGTCAGAGCGCCGCACCAGAGGCGTTCTGCCCTTGCGCTACCGATAATAACTTGACTTTGTTCATGAAACGTATGTATTTGTTTACATGTTTTTTTGTACCGTTAATTCTCCACAATGGACGATGGAAGGACTTGGTCCTAGACTCGAAGCCCTAGCTTGTTGCGTGCGGACACGCATTGTTCTAGCAAGGGGATGTGTGGCACCCCACTGTAGCAGTGCCCTGTTTGTAGCCCTGCACCCACCAGCCTATAGGGAGATTGACACTGGTGGCATAGGCTACCCATATAACCCTTCTCCCCTGGCAGGTACAGGAAGGGTTAATCTAAACCCCAGTGTGCACCCAGCTCCCTTGCACGTGAAGGGAGTCTGGTCTCACAGGGATTGGCTGGCCCACTGGCACGGAAAGGGAGGTCAGGGGTGAAGAGGAGGTGATTTAAGGCTCAGGAGGGCACGTGAGGGGCTGAGAAGAGAGAGAGAAGGTAGCCCTCTGGTGAAGGAACGACTAACCTGGTGGCAGAGCGGTGCGCAGCGGAAGTCTGAGAAGTGGACCAGCGTGCCGGGAGCCAGAGGAGAATGGTGACTGACAGCTGCAGTGCGACGCTGCCGGGGAACCGTGAGAGATGCCGGGTCAAGCAGAAGAAGTCTCCAGCAGCAGGCGTCCTAGCGGTGAGGAGACCGGGAGCCGCAGCAAGGAGAAGACACCCCCAGATGAAGTGAGTGACAGCGGGCGGAGAGCGGAGCGCCGGGTCACGTCACTGAAGAGCGCCGGAGTCCAGTGAAGACGCTGCCTGCGCCCGGAGGAGAAGACGCTGCCTGCGCCCGGAGGAGAAGACGCTGCCTGCGCCCGGAGGAGAAGAGAAGCTGCAGTGACCCCGCCGACCTGAGGGAGAAGAGAGAAGGCCCAGGACCCAGCAAGCCGGGAGCAGTATCGGTACTGGCAGGAGCCGGCAACGGAAGCTGATTGCACAGGTACTCCTTGCCACCCACCTAGCCTGCACCCTGGGAACCCAAGCCCCTCCCTGAGACCCTGCCCCTTGGGACATTATTTGAAAGCCCCAGGCCGTACTTTGCTGCCCTAGGAGGGAGAGCCTACCCGGAGCCCCTGGGGTAGCACGCCCTCACACCACGTGCACTGTCTAGCAGCCCCTGTTGTGCCACTGTGGGCCCCCCTGCCATATCCACCCACTGGGACGTTGCCTTGCCACAGTACTTTAAAAGAACACTTGCCTGTACCATTGACCCAATTGCAAGGGGTCTCTGCCCTGATATGCCCAACCCTAGCGACAAGTTGCCGCAGTTCTAGCAGGGAGTCACCCAGGGAACGGGGACTCGCCTGTACCCCTAGGGGGACCGTTATCCTACCATAGCTTCTTCTGAGTAGTGTGCACACTCAAATAGGCCGTTATCCACCTTGAGGATTGAACGTCGTGGGACCTTTATTTGAGTTTAGGGACACTGATTTACATCCGAGACTGTAATGTAAATGTATATGTAAGGTATATGGTGCCCTCTGGTGGAAGTTCTTTATTGAAACAGTTCAGCATCCTCTGGAAATATCTATCTTTATTGCAGCTCTCTTTATTCTAGTTTGATTGTCGCATTATTCTAACTGTCATTATCGTTGTTGTTATTTTATGTGTCATCCCTTAGCCTTACGGTACCGTAGGTAGAATTGCTTATGACCAAGGCAGTCTGACCTTTGATACGGACTGAGGTGGTCATTGGTTCCTAGTTTGTTATGCAAGGATATTTATTCATTCATTTGTGCAGTCATTGCCGTAAGTGTGATGTTATTATATTTCATTGAGCAAAATGCAGCAACCGTGCATTATTTTTCCATTTAATAAATATCAGTTGCTGCCAGCTGTGGTTGTTTTGTGCTTTTTGGTGGGTTCTCTCCCGGGTGTTTCATCCCCTGCCACAGGTGCGTTCTCATCAGCAGAAAGGGCCGTGAAGACTCCAGAGTGTACAACCGTCGTCTGATCCAGGTACGCTCTCATCTAATCGTTTCCAGGGGCTCCTGCTACATATGCACACATCCCCCCACACAATACTGTATATGCACACCCCCCCACACACATACTGTATATGCAATCCCCAAACACACACATACCATATATCCACACCCACATACTATATATGCACACGCCACACACATACTGTATATGCACATAACCCCCCACACAAACACACACACACATACTGTATATGCACACATCCCCCCACACAATACTGTATATGAACACCCCCCCCACACTGTATATGACCCCCCCCCCCCCCCACACACACACACACACACATACACACACACTGTATTTGCACACATTCTCCCCCCCACACACACACATCCTGTATATGCATCTCCCATACACATACCTGCCCTTGTACTGCGCTGTGGAGTATATGTGTGCACAATATAACTCACTGGTCTGTGGCCTCCAATCTGCTCACCCCGTCAGCCATCTCAGCTCATCAGGTCCCTGTGGCACGCACTGATCCTGTCACCCGTTCAGCCGCCTCAGCCCCTGCTTTCCTGACCGCAGATCCGCACACCCCCTCAGCCGACCGCTGGGAGTCTTTCTTTTCCGGCTGGCAGGCTGCTGTAGTGCTGCTCCCGGCTTGCAGCACCAAGAATTGCCTACGAGCTGCAGCCGCGGAACAGCAGCCCTGCCTGTCAGCCGGCCGTGAAACATTACGCAGAACCGGCTCCTCCATCACCACCGCCCGTATTTACAGGAAGGAAGGCGGAAGCACACAGAGCACGGAGCCGCGGACCTGGGATAGGTAGCGACACCTGCTGGTGGAGGGAGACATAAAGCAGTGACGATAACAATAACTTGTTATCGTCCTCAGCGGCGGCCATTCTTCTGTAGACTCGCTTGAACTGCCGTCGGATCGGCCCGCCATCGGGTCTATTGGGACGGCCCGCCGGGAAAAGTCCCGCAGTCCCGGTGGGCCAATCCGCCCCTGTGCATAAGGTTGTACACATAATGCAGCACATGCACATACATAAGGCAGCACACATAAGACAACACACTTATAAGGCAGCACACACAAAAGACATCACACATAAGCAGTGGTGTAGCTAGGAGCCACGGTGCCCGGTCATACTTGCCTACCCTCCCGGAATGGCCGGGAGGGTCCCGCAAATTGGGTCCCCCGGGAAGGGGGGCAAGTCTCCCGCATTTCCCTACAGCCCCGGCTCACCCTCTCCCCGCGGTCTAAAAACTATGACTTTCGCGGGTCCGCGGGGAGGGGGCGGGGCTAAATGACGCAATTTGCGGCATTTCGCTGCATTTGCTTGATGACATCACCCGTGCCCCGCCCCCAAAACGAAGCCTCTACCCGCCCCCTTTCACTCCTCTCCGGGCTTCTCCCGGAAAGGAGTATGCCAAAGTCGGCAATTATGTGCCCGGTGCCCCCCCCCCCTCCCCCCCACACACACAGACCCAGATTTGTATGTACACACACCCACACCAATTTGTTTGCAGGAGGTGAATAGTAACAGATGTTGATGAATAAGTGAATAAGCTACCAATTTAATTATCTTATCAAAAAATGATCTTTGCCAAGTCAGTGAAAAAGTCAGCACATATTGTGCATGTAGGAGTCCTCTTCCTGACGCTGCTGCTCCTGCTTCGATAAACACAGGGGAGGTAGGGGGAGGGAGAGAACTCCAGAGCTATCTCTCTCCAGAACAGCCTTATCGTCTGAACTCTCAACTGCCTTCACTGACTCTGCATGCATGCAGGCATCCTGATCCTAGGGATGGCCATCGACCATCGATGATTCGAAATAATCGATGGTTCATGGCCGATGTTGAATATTTTTGCCATCGATGGGGGAGAACCAGATGGTTTCCCTCCATCGATGGAATAGCAAAACGATGTTTTGCTTTTTTATTTTTATTTTTCAAAGTGCCGGGACACGGAGCATAGCTCCGCCCCCCGACACCAGCGAAGCCCCGCCCCCGTGTTTTGATTGGCCCACAGGCCAATCAAACAAACACAATGGCTGACCATCGATATGTAAAAATATCAATGGTCAGCCATTGCATAGTTTAGTACTATCGATGGCCAGTTGCAGAATTGCCATCGATGGCAACCATCGATGGCAATGGCAACGATGGCCATCCCTACCTGATCCCACCAGCGCGGTTCCCATTCCGTCTGTCTCATAAGTTCACTGGCTGTGAGACTTCTACCCAGGGCAAAGCATGGCCTCATGGGATTTGTAGTTTAAACGTTAACTGCTCAAAGTTTGAGCAGTAACATATAAACTACAATTCCCATGATGCCACTGTCCCTGCTGCTCTGACCTGCGGAGCCTCTGAGTCACATGCAGCTAAATCTCAGCACCTCCACTGTCCACTCTGACTAGCACTGTAAGTAACTAAGCGCTGCAGCTGGGCGGGGAAGCAGGGCAGGGGAGCCGGTGGCACGCGGCTCCGGCGCCATTTGATCTCTCTGCGCCCGGAGTGCGTGCTCCGGTGGCTCCGCCCTCGCTACGCCCCTGCACATAAGACAACACACATATAAGACAACATACACATGACAGCACACAAATAAAGCAGCACACATAAGACAGTACATACATAAAGCAGCACATACATAAGGCACCACATACATACGGCACCACATACATACATACGGCAGCACACATAAGGCAGCACTTACATAAGATTGTACACATAAGGCACAACATACATAAGGCAGCACACATAACACAGCACATTCATACAGCAGCACACACACATAAGACAGCACACATATAAGCAGGGCCGGCGCCACCACTAGGCAAATCTAGGCATTTGCCTAGGGCGCCGGCCACTGGAGGGCGGCATTTTGTGCCGCCCGGGTACCTGTCCTACGGCGCTGTCTATTTAAATCTGGCGGCGGAGGCAGCGGGGGTCCCTGCAGTCCATTAGAAATCACGAGCGCTATCCGCCGGGCTATGCGGAAGCGCTTCTAGTGTGAAAACTCTGGCAGCACGGCGCACGCTGATCTCAGCCAATCAGCGTGCTCCTAGTGTTTTCACACTAGAAGAGCTTCCGCATAGCCCGGCGTATAGCGCTCGTGATTTTTAATGGACTGCAGGGACCCCCGCTGCCTCCGCCGCCAGATTTAAATAGACAGCGCCGAACGACAGGTACCCCCCCCCCCCCGGCACCGGGGCGCCCCCAGCCCGACTTGCCTGGGGCGCTCCGGTGCCTTGCACCGGCCCTGCATATAAGGCAGCACATACATAAGACAACACACACATAAGGCAGCAGACATAAGACAGCACACATATAAAGCAGCACACACCCATAACACAGCACACATATAAGGCAGCACATACATAAGACAGCACACATATAAGGCAGCACATACATAAGACAACACACACATAAGGCAGCAGACATAAGACAGCACACTTATAAAGCAGCACATACATAATACAACACACACATAAGGCAGCACACATAAGACAACACACACATAAGACAACACACACATAACACAGCACACAGATAAGACAGCACACAGATAAGACAGCACACAGATAAGACAGCACACAGATAAGACAGCACACAGATAAGACAGCACACAGATAAGACAGCACACACATAAGACAGCACACACATAAGACAGCACACAAATAAAGCAGCACACAAATAAAGCAGCACATACATAAGGCAGCACATACATAAGGCAGCACACAAATAAGACAGCACATACATAGGGTTGTACACATAAGGCAGCACACATAACACAGCACATTCATAAGGCAGCACACACATAAGGCAGCACAAATAAGACAAAACACACACATAGACAGCACACACATAAGGCAACACACACATAAGACAGCACACACTTAAAGCAGCACACACTTAAAGCAGCACACACTTAAAGCAGCACACATAAGACAGCACATACATAAGGCAGCACACGCATAAGGCAGCACACATAAGACAGCACACACATAAGACAGCACACACATAAGACAGCACACACATAAGACAGTACACACATAAGGCAGCACACATAAGGCAGTACACATAAGGCAGCACACATAAGGCAGCACACATAAGGCAGCACATACATAAGACAGTACACACATAAAGAAGCACATACCTAAGACAGCACACACATAAGACAGCACACACATAAGACAGCACACATAAGGCAGCGCACATAAGACAGCACATACATAAGGCAGCACACACATAAGGCAGCACATACATAAGGCAGCACACACATATGGCAGCACATACATAAGGCAGCACACACATAAGACAGACCAATGGAAAGGAAGAATCTGAAATTTCGAGAACATATCCGGACTATACTAACTCTTGGGTTGGAGGACGGTTGTGTAAAACTATCTACATTGTCTACATATACTATCAATAAGTCGACACAAATAGTTGACATGCTTTAGGTCAACCGGTACCAAAGAAGTCTTCAAATGAAAGGTCAACAGTAGTTAAGGTTGAGAGGGTTTAAAAGGTGGACATGACCATAGTCAAAACAGAAAAATGATCGACACATGTTTTTTTTGGGGTGCTTTTTTGCCACATGTTGCGTATTTTATATTCTGCAACTACCATAAATAGAAGTGTAGATCGTCGCTGGCTGATGTCGATGCTCACCATGCCTGGGGCAATCCCCAATATTATTCCCCCAAAAAAACACGTGTTGACCATTTACACATCGACTACTGTCACATCGAACTTTTGATCATAAAAACCGCCTCAGAATTTTTTTGTCTCTCCTTACTGCTGGGACAGCGATAGCAGATGGACTATCCACACTACTACGAAGCCGCACATGGAGCCGGTGGGGGCAGGCAGAGGCGTAGGGAGGGCGGAGCCACCGGAGCACACGCTCCGGGCGCAGTGGAGGCGCAGGGCGCCGCCCCCCCCCCTCCGCAAATGAGTCCTGCTGTCCTGCAATGATTAATTTCACACACGCAGGGCAGCCTGCGCCGGCGGCTGCCCTGCCCTGCCTAGAGACCTGGACGTGGCCGCCACTCCCCCCCCCCCCCGCTGCTCTGGCACTGTCAGACACTAATTAACTTCCGCCCGGGGGACCCCCACGTGACGCGGACGATGACGCGGACGGCAGTGCTCGCCTCGTAGCAAAGACATCCCTTCCCTGACTCACTGTCCCACTCCAGCCGCCGCGGCGCGTGCTGGGAGTAGGGGAGGAGGGATACTACATCAGATCCACGCAAGCAGCAACTCTGTAATGGTGCAACAAAACTGCCTCCCTCTCCAGCATCCAGCCCTGGCCCACCATCATCAGTGCCCCAGTTTATGATTGCAGCCATCCAGCAAGCCAGTGTAAGTTTTGAAGTCCACTGTCCACTGTATTCTAATATTCTATGATTAACAAGTGGTGTCAGGGGTCTGTCTGTGTGATTCCGTTACAGTGTCTTATATAGCGAAGCAGATTCCGTTACAGCATCTTATATAGAGCAGCAGGTTCCGTTACAGTGTCTTATATAGCGCAGCAGATTCCGTTACAGTGTCTTATATAGAGCAGCAGATTCCGTTACAGTGTCTTATATAGCGCAGCAGATTCCGTTACAGTGTCTTATATAGCGAAGCAGATTCCGTTACAGCGTCTTATATAGAGCAGCAGGTTCCGTTACAGTGTCTTATATAGCGCAGCAGATTCCGTTACAGTGTCTTATATAGCGCAGCAGATTCCGTTACAGCATCTTATATAGAGCAGCAGATTCCGTTAGTGTCTTATATAGCGCAGCAGATTCCGTTACAGCGTTTTATATAGCGCAGCAGATTCCGTTATAGCGTTTTATATAGCGCAGCAGATTCCGTTACAGTGTCTTATATAGAGCAGCAGATTCCGTTACAGCGTCTTATATAGGGCAGCAGATTCCGTTACAGCGTCTTATATAGCGCAGCAGATTCCGTTACAGCGTCTTATATAGCGCAGCAGATTCCGTTACAGCGTCTTATATAGCGCAGCAGATTCCGTTACAGCGTCTTATATAGCGCAGCAGATTCCGTTACAGCGTCTTATATAGCGCAGCAGATTCTGTTACAGCGTCTTATATAGCGCAGCAGATTCCGTTACAGCGTCTTATATAGCGCAGCAGATTCTGTTACAGTGTCTTATATAGCGCAGCAGATTCTGTTACAGTGTCTTATATAGCGCAGCAGATTCCGTTACAGTGTCTTATATAGCGCAGTAGATTCCGTTACAGCGTCTTATATAGCGCAGCAGATTCTGTTACAGTGTCTTATATAGCGCAGCAGATTCTGTTACAGTGTCTTATATAGCGCAGCAGATTCCGTTACAGTGTCTTATATAGCGCAGTAGATTCCGTTACAGTGTCTTATATAGCGCAGCAGATTCTGTTACAGCGTCTTATATAGCGCAGCAGATTCCGTTACAGCGTCTTATATAGAGCAGCAGATTCTGTTACAGTGTCTTATATAGCGCAGCAGATTCCGTTACAGCGTCTTATATAGCGCAGCAGATTCCGTTACAGTGTCTTATATAGCGCAGCAGATTCCGTTACAGCGTCTTATATAGAGCAGCAGATTCTGTTACAGTGTCTTATATAGAGCAGCAGATTCTGTTACAGTGTCTTATATAGCGCAGCAGATTCCGTTACAGCGTCTTATATAGCGCAGCAGATTCCGTTACAGCGTCTTATATAGCGCAGCAGATTCCGTTAGCCATGCCCCCAATTCATTACCAGGGGGGGGCGCAAAATATGCCCTTGCTCCGGGCACCATGGCACCTAGCTACACCGCTGGGGGCAGGTCAAGAACCTTTTGGTACAAAAGGAGATTATTGAAAGTTTTACATAAGGGTTTTAATCTTCCTTTAAAAGGAAACAGGGACAGAGGGGTAGAGGAGGAAGGAAGACATGCCAGACCGCGCATTTGTGCAATTCAGATGCGTACAACAATATCAGGTAGAGACAGAAAGGGATGGTTACTACCTATACACATAGAGCAGAACAATACCATCGACAAACGCAGCATTGTCAGACCAGGAAACGCTTCTATTGACATAGTGATCTGGAAGGAGATGGGAAATGAAAAGGAAATAATCAGTTATTTTCATTCTGTGCAACTTGTGGTTAAACAACCTAAAAGTATTCATGAAAAATATGCACTCGGATTGCGAAACTTATGTACCGAAGGCTGTTGGGAAACATTCGCACCGCGGAAGAGGTGACTCCATGTAAACCTTAGTCCACAAACCTTAGTTCCTTCTAGGTGCACAACCATCAGGCTGCAACCACGGGACAGCAATGTCCTTCCCTGAACCCAGTATAAATAATACAGAAACGCCAAATCCGCGCAACGTAGCTTTTTGTATTACAATCAAAAAAGAAAAAATACAAATGTATTAATAAAAACTCACCGCAATAGTATACAGTTCATACTTGCTGAGTATGTTTTATGTAGATGTTCTTAAGCTAATTCAATTGTAAAAAAAAAAAAAATCCACGGCGGTTATTGAAAAAATATCAACCGGTTAAATCAGTGTTGTCAAACTCATGGCCCTCCAGGTGTTGTGGAAGTATATATCCCAGCATGCACTACAGTTTTAGCAATCCATTATATAAAGTCTGTGGCAGGGCATGCTGGGATGTGTAGTTCCACAACAGCTGGAAGAACATGAGTTTGACAAAACTGCGGTAAAGCTTTAAATATGTTTTCTGGTATCATAGCAATATCGGGTGATCAAAATTATTTCAAAGCACGCAGGTGAGGGGGCTTGGAACTACAAGATAACCTGTATGGGTGTAGTTGTCCCGGCACCACAGCGGTACCAGCGGGACTGATATATGATCACATATACTGGCAAGTACTCTCATTTGGTATTCAACTAAGATTGGATCAACATTTAAAGTGCATCCAGAATCATCCATTTAATTCTTTCTTAAAGAAACAGTGACTTATATTTGTCTCGTATATTATTGTTATCCCCCAAAATTTTTATTATAGAATTTATTAACGGAGGGCCATTCAGGAAATCATTTTCTGCATTTTTTATATGTAGTGACATTTAATTAATAAACTGATGTTGTATTATTGACACATGTGAATCATTCAAAGGTGATAAAAAAGAACAGCGCGGTTCTTCCTTTTTTAAATATTTCTACAAGAAAACCTGTCAACATTTCGGCAGTCGGAATGTGGACAGCTGCAGCCTAAAGGCCCCCATACACAAGTCGGTTTTCCTTTCCTGATTTTCCTTTAACTCCCCCAGACGCTTCAGGGAAGGGCTACGTATGATCTGGCACATGGTTTAGCACCGAGGAGCTGCCGGTGGGGAACAGGCTGCGGTAGCACCTGTGATGTACACTGATGTACACCGATGCATCCAACAGATCCTAAGTGCTGCACGTATGATCTACAGGATCCGATGCGCACGGAAAGGAACGGGTCGGATTGGATATCAAACACGTCCGGTTTGGAGAGTTATCATCCGATATATCAGCTCGGTCCATTGGAATTGGATGATAACAGGCCAACACCTGAACTCTCACATGTTAATAAAGTAGATCATGTCGACATTTTGAATGGTATCCAGATGGCTGACAGTCCAGGACGGCAGTCAATAAGTTGACAACATGTGGTCGACACAAACAATAGGCCAACATGGCAATGTTCGACACATGAAAAGGTCACGTGGGTTATTACATAAAAAAAATTCTGGTACTTGTTTCCTAGAACGGCGCCCATCGCGGGCATCGCATTTACATCGCATGCCATTATAATGGCATGCGATGCGATCGATGCGATGCCCGCAATTTTACATAGAAATGCATGGTAAAATGTTAATCGCGTCGGTCGCATCGCATGCGGCCAAAAAAAATCGCATGCGATGCAACCGACGCGATTACCGATTTTACATAGGGAACAATGTTAAATGGCCCAATTGACCCGAGTTTACATAGGGAACAATGTTAAATGGCCCACAGACCCCAAATAGCCACCCTGAAGTGTGAAATGGCCCCCCCAATTGTTAACGCCACCCCACCATCAACGTCAACCCGAAGCGTGGCAAGCGCAGCGTGCCCGCGAGGGGCGGCGGTACGCGTCCTCCGACCTTTTCATACCCCCACTATCCACGTCGGCGTGGAGTTGAGAATAGAAAGTGTGGCGAGCACAGCGAGCCACCGAGCCCGAAGCGTGGCGAGTGCAGCGAGCCCCGCGAGGGGACGTGTATAGCTGTGAAGGTATCCGCGTGTGCTCGCCACGCTTCGGGCTCGGTGGCTCGCTGCGCTCGCCACACTTTCTATTCTCAACTCCACGCCGACGTGGATAGTGGGGGTATGAAAAGGTCAGAGGACGCGTACCGCCGCCCCTCGCGGGCTCGCTGCGCTCGCCACGCTTCGGGTTGACGTTGATGGTGAGGTGGCGTTAACAATTGGGGGGGCCATTTCACACTTCAGGGTGGCTATTTGGGGTCTGTGGGCCATTTAACATTGTTCCCTATGTGAAATCTGATCAATTGGGCCATTTAACATTGTTCCCTATGTAAAATCGCGATTTTTTTCCCTGCGATGCCTAAGATCCATATCGTGGGCGCCGTTCTAGGAAACAAGTACCAAATTTCCCACTTTTTGGACTTTCTCATACCTTACCAACCAGCGTTCCGGGCGCTGCGGTAACGGAGCGTGACACCTGGCCTGGAGCATGGTGATTTCGAGATTAGCAAGGAATGGAACTGACTACCTCTTATAGTGGGGCTAACCAATATGCCAACCATACTGCCCACAATATTCCCGGTTTATTCGAATAAACTTTGGTTTGTATGACAGTGTCATACCCCCCACCCTTCGTCCCAACTGGGATTTCCTCTCGCAGCGAAGCCGCATGCTCCCCGAAAGAAAATGAGCATTTAACACAAAATGATGAAAAGACTGAAGGCGTTCATCGCTGTGCAAGTGGAATCTGCCGAAGACTCAGTCGTTCTGGATTCTTGTGGCTGCCAGGGCCACCTTCAGGGGCGACTGCTGGGGCAGAAAACTGAGTCATTGTCAGTCCCTGGCCACATGAGTTCTGCTGGCTGCATTACACTCATATAAGTCTGTGCTGCTGAGACTTGCTGTTTAATGGATAAGGGTCTCCTGCATGCTTCGCTACCGATCATATTTCCCAGGATCCCTGTCAGACCCCGGATAGATTGGGACAGAGGGGGCCATTTAAAAAAAATTAAATGTTTATTAGGACAAGCAATAGTTGGTATTAATAGTCGAAATTTGCAGCATTGCGTGTGGACGTAACGCTGCCCACCGCCAGCAGCCCCCCCCCCCCCCCCCGCACGCCGCAATCCCCCTCTGCCATGTGGATGGATGTTTACATTTATGAGCGCCCTGTGCCGGAAGCGGGTGGGCAGCTGACATCCGCTGACATCAACTCCCCGCCCCCTGCACCCGCATCCCCGGCCCATTACCATGGGAACGCAAAGTGTTTTCATGGGAACACCAATGAAATACTGGGCGTGACCCCTCAGGGGTCATGCAGTTCGCCATGCCCACTCACACCAAGCATCTGCACATACACATGCACAGACGCTTAAAATTAGTCCCCCATGCGAATGCCCAGGGGATCGATTAAACCAGAAAAACCCCATAGTGTTTGCACATGTAATTGGGGAGAGAGAAGTAATAGATATAAATCAAAATGTACATAAATCAAAGATAAAAATACATTGTAGGTCAATAAAGATAAACAATGTATCATTTTACAATTTGTTACGACCAGTGTTGTCTAGTTTTTTATTTTGTTGAAACATAGTATAATTATTTATGAAGTGAGGTAAATATAAAGATGTAAATTGTTGTTAATACAAATGAAAGTTGTTATAAAGCATATGGAATTTGTATGTTTATTCTTATTATAATCTGTTGCTTGAACAAGATAATAAAAAGCATAATTTAAGAGAAAAATAAGCAAAAGACATAGATGAAAGATAGAATGGAGAAGGAAATGGGTGAACACAAGGGAAGGAGGGGAGTGTGTGTGTGTTTGGGGGGGGGGGGGGAGGATGTCCAAACCCAAGGCATCGAACAAGACTCAAGAAGGGGTCACTCTAATACCCCTTTTATACTGAAATGCCGGGTCACACCTGGGTTTTTGCGCCCAGCTTCAACCCGGGTGCGACGCAGCGTTTGTTACCTTTTACACCAGAGCAACCCCCCACCCAGCGCAGGCGGTTCCTGAGCTGCCGCTTGGAGATGACATCTTTGGCAGAGTGGAGGAACTTGGAAGGAGTGGAGGAGAAGTGGGAAAAATGTAAAAGTGCAATATTGAAAGCAACGGAACTTTGTGTCAAAAGAGTTAGGAAAAACACAAGGAAAAGATGTAGCCAGTATTGTGAAAGCAAAAAAGTTGGCCTTTAAGAAATTTAAGCAGACGCAGAACTCAGAACTCTCAAAACTGGAGAAAGTCCTCACAGAACTCTCAAAACTGAAAGTGGATAAATCAATGGGGCCAGATGGGATACATCCCAAGATACTAAAAGAGCTTAAAGGGGAGCTGGTAAAACCAATAACAGAATTATTCAACCAATCACTAGCTACTGGGGTACTCCGAGAGGACTGGAAAACAGCTAATGTAGTCCCACTGCACAAAAGTGGAAGAAAGGAAGAGGTAAGCAACTATCGACCAGTGAGCCTTACATCAGTATAAGGGAAATTGATAGAAACACTCTTAAAACAAAGAGTTGTAGAATATCTCAAAACCAGCAATTTACAGGATCCGAAACAGCATGGGTTTACTGGGGGAAGATCATATCAAACAAATCTTATTGACTTTTTTGACTGGGTGACTAAAGTAATAGATCAAGGCGGGGCTGTAGATGTAGCTTATCTAGACTTTAGTAAGGCTTTTGACACTGTCCCACAATGCAGACTGTTAAATAAACTTGAAAGTTTAGGATTGGATTTTAAGGTAGTTGAATGGATAAGAGCGTGGTTGCAGGACAGAAAACAGAGAGTTGTAGTAAACGGAGCAAAGGAGGGAAAGGTTACAAGTGGGGTACCCCAGGGATCTGTACTTGGACCAGTGCTTTTTAATATCTTTATTGGTGATATTGCAAATGGAATTCAGGGTAAAATGTGCCTTTTTTGCAGATGACACAAAGGTATGCAACAGGGTAGACACACCAGGAGGGGTAAAACAAATGATTGATGATCTAGGTAAATTAGAGGAATGGTCAAGAGCATGGCAACTACAGTTTAATGCCAAAAAATGCAAAATCATGCACTTGGGTCTCAAAAATCCAAAGACTAGATATAGTATAAATGGCACTATAATGGAAACTACTGAGGAAGAGAGGGATCTAGGTGTCACTATTTCAGGGGACTTAAAGGCAGGTAGGCAATGTAACAAAGCAATGAAGAAGGCAAGTCAGATGCTTGGTTGCATAAGGAGAGGTATCAGCAGTAGAAAGAAAGAAGTAATAATGCCACTGTATAGGTCATTGGTACGACCTCACCTAGAGTATTGTGTTCAGTTCTGGAGGCCATATCTCCAGAAGAATATAAATACATTAGAGACTGTACAAAGAAGGGCAACTAAAATGGTGCATGGCCTACATCACAAAACGTACCAGGAAAGACTAAAAGATCTTAATATGTATAATTTGGAGCAGAGAAGGGAAAGGGGGGACATGATAGAAACTTTGGTAGTTGTTTCCTAGAACGGCGCCCACTAAGCAATTTGCTTAGTGGGCTATTCTGCGTAGGGAAATCGCATCGCATTGGCCACTTTAGTGCCATGCGATGTGCGATGCTATTTTTTAATGTAATTTATTCACTGCTATGTGTGCCCCAGGGCATCGCATCGCACCTCCCGCAAAATCGCATGCGATCGCATGCGATTTTATAGTGTGTGCGATGCCATTACATTAGGTATACAATAATATGATTGTATGTCCTAAAAAAACGGTTTTTACGCACCCCCCCCCCCCCCAATATCCACGCCACCCCGAAGCGTACCCCGCCAGGGGCGGCAGAACGCGTCCTCCGACTTTTTCATACCCCCACTATCCACGTCAGCATGGAGCTGATTTTATATAGTGTGGCGAGCACAGCGTGCCACCGAACCTGAAGCGTGGCGAGCGCAGCGAGCCCCGCGAGGGGATGCGGAATACATGTAAAGTAATCTGCGTCCGCTCGCCACGCTTCGGGCTCGGTGGCTCGCTGTGTTCGCCACACTATATAAAATCAACTCCACGCCGATGTGGATAATGGGGGCATGAAAAAGTCGGAGGACGCGTTCTGCCGCCGCTCGCCACACTTCTGGGTGGTGTGGATAGTGGGGGGGAGGTGCGTAAAACCTAATTTTAAGGACATACAATCATATTATTGTATTCCTAATGTAATGCCATGGCACACCATATAAAATCGCATGCAATCACATGTGGTTTTGCGGGAGGTGCGATGCAATGCGATGCGATATAGTAGGGCACAAAGACTATTGAAAACATTACATTAAAAAAATCGCATCGCATGCCGCTATAATGGCCCATGCGATGCAATGCGATGCGATTTCCCTACGGTGCCGTACGTAGAAAATCTGGGTGCCGTTCTGGCATCAACCTGCCCACGTACCCATGGGAACACCCAGCATTTTCATGGCCCGGTGCCACCACCGTCTGCCCCCTTCCCTCCCCTCTGCGAACTGTCCGGCAACTGTCAGGGGACGCAGGGGACGAATTCGGTTCACTCCGTGTGAACCAGCATCAGACCCAGACTACAGATAACTTTTAGATCCTCATTCAAGTTTACTTTGGGAGTAACTAAAATATATTGACATTGGTTTGATCTGTTTATAGATAATATTCATTGCAACGAGGAACAGTTATGTGATATGTTTTATATTTGGCTGGTTTGACGTTCTATTAAGTATTTATTGTTATATGCAGTTACCTCACAGACTATCACATTTCCATTTTAATACACTCACTTATATTAATTACCACACTCACATTTCTCATGCTGCTTTCACAATGCCTAAACGTTTAAGACCCGGTATTTCAAAACGGAATTTAAAACGGGTCTGAGCCACTAAACTCCTTTTACATTGCAGATGCAGACCTTTTAAATAGCATGTAATACTATTGACTCATTCAACCCGTTTAACCCCCAAGGAACACGTTTCAAGCCATAGAAATAGAGCCGTTCAAACTGCCAAAAAAAAGGCTCTGAAATGGGTGAAATACCGGTATTTGTAAAACGGTTAAAGCATCCTGGAGCTTTCACACTGCAGCTCTACCCGTTTTAAAAGGCTAAAAAAACAGCAATTTACCGTTTAAGAGCTGCAGTGTGAAAGGGGTATAATATCGCACTGTCAGAATAGAGACATGGGGCCTGATTCAGTTCTAGGGTGCTAGGAGCTTGTGGGCCCCATAGCAAAATCTTGATAAGGGAGAAAACAACCGCTGCCACAGATCGCATTGTGAGCAATTGCATGTGGTTAAAAACACACATGCAATGTGATAGGTATTATGTGCAGTACATAAATTCAACCGGCGGGCCCTTACATTGCGTCGGGTGACAAATGCGATGGCATGCAATGATGGGTTTTGTTGCGGGAATTTATCGAAATGTATCTCACATGTGTATGGGCACCATAAGAATTATGTACATACAGTAATTAATGATGGACAAATAGGCTCAGTTAGTGTTACACCTTTGAGAGATAGAACCAGATCCTAACTGCCATTTTTCAAACACAGTCTGTAATATGACCATGCTTGCCCAGCCTACCCTCTCGGATCACCCACAAAAATTGTTAAGGCATTTTTGTTTGTTTTTTTGGAAAGGGGGAAGAGGCGACAGGTCAATCATAGGGATGCTGTCACCATCGATGCAACTAGCCATCAATGGTAACAAATTATTTATTATTTATTAACAGTTTCTTATATAGCGCAGCATATTCCGTTGCGCTTTATGCGAATGGATAACTATTAATAGTTTTAGCTATCGATAGTCATCCATTTTCGTGAACGTGGGGCGTGGCTTCCGGGTTGTTGGAGGGGCGTAGCTATGCTCCATGTCCCGGCACCTTGTGGGGAAAAAAAACAAACAAACATTGGTTCTGCTGTGAATCAATGGAGGGAAACCATTTGGTACTCCTTCATCGATGGCAGTGGCAACAATATTCGACATCAGTCTTAAACCATCAATGATTTAGAATCATCGATGTTCAATGTCCATCCATAGTCAGTCACTTTGACTGGGATGCTCAGACTGCTGCAAACTACTGTACAGAGACAATATTATTTTTGAGCAACACCCTTCTCCAGCACCTTGTCAGAGCGCAGGGAGTTAACTGTTTTCTGCAGCTCCCGGGAAACCCAGCCCAGCTGGCACTACTATAAGTCCCATCTGCCAGCTGTCTACCCATAGTTATCAATACATTTGCCCTCAGGCATGTTCCCAGTAGTCTTCAGCATGGTGTCAACCTCATAGAAGTGACTGTTAGCAGCCAAGAATGTATTTGCTTGGAACTGCAGAGTGCATGGCAGATGGGCATCAGGCGTGCAGTCACAGATACAGTGACACGTACTTGTATGACCCCTGTTTTATAGGCTGGATACAGAAGTGGACGCAGCGCTGGTGTACTGCGCACATATGGCAGTTAGGGACGGGGGATTTGCCACACATATTTCTGCGCACGCAATGCGGAAGCACCTTATTTGCATTTAGCTTTGGGTCCCATTCACGATACAGTTTACAGTAATAGATGGAACAATAAGCTTTTTGACTGCGATGCTGTTAATTAAAACAAAACAGACGGAAGGGTAAAGTTACTGTCATTTTGATGCCATACATAATAAATTGGTGGTCGAAATGCAACAGCTGTCGCTGCTCTGTGTGGTGGTTAACTCGTAAATTATACAGTGCGGGCAGAATAGCCAAGAGTGGGAGTGATGTCACTTGGTATAGGAGGAAGCAGACGACAAAGGTATCAGTATAAAAGCACATTGTACAAGGAAACACAAAGGGTCATTTATAACGGTAAAAACAAAATGCGTTTGTTCTTCTATGGAGATACTTTTCCCCCCAAAGATCAATTATTGAGCGGTTCCCAAAACTCACTGCACAAAAATAGAGAAACCATTTCTCAACGCTACAATCATACACCTTAGGTTCAACAAGATGTTGTTATCATTGTGGTGGACAGGATGGCAGCATTCAGAATACCAACAACGACAACCCCACTTGTGGCCAGATTGGCGCTGGAATCCTAACATCGATGTGGATGCCAACACTTGAACCCTAACTGCCAGCATCCCAAACATAATTATGCAGGGTGGCTTAGCATTAGACTGTGGGAAGGGGGGGTTTAGGCTGAGGCACTAACATGGGGTTTAGGGTTCGGCTGTCGGGGGAGAGGTTAGGGCTGGGCTTCGGGGAGGGAGGGTTAGTCACTTAGATGCTTCACCAAGCTTGCGCGTAGACTGTCACCTTCCATCTGTCCTCCTGATTGGTGCCAGAGACACGGCCAGCGTTCCCCGCTATAACATTCCAGCAGATGTGGTTGGGGACCATCCGAAGCCCGGTTAGTGATATGACAGACACTGGCTCTCCGCTTCAGTACAGGCCTCAGGCCGCCATATTGGATCCACCCACATGCTTTTTCCAAAGCAATCCCCAGTCATCTATCTCTGACGGGGCAGAAGCTGGGCTCAAAAGTCAGTCAGTGCAATGTTGTCCTTAGAGAAGCAGCAATACTAGCTCCTGAGTACTACTGCTATTTGCTGCACCTTCGGCTTTTCCACATTGTCGCACAGGGCCGCCACTAGAAATGTTGGGGCCTGGGACTGCCCTACAGTCTGGGCCCCCAGGGGCACAGCGCCATATGCCCGCGTGTGCCAGCCCCCACCTCCCCCATTACTTACCATCACCCGTGTTGTGGCATCGCCCTCCGGCTCCTACAGCCTCCATGGTCAGGTTCGGAGCGCACACTGCACAGTGCAGCCTGCAGAGCGCCGAACCCCTCTATGTCCTAGGCTCGGTGCTCTGCAGGCTGCACTGTGCATTGTGCATGCCTGGCTGGGGGCCCGCCAGCGCTGGGAGGGGGAGGCAGTGTGCGGGTGCCCGGGGTGGGGGGGTTGGCACCACTGTGGGCGGCTGCCCGGGCCCCTCCAAAGGCCGGGGCCCGGGACAGCTGTACCCAGGGCACCCCCCCTGTCGGCGGCCCTGTTACCACACACTGACTCCCTCCAGTGTCCAGATTGGGATATTGCTCCCTTCAGGTAGCACTTCATTACAGTGCTAGCTGTTCCTAGCTGATCATCCACAGAGCCTGCTATTAAAGTCTATCTGCAATTAGTCCTTGTCAGTTCATCATTCTCACTGCGGTTACCATTCACCAATCAGAGAGACAACATCAATACTACCATTGGCAGATACCTGCTGTTGCCATTATCATCATCGGTGAACCTCTCCAGTGAACCCGCTAGTGACAACTACCTGAACCAGGGGCGTAACTAGTTGGTTGTAGGCCCCATAACAAAAGTTTGTAAGGACCCCTATGTACCACCCAAAGATGAAAAAAAATTAGTAGAACCTGTTACTTTGACATGATGGGGGAAATTTACTAAAGGAAATTTGTAAAAAAATAGGTGTATTTGTATCCAGAAATACACTTATTTTTGACATTTACTATCCCGAAAATACGGCAATTCGTATTCATATTGATAGCACATCAATACGGCTAAGAATTGCCGTATTTTTGGGATAGTAAATGTCAAAAATAAGTGTATTTCTGGATACAAATACACCTATTTTTTTACAAATTTCCTTTAGTAAATTTCCCCCGTAATGTGGGCCCCTTAGTAGCTGCACCCCCTGCACCTATGGTAGTTACGCCCTTGACCTGAACGTACTTACCTGTAGTGACTTCTCCAAGCAGCATCCAGTATTGGTCAGCATCAGTCAGAGCCAGTCCATACTTACCCGCTGGCTCCTCCTCTTCAGTGACGTCACCACTACTCCTTTGTGGAGTTTCTCTGCCGTCTTCTGTTATACTCCAGCGTCAGCTCAAGACCGCCCCTCAGACCTGACACTTAGAAGGGGAATTAGGCTGCAAGGGGAAAGGGGTAGAGGAGGCAGGGTAAGGGAGAGGCGGATCTATGTCGGGGTTTCCTCTATCGCAGTGATTTTCAACCTTTTTACCTTGCGGCACACTAAATGAGATTTTAAAATTGCCAAGGCACACCATGAGATCCCCACAGGGCAAAACACATTGGCCCCCACAGGAAAAAAACAAACCTATTGCCCCCCATATAAAAAACAATCACACTGGTCCCCACAGGTAACACAAATAAAATACATTGGCCCTTTACATGAAAAGAAGAGACCAGTAAATAACAGTTGAACTGGTGGTGGCTGTAAACTGGTTTGGGCATCTCTAGATCTGGGGGCACACTTGAGAACAGCTCAAGGCACACTAGTGTACCCTGCTCTATCGGGATACCGGTGAGGGAATTCAGCTGGAAGGTACACTCAATTTCTTCTTCTTCATCATTATCATCAACAAAAAGGACATCAGGTTCTAAGGGCTTTTTTCATTTATTTCAATGTAGATAATATGGAGGAGTCTGATGGCACATAAGGGGCACATGGAGGAGTCTGATGGAGCATAAGATGCACATGGACAAGTCTGATGGTACACAAAATGCACGTGGAGGAGTCTGATGGCACATAAGGGGCACGTGGAGGAGTCTGATGGCACATAAGGGGCACGTGGAGGAGTCTGATGGCACATAAGATGCATATGGAGAAGTCTGATGGCACATAAGGGGCACGTGGAGGAGTCTGATGGCACATAAGATGCACATGGAAAAGTCTGATGGCACATAAGGGTGCGTGGAGGAGTCTGATGGCACATAAAGGGCACGTGGAGGAGTCTGATGGCACACAAGGGGCACATGGAGGAGTCTGATGGCACACAAGGGTGCGTGGAGGAGTCTGATGGCACATAAGGGGCACGTGGAGGAGTCTGATGGCACATAAGGGGCACGTGGAGGAGTCTGATGGCACATAAGGGGCACGTGGAGAAGTCTGATGGCACATAAGGGGCACGTGGAGAACTTCCCTCTGGAGGCGTCTCATGTAAACAGCCCCTAACTGCCATTTTCAAGCACAGCCTGTAACATGGTAGTGATTGGCTAGTACGTCATCAACATCCACTGTACCTCTCTCCAGGCTTATTAAATAGACCCCTAAATTCCCACTGTGACTGCGGTAGCAAGACTGTCACTCCAACTTTTTGTTTTGTCCAAACTGTCGACACCGTCAAAGAGTACCGCGTCCCCTCGCATGGCTCGCTGCGCTCGGCACACTATTCTATTCTCCTGCCCGCCGTAATGGATGGTAGGGCATGAAATACCACCTGTTGGCACGTCGGCTGAAAGAAAAGTGATAAAACTCATGTCGACCTTTTGAATGTCGACCTTGCCATTGTGCCAATGTGTCAACCTTCCAACTCTGTCAACCTCAGCCATGTTGACCTATTTCAGGTGTCTACCTTGGGCCTGTCGACCTTCAGTGGTAAAACCAATGCATGTCGACCATAATAGGGTCAACCCAATGACCATATCCCCACTCCACTGCATCCATGTCTCGGGATAGGGCCCCCTGATAAGAAGCATTTGGTACACGGGAAGGTTAGTTTATCAGAGTCAGCATTATTGGCCAGGTATACAGTACTTGCGTATACTAGAAATTCGATTTGAATTGCTGTGCAACAGCCGGTAGGTAACAGTGACAGTACAGATATACATAACATATACAGGTATGCGCTAATCCTGGGGATTATAGAGGCAGGGCACATATATTTGCTGGGCAGCACAGCGCCTAGGCAGCCATCAGCGGCGCCACTGGTCGCCGCAAAAGCCAGGCAGGCAACAATACAAACAGAAACGAGACAGGGGAGAAACAGGGTTTACATATACCCCTTTTACACCAGAGCCGCAACCCGGGTTATTGCCGCTCCAGTCCGGGCCGGGGCTTGGTGTAAAAGGGAAAAAACAATAATAACCCGGGTCCTGTTACCCGGTGTCCGACCCAGCAAATGTTCATGGTCCGACACAGGGCTTCCCCGGAGTCAGGGGCCGTGTAAATGGGTAACCCGGGTCATCCGACCCAGGGACCCATTTCCTCCAATCAGGGAGCCCCAACCTCCGGACCGCAGCACCCTGAGGTCAGTCCGGAGGTTGGGCAGGGGCTGCGTACAGCCTCTGATGCTGTCTGCGGTACTATGCAAACAGCAGCAGAGGTGAATGGATGCCTGTGGACAGAAGCTGGGTCACCCCCAGCGTGTCGGTCGGCGTTGCGGGGGTGTCAGGCGGCGTTGCGGCGGTGATGGTCGGCGGGTTGCCCGGCGCTTGGAGATGATGTCATCTCCGAGTGCCGGCTCAGGGCCCGAATTCACCGGCGTCGCCCACCCGGCATATTGCCCGGGGACGCCGGTGTAAAAGGGAACAACTTCCGGGTCACATCCGGGTCCAAGAACCCGGGTGCGACCCGGCAGTTTTGATGTAAAAGTGGTAATATGCTCTGGTTTATTATCGGTCACTTATCTCTGTAGCCCCCATGGTCTGGCTCAGCTGCTGAGTCAATGGCCGGCATGTAGAAGGGTTCAGTGACCTCACAGTAACTGGTATCTTGCTGCTATTTGTCACAGACAACACGTACTGTATAGGCAGGATTACAGGGTCATGTTACATTTCATAATACTCCCTAAATCTTCTCTAGAACTGACGTGGCAGCAGTGCGCCTTCTGTCCTGTATTTATTAAACAATGAATATAGGCACCATCAGGCTAATTGGGTCCCCCGTGCTATATTTATATTCTATTATCAGTTCTATATATATTTCACACATATTCAGCAGCTCAGTACAGAGATATTTTAGGTAATCACATCCAGGGGTACAAACAACAATCAGAATCTGTGTTTAAAGGAATCAGATTGTGCAACGCATAATAAGGTATGTAGCAAATGGATCATACACACTAACCAAGGTTGAGCTCAATGGACGCTTGTCTTTATTTGGCCTTAACAACTATTTAACTATGTAACTACACTCCCTGCCCCAGTGGAGCGTTCACTAGTCTACATCATACCTCTCAACTGTCCAGGGCTGGCAGTGTCTCGCAGTGGGTGGGGCAGTTGATAGAGCGGGGGATAGACGCAGCGGGTTCTATTCAGTGAAACAGAGGGGTTGGGCCAAGCCCCCATAGTGATGGAATTAGGGGTGTGGCTTGCCCGTGAGGTCACGCCCCCTTCAGAAAAGGTCACACCGCCTTTTGGGCACGTGGCTATGCCGCACGAGCATCCCAATCCCCACCATTACAATGTTTTGCCCATAAAATTGTACACAGTAACAGCAACATGACATTATTGGTGTCACATATGTGTACAAAAAAGAAAAAACAATGGTTGAAAGACGGCGCTTGTGACCACCAGTGGCGCTAAGAGAGGGGGTACTAATCTCCCATGCCTAGGTCTGATAGAGGAGAGCAGAGGCTGCAGTGTGGACAGGGAGGTGATATTTTCCTGTAGTTTCTTGTAAAGGTGCATGGCCACACCTCCTGCAATTAGGCCACACCCACTGAAAGGTACCTGGGCCACACCAGGGTCTTTACTGCCCTGGGCACCACTCGTGCAAATCTGAGAGTATTAAGCAAATACAAGGCTGGGGCCTACATGCCTACTTTTGGAATAACGTCAGGGAAATTGTGACGGTGACACCCAGTGGCGTGGACGTGTACTGCTACATCTGAGCGGCGTGTAATAAAATTATTTGCATCCAAAAGTAGATGAGCCCCAAAGTAGTTAGTAAGATCTACTGTACTTGTTGGCGAAAAGACTCTGATACATGTCGAGACTTGTTCACGTATCTTACACATGGTTCCATATAAGTTGCAATGAGGAAACTTATTCAAACTGCATAGGGATTCATAGGGATCATTGCACCTTATAACCAATTTATGGAAATGGCACTGATGATCCTATTGGAATATATATATATATATATATATATATATATATATATATATATATATATATATATATATATATATATATATATATATATATATAAGGGTAGGAATCAGGCGGCTCTTCCGGATTTGTTGCAAAGTAAAAATATTTATTCAATCATCCAACATGTTTCGGGCACATGGCCCGTCCTCAGGGATATGCCCGATGTGCCCGAAACATGTTGGATGATTGAATAAATATTTTCACTTTGCAACAAATCCGGGAGTGCCGCCTGATTCCTACCCTTATACCAGGACTGCATGTCCACGCTGGAAGGCACCGGGTCAGCTATCGTTTGCATCATCCCCATTTGGAGTGCCGACTCATCCCACTACTATATATATATATGTGGTGGTAGGGCAGCACTTCCAACACACATACAATTGCTCCGGTGCCAAGCTGAATGATACCACGGTATCCAATGATATGAGAGCAATGAGCGGCACCCATAGGCTGTTCAATAAGGCAAATCAGGCAGAGCTGGATCGAACGTTTTTGAAGTTTAATTACTTCTTCATCCTGATGAAGAAGTAATTAAACTTCGAAAACGTTCGATCCAGCTCTGCCTGATTTGCCTTATTAAACAGCCTCCGGGTGCCACTCATTGTATATATATATATATATATATATATATATATATATATATATATATATATATATATATATATATATATATATATATATATATATACACACAGTTATCTTTCTTGCAGTTAGGAAAGAAAAGAACCAGCACACGCATTTGAAAAAAACGATAGTGTATTCAAAGGTACATTACAGTTAGTAGACGGTGTACAGCGGCTGACCCGACAGCCGTTTCAACTGGCAGCCAGACAGTTTTCCTCAGGGGTACCCCTGAGGAAAACTGGCTGGCTGCCAGTTGAAACGGCTGTCGGGTCAGCCGCTGTACACCGTCTACTAACTGTAATGTACCTTTGAATACACTATCGTTTTTTTCAAATGCGTGTGCTGGTTCTTTTCTTTCCTAACTGCAAGAAAGATAACTGTGTATATAAATTTTCATATGAACCTTGCACCGCAAACCAGTGAATACCTCTCAAACTGTGTGCCACCTTGTCTCAATAACTATATATATATATATATATATATATATTTTTTTTTTTTTTTCCCCACAAAACTTTGATCAGTGGCATAATGTGGGTTAGGTGAAATCAGGGAGATCGCAGGGAGTCAGGGAGATCATTACGAATTTAGGGAGTCTCCTGCAGATGTGCCGGCACAGTCTAACTTGAGATAATGGGCGGTATTCAATGAGAATTTTGACGATGTGCAGCGAATCATGTTTAGGATTCGCTGCACATTCGCCACTGACGGCCGCGTTCCGGAGCCTCGCCGGCTCCAGTATTCAACGAGTCAGGGGCTCGCTGCCCCTGACCGGCGAATTTTAACTCCTGCGGCGATGCCGCAGGGAGCCTGCCCCAGAACATTTGTGGGGGGGAGGTGGGCTCCCCGGGAGCCAGGCAGCACAGGCTGCCCCCCGGGATAGCCAACAGGGGACCGGGTATTCACTACACCCGATCGTGCATATGTAATGATCGGGTGCAGTGAATATATGAATATCTAATATCCCGACCCCCTGCTGGCTGCTGTGTAAAAAAAAAATTATATATATATTTTTTTAAATTAAATATATATTCATGTGCTTACAGCACATGAATAAAAATAGCATGCCCCTCCTCAGAATAAAATTCCTGATTTTTTGACACTTTATTTTAAAAGTTCACATTCCACTTCACCATAAAAAGATAGCGGTTGCTACTTGGTGAATCATGGCGATAAAAACCTTGAAATGTATTCGCCTTCTGGTCATTGAATAGGGTGATTCACCGTTTTAGTCAAAAAATCGGCATACAGCACGAAAATAGCACAAAATCGCCATAAAACGTGGCGAATCAGCCTCATTGAATACTGCCCAATGACTCCAGTATCGTATCGGTATCACAATCCCCTGAACACTGTGATTTTGTCTAACTTTCCTTACAATTTTGACTATATAATCAAAATCATACGGAAGGTAACGCGAAAATCGCACCGTGTATATCAACGACCCCACAGCATCAGCCAACAGTTACACACTGCCGGTAAATCCCTACACACTGATTATCTTCAGATTGATTCTAGCTACTTCATATCCATTTCATCACCCACTGCGGTAGCCATGCAGAAAGCAGTCATAGTTTCCCAAGTCTGTGAAGTTAGAAACCATTGAAATCTTATCTCACACAAGCTCTGCAATACAGAATAAAGGCACGTATTTAGAGATTTAGTATTGATGTTCCCTGAGATTTCCCTGTTAATGAATTCCATTGCGCGGTCCTGTAACTCAGTGTACACATAGCTCTGTTCTTACAATTCCATTGCTGACTTGTGACAGAAGGTCAATGTCCCGTACATGCTTATTCTAGGTCACTCAAAATCATCTGCGCAACTCAATGACCCAATCTATATAAAAACATTCCACACTTTAAAATACAGGTTGAGTATCCCTTATCCAAAATGCTCGGGACCAGGAGAATTTTGGATAACGGATTATTCCGTATTTCGGAATATTTTAATATTTCAATGATGTATCTTGAGGTATCTTGCATTTATGTTGTACATATACATCAAACACATGAAATAAACACAAATATATTTTATTTGTACATAAAACATGGTTTCAAAACATGAAACAAAGTTTGTGTACAATCTCAGGCACTGAATTTAAATGCCAAGCAATCATTGTCTTGCACATATATAGTGCCAGTTACATATCATTCCCTCAATAGTGCTGTTACAGATGTCCCCAGTAAGTTTTTAGCAAAAAAAAAAATTTTTGTTCACTTTCTGAAATGTATGGTTTTCGGAATAATTCGGATAACGGATATTCGGATACGGGATACTCAACCTGTAATATCTTAAAGAAAGAAAACATGACTTGCTGCCTGATTCAGGCTTTTTCAGAAGGGGCCAAATTCGTCCATGTCCCTCATAGCGTAGCAAGCCACCATGCCCACAGCGAGCCCGCAAGGGGCTTTATTGCGCTCACCATGCTGTCTGAGTCCGGCCAGTCGGGATCCCGACGTCGGGCTAATGACTGTCGGGATCCCGACTGTCGGAACCCTATACCACACCCGAGGCAGACAGAAGGAAGCCCAGTTTTTTGTGGATGTCCTTGGAAACGCAGGCGGGTTGATGCCTGCTGGGGGCGGGGGGGGCTGAAGTCACATGATGTCAGCACCCGCCCATTTTTTGGCGATCTGCGGAAGAAATAAAAGTCAGTTCAGACTTCGAATGAATTCTCTCCCTTCGGCCGTATGCAAGGAGGGTCCAGCAGGGTTGTAGAGAACAGAGAAACACTATATTACCTGTTCTTATGACGGCGGAAGGAAGGTCCGCTTGCTGGAGAATGGTGGAAGCCCGGTGTAGTATATAATCTCTCTGGAGGGCTTAGCGAGTGCCGTATGACTTACCGACAGTTGGGATTCTGGTGGTCGTTTCTTCAACATCGGAATTCCGACTGTCCGGAGCTTGACAGTCGGAATCCCAACTTACATGGGCTATTTACCCTTGTGGGGGTTCACCACCCCCATAGAGAGAGAATAGCATAGGTGGAGATGTGATAACTTCATATATGGGCATATGATGCCATACTGAATATTCTTAATATAAGATACAGTTTGTTGTTTAAAAATGCCATCCCCATAGGGGATATTAAAGATATGTCGGACGTATATATATAAATACATGCCTTCATGGAAGGCAACCCAGACTTTCATTGAAAGTAGTAAATATACTATTTAATCGATATACTGTACCCCCCACTAGAGGGGAAATGGACTGAGCCGTTCAGAGAAATCAGCCAGGGGACCAATTCAAATGCCCCATTCCGAGGGGTTAACAGAGGTCTGGTGTAAAATACAGTTAATAAAGTTATTGGGCTCGTGCAGAGAGCGGGTCAGGAGAGGAGCGCGTGAGGGAGAATATAAATAGAAAAGCCGTTACTGGATGAGGGAGAGAGTTCCCTGAAGAGATGTTAATAAGCAGAGCTGCGCAGCCGGATAAGTGACGGACAGCGGTGCTGGAGGGGAGAGACGGAGCTCACCGGAGAGAGAGTGATAAGTTCAGGGAGTCCGGTGCAGTCTATGGGTGGCATGGGGCAGTGACGCTGACGGTGGCCGCATACAGAGCGTCATACCTGGCGGGAGGAGTGGTGACGCCGCATCGTCACGGAGGCGGAGTCCAGGTCCAGAGACGAGCGGTGACAGGCGGAGGACTTCAGGCGGCTGCTGCTGTAAAGATCCCGGCGGGGAGGTGACGGAGTCTGCAGCGTGAGTTAGGAGGCGTCTGCTGAGGCGGAGACCGGGCGGTGACGCAGCAGTTGAGTGACATGCCAAGGCGGAGAGTGAGCCAGGCCCAGCAGCATGCAAATGGAAGGAGAGGGGTGCGGTGAGTGGTGAACCAGCCCCCAGAGCAGCATAGGACAGCCCCGATACAGATTAAAGCTAGGGTGAAAGTTGTCATAGATGAGTGGATGGACAGCTAGAGTGGCACCTGTAGCGACTACTTTGTGAAGGAGGACTTTTATATATAACTTACTCTGTGTCAAGTTGCCTCAGAATCCTCCTAGCCTAAAAGCCAGCCGGACTGTAATAAAAGTGTCTATTTCATAACAGCTAGTTGGAGGGAGAGTAAATAAAACACACTCTCAGAAAAGTACAAGCAGATTATAGTTCAAAGTGTCAGGCCAGTCTAAAACCTCAGTCTTAGCTAGACAAGAAAAAGGGGTTTTGCCAAGGCAGATTATTCTTACCAACACTACCATAAGGATAACACTATGGTGAGAGAAATTACAGTTGTAAAGGATATATGTTGCCAACGGGATAAATGCTAATGATTGAGACCACTAGTACAGTTTATATTCAGGGATTGGCTACATAGTTATTTGACAGAAAAAGCTTCTCATTATTAACCCGGATTGTAAGGATGGAACCAGATATTCAATAAGTTGAAAGTTCTTCAGAGACTTTAATGGGAAACTATATTGTCAGCAATTGCAAAATAGTTGTACAATCCTGTCAGGAGAACAGTGCTTACAGCCAGCGACAGGGAAAGTTAATTTATCTTAGCCTGTGGAACTTCTCAATTAATCCTACAAGTATTTACCTCAGGAAAACAGCGAGGGATAGAGTACATAGAATTGGAAGCGCAGACACTAAAGCACAGCTAACAGTATTTATAATCTACAACCTTCTATTTAGCATCTGCGCATGATAGGACCAAATGCATAATTGCGCAGGACTTTCCTGGACCTAACCTTGCTCTGTGGATTACAAATACCCTAGGGATTAACTTTCAGCATAGGCCTTAGTCCTCTATGAGGGAAAGGGACAGCTCTATAAATACATGCATTATTGGAGAGTAACTGCAGTTACAATCAGTGGTGCAAGTAGAATTTTTTTCTTGATGGTACTGATATCCTCCACCAAAAATGGGCGTGCCCATGTATCATGAGGGGGCATGGTCACACAAAGCTAGAGGAGTGATTAAATGACAATAGTAGCATGGCATCAGGAGACAGGGAATGAGAAACGGGATGACTGGGGGTGGGTTGGCTCTTGATTGGGGGAGAGCCGGGCAGCTTGTGCTTACAATTTTGAAGCCTGCTCCTCATGCTGTCGGCGCTGCTGATGCCTTTCAGTGTGACAGGCTAAATCAGCAGTAGCCGGTAGCTGCATACAGCACCAATCATAACGCTGGGTGGGCGGGCTGGGGATACATTATATTTAGACTTAAAATCAAAACAGAATTGACAGTGGGTCAGGGGGTAAGTGGTACTGCGTACCTGCAACATATTTCTTACAGGTACTCCGTACCACGCCGTACCCCCTTACTTGCAACACTGGTTACAATAGAAATACTCTGAGACTACGGTATATTAAACAGTTACTGCACAGTAATAATAGTCTCCTGGTAAAGTAGAGGCCTCTATGATAGAGTAATTGTTGATACTTAAAGTGACCATTTAATGAGAAAGGCAACAGAGTTTATCTGTCGAATGTTTATATGCATTACACTGTTTCTTGCTGAATACTTGTTTCATTTAATAGTGTCAGGAGGGCAAGCGAATAGAAGAGAACAGCATACTACAGTTCCTGTATAATAAAAATTGAGTTGCAATTGTATTTTATTGGTGCATTTATGCAAATTTAATGTTATATGCTTATTGATGGTACTTGTTGCTCAGGAATAAATTAATTATTAATTCAAAAGGTACTAAATTATTTACCTACCACCAACTGCACATCTGCAAAGAAAAGAATACGGATACTTACCTGTGAAGGTTATCACAGAGAGAGCAGCGAGGGACTTAAATGCGCTCGCCCCCCCCCCCCCCGTCAGGCTCCTGACAGATTCTGATGTCAGAGAAATGAACGTTGGAATCCCAACTGTCAGAGGGTCATACCATACCCGGTTTTGCTGTGTCCCCTTGTTGAGAACAGGAAAGAACTGGGAGCAAGTATATATTCTTATTCCAGGGGAATGTTTTTTTGGGGTGGGATTCAGCACTCAAGGTCTTGTGAGCGAGTAGATTAGTAAGTAAGTTTTATTGGTACTCTTTACCTAGAACGGCGCCCATCGCGACCATCGAATGCACTAAAAAACGGGTGCGATGCGATGGCCGCGATTTCCCATAGGGATCAATGTTAAAAGTGAGATTGGACGCAATTTTAGTGTTCAATGCCTCAATGCCCGCGATTTTTACATAGGAAACAATGTTAAATGGGCCACAGAGCCCAAATAGTCACCGTGAAGTCTGAAATGGCCCCCACAATTGTTAACGCCACCCCACGATCAACGTCAACCCGAAGCGTGGCGAGCGCAGCGAGCCCGCGAGGGGCGGCGGTACGCGTCCTCTGACCTTTTCATACCCCCACTATCCACGTCGGCGTGGAGTTGAGAATAGAATAGTGTGGCGAGCGCAGCGAGCCACCGACCTCGAAGCGTGGCGAGCGCAGCGAGCCCCGCGAGGGGACGCGGATACCTTCACAGTTATACGCGTCCCCTCGCGGGCTTCCCAGGTGTCCATGGCGAAGCGGACACCTGTGAAGCCCGCGAAGGGACGCGTTTACCTGTGAAGGTATCCGCGTCCCCTCGCGGGGCTCGCTGCGCTCGCCACGCTTCGGGCTCGGTGGCTCGCTGCGCTCGCCACACTATTCTATTCTCAACTCCACGCCAATGTGGATAGTGGGGGTATGAAAAGGTCGGAGGACGCGTACCGCCGCCCCTCGCAGGCTCGCTGCGCTTGCCACGCTTCGGGTTGACGTTGATCGTGGGGTGGCGTTAACAATTGTGGGGGCCATTTCACAGTTCAAGGGCACTATTAGGGCTCTGTGGCCCATTTAATATTGTTTCCTATGGCCAAATCGCGGGCATTGAGGCATTTAACAGTAAAATCGCGTCCAATCACAGTTTTAACATTGATCCCTATGGGAAAATCGCGGGCATCGCGGGCATCGCGTCGCACCCGTTTTTTATGTACCCGCGATGCCCGCGATTTTTTACCCCCGACACCCGCGATGCCAATCGCGGGCGCCGTTCTAGGTAAAGAGTACCGTTTTATTTATATAGCGTACTTTCTCCAACAATACTCAAGGTGCTTTACAAACATTAAAAAAAGATGGGTGTATTGATGTTAGCCATTTTACTAGGTGTAATTGAATCTGTCTAATTCTTTTGCAATAAATAATGGGGCAGATGTATTAAGCCTTACAAGTAGCGAGTTGTTTCTAAAATATGTGTATCAAGGCACTCTGGACAATGGTCCTTATTCTGGTTCACTTGCAAAGGAAAATTCCTTCTCAATGGACAAATCCATGTGCACTGAAGGTGGGGCAGATGTAACATGTGCAGAGAGAATTAGATTTGGGTGTGGTTTTACTTCAAAGTGAGATTTGCAGTGTAAAAATAAAGCAGTCAGTATTTTTCCTGCACAGAAACAAAATAACTAGCCCAAGACTAAATCTCTCTGCACATGTTACATCTGCCGGAAACAAATGACTTAATTACAAATTACATTTGCTCCCATCCACTACCAGGTTGTTATTCCTTCTAACCAACTAGTTGGATGGTTGGAGGAAAGTTGGTCTGATGTATGGCCAGCGTCTCCATATGGTAAACAATAATAATTGCAGGAGAAGTAAGGTCCCCTTATGAAGAATGGAGAACCTACTGGTGTAGAACCAGTTAGTGATCGGGGGGTCTGGCAAAGCCATTGATGAGAATGAAGAAAAGCTGGAGGGCGGGCAGCCTGAAGCCCAAGATGCTACGTGCCCCTGGTTCTGCATGAACGTAGAACTTGCGCCTACACCGCACTGGTCCATATTCTATTGTAGAGCAGGGGATCTGGACAGAGGAAACACTGCAAGATTTTTTTGTCTAGCAGACATCTGCATGTATTGTTGAATAATGTTTTATTATAAACAATTTTGGCTAAATAAAACCATCCGAATGATAATCAAGTCGTCAAAAATGAGCTGTGGGAACATTATACAATAGCACATTTTTTTAATTGTGGTGGAGAATAAAAACACAACAGATTATATTTACAACACTTCCTCTTTGCAAACTTTACTTTTTCTGGCTCTATTCCAGAGTTACAGCAGACCAGGATCCGCCTTGCTTAGGGTTTTTTCTATTTTTTTATTCACATGCCAATTGCTTTTCTCCACCTCCTTCAGACATCTAAGGAGTTTGAACCATTTGTAATCGCAGAGAAAAGTGAGTTGCAGACAGATGAGAGGCTCAGACGTTGCCTCAAACCTCCTCTTGGCCGTTGGACAATTGCAAGCTCCGTGTTGAGTATTCACATGGAGTTCTATCCATGCACCAACAGCCGTGCCATTCAAGGTGACTTCTCCGTCATACCCAGCTCGCTGTTGTTCTCTACCGGTCTCCTGGGCAATATCATCGCCCTCTACATCTTATGGCAACACAAGTTACGCGTGAAGGACAACACCTCGATATTTTATCTTTTGGTTACTGGTCTGACGGTCACAAATCTGTTGGGGAAATGTCTTCTAAGTCCCATGGTATTGGCTGCTTATTCCAAAAATCAGACTTTGGTGGAGATGGCGGACAACCGGAACCTTTGTGATATTTTCAGCTTCATCATGATTTTCTTTGGCTTGGCACCGATGCTTATTTTGTTTGCGATGGCTCTAGACTGCTGGATTGCGCTCGCCTACCCGTTTTTCTACTGCAATTACATCACGAAGAGGATTGGCTTGGTGGTACCTCTTGTGGTCTACATTTTCAGCGCCGTCTTCTGTTCGATGCCTTTTATGGGCATCGGGAAATTTCAACAGTACTGTCCCGGAACCTGGTGCTTTATTCAAATGACGGCAGAGGACTCGAAGCCTGATGTCCTGGCTTATTCTGTGCTGTATGGTACGGTTATGGGGATATTTGTGACGGCCATTATCATCTGCAATGTGGCTATCATGAGACGCCTTTACCGGATGTACCAAATTCAAAACCAGCGAAATATGATGGGTTCCAAAGCCGGATACAAGGTGGAATGCATCAAGCAAGCCGGCATGGAGGAACTAGACCACCTAATCCTCTTGGCGGTTATGACAATTATTTTTGCACTGTGCTCGCTTCCATTAACGGTATGTATTGACTCCAGTTATTGAAGCCGCTGCTATGTCAGGTGTGCAAATGTTAACTTGCAAAACAAACATACAGTTATTGTCTTAACCATTGAGATTATAGGCTTGTGTGTCCTCCTGCAACTTTTTACCAACTTAATAAAGTTTTCTGACTTGTCTCTGGGCTTTTCAGTCATGCTTCTACATTACAAGTTGTTTATCAGTCATTGCCCTGGGATGCAAAACAAACCCGCCTTGTGCTTTGTATTCAGGGCAGAGATGACAATCAGACTGTCCAATAGTAGGAGGTAAATCAACTTGATGATATAAAGTCATGGCTCATAAGCACAGAATTAACTAGACAGATACAACTGATGAGTAAAAGTTGCACAATGCTATATGCAAGTCAATACAAAGTCATCTGAAAGTGGAAACCCCCTTTATGGAACAAATTGATTTCACATGAGAGTAGTTAATTAGGAGGGGATGGAGTCAGTGGCATATATTCAATGCCGTGGGCGAGCGGTGACTGCGAGCAGGACTTTTTGCTCGCAGTCACCGCTCACCCTGTCAGTATTCAACTGAACCCCCTCATACGCCAATTCCCCCTCGCTCCGTTTTTTGAGCGAGGGGGAATTTGCGAATGTGCCTCCAAAAACTGTGAGACTCGCGGCTAAATACAGCGAGTTTGCTGCACTAGCCGCGGCTCTCGCAGTTTAGGGGAATCCTCGCCGTTCTGTGACGGCGAGGATTCCCCCGGAATGTTGCATAGTGCGAGCGTCCGGCGCGGGGGTTAAACTGCGAGGATCCCTGGTTTTCTGTGATCCTCTCAGTTTAACCCCCTCGCCGGCCGCTCGCACCGGCATTGAATACCAGTGATTAGGTAGACAGTGTCTAGGTCCGGCATGTCCAGACTGTGGTCCTCCAGCTGTTGTGAAACTACACATCCCAGCGTGCCTTGCCATAGTTTAGGCATTCCCTAATAGCAAAACTGTGGCAAGGCATGATGGGATTTGTGGTTTCACAACAGCTGGAGGACCACAGTTTGGGAATGCCTGGTCTAAGTCGACAGTGAAAATGTGGACAGATGAAAAAAGTTGACATTCATTAGGTCGGCATGGTCAAAAGGTTGACACAAGCAAAATGTCGACACGGGAAAAAAGGCTATTCGTTTTTCAGGATTTTTTTATTTTTTTTTAAACCCACTCGATGTACTGTACTGGAGAGGAAAGCAAAAAAAAAACCAAAAGATACCCAGTACGGTTTATTTAGGTGTTCACAAACAAGGATTGCGCCTCTTCAGTGATGTCACACATTGAATGTCGCACCCATGTGCCTATTCCGAAGGTTATTTATGCCCAAACTCATAAAAAGTGATATCGTAGAACCTTCACCAGATGATACATTGAGATGGAAACCCCACTGAAATAAATGGGAAATTCGGTAAGAGATGAAGTGGATAAAAACAGGCTCCCTTCCATCTAAATCCAGTACTGGAGCCTGATTCAGACCTGATCGCAAGTCTGCGAACACATCCCCTCACATGCGACCGCCCGGGAGAGAAATCATTCGATAGTTGCTGACCATCGAAAGATTTCTGCAGCCTTTGGTCTGGAAGTAAGTCAGTACTTGCTTTTCAGATGGCTGTTGCAGTTGACGTTGCCCATAGCAACCAATCATTTCTTTATTGCATCCTAGAAAATGATAGTCAGATCTGATTGGTTGCTATGACGAAAACAACTCTTTTCGGTTTTAGAACCGTTAGTAAATTTACCCCGTTAGATGTCTTAATGACATTTGTTAAGCAGAACTCGTCTGAACATGTTTGGGGAAGGGAGGGGGTCATTCACGACACGCGGGAGCACGCATCGGTAATGATATGAAGTGTACAGCCCTTTCCGAGCAATATTGGGAACCATATCGCCTAGGGGGTATGGGGCTGTATACTAGTTTGCCCACTTCAAGATAGGTTGTAGTGTACCTAAATACTATAAGTGTTATGCAAATATAGGTCATTAGGACATATAATTAATGCAGAACACAACATCACACAAAGGACCTAATTCTGGTCCATGCGCTCCCATGCAAATTCGCACGGGAGCGCAGTGTTTTTGTTTTGCGCATGTGCATGCGCTCTGTACATGCGTCCACGGTGAACAGAGTATACGCCGGGCGCTCGCACACAACAGTTCCCATGAAACCGCTGGGCATTCTCATGCTGATGCCCCGATGACGCGGTGCCAGGGGCGGGCAGCTGACATCACCGGATGTCAGCTGCCCGCCCTGTCCTCGCACAGGACACACGCAAATCTGAGACACTTGAGATTGTCTTAGTTTTGTGTGTGCGCTCCACATCATTCGATGGTCGGCGATGTGGGTTTGCCCCCCGTAGGCTGCTAATGGCTTGGGACTCTTTCACCTTTTTTTCTTGTTTAGGCTGCTAATGGCTGTTTAAACAAAATAATCAGTTTGCAGCCGTGCACGCAGCGGGGTGGGGGTCAGTGCAAATGGCGAGCGGGCAGGCTTGAAAAGACAAGCAGCTCGGCGAACTTCGAAGCGCTGTGTGTCAACCAGAATAAGGTCCAAAGCTCAGTCTGTTATGATCAGGGGAAATTCTACACCTTAAATCCACGGAAATTAGATTTGTTTTGCATGCTTGTAAAATCATGTTTCCTCCTCTGTCCCCTAACCACATAAAACCATTCATAAGAACCCCACATAGAGGCCAATTCAGTGCTGATCGTACAAGTCCAAATTACACCCCCCCCCCCCCCCCCCCGCTGCGATGGTGGGGGTCTGCACGTGCAAATGCGTGATAATGACCATGTGCATACCCCGGCAGCGAGCACCTTCGTGAATTTTTCATTCGCCACGGCGCTTGCTACCTGCGTGACAGGCAGGGGGCATTGACTAGGTTTCCACCCAGCGTTTAATGTGCATCATTTGGTCCCACAGACCCCCCCCCCCCCCCACCGCACGCCTAGCCCCTCTGCTTCTTGGAATAATGTCTATTCCATCTGCAGGGCATCTACCCTGTGCTTTGCAGTGCCGTGCAGGGGTACTTTCCAGATGTACCCCCCCTCAAACCCGCCCCCCACCGTGGACACTGCTGGCCCCAGATGGGACGGTCCCACAAAAAGTGGGACAGTTGGAGGTATGATATATGTGTGTGTTTGTGATGTCTGTTTATAACCTAGTTCCCTGCCTATGTCAGCTTACTGTATAGGGACAGTTTATAAAACCACAACTCCCCCGGTGTCTGTGTGTGCACAGGAACCTCAGTGACAGTATTACTGCATGTACACGTCACGCCCATGTACTATTAGGGATGCCTGACACAGAGGTGATAAGCTGGTTCAGGCCACGACCCTGTGTTATCCTAGACACCGTGAGTCCTGAGTCATAGGCATATACTGTATATGTGGTATCACACAGCCGCTGTGCAATACCGTATGTATAATAATATGCTAGTCATGCTCCGGAAACGGCGGAGAGGCTCCCCAAGATTGGGTGTTGTTCCTCTCCCCCCCCCCCCCCCCCCCATAGGTGGGAGAGTCTAGTTTCTCCGCCCAGCCCCCCCCCCCCACCCCTACCTTCATCGATACCTGAAAGCGATATACGCTACCCAGTAGGACCTCTAGCATCTAGCAATCTGCCCAGTAGGACCTCTAGCACCTATCAATGCTCCTCCATCTGTTGCCCTGGCAGACTTGTGGGAATTTTACATTTTATCTGAAAGTCTATCAAGGTCTTCCCAGCACTGAGACATCTTTAATGATTCTAGTAACTGATGTAACAGTATTTGTTTTGGATGTTACTCTTGGCCCTGGGTCCAACTTGGCAGCTGCATATATATATATATATATATATATATATATATATATATACGTATCCTCTGTCTCTTTGCACCATAACAACAACGTTGAAGATTGTTTACAATTAACATTTCCATCTTTGTATATAAAATTATTATAAAATGATAATTAATATTGTGGCAGGGACAGCATACCTCCACATGAAGATAAAGTGGAGGATCCGGTCCAGGTTCTAGACCAGCAGCAGGAAAACTGATGTGATCTGGGTTGGGCTGATTAGCAGCACCTGTGCTTTCCTGATATAAGTGTTTCCAGGGCAGAGGGTCATTGCTCCTGATGGTGGAATAGCTGCCCAGGTGATAGGCCAGAGGTGTGGGCTATGGTAGTGACCACTGGAGTATTCTGAAGAGTTTGTACTATGCTGTGATTACCTGTGTTAGGCACCGCCGCGCTCCCTCTGCCTCCGGCATTGCTGCTGTCACTGACAGCGCCGGGGCTTTGAGATGCAGCGGGCGGTGCCATCTTCCTCGGCTGCAGCCGGGCGTTCGGGACGAAGTGTCGGGCGTTGCTAGGCAATGACCCGAACTTCCGCTCCCGGCCGCGTCAGCCAGGTGGCTGACGTCACACGCCTGTGGGCGGCAAATTTGAAACATAAGGCCGGCATCTGCTGGGCACAGATAGCTCTGTCTGCCGCTCCGAATCCAGAGTGTTCCTGGTTCCTGTGAAGTCCCCCTGCTGAGTACAGTGTGTCGGTCCAGTCTGCTTCTGTGCCCCTGCCTGTTCCAGCTGCTGTGTTTTGCTTCCAGTCTGCCCATCCGATCAGGGGATCTCCTGCGCTGTCTCCACTATCCATCTTTTAAGATAAGTCAGGAGTTGCCCTCTATTTTGCTATTTATTGGTATCATCTCTTTTGCATTGTTGCATTCCTGGTTCTGTAGTTTTACTAAACGCTGGTTCCATCTTGTGTATTGTTACATACATTATTGTTTCCGGTACCACCTTCAAGCATTGTTGCTTCCCCTGGGTCTCATGGGGCTTGCCTCCAGACTCCAATCCGCATCCCTGAGACTCTGGGGTATCCCATTCCAGTCTTGGTCTTAGTTAGTGTTTCCTCTTGTCATCCTGCCGCCTTGAAGGACGCATAAGACCTGGCGGCATCGAGGGAGGACTCAGCTTAACTAGATCTGTCAAACGCGGCTGTTATAGGTGAAGCCTAGCACCGCACGCGTCTGCCGACCACGGCCCGAGGCAACAGAGTTAGGGTTCTGGTTCGGTAATATTCCCCAGAGTCGTAACCTTATAACCGGCCACAAGCCTTTATTGGGAAAGGAGTCTGTTAGTGTTTTTGCCCCTTTTTTCGCTGTGAGTTCATGGATCCCAATCCCGTGAATCCGGCCTAGGTTTTTGCTGACCAGCTCCATCTCCTGACCCAGCAACTTCAGGAACTCACCTTGCGGGTGGAATCCCAAGAAGAGGTTAGGAGGGTGTCCCTGGCCGTGCCAGCCATTGTTAAAGAATCAAAAATGAATTTGCCTGATCGCTTCTCTGGAGACAGGGCTCAGTTCTTTAACTTCAGGGAGAGTTGCAAATTATATTTTAGGTTGTGACCCCTGTCTTCGGGCTCTGAGGCTCAGAGGGTCAGTCTCGTAATCTCCCTCCTGCAGGGCGATCCACAGACCTGGGCGTTTGGTCTGAAGTCCGATTGTCCTGCCCTTCGGTCGGTGGATTCCTTTTTTGAGGTCATGGGAATTTTTTATGATGACCCAGACAAGGCAACCTCAGCCGAGGCCCACCTCAGGGCTCTCAAGCACTGTCAACGAACCGCAGAAGCTTATTGCTCTGAGTTTCGGCGATATGCCAATGACACTGCATGGAACGACCCGGATCTGCGGAGTCAGTGCCGCCAAGGTTTAGCTGAGCGCATTAAGGATTTCTTGGTACAGTATCCAGCTCGGAATTCCTTAGAAGAATTTATGCAGCTGATAATCCGCATAGACAGGCGGGTCCGTGAGAGGTGTTCCGAGCGGGATTCTCCACCTGTCTCCTGCCCTAGCTCCTCGGTGGACATAGGGGCCGATTATGACGAACCCATGCAAATCGGGGTTACTCACCTATCCACGCAAGAGAAGGCTCGCCGACGCTCTCAGGGGCTCTGCCATTATTGTGGTGGCAGGGGACATGTGGTGAATGCCTGTCCAGTGCGGTCGGAAAACGCCAAGGCTTAGGGATGCAGGGAGACATCCTCTCAGGCCTGTCGGTTCTATATCCCAATAATTCTTTATTATTGTCTGTTTCTTTAGGAGTTGGGCTGCAAAGTTGGGACTACCGAGCTTTTGTGGACAGTGGGGCCGCAGGGAATTTTTTGGATCTTCAGGTCATTCGGGATCATAAAATGCCTCTCCAGCCTCTTCCTTCCATTGTGTCAGTATACGGTTTAGATGGTAATCTCTTACCCAAGGGACACATTACACACCGCATGATTCTATTAGATTTTAGTGTTGGGGCCACTCATTCAGAGAAACTATCTTTTTTCGTAGTTCATAGTCCCTTAGCTCCAGTAGTGCTCGGTCTACCTTGGTTGAAGAAACATAACCCATGCTTCGATTGGCAGACAGGGGAGTTACGTTCCTGGGGTAAGGAGTGTCTGACGAACTGTTTAACAATCCCTGTTCGTATGGCTGTGTCCAATTCTTCTCTTATTCCTCCACAGTATGCCTCTTTTTCTGATGTTTTTAAAAAAAGAAAGAGGCTCATACCCTGCCACCTCACCGTCCGTATGGCTGTGCCATTTCTCTTTTTCCTAAACTCCCCAAGGGTCATCTTTATGCGTTGTCTTTGCCTGAGGCCAAGGCTATGGAAGACTACATTGAGGAAAATCTCAAAAAAATTGGTTCATTAGGCCTTCCAAGTCGCCCGTTGGAGCTGTTTTTTTCTTTGTGGCTAAAAAGGATGGCTCACTACATCCTTGAATTGATTATCATCAGTTAAACCTCATCAGAGTATAGAATTCTTATCCTTTGCCTCTCATTTCTGTCCTCTTTGATCAGTTACGCAAGGCTTCTATATTCTCCAAGATCGATTTACGAGGTGCCTATAATGGCCTGACATGGCGCTCCCGGCCGCGTCAGCTGGGCAGCTGACGTCACACGCCGCTGGGCAGTGAATTTGAATCATGCTGGGCACAGACACCGGTTATAGCTCTGTCTGCCTCTCCAAATCCAGAGTGTTCCTGGTTCCTGTGAAGTCCCCCTGCTGAGTCCATTATGTCAGTCCAGTCTGCTTCTGTGCCTCTGCCTGTTCCAGCTGCAGTGTTTTGCTTCCAGTCTCCCCGACCAATCAGGGGATCTCCTGCACTGTCTCCACTCTCCATCTTTTAAGATAAGTCAGGAGTTGCCCTCTATTTGCTATTTCATCTATTTTGCATTGTTGCATTCCTGGTTCTGTAGTTTTACTAAACGCTGTTTGCATCTTGTGTATTGTTACATACATTATTGTTTCCGGTACCACCTTCAAGCATTGCTGCTTCCCCTGGGTCTCCTGGGGCTTGCGTTCAGACTCCAATCCGCATCCCTGAGACTTGCCATCCTGCCGCCTCGACGGACGCGTTGTCCTACATAAGACCTGGCGGCATCGAGGGCGGAGCCGGCATAACCAGCTCTTTCCAACGCGGCTGTTATAGGTGAAGCTTAGCACTACACTCGTCCGCCAACCACAGCCTGATGTTAGGGTTCTGGTTCGGTGATATTCCCCAGAGTTGGAACAACCTGTATGGTGCAATGCTGTAACTATATTTGCTTATGCTGATTACCTGCTACAAAATAAAGACCAAGACTTCATCTTATCCAGTGTCAGCACCTCGGATTTCCTGATATAAGGGTTTCCAGGGCAGAGTGAGCTTGCTCTTGATAGTGGATTAGCCGCAACAAGCGATAGGCCGGCGGTGGTCTATGGTAGGGATCATTGCAGCCCTTGTAAGCATCTGTGATGCTGGGATTGCCTGTAACCACATTTGCCTTTGGAATTAGCTCCCGGCGCACCGTCGATCGGACCTCCCGTTTCCACGCGCTCAGTACGTCAGATAGAGTGATGAAACGCGTTGGTAGTTTTCCAGTGACGTACTGAATGTATGGATCTGGGAGGTCTGATCGGCGGTGCGCCAGGAGCTGTGCAGCGGGTGTGAGACCACCTGACGTTCCCTATATATCGTTGGCAAGCTGTATACCTTGAACTTTACTTGTACGTGAGCTATTTTTACTATAGAAAATATTTTTACATACATTGCTCATTGCACGCTGTCTGCTGTTCTTTACACACACACACACACATTATATATATATATATATATTATTAGCAGAAGGACGACTTTTATAAGTGACATATTTCTATGATGCCGTTGTCCGTGCAGAGCAAATCATTTACCAAATGAAAGGTCTTGGGGCCTAATTCAGACTTGATCACAAAGCACGCGTGGTTCTGCTGGACGCGCGCACCCCTTTGACTAGGAGTCTTTCTGAGTAACCCCACTGCTGCTCGCCATGTGGAGCGTACTAAGCACACGGCGTACCTCCCAATATTGCTGTTCATAGAACTGGGACCCCACACATGCCCAAAACAGGGACAGAGCCTAGTGGGATAAGGGGCGTGGCCACAGACACCCCTGTTTGCATCACCGAGACCTGGGTACAAGAGAGGCGGGTAACGGCGACGGACCCCCTAAGTCTCGATGCCCCATAGCAATGGCAGCCTCCACCCCCACTATTGTTACGGGTATGGGTCATTGGGTTGACCCTATTTAGGTTGACATGTATTGGGTCGACCGCTGAAGGTCGACAGGGCTTAGGTAGACACCTGAAAGGCACACAAACAGTCCAGGATATATGGCTATCCGGGCTTAGGCACAAGTGACTTCATTTGTACCTCAGTCAGCTTGATTATACCATGCGTGAATAAGCAGGGTTAGCCAGAAAACCTGGACTGTGAGTGTACCTTGAGGACCGCAGTTGAGGACCGCTGCTTTTCTAGACATGTGATAGGTCCAGGGTCCCCTGCTACATTACTGGACCTATCCGATGGAGTTGAACTGGGATTGATAGTCTTCCCACTTACAGAGATTGAGGGGGGGGGGGGTTTAGTCACCTAGAAGGGGGGGGGGGGGCTTCCAGCATGAATGTAGCACCTCGGCACTGCACACCCACTCTCTCTGGGCTCATCTCTCTGCCGAGAAAATAACATAAACCACATGCAAATATCCCTTCACAGCCCAATATAGAACAGTTATTATGAAAGTCCCAGCACAGTGCCAGCCGCGGGTACGCCTCTTCGGGAAAGCACAAAGTGACTTCATTCTGGTATTTGGTTACTAACCACAGAAGTGAAGAAATCAGATTGCGACGCTGGGTCTCACAGGAGAACATCAAGCTGACGGGTGTCACTGAGCCGCCATGCAAGGCGCGCAGAAGACTATTTTGCATTTGGTACAAAATGCAATGTATGGGCCCCACATCTTATTGGTGACGATCCCACTGGATTTTTTTTTTTTTAATGATATTTTTTGGGTAGGGTAATAATAGAGCAAGTGAGGGGGCGGGGCTCAGGGTTTTTTCCAGGTACTTTTTCCAGGTGCACCACTGCTGCTCACACATTTGTACATTGTACCAGGCGCCTACACAGATTACAGACAGATTTTCTGCGAGCTGAAACAATTCCAGGCTACAAATTCCCAGAATGAGAGATATGTCCCCATCGTTCCTTGTTGCCCCGCTGTAAGGGACAAAGTAAGATGCATAATAATATATAGGAACACTTGCCTCCCTGCAGCCGAGGGAAGAAACGAGCCAGCACACACAAGTAGTAGAAATGCAATAAAAGGTGTATTTCAGATATACGTTACATATCACAGCAGGTGGTAAACAGCGGCTGACCCAACAGCCGTTTCAACTGGCAGCCAGCCAGTCTTCATCAGGGGTACCAACAGAGGCAGCATACAGGCAGGCATTAAATACCTGTTAAAAAAGGCGCCAATACCGCCCCATTCAGGAAAGTTTTGCGCTGTCACTCAGCACCACGCTGGGTGAGTGCGCGCGGTTCTCTGGGTGTGTGTAGCGCGTCATGGGGATTCCCCTGTGCGCTTGGCCAATGATGTTGCTCTGTTGCGCTGTCATGTCTAGCTGTATAGACACAGGTGAGAATGTCAGTTGATGCGGGAGATAACTATACGTGCGGGAACAGTGAGACTCTGGGATTAGAGGGAGGATTACTCTGGGCAGAATGGGTGCATGTATACACCGGGTAGTTTCAAATTGTACATGGAGTAAACACAGTGCTTACTGTGTCACGCAAGTATGTGTAAACACTGGTCCAGGACACTGTGGGCAAGAACACACAGGAGTTGTGTGAACTGAGCACAGGCTGCACTTATGGCAATGTCTGGGGACGAACATTATTTGTACAAATAGGTAAAGCCGACTTTCTTGGCTCCTGATTGGCCGCTAGGCGGCCAATGGAATCATTCTGAGGAGAGGCGCTGAGTATGAAATATCTCTGCATCTCTCCTATGTGCGATGCGGACAGTGCGGGGACCAGCGACAGCATGAAGATTACCTGGATTACGTCGGACCAAGAGAAGACATCTTCAGCACAGGACCAGGTGAGTAGGATTTCCTTCCACAGCTCCAACATGGATTTCTTCGGACCCGGACACCGCCATGGACCTGGAGGACGACACGGACCGCCGACATGGACCTGGAGGACGACACAGGACACCGGACACCAGGACAGAGGGCTACCTACGGGATCAAGAAAGGTAAGTATCAGTGTGTGTGTGTAATGAATGCATTAAACTTTTATTTTCATTGTGTCAGTGTGTGTTTATTGTACTATTTTTATTACTGTGGAACTAAAAGTGCCAGCGGGCCCTTTAATGCCCCGCAGGCTGGGACTTTTGGTTCTCCAAGTCCCAGCTTGCGGGGGAGGCTTGCTGGGACTCATAGTTCCACAGTTTTAAACAATAGGTTTTCATCTATTCTTTTACACAGTATCAGCTCAATGCCCACCGCCCAGGGGCATCGAGGACAGCACCAGGCTTCAGCCTGGTCAGGTAAGTCCTGGAGGGGGGGGACCCCTGGCCAGGCTGACTGGTGGGTAGGGAGAATGTTTTGGCCGCGGGACCTTATATAATAAGTGTCCCCGGCTGTGACATTACCCTGCTGGCTGGTTTGGCCTGGGGCTGGTTCTTAAAATACGGGGGACCCCTACTCATTTTGTCCCCCGTATTTTGGGAACTAGCCCCGGACCTGGAGCCTGGGGCTGGTTGTTAAAAATCAGGGAACCCCTATTTGTCGGGTTCCCTGATTTTTAATTACCGGCCCCGGCTCTTTCAGCCTGGTGCTGGTTATGGCTGTGGGGGGGACCCCACGCTGTTTTTTTTAAAATGTATTTATTTTTTCTATTTTTTTACACCTTGCAGCCTGCACGGATCTGACTGATCCGTGCAGACTGCCTGAAAAATTCGTATTAGCGGCCGTATATATGGCCAGCTAATTACGAATGAATACACCATAGGAGGGTTACAAAGCAGTCGTATCTGACTGCTTTGTACATTCCCCTCCGGAACACGACTGTGCATACGACTGAAACAGTCCTATGCAGTCGTAGGGGAAATACTAATACGAAAAACTAGGTTTTTCATATTAGTAAATTTCCCCCATAATGTCAGGAAATTCCACTACAACAGGTTAGGGATATGATATGCTGGGTTACTACTCAGCAAGAGCCCCACTACTCAATCTCCATCTCTTAACAGAGAGGTGGGCTTATTTTGGGGATACATACGATATCTCAGGGGTGGGGATGCTGGTGGGGAAAAAAGGACCCTTGCCTTCCGACGATGAATTCAGACAAGAGCTCCGTAAATGTCCTAACCCTTTCCCCAGGGCCGTTTCTAGACAATTTAGCTTCCAGGGCGAAGAAATAAAAATGCGCCCCCCCCCCCCCCCCCCCCCCATACATAACATGGTAACATAGAAATTGTGCGCGGCGCGCGCCGAAATAGGGGGTGTGGAGTAATTTTAAAAGGGGTGTGGTTTAATATAAGGGCGTGGTCTAGCAGGAAAACAATTGGTACTTATGTATTATCTGGGCTCCCATGTTAAATACACCCCATTTTTTCATACCCCTACTATCCAACTACGGATGGAGTTGATTTTATATAGTGTGGCGAGCGCAGTGAGCCACCGTGCCCGAAGCGTGGCGAGGGGACGCGGTCTCATAAGAAAAACGGGAACCCAGACAAGTACCAAACAGGTAGCTTACATCACACTTTTGTAACCTGCATGACCAGACATTGGTTACCACAGGAATTGTTATTGTCCTCCCGCACTTAAGTTGGCGGGCTGAAGGTACGCCTCACAGATCAAGGCCAAACAATGACAGGCTACTTAAATCATTATACACTATTTATCCGTGATGCCAATTACACATTACGCCGTACACTGTGATGACGATTACATATTACGCCGCACACTGTGATGACAATTAAACATTATGTCGCAGACCATGATGACAATTACACATTAAGGCGCACACCGTGATGCCCATTAGACCACACACTGTGATGGCAATTACACAATACTCCCCACACCGTAATGCCCATTACACATTATGCCCCATGTGCCGCTGCCGCACAACTGATGCTGTTTACTAATATACCCCCACAGTGCCAGATATGCCCCCACAGCGCCACACATATATGCCCCCACATTGCCACAAATATATGCCCCCACAGCGCCACACATATGCCCCCACAGTGCCACACATATGCCCCCACAGTGCCACAAATATATGCCCCCACAGTGCCAGATATGCCCCCACAGCGCCACACATATGCCCCCACAGTGACACAAATATATGCCCCCACAGTGACACAAATATATGCCCCCACAGTGTCACACATATGCCCCTAGTGACAGAAATATATGCCCCCACAGTGACATATATATAAATACATATATATATTATATATATATATATATACACACACATATGTATATATATATATATATATATATATATATATACACACATATGTGTGTATATATATATATATATATATATATATAGTTAGGGTCAGTGTGCAACATTTTCAGGGGAGGAGTTTATTTCTAAACATACCGTGTCTGGGGTGGTAGGGCTCTGTCTGTGCCTTATGTTATGTGGTGGGCACTGGGTTAGGAAGGTGGGCAGGCATGCGGGCAGGCTCCGTCCTGAGTAGCTCTTTCTGCGCGCTGTGCGGCGCCAGCATCTCCGTCTGACGTCAGACGCCGGCGCAGCACTTTATACCCAGAGGCAGAGCACACGCTGGCTGGCTCCCGGCTCCAGGCTCCACTGACAGGGGATTGAGCGGCGGGCGGCGGACAGTAGTGCGCACTATTAAAATGTTTGTGCGCAAACCTTACAGGGAACATTGCCGGGAGCCCTGGCTGTTTAACAGAGGCGGACAAGCCGTGCGGTGCCCCGGGCTGCTGCACGGCTTGTCTGCCTCTAGAAACGGCCCTGCCTCTCCCCCCTAAACCCTTAACCAGGGCTTAAAGTGGTCATGCAGAGGTTGGGGAACTCATTTCTCTATGCCACCTAATTATCCACCCCCCTCCCCACCAGTGCCTATCCTTAACCCCCATAACCCGCCGCATAAACATAACCCTCCCACCCCACAGCCTAACCCTAACCCCCTTGTAGGTGCCTAACCCTCCCTGCTAGTGCCTAACCTAACCCTCGTAACCCTTTCTCCACCTAGTACCAACCCACCATCCTACCCCCCCCCCCCCCCCCGGCATACTTTTATTCGGGATGCCAGTTGTCGGAATCCTGCGTCGGCATCCTCACCCACGTCGACGTTCCGGCACCAGTGTTCTGATTGCAGTTGGGATTCTGCCAGCTGGCACCCCGAAAACAGGAAACTGTCCCATCCTGAGAGTGGCTTTGAGACACATCTCGGGTCGTTGCCTAAATAAGTGGATGTCTGAAAAGAAGGAAAGAGGATGTATCTGGTACAGTGGTGAAAGTTCATCCCAGTTGGCCATCAGTATGTACCAAGATATCTGTTAGATTTCAACCCCTTGTGTAGCATGGCAATGGTTTAAATCGTTTAAATACAGGTAAATCCTTATCTGTGGCTAAAATCGGCCATAGGGCTTTACTGGCAGTAAGAACAACAGAACGGGATGTATCATAACGAGAGAGATAAAAGGGAAAACCTCCCCAGTGTTTTTTTACGGTAGGTTTAAGCCAATCTTGCCTCTTGAGCTTCAGAGCACTTTCTTTTAGCTGACATCAAAGCTTTCAAGGGGTACCCCCTCTGCCTAAATGTGTCAACAGCGCCCAGCATTAAATGGAAATCATTCCATATGTACAAACAATTCAAACATTTATTGAAAAAATACAAATACGAGGACACCTTGTGGCTGGAGTGAGTCTTGATGTTAACAGTTGTTTGGGTACTTCTGTAGTTTCACGGCGCCGCCGGCTCAGTAACTTGGCAGCCTGCCAGAGGCTCGCGTGCCGCTCTAGCTACAGTGTTATTAACAGAAACTTGGCAGCCTGCCAGAGGCTCGCGTGCCGCTCTAGCTACAGTGTTATAGTGTAACGTAGATTAATGAAGTGTAAAAAGGAGACAAAATGGGATAAATGGGGCTTATAAATCGCTCACCCCGGCACACCGCTACCACAGGGGGTGTCCCCAATGTAGACGCTACCTTATTTTGGGCTTTTAGCGTGTCAATTCTCACTCCCGCCACTTCAGGCTTAGGCGCGCGCTACGCTGTTTACGTAGTCAGTCAGTCAGTCAGTCAGCTGTAGCCCTGTACGAGACGCTGAGGTCAATAATGGCAGTGGCAAGTCTCTGTATGGCAATGGAACGTCTGACATTATTTAACCTGCCACAGACAGAGGAGGAGGCTGTGGCTTTCTTGCAGGCCCGCCAGTTCCTGCCACAGACCATGACCTGCCCCAATGGACACCCCATGAAGCTCAGCATAAAGGAGCGCATGTGGCGCTGCCACATTAGGAGCTGCAGAAAAAAAGTCAGCGTCAGGTCAGCTCAATGGTTCAGGGGATCTCACCTCACCTTCGTGACCCTGATCAGATTTGTGTATTGCTGGGCAGAAGAGCTGACCAGCATGAAATTTTGCGACAAGCAGCTCAACATCTGCCAAAAAACGGCTGTCCTATACAGCAATCTAATGAGGGAGGCCTGTACGCTGGACCTGCTGGCACAGCCTCAGCGGCGAATCGGAGGCCCGGGGCAGATCGTCGAGGTCGACGAAAGCCTCTACGTAAAGAGGAAGAGCAACGTCGGACGGCTCCTGCCCCAGCAGTGGGTATTCGGGGGAATATCTAGGGAGTCCGGCCAGTGCTTTATTACTGCGGTGGAGCGGCGGGATACGGCCACCCTGATGGCTGCCATTGAGGCCCATGTTGAACCGGGCACTACTGTCTTCACAGACTGCTGGAGGGCGTACAATACCCAGCAACTCCAGCAGGCCGGTTATGTTCACGGAAAGGTGAACCACAAATACAACTTCGTCGACCCGGACACTGGGGTGCACACCCAGAATGTGGAGCGACTCTGGGGCAGCTGTAAGTGGCGTAATAAACGCCAGAGGGGTACCGCACGCCATTACCTCGATTCATACCTTCAGGAATTTATGTGGAGGCAGAGTTTAGGGGCCCAGGACCCCTTCCATCGTATTTGGCACGCTCTGACCCTGCTCCCCCTGGTCGAGAAAGAGAATGCTGGCGGTGCTGTTGACACAGTAGGTCCTTCCGGCGGTGATGTCGACACAGCAGGTCCGTCTACTGAAAATGCTGGTGGTGACGTAGACGCCGAAGTTCCTTCCTGCTCTACTGACTAAATCATGACTTTTAAATTATTGTTGGACTTTTTAGTGTTTATGATTATTTCATGTCATTGAATCATTTAGATTCTACAGTTATGTTGAATTTCAACAAAAAAAAAGTTAAATTTCACTTGAATTTCAACTAAAAAAAAAGTGAACAGTTGCCGAAAATGTCGTCTTCACTGTCTCAGGTGTGTGAGTGTGCAGGTGTGAATGTGTTCCTGAATCATCCCCACTATCCACGCCCACCCGAAGCGTGGCGAGCGCAGCGAGCCGCGCGGGGTGCGGCGGTACGCGTCCTACGACCTTTTCATACCCCCACTATCCACGTCGGCGTGGAGTTGAGAATAGAATAGTGTGGCGAGCGCAGCGAGCCACCGAGCCCGAAGCGTGGCGAGCGCAGCGAGCCCCGCGAGGGGACGCGGATACCTTCACAGGTAAACGCGTCCCCTCGCGGGCTTCACAGGTGTCCGCGTCGCTGCGGACACCTGTGAAGCCCGCGAGGGGACGCGTTTACCTGTGAAGGTATCCGCGTCCCCTCGCGGGGCTCGCTGCGCTCGCCACGCTTCGGGCTCGGTGGCTCGCTGCGCTCGCCACACTATTCTATTCTCAACTCCACGCCGACGTGGATAGTGGGGGTATGAAAAGGTCGTAGGACGCGTACCGCCGCCGCTCGCCACGCTTCGGGTGGGCGTGGATAGTGGGATTTACACAGTCGACAGCTGTTGCGTCGACTACTGCCACTGTGGACGGGCTTTAATAGTGTACCCCTAAACCCAGCTAAATTTAGATGCTTTTGTGTCTAAATTTAGATGTACCCCTCCACCCAACTAAATCCAGGCGCTTTAGCGTCTAAATTTAGATGCTAAACCACCTTTGCGGCTCCCAGGGAGCCTGGCTTTTGCGCCTAAATCCAGGCGCCCCCCTCCTTCTTAGCGGCTCTCAAGGCGCCTGGATTCAGAGGGTTTTGCGCCTAAATCCAGGCGCCCCCCTCCTTCTTAGCGGCTCTCAAGGCGCCTGGATTCAGAGGGTTTTGCGCCTAAATCCAGGCGCCCCCCTCCTCCTTAGCGGCTCTCAAGGCGCCTGGATTCAGAGGGTTTTGCGCCTAAATCCAGGCGCCCCCCTCCTCCTTAGCGGCTTGCAGGGAGTGTGAATCCAGGCGCATTAGCGCCTAGATCTAGGCTGCAAGCCATTGGATTTAGCGTGTACATGGGGGACACAGCGGTGTGCCGGGGTGAGTACTTTACAAGCCCCGGCACGTCAGCGTTGTGCCCGGGGTGTGTCCACTTGCCCCCGCTGTTGTCAGCGCTGCCCAGGCGCTGCCTATTTCACTGTGGAACTACAAGTACCACAGTGACCTGCCAGCGCCTGGGCAGCGCGCTGCTGCTGCTGCCCGGCCGCCACGCTGTTTACGTAGCTGTCAGTACAGCTAGAGCGGCGCGAGCACACTCTGTCTGAGCTAGAGCGGCACGCGCACGGTTAATCAGAGCCTCTGGCAGTCTGCCAAGTTTCTGAGACAGAGTGTGCGCGCGGCGGCGCCGTGAAACTACAGAAGTACCGTTGTTTGTAATCACAGATGTAGCATACCTATATATATATATATATAGATACTAGGTGATTCATCGCGCCCTACGTGCGCTCGTCACACCGTCATGAGGGGCTGCGCCCCCTTAATTTGTGAACGTTTGTATATGAGAAATATGGTTAGAATTGTATGAAAGATTCCCTGTATTCATAGGCGTGCGCAGCCCATTTTGTTAGGGGGTGCACCATTGGAGGGGCGTATCCTGCACCACCAACTGGGCGTGTCCAACAATGCCTGTTGGGCATCAATGCAAACTAAATAGAAGGTGCCTTATTTATATATACACTTCAGAATGAACAATTCCCCACAGTGCGTGTCGTATAATGCCACACACAGTAATGGCCATTACATATTATGCCAGGGCTTGACAAATTTTTGTAAAACATGGAGAACAGGGACAGTGCGTCTATTACACATATTGCACATCACACACCCATTACATAGTATACCACATGCCATAATGCTCAATACATTTTATACCAAACACCGTAATGCCCATTACACATTGCACCTCAAACCGTGATGTCCATTACACATTACGCCTCACCGCCATTCCTTCCCCCTGTGTCAGCCATGTCTCCATTACCCTGTGTCAGCCATGTCCTCCCCCCCTGTGTCATCCATGTCCTCTTCCCCCTGTGTCAGCCCTGTCCCCATTACCCCGTGTCAGCCATGTTCCCGTCCCAATGTGTTAGCCATGGTGGTCCCCCGTGTCAGCCATGGGGGTCCTCCGTGTCAGCCCCCCTCCCCAGTGTCAGCCCTGTCCCCTTCCCCCTGTGTCAGCCCTGTCCCCTTCCCCCTGTGTCAGCCCTGTCCCCTTTCCCCTGTGTCAGCCATGTCCCCTTCCCCCTGTGTCAGCCATGTCCCCTTTCCCCTGTGTCAGCCATGTCCCCTTCCCCCTGTGTCAGCCATGTCCCCTTCCCCCTGTGTCAGCCATGTCCCCTCCCCCCTGTCAGCCCTGTCCCCTTTCCCTTGTGTCAGCCATGTCCCCTTTCCCCTGTCAGCCCTGTCCCCTTCCCCCTGTGTCAGCCATGTCCCCTTTCCCCTGTGTCAGCCATGTCCCCTTCCCCCTGTGTCAGCCCTGTCCCCTTCCCCCTGTGTCAGCCCTGTCCCCTTTCCCCTGTGTCAGCCCTGTCCCCTTCCCCCTGTGTCAGCCATGTCCTCTCCCCCCTGTCAGCCATGTCCCCTTTCCCCTGTGTCAGCCATGTCCCCTTCCCCCTGTGTCAGCCATGTCCCCTTCCCCCTGTGTCAGCCATGTCCCCTCCCCCCTGTCAGCCCTGTCCCCTTTCCCTTGTGTCAGCCATGTCCCCTCCCCCCTGTCAGCCCTGTCCCCTTCCCCCTGTGTCAGCCATGTCCCCTCCCCCCTGTCAGCCCTGTCCCCTTTCCCTTGTGTCAGCCATGTCCCCTCCCCCCTGTCAGCCCTGTCCCCTTCCCCCTGTGTCAGCCATGTCCCCTTCCCCCTGTGTCAGCCATGTCCCCTCCCCCCTGTCAGCCCTGTCCCCTTCCCCCTGTGTCAGCCATGTCCCCTTCCCCCTGTGTCAGCCATGTCCCCTCCCCCCTGTCAGCCCTGTCCCCTTTCCCTTGTGTCAGCCATGTCCCCTCCCCCCTGTCAGCCCTGTCCCCTTCCCCCTGTGTCAGCCATGTCCCCTTCCCCCTGTGTCAGCCATGTCCCCTCCCCCCTGTCAGCCCTGTCCCCTTCCCCCTGTGTTAGTCATGTCCCCTTCCCACTGTGTCATCCATGTCCTCTTCCCCCCTGTGTCAGCCATGTCCCCTTCCCCCTATGTCAGCCATGTCCCCGTCCAATTATCAAAACTGAAGGGGATTTAGACACTACCATGTCCCCTTCCTCTTGTGTCAGCCCTGACCTTCTGCTTTGTGAGTGATTATTGTTGGATGTCACATACCATTTAGTCTTGACTGCCAGTGCCCACTGTTGTGCTGGCTGCTCCCCGGACTCCCTCCTTTGTGTGCGGTGAGTGTGACAGGCTCAGCGCACCTGCATTTCCCGCTCCTCAGTCAGTCAGAGCACAGCCTGCTTAGAAGAGCGCAGAGTTGATCTAGATCACAGAGGGGAGTACCGAGCTGATCGCTCTACCACCTCTGCTTGGGGAATGCTCGGTCGGGGGACGTTGTAGAGGACACAGTGGCAATGAGGCGCAGTGGAGGAGGTAGGAGATGGGGCCAGTGGTGCGCCCGCTCTCCTCCTTGGCACCTTGAGGAGGAAGGCACCCACCTGACACTGACCTCGACCATTGAGTGACAGTCCCGCCTGAGTGACAGTCCCGCACCGCTGCGTCAGCGTGATTTGGGCAGTGGCAGCGTTGTGGGACTGTCACTCAGAGTCACAATTTGGCGGCGGATGGTCATTAGGAGGTGCCTGTGCACCCCCGGCACCCCCTGTGCGCACGCCTATGCCTGTATTGCAACTTGAGCTATAGGTGAAATGTGTTAAATAGAGAGCATATGATTTGGAAGGGGCTGTGTATTGTTTTGTTTAATTAAAAAGCGGTTACAGAGTAAGATGTACATTGATAGTGTGGAGGGTACAGTGACATTTGTGGGTGTGGGGGGGTGCGTGCGTGTTGTTTAGGTGTGTGTGTGTGTGTGCAATAGTATAGTAGGGTGTTTTTGAGTCAGCAGCTCCCCACTGGCAGAGGTCACGACACAGGAAAACAGGAGGCTGGGTAGTGATAGGGGTATGTGGGCAACACAGCGTCAGCGACTCCCCAGTGGTGGAAGTTACGGTTCAGGAGAGCAGGAAGCTGGGTAGTGATAGGGGTGTGTGGGCATACGGGGGACTAGAGAGGAGGGTGGGGACACTGTACAGCGTCTGCCAGTGGATGAGGGTCCAGCGTGGCAGCACAGGAGTACAGGATGGTGCCCCTGAGTCAGTGTCTCCTCCTACTGGGTGGGAGTTAGGGTGCATGAGAGCAGGAGGCTGGGTGGTAAAGCATGATAGGGGAATGTGGGCAACACAGGGTGAGCGGGTCCCCACTGGCGGAAGTTACGGGGCAGGAGAACAAGAGGCAGGGCAATGATAGAGGTGTGTGGGCATAAGGGGTAGTAAAGGTTTTTCCCTGTTGCAGAGTAGGGATGGGAATTGGTGCAGACGCCATCGATGGTTGGCATTGATGGCGATTTTGCACCCTGCCATCGATAATAGTAAAATATTACTTGGATAACCATCGATTGTTGTAGCTATCGATGGTCATCCATTATATCTGACTGAATAGGCCGTGAGACAATCAGAACTCGGTGGCGGGACTGTCGGTGTGTGGGGGCGGAGCTATGCTCCGTGTCCCGGCACCATAAAAAAATTTGAGACTTGATCGGTTTTCCTTTGCCATCGATGTAGGGAAACCATCTGGTCCTCCCACTTCGATGGCAAAAGTATTCAACATCGGCCATAAACCATCGATGATTTGAAATCATTGATGGTCGATGGGCATCCCTAGAACTGGAGGAGGGTGGGGGACAGTATGCAGCTCCTGGCAGTGGGTGAGTGTCTCCTCCCTTTGGGAGGGAGTAAGGGGGTGCAAGAGAGCAGGAGGCTGTATAATAGTGGTATGTTACCAAGACATGGCGTGGGGGGGTGGCGTGAATCGCGCGAGGGGGGTTGCGAATCGCAGGAGGGGGGGTGCAGTGAATCGTGGGGGGGGGGGGCGGTCCGCAAATTGCGGGAGGGGGGGCACGGGGGTGCCATGGGGTCCGTGAACCGCGGGATGGGGGGGTCCGCGAATAGTGGGAGGGGGCGGGGGTCTGCAAATCGCAGGGGGGGGACACGCTGCGAATCGTGGGAGGGGGGTCGCGGGGGGGGGCGTGAATCACGGCAGGGGGAGGGTACCGTGAATGGGGGGGGCATGAATCGCGGGGGGGTACCACGAATGGAGGGGTCGCGGGAGGGGGGGGTCCAGGGGGGCACGAATCGCGGGAGGGGAGGTCGCGGGGGGGAGGTGCGAATCGAGCGGGGGGGGGCGCTCACCTGGTGGCCGTGGAGTAGCAGTGTCTTTGCCGGGCAGCATGGGGAGGCAAAGGGTGTCTTCCACTGTGGGCTCACTGGGCTGGTTCTCTGTCCCTATGTAAGTGTGTGTGGGCGGAGTCAGAGGCTCCACCCAGCGTTATAGACACACTCACACATTTTGAGTGACAGATGTAGCCAAATATATAAGAGATATACAAAGGTCCTACAGTAGCAGTTCCGGGTCCCGTAACTTGTTGTATTAATCTGTATTTCTCATCTATCTCCGCACGGTTACTGTGTGTAACGTAATGATGTTTCCATAGAACATGGGCTTATGTTGCACAACTTGCTTTTGACTGCAGGGTGGGTTATATTTAGTTATGTTCCTTGGAAGAACATAATACCAGTTATTGGCAGATTTACAATATTTGTTTTTCTTAATAATGAAAACCATGTACAATGCTATTAGCATGCACAACCCCAGATAAACCCCCATTTTTCCCCCAGATTTAAGGAACAGAGGTTGGGACTTGGTTCAGAATCCCTGGAACGCCCTCTCCCTAATAATTCATTTGAAGTTTTAAATTAGCATAATTTGTCTAATAACTAAAGAATGGTACAAGGTGCAGGACATGGACACCGTTGCTGTATGGATGGGGAAGGTGGTTTAAATATTGCAGGTGGGAGTTTTATCCAGCGGCAGGTGCAGAGAAGGGGCTTCAGCGCAGGACAGAATTCAAACACTGGAGCCACACCCACTGCCAGTAAGTCCTGGACAGCGATGTTTGGCAGCAGTTGGGGTGGCAGTTGGGCTTTTCTTTAGATTCCCAGTTCAGGATCTAGAGAGGGATTCAGGATGGTTTGCATTGCAACAGATGGGTCAGATGTAGCATGTGCAGAGAGTTATATTTGGGTGAGTTTTTTTGTTTCTGTGCAGGGTAAATACTGGCTGCTTTATTTTTAAACTGAAATATATATTTTTCAGTTAGAACACACCCCAACCAAATGTAACTCTCTCTGCACCTGTTACATCCGCACCACCTGCAGTGCAGCATGGTTTTGTACATTAAAGAATGAGTTTGCTTTTGCAAGCCAACCTGAATCACCCCACTAGTCCTTGTATTGGTTCTATAGGTTTGATAGTAAAGGTAACTTTACAGGAACAATACTACATAACCTCCAAATAGATGGAAGATGTATAAAATATAGCATTATATATATATATATATAAGATAGGAATTTTATGTATTTATTTAAGTGGAATTTACTTTATTGCTGAAAAACTTAGAGCCGGGCGTTTGACGTGAGCCTGGGCATCTAAATGAGGGGGAGGGGCTGAGTGCGGGACTGCGCAGCTGAACACTGAGCAGGGGGCGGCATTTGGAACCCTACAGAACTTCAGGGCCTGGGACGGCTGTCCCCTTTGACCCCTCCCTACCCCGTTGACGGGCCTGATTATAACAATAAACCTTTATCAAAACTCAATATTGCATAGCAGATCAGTAGCGCATGCAGGGGGGTTTCTGAGTACCCAGAAAACCCCCAGGCTGAAAGCTGAGGGTCCCCTCTTTCCATGGGTACAAGAATTTTAAAAATCGGTCCTTGGGAACCGGAGATATCTGACTTCAAAGCAGTGGTCCCCATGCAAGCCTGTTAATTGCTCTTCCCAGTCAGATATTTCAGGTTCTGTCTGACTTATGCGGGGTACACACCAGGACGACCCGCTCACGATGCACATCGTGAGCGGGTCGTCAGTGTCTCGTCCGACCCGCTCACGGTGACGCGGGGGGCACGACCCGCTCACGATGTGCACCGTGAGCGGGTCCGATCCGATGGCGACCCGCACCCGGCTGTATGGTCGTCATTGAGATCCTACCTGCAGCAGGTAGGATCTCAATAACGACCGACCCGCGGGACCGCGCATCGGATCGGTATCGGTCCACACCAGGTCAGAAAAGGGCCCAATTAGCACACAATCTGCATCCAATTGATCGGAATTTGATCTAGATTGTGCGGATCAGGCCCTAGTCGTCCTGGTGTGTACCCAGCATTAGAGTTTTTCTGAGGGTATATTCCAAAAGCTGGGACTCTCCCCCTTTGATGGACACTAGCAGCTTGTCTTTACTCTTCCCAGAACCAGAGATATCAGCCTTCCAGCAGCTGGTTACTGCTCCAGCTCCACACACCTGGTATGTAGTTTTATATACTCGTTGGCAGATTGCTCTGCCTCCTGAACTCTGATCCCCTAGTCCCCAATACCATTTGGTAGGTGGGATTCTCTAGTTTTTAATTCCATTAAAATCTAAGAAATCTACTTCAGGGAACTGGAAATATCTGCAGTCAAGCAAGCTGTCCTCCCACCAGAAAATTATGAATAATAAGCCCGCACCACTATACACCCCTCCTCTGCGTATTAAACATCCTCTACCACCCTGGAAGTTATGTATCAGAGCCCCTTCATTCAGCCCAATGCCCCCTTCTCCCACCATCTGTGCAGTAAAGGGGCAATTAGTGGAAATTACTGATCCAGGCCCTACATGCTGAGCGGTTGATATAATACCCACTACCACCCGCGGGACATCAAAGCTTCCGCTCATAGCACCCCCCACCCCTACCACTGGAGGATAGATAGGGGCCCCAATACATTGCTATGCCCAGGGGTCTACACTGCTTTATATATATATATATATATATATATATATATATATATATATATATATATAAAGCAAAACGGCACTCAGATGTTTAAGGAATGATGCGGTGCAGGGTCCAAGGGGGATAATGATAGACTATATATATATATTTATATATGCGTGTGTATGTATGTATGTATGTATGTGTGTATATATATATATATATATAAATTATTATTTATATACATTTGGTCTATCTATAATACTTTAACTGACCCGGCATATACTGGGTCACCTAAGTGTCCATCTCCGTGCTTTTCTCCGCCCCTCTCTGGAAACCCCCTTCTGAAAATCCTGCGTTTGCCCCTGCAGATTAGAGAAATTATGTTTACCACACAATGCCCATGGCTCTGCCAAAGTACTAAATCTGGGCTGATGACGTCAATGTGATCTTTCTCAGGAAAAACATAATAGTCCTGTAACCCCAGACCATGTGATCTTTTCAAGCAATGTACAGTAAGAATGTTGTAATTACTGATACTGATACTTATACTGCTTCCAATGTACTGTTAGAGATACCCCTGATGGGCAATGAGTGCACAGGTGGAACTGTCACCTGAGATAGAGGTGTAGATGTCAGGCAGAGGAGCAGTGGCCCATGTCAACCAATCAGCTGCTCTGTATAATTTTATATTATGCAAATGATAGCTGTTACTTCAGTGCTGATTGGTTGCCATGGGCCACTTCTCCTCTGGCTCACTTCTCCTCCCTGATCACTGCTTCAGGTATTAGCAGCTGTAACAGCAAGTTCAGGGTGTAACCAGGGACATTTTAAGAGAGGAGGAGCCCCGTGTGCAGCCTCTTCCGGCCCTCCTCTCTACCGGGAGCAGCGGGAGCACTAGAGTGCTCAGACCCAACTTTGCATGCGCAAATCTCCAGAAAAATGGCACGGCAGCCATATTTGAACTTAGCGGAGGGGGGGGGGGGGGGCTAGTCCCAGAGCGTCACCTGTTGGCTCCTGCACACTTATGTTCTATCTACTTACTCATGTAGATACCAACAGTATATTTATGATCATTGTTGCACCTCTATGACATAATTTGTGGGTCACAGAAAATGAATATTGAAGAAATTAAATGTTTAACTTCTTTTATGTGAAATGGAAATGTGGGTGGGGTTTGTACTTCAAACTGATATCTATACTGCAGTGTAAAAAATAAAGCAGCCAGTATTTACCCTGAATTTACACAGAAACAAAATAACTCACCCAAATCTAACTCTCTCTGCACCTGTTACATCGGCCCCCCCTGCAGCGCAGCATGGTTTTGTCCATTAGAGAGAGAATTTGCTTTTGCAAGTGAACCAGAATCATGCCCCTAATCCGGTACCCTGTATACAACGGGAATTTGTAATTGAAGTAGTAAAACAGAACTTCAAGTATATGTGATCTGACTTGTAAAAAAAAATCCTCTGTTTATCATGAGTCACAGGTGGATTCCTGAAATCACATTTAAAAGGTTAAAGATGTGTCAAGGGATATTAATACTTATTAATTATGTATAGTAATATTTCTAAAAATGTATTCATCTGACAAGGGGATTTTATTGGAAACATTATTTGGTATAAGATTATTGCATATCATAGTCCTACAGAAAAAAAACCTAAAAACTCCCCCAGCAGATGCGGTACAGTGCGTACGCAGGGAGGTGCAGTAACGAATGAGACCCAACATAAGATGCACTGAAGATACACTGGGCGTGTTATGGAAGTGTTGAGGGTGTGCTGCAGAACTGGGTGTGAACTCAGACGCTAAGGGGTAAATTTACTAAGATGGGATATAATATAACAGGTGAATGTTCCAAGAAAAAAGTCCCGTGCAATATGTTCTAGGCAGCTTATGGAAAGTTCAATCCAAACTTCGGTATCCCCACACCGATGGACAATGGATGAGCAGGTAAGTATCAGAGATACAGATAGGATTGATCCCACCAAAAGCGCCTCGGTGGATAGAAAATATCTACCACACACCATGGGTGATGAGTGTCTCCTCTTCTCCAATATAGAAAGTTAAATTCGGATCCTTACACGCACATCATTCCATCAATTGCATGCATGACTCCATGGGGTATGGAGGACCCACATAAAAAAATGGAGAGAGTGGAATATAGAGCATTACCTTTTTTTAATAAAACACAAAAATGATAACAGCAAATGGTGAACCAAAGAATACAATGAATCCTAAAGGAAAAGGGGTAGAGTTTACGAGACGAGTTGGAGACCCAGGTAAACAGGATCTCGGTAGGGCATGGGTGGAGATGAGATGGTAATAAGTCTCGGGATACCTCCACTCGGTGTTACTGCTGAGAGTCCCCCTTTTACAAAAGGTTGTAGAACAGCTCCAACGCGTTTCGAACCGTTTGCTAGGTTCTTGGTCAAGGAGAAAGTATGTCAGTATGTGTCCCCTCTGGCTCAATAAAGGAGTGCAGATCCAATCCACATCTCCCGCCGTCTAGCGGGCGTGAACCTCCGGCAACGGCCGCGCAATTCCACTTATGTGGGTCCTCCATACTCCACAGAGTCATTCATGCAATTGGCGGAAAGATGTGCGTGTAAGGATCCGAATTAAGCATTCTATATTGGAGAAGAGGAGACGCTCATCACGCATCAGGGGTGTATGGTAGATAGTAGACTTAGCCGCATCGGCGTGTGCTTGAGAACCAGCCCCATGTTATATGTGGAGGTAGCTCCCAGTAGGTGTCTGATTGGCCGGACTCTCCCTATAGGTCTCACCACTAACTGATATTATCTCTATCTCGCAGGTTCGAGTCTACGTCGCAGCATTCACTTCAGGGTATAACGAGTACGCCGACCTCATAGTCATTCGCTTTATTTCAATGAATTCCATAGTGGATCCTTGGATCTTCATCATCTTCAGGACATCGAAGTTTCACACCCACGTGCACAGACTTTGCAGCAAGATTAATTCTACAACCAACGCCCAGACGGAGCTGCTGGACTCGCCCACTAAAACCGATTTCAAATTGGAATTCCAGGTTCCTTTCAAAGAACTACTGACAGTAACCAAGGTTCCCTGAACAGATGGCAACAAGGGATGATTGCCAGAACAATTTACGCATGGACGCACTGACGATGTTGTACGCGGTGTGGCGATTGTGTGCCACTGCCTACGCGTATCGGTCGCACTGCACATGTGGGTTTATTTGCACAGTGAGTGATAGGCGGGGGGCCATGGTGGGAGGTAACGGGGGAGCGGTGAGTCGCACACATGTGTCGCACCGGTTACCAGGGGATGCGTCACAATTTGAGATGCCATATGCAGCTCCAATGACTCTTCCGATTGCCGTGATGCGTGAGCGATGGACGTCCCATGTCTGCGCCTTTATGCACAAGCCGCCAATCTAGGGACAATCCGGCTGGTGTCTCAGTACAAATCCCAGCGGCTGCTACATTTGCGCGTATTCCCACAGCTGCTGCGCACTACATTGCAGCTGCGACGGCATTTCCGTAGATCTCTGATCAAGTCCTGTGTACACCGATGGTTCGTGAGAAAAATGGATCTGATCAAGTTATACAATATCAATGAAATAATGATAAGATATACGGAGAGAATAGTACAATTGTGTCAGAGCTAAATACAGTAAATAAAATCTATGTTACAATCTAGAACCAGCGGTCATTGTGGTAGCAGGTATACAGTACTATGACCACCACTCAGATATTTCGGGGGGGGGGGGGGGGGGGGAGGAGAGAATGAGAAGTCCGGCACACTCATGTTTTTGCGGCCTCCTATCATTGGAGGAAGTGGATCACAGTCCCCATAACCTACCTGTGTTTATGAAAAAACAACAATAAAAAAAATGTAAATTGTATAATTGCAGCAGGAAAAGGAGTACTTTTCTTCACTACTGGAGTTGATTTATACATGACGCAACCTAGATATATATATTTTTTTTTTTTTTACTGTAAAAATGTTAATGTTGAATGTACATTTTTATAAATTGAACTGGGACTTTCAGGGGACCAAAGATATATTTTATTATTGAAGTTTTTTATATTTCCTTGACAGAGTTCCCTACTTTTTCTTGTTAAGTTTTCTGAACTTTCCTGGGAGCACCACCAACAGTGCTACTGACATACCTCCCAACATATACAGGCAAGCCAGCAGGAAATCTTGCACGCTGCTGGCGCACGTCGAAATGTTAGGGGTCAGTGACGTGTTCCCGCGACACTGCCGTGAGGCCACTCCCCTGTTTTCGTTGCTGTGGGGGCATGCTCAGCAGCTACAAGAACTCCTAACGACCCCCCACCCCGCCGCGGTACACTACCGGCCGCGGTAGCGACGCTGGAACGTCCCAAAAAAAACGGGGCATTCCCGCGATGAGTGGGACAGTTGGGAGGTATGTACTGATAGAAATTTCTCAAAGATAACATGCATGCTGGTTTCATTATTGCATATATATTGCAGCCTCTTTTAACACCTATATCAACATCATCCTCACCTGCGTCTCTCCAGCACCATCCCTGTGTCTCCATCCTCATCCTCCTGTATCTCTCCATAACCTTCCTATATCTCTAGCCTCATCTCTCCATAACCTTCCTGTGTTTCTGGCCTCATCCCTCCTCTATCTCTCTATAACCGTCCTATGTCTCCAGCCTCTTCTCCCCTATGTCTCTCCGACACCATCCCTTTGTCTCTGGCCTCATCTTTACTGTGTGTCTCCAGCGCCATCCCTATGTCCCCAGCCTCTTTACCCGGCCCTGTGTCTCTCCACTACCTTCCCTGTGTCTCCAGACTCTTCTCCCCTGTGTCTCTTCGGCACATCGCTGTGTCTCCGGCCTCATCTTTCTTGTGCGTCTCCAGCGCCATCCCTATGTCTCCAGCCGCTTCCCCCCCTGTGTCTCTCCACTACCTTCCCTGTGTCTTCAGCCTCTTCACCCTGTGTTTCTCCATCGCCGGCCATCCACACATCTTACCTGTGTCTCTTCTTCCCTCTCGTCTTGTTGCTCAGACTCCCTCTGTCTATCAGCCTTGCATACCTCCCAACAGTCCCGATTTTATCGGGACAGTCCCGATGTCCCACCTGCGGGCGGCAGTGTCCCGCGGTGTAGGGGGGCTGTTGGGAGTCCCCCCTGTCAGCTGCTAAGCAGCGGGGACTGGGGGCATGGCTAGAGGCTCACAGAGCCTCTGGGTCATGCCCCCATAGCGGCAAAATGGGGGCGTGGCCTCGCGGAAGAGCCGCGAGTATAGGCCACGCCCCCAAATTAGGCCAGGCGCGCAGGAGATTCGTCCCGAATGCAGAACTTAAAAAGTTGGGAGGTATGGCCTTGTAGTCAGGGCCCGGTACAAGTGCACCCCTTTGTCCCTCTCCCCGTCATTGGGTCAGTATAGTATAAGAAGGAAGTGCCTTAAAAAAAAAAAGATACTGTCATTGCAATAGTGATCACTAGGTGGCGGTATTAGTTCAGTAAAATAGAGGCAATGTAAAACAAAACATAAGTAAGCAAGGGATGCGGTCATTTGGTCTACTGCATTATGGTCGACAGTCATTAGGTCGAATCCATTAGGTCGACATGCTAAAAGGTCGACATGACTCTAGGTCGACATGGGAAAAGGTCGACATGATTCTAGTTCGAAATGTCATTAGTTCGACAGGTCATTAGTTCGACAAGGTCATTAGTTCGACAAGGTCATTAGTTCGACATTGTCTATGTCGACATTCACAAGGTCGACATGGAGTTTTTCACTGTTTTTTGAGCCAACATGTGCCGACAGGCGGTATTTCATGCCCTACCATCCACTAGGGCGTGGTGGGAGAATAAAATAGTGTGCCGAGCGTAGCGAGGCACTGTGCCCGACGCATAGCGAGCGCAGCGAGCGATGCGAGGGGATGCAGTGCACTTTAAACTGTGTCCATGTCGACTGTGTTGACATTCAGGTAAAAAAACAGTGAAAAACCCCATGTCGACCTTGTGAATGTCGACATAGACAATGTCGAACTAATGACCTTGTCGAACTAATGACCTTTCGACCTAGAATCATGTCGACCTTTTCCCATGTCGACCTAGAATCATGTCGACCTTTTAGCATGTCGACCTAATGGATTCGACCTAATGACTTTCTACCATAATGCAATAGACCAAATGATCCCAACCCGTAAGCAAGTAAGTAAGTTTAATTTATATAGCGCACTTTCTCCAACAGGACTCAAGGAGCTTGACAGAGTTCCCTACTTTTTCTTGTTACGTTTTCGGAACTTTCCTGGGAGCACCACCAACAGTGTTACTGAGAAATTTCTCGAAGATAACATACATGTTGGTTTCCTTATTGCATATATATTACATAGTTACATAGTAGGTAAGGCTGAAAAAAGACTTGCGTCCATCTAGTTCAACCTGGTATAGATATCCATTGCTGATTTGGTAGGTTCTGGTATTTTACAGACAAATTATATTTCTTATTTGTACCCATGGATGTTTTTCTCCAGTAAATGTTTGTCCAACTTTGCCTTGAACGCATTTAATGAGCCAGCCGTTACCACCTCTCTGGGAAGAGAGTTCCAGAGTTTGACTGTTCTGACCGTAAAGAAATTCTTTCTACTAGGTGAATTAAATCTTTTTTCTTCTAATCTATACTCATGCCCTCGTGTCCTAGATTCCTAGTTCCTTATATTGGCCCTTGATATACTTGTACATGTTGAGCATCCCCCCCCCCCCCTTAAACGTCTCTTCTAATGTAAATAGTCCCAAATTGCTTAATCTCTCCCCGTAGCTTAAATTCTCCATTCCCCTAATAAGCTTTGTTGCTCGCCTTTGGACTTTTTCTAATTCTATGATGTCCTTTTTATAGTGTGGGACCCAGAACTGCACTCCGTACTCGAGGTGAGGTCTCACCAATGCTTTATACAGTGGCATAATTACCCTTGAGTCCCTAGTTTCCATTCCCCTCTTAATACATGCCAGAATTTTGTTGGCCTTTTTTGTAGCTACATTACAATGGGCACTACATCCCAGTTTGCTGTCTATTTGGACTCCTAGATCCTTTTCAAGTATGGAATTACCCAGTTCCTCTCCGCTAAGGTTGTAACTTGCACACTGGTTGTGGGGGAGATTCTGTAAAGCAGAAATGCGGTAAAACCCCCGTTTACGGGGGTTTTACCGCATTTCTATATGCTATATGCCCCCTCCGCAGTGCCAGCGCTGCGGAGGGAATCGCCAGCAAAAGCCTATGGGCTTCTTACCGCAGCGCTGTTTGAGGGATCCATCACGGATCCCTCCCAGCGTGCCCTGCGGCCGGCGCCGGGGTCTGCGCATGCGCAGATGGACTCCCGGGTCACAGACCCGGAAGTCCAGTGCCGGCACCGCATCGCAAGGGACAGCTCTTATCGCAAGAGCTGTCCCTTGCATTAATAATGGCATATGTTAGAGCATATGCCGTTATTAATAATGCGGTAGCCGGCGATAATGGGCGCGGATGTTAGAACATCCCGCCCTGTGTCTCCCAAGGTGCATAACCTTACATTTATCTACATTGAACCTCATCTTCCATTTTTTTTGCCCACTCATCTAGAATTGCAAGATCATTTTGAAGCATGGTGACATCTTCTGATGATTTGATGACTTTGCTAAGTTTTGTATCGTCCGCAAAGATGGATACATTGCTGAGTAACCCTATCCCAATATCGTTAAAAAAATTTGTTAAACAAAATGGGCCCCAAAACCGAACCCTGGGGCACTCCACTTAGTACCGGTATCACATCTGATACGGCACCATTAACAACCACTCTTTGTTCTCTATTACATAGCCAATTCCCTACCCATCTGCAGATATTTTCACCCAATCCTAGGTTCTCCATTTTATTAATCAATCTCTTGTGTGGGACAGTATCAAATGCTTTAGCGAAATCTAGGAAAATCACATCTACAGCATTTCCATTATCGAGGTTTTTGCTAACCTCTTCATAGAACCCTAGTAGATTAGTTTGGCATGAACGATTTTTCACAAACCCATGTTGGTTAGTACTGAGTAGAAGGTGATGATCTAAATATTCCTGGATACCATCCCTTAAAAATCCTTCAAATAGTTTACCCACAATGATGTTAAACTAACGGGTCTGTAATTAGCGGGATCTTCCTTTTTTGAATATTGCAGCCTCACTTAACACCTATATCACTCCAACATCATCCTCACCTGCGTCTCTCCAGCACCATCCCTGTGTCTCCATTCTTATCCCTCTTGTATCTCTCCATAACCTTCCTATGTCTAAGTGAGTAATATGGAGATTATGCTGCTAATAGTAAATACGCCCCATTAGAGATTAGACCATAACCGAGCTTTAGCACACACACAACTTGACACATACTTATTTTAGCTTAGAAGCTGCTCTGCATGTGTTGGCTTTATGCCTCAGCTTCGTTTTATGGGTCTTATTCTGTGTCACATACAGTACAGTACATGTATAAGCAAGGAGTACTTCTATGTAGTGTAACATGAATAAGGGGCAATTCTAAGTGATGTAATATAAGTAAGGGGCACTAGGGTATGTCATAACGTGAATAAGGGTATAATGTTACAATGTTAATATGATTGTGCTACCCCGCAATTTGAATTAGGGGTACTACTGTGTGACCACACCCCTTTCTTGTGAGACCACTGTCCATTTCTAACATGGAAATTAGGGCACAAATTTTGTAATTTGCATGGGGTGCCGAAAAACATGGCACTGGCCTGTGCTCCACTTAATGTGGGGGGTGGTGGTGGGGGGGGGGGGTGTCAGTGACAGGGAAAATGTGTTCCGCCACCTCTCCAGGACCATGTTAATCCCTGGTTTTAGGAGACAGCTGGATGCTCATGCCTACAATCAGCGCTAGGGACTTTATGCCACTACCCGTATTACAGTAAGCTATGCATTCTGCCCACTGGTTGTAGCTCACCAGTCACCTGCAGAAATGCCAGCTGTATCCAAACTAACCGCCTGATAACTGTAATGTGCAATCCATACCATCTAGGATGTTTATCAGCCTGCTGCACTGCTAATGTGACTCTTATTTCCAGTAATGAAATATTCACACTCACTTCTGTATCAGAGCAAGTGCGCACATAGTGCAGACTCGGGAATTCAGCAAGAGGTGTTGTGCCTTTGGCTGCATTACTGATCTGAGCTGCATCCCATGATGCAACACTGCATCATCTCCACCACCATCGGCCCATGGTGCAGTACGGGTGTGAGGCATGAGCATTGTACTGAACACCAGTACATTGCTCTACGTCTATGTGCCGCAGGTATATTGGGACGTGAATAAGCTCCCTGAATGCGCACCCTGCACCCATTACAAATAAATTATTGTATTTGCAAATATGGGAGACCCGCAGAAAATGCACATAATTCTGCTGGGAGGCGTATCCCCATTGTTGACTTGGAACAAGCCAGGCGCAGAAGTTAGCATCAAACCCCCCCCCCATTGTGTGCACAGAATTACCATAACTGTTTCTCGATGTAAAAAGCCCAACACTGCTATGGTTAAATCATCATATATTTCTCCACTATTGAAGTAGACAGTGTTTCATAACAGCGGTTCCATTTTCCAAGAATATAAACATATGACGCGTTTCACTATTCCCAGTCCGCTTCATCAGGCCAGTAACTTCTAAGTGTTGTTTCAGCATTGTAAGCAGATGACCAACCTGTATTTGCATTTCTTCTAAGACCATTCCAGGTCATGTCCTTGCATTCCCGAAACAGAATATTTGGAAATGTCCTATCTGATAAAGGGAGCAGCGGTGAAACGCGTCATTCATTTATACACCTGCAAGAAACCGATCTTTGGACGTACAGCAAAGCTTCACCCCCGACGCTGTGTACAAATAATAGGCAGGGAGAAATGTCTTAGTTTGTCAGGATGCACTTTATACCCTGAAGGAATATTATGAATGCATCTGGTTTTGTACCTGGCAGAGAACAAAGCCAAGTCTATTGGTTTCATCTGTGTCTGAGTTTTCACTTATGAAAGGAATTCTAAAATGATCTCAACCAAAATGTAATATAATATTATTACAATCATTTCCTGGATTTTAGATTTGATTGCAGTAACGTCCATATAATTTTAACCCGTAAGCTGTAGTGAGGAAAAAAACACACATAAGCAGTTCTTCAGAGCAATATAACATCATTATTAACAGCACAGTATACTCCTGCTCATACAACTCCTAAAGAGGGGAGTTCTATTTCAGAAGGGTTGTTGCTAAGGGCAACCAATCTCTATTATCGCTTAGAAGAAATAAGAAGTAGATTTTAATTGGTTGCTTGGTTGCTATGGTCAACATCTCATCTACAAGAGCACTCCTATCTTAGTAAATAACCCCCATTGTGTTTGTATAACTGTGCTATGTAGGTAACCCTCACATAGGGGTAAAATTACTAAGATGTGTAATTCACTTCACATGTGATGTTGCTATGGGCAACCAATCAGATCCTGTCTACTATCTTCTAGACGGTGCAAAATGAATAAGTAGATTCTGATTGGTTTCCCATAGCAACATCACATGTGAAGTAGAATACACGTCTTAGTAAATTTCCCCCATAGGGGGTTATAGGGAAACTCATTCCCTCCTAGTATATACTATCGGATAGGGTATATACACATCCCAGTTATGAGATGGAGGCCGGCATCCTATCTGCAGCATCAGACTAATCATACTGAGCGCGGTGAGGAATAACCTCACTGACACCAGTAGGAAAATGTCAGGAAATGATAGTACAAGTATATGACATTTCGGAGGCGTCTGGTGCGCAGCCAAGACAAGCAATGGCTGATTATAGAGTCTGATAGAGTCTGCTATCAGGGCTTTCACTCAACCAAACAGTGTCCCAGCTTCTAATAAATCCTGCTGCTTCTTAATTAAATGACGCACCCCAAACGCATCAGTTATTGGCTTAATATCATTTAATATGTATTCCTATTTGCTTAGCATTAGCGGTACACTGAGAGATGGATTGCAAACACTAGAGACAGGAACCGCATCTGTATTATATATATTCTACCATTTATCTTCTTTGCGAACTATGAATTGATATTTAACGCACCTTTAGTCATGTTAGCCTATGGACAGGCTTACGCATACCTCCTAACTGTCCCGATTTTCACAAGACAGTCCCTTTTTTTGGGACTATCCTGCAACCTGCCCAAGGCAAGCAGCGTCCAGCGGCGAAAGGGGGGGGGGCAGCGAGGAATAGACGTTGTGTGCACAAGTACAGTGTCTATTCGGTGTAGCAGAGGGGCTGGGAGCATGGACAGCAGCTTACACAGCGCTGGCCATGCACCATAGTGACAAAAAATAGGGGCGTTCAACAACCATACGATAAATGCTGCTGCTGTCTTTGGCATTCTGTATTACGAGGTTGTGTTATACTGATGTTACAGCAGCTGCACTTATATTTATATCATTGCTTCATGTGGAACAAACACTTCACCCCCCAGGAATGTATAACATCAGACAGATCAGTGATTCTGTGCATCTGGTCGGGAATCTGTGTGACTGTGTCTGTGCACGGGTTTATGTGACTGATGTAGAATTGCACACTGTTGTATACGTCCGGGTATAAAACCGTCGCACCACCTAGCATGTACTTCCCCTGCGCAAAGTCACATCTACATCACGCAGCAAGAGGTAGCTCCAGTGTGGCGTAATTATCAGAGAATCGGGTCATCCTCGTCCAGATTTCTTCATTGGGGAAGTAGACCGGGTCTGAGAGGCTGGACAATTATGGAACAATAAGCAAGTCTGCTTTGTATTCCCTTCTAATACAGTGGTTATTATTATGTATTTATTTATAAGGCGCCACAAGTGGTACGCAGCGCCGTACATATAGAACACATTAGAACAGTACAGGGTATACAGAACTAGACATAACAGTGACAGAAGATCAAAAACAGAGCACAATTAACAGCACAATTCTTAGTACGCAATACAGCTGAGATATAGGGAGGTGAGTGAGAAGAGATGCGGGTATAGATTGTAGGTGAATAAGAGAGCTGTAATTGAAATGTAAGTGGGGTGCTGTGAGAACAGGAGGGCAGAGGGCCCTGCTCTAAGTAGCTTACAATCTAGGAGGAGGGGGAGACAGACAGGTGACATGAGGTGCAGGTAAGGAGACCTGAAGACAAGAAGTGATGATGGCAGGGATGGTCAGGACATGAGGCAGCAGGTAGAGAGAATGGGCAAAGTAGTCCTCACCCTCCTCCTATCCTCCACTCCCCCCTCCACCTGCACCCTTGACCCCTAGCAGCACTGCACTGTGGCCCATGCCACAACACACCCTGATAGAGGGCAGAAAGCATGCAGAGTGGATAGGTATACCACAGGATTGAGAAACTATGGCTCTGGTACAACAGTGCATACCTCCCAACTGTCCCGCTTATCGCGGGAACATCCCAATATTTTGGGACGTTCCTGCGTCCCTCCTGCGGCCGGCAGTGTTCCGCAGCCAGGGGGGGGGGGGGGATGGCAGTTGTGAGTTCCCCCTTCTGTAGTCCGTGAATAGACGCTGTGCGCATGCACCCACAGCGGTGTCAAACAGGGCGTGGACTTGCGGCAACACCGCAAGTATAGACCACTCCCCCTTTTCGGTAGGTCGCGCCCCTGTCCCGCGATTACCATCAGAAATGTTGGGAGGTATGACAGTGTCTGTCAGAAAGATAGTGTAAAAATAGAGAAAAGAAGATAAGTACAGAGTTAGGGCAGGTAGTGTGAGAAGCAGGTGTAGAGAGACATATACAGTGCAGAAAGAGAAGCAGGTGTAGAGGGACATATACAGTGCACAGAGAACTGAGGTGGAATCTGCCACACTGAAATGGATACAGAGAATATATGACTTGTGATATTAGGGTGAACAGAAAGTACTGGCTATGAGCATAGGTGTTGGAGACCTGCAGGCAGGGAGCTCAGTGAGGGCTGTACATTCAGCATGTGTTGGAGGTGGAGAAGTCCTTAGCTCACTGTTGTATGTTGATAGCAGTATGTTTGGGTGATATTAGAGGGTAGATGGGTGTCCTCCTGTCCTCTCCTGTTTATCTCCGGAATATCTCCAATATTCTTATTAATATTTCCACACACTTTACACTACACACTTCACAGCTGCACACAACACAGCCTACATGGCAAACAGTCGTCCAGATTCAGATCAAATAGAAATGTCTCAGACCTGTGTCTGGACCTTAATTGATAGCCCTACCCAGTGTGAATAGGGAAAGTCCAATACAACCCCCACTAATACAATATAATTTCCTGCCCAAATACAGACTAAACAATTACAAATGTAAGTTATTCACTATGCAGGGATGCTAGGAGTAAGAATCCAAATTACACTTTACACTACACACTATTACTTTGGGGATGGAGTTGGCATACCGGTGCTTAGGATGCCACTTGTCAAAATACTGATGCCAGAATCCCGACACCGAAAAGAGAATCAGCACTAGAATCCTGCTCACAAAGCTGAAGCCAGAATCCTGATTGCCTGCATCCCAAAATGTAAGTGTGCCGGGCAGAGTAAGGCTGCTAACGGAGTTGTGTGTGTGTGTGTGTGTGTGTGGGGGGGGGGTGTGTGTGTGTGTGTAGGATGGAGGGTGTATTAAGGTTAACATGTGTAGGGGGAGGTAAGGACCAGGCTGTGTGTGTGGGGGATTTAGGTTAAGGCACTAATGGGTTATGGTTAGGCAGTAATGGGGTACAGATGGGGTTAAGAATTAAGGGGGGATGGTTAGGGTCAGGTGGATTAGGGTTAGGGTGGTAGGGGAGAGCGTTAGTATACTTACCTAGGATGTGTTGGGATCCTCATAATTAGTATAATGCTGTCTCCTGACCGCTGGCACCTTAAGCCTTGGGATCATGTACCCATGCCTTGCTGAATTTCTAAAATTGCAATAGGCGATTTTAGCAATTCTGCGCATGTGCGCACACAGCAGCGCGCATGTGCAATCCCTTAAACTGCAATTGCATTCTGGACTATGCGACCGCAGTGTAAGTGCTGGTGGGTGGCATGTCGTTGAAAGAGAACAACAGTGGGGGGTCCAGTCCAAACAATGACGGCGTGTCTATCAGACCGTTTTTGACATCACACGCACCCACGGAAACCCAAAACATGACGGCCCTGCACCTGCCTTAGCAGCTAGGCTGTGTAGGCAGGGGCTACCCTAGTTCTGCGAAGCATTTGCAGCATATCAGCGATGCGATTGCAAAAGTTTGCAATTGCATAGCAGGGAGGGACCCAGAATGTGGCCCCCCGCATGCCATTGTCATAGGTTGTAGATTTCATTGGCCCCATTCTCTGGGTGTGCTGCCTCCTTGTATATAGCATTACTGGCCCTGTCTGTCTGAAGCACAGGCCATTCTCAGTGTCCTGGGAGTTCCTCGGATAACCGTTGTTCATGCAGATGTCCTGATGCCCAGCAGGGGGCGTCTATTACACAAGACATATTTTAGCACAGTCGCTGCATACAGAGACTCAGCTGCTGTGTACACTGCATCCGCCTCTGAATCAAGCCCCCAGTTTACATCAGGAATTCACACTGGCTTTATAAATAATAATGTAAAGATTTACAGTTGTCGCTCTTGGTAAATGGAATCTGCTTTTACTACATTTAAGTACCAAATAAATATATTTAATCTTATTTAGAAAAGTCCCAGTCACTCCCGCTGCAGGCGGACAAGGTGGTCCACGTGTTACCCATCTGCTCCCGTATTCTGTAATCCTCTACTAAAGACCCTGCATTGTAGAGAGGGTTCTAAAAATTCCTCTTTCCTGAAACCAGACCATGAAATATCCCATTGTGTTCGCCAGCTATGCAGGACAAGTGTAGGCAGCCAATCAGATTGTATCGTTTTCTAGAATGTACCTAAATTATAGGCAAAATCTAAAATGTACCTAAATTATAGGCAAAACCCATCTACTGCCCTAATCAATAATAATGAGCAGTAATATAGCAAACAAACTGTTTCATTAAAGGAAACTCTGCTAGGAGGTTGGACTTTACAGTTTCCACTTTTGTTCAACGCGTTTCTTAAGGAAAACTTCTCATGAGGGAAGGGTAGGTGTGATGCTAAATATGTATTGGGCAGTACTTCTACAGTAGGTACCCACACAAAATTAGTGCACTTTGTAATTGAGATCTACTGTAATCAGTGATGGCACCAGAGGTGGGGCTGCAGCACAGTTAAAAAGGCAAATAGGGGAGCCACACCCACTGCCAATGAGACAGTTGGGAATGGCAGTTGGTTGCAGTGGGTGTGGCTTCCCTATTTGAATTTTGAACTGTGCTGCAACCCCACCCCTGGAGTCGCCACTGGACCTAATAAACTTCCCTTGTGAGAATTCTACCAATGAAACGCGTTAATCAAAAGTGGAAACTTCAAATTCCAAAATCCTAATAAACTATGATTCCACTGGTATAGAAAATGGGAGAAATAGTAGTTATCATCCTAAGGTTCCTTTTTGCTAGGAGTCTGTTACTGCAATTTTAGGGTGATATTCTAATGTGAATTTATGAATTTATGAAATATCACAGCTTGGGAGAAAATGCAGCAAAAAAAAAGTGTCTGTAAATGCGCAGCTGCGGGCTGGCACTACCGGAGGAGAAATCTTCCCGATCGCTGGTCTTCTGGGTACAGATAAGTATTATCTTTTTTTTTTTCTTACAGTGATCAGCTTTTGATCTATGCAGATCACGAAGCTGATCACGTACCAGCTCCCACGTGTACATGTGAGAACAGAGCAGGCATCTGCAGATAGCATTGTTATTGCAGGGCTCCCTGCCAGTATTTCTTCACAATTCTCCGAAGTACATTTATCGCATCTCCGCATAATTTTAGTAAAAACTATTTTGATAAATATGCCCGTAATCATACTTTCTTTCTCTCCTGCAATAGCAAGGAGGATCCTAAAATTGGGAGGCACTCCCTACCCCCAAAAAATGTTGGCAAGTTCCCCCGCAGCCTGTCCCAGTGAAATTTGTGGAAATGGCCTGTAATTTTCATGGCTCCTGGTCTCCCTGCCTGGTTTGAGGATGCTGCTGTACACCAGGTGTCCCTGCTGCCACTCTGTGCATCGCCTGGGGGATCTTCTCCGCGGCCGTGGTCAGCTGTCAGCTGCGGCCGCCGCTCCCTTCTATCTGCAGCCGCTGGGATCTTTTTGATTGTCAGTGCTCTCCTTGCGGCTGCTGCCTGTGTTGCCTGCCGCTACTCCACCAACAGCCGCTTCCACCCCTGCTGTCGGCCGCCACGGACTGTCTCCCGTCCTGTCAGCAGCAGGCACCTCTCCGTTGGCGCTCAGCGCACTCAGTCCTCCACACTCTCCAACGCCAGACCTGACACCTCTCCTCAGCACGACCAGGATCAGGTCCTCCTCCTCTGTTTCCCGATCTCCCAGCCGCCATTCTCACTAATAAAACCTCGTCGTCGGCTCCCCCCGCCACCGCTAGGGCTGCGGAGCCCTATTTATGCCACTGGCTACACCCCATTTTTGCTGCTGTGGGACAGTTGGGAGGTATGCTCCCATCTTAGTAAATAACCCTATTGTGTCTGTATTGTGCGCAGCTGCAGATGGGGTGGATGATATACAAGGACATGATGCGATAGCAGATGTTACACAGCTGGGACAGTAGGAGGGCTGATGTTTGCATGTTAAAGTCTTGAAGCATTAAACAGAAGCTTTATAATGTGGGAAGGATGTGACAGTGATTGTACAGTTGTAAAATCCTCGTATTACATGCAGACAGCTATCTAGCTATAAGTAATACTGTACAGTACTCTGCATGATGTCAATGATTTTAATTACGTATAAAGCGGCCTATTTAGTAAGGGTAGAACCAAAACCAGCAGTTTGTTATGGTTGCCGCCAGGCGCTGGGGGAAACCACTGGAGGCAGGGTGCTGGAGGTCAGGCGTGAGCCGTAGCCGGGACCGCTGGTTAGAACGGCCACAGCGAACCGTACACTGACTCTATTGAGTACCCTGGGCAGATGACAAACCTCTGCAGGAACTAGGCTTCACCTGTGGCCGCCGCGTCCAAAGGAGCGAGTTAGGCCCGCTCCAACTTCGATGCAGCCAGGTCTTATGGATGGAAAAAAGGTGAGCAATCATCAGGGGTAACTCAAGAGGAAGATCTAACTAACGGTCCTAACTGAAAGATGCCCCTATCTGCCGGCACCTGGCCAATGATGGGAATGTGACCCAGTCGCAAGTACAAGAGACGGAGTACGGCGAATCCCCAAAACAAAACCAGGACTGAACGGGGGAGGACCTGCCTATTAAATGCATAGAAAGGGCAAGCAAAAGGAAACAAAGGTAAATAACTGGTAACTACCAGAGGGAGGAAATGGGCTTGGCCCACGGCGGGGCGCAATCCTGAACCCCCCCAAAAAAACACAACGGGCTGAACAGCCCAATAACTAAAAGAGCTTGGCAGCTCTCCAAAAGAACAAAATAGAAAATAACCAGCACTTACGTGACCCAAGATGAGGAATAACCAGTGGGACTGGACCGGGTACTGGAGCTGAGAACAGCGTGATGATAGACAAACCAACGGCAAAACACTGATGCCAGGACTGGGACTGGATAAAGTCCTGGGGACTAGGCACAGGCCCTCTAGCCAGGGACCGGGGTTAGCTGGCAGAAAGCTTATTAAGGGAACTGGACACTAGAAGCAGGAAGCTATCACTGGCAGAGTATTGCAGGAGAGCCTGCCCTATTAAGGGTTTAAGTGATTAATTACACCTGGTGGAGATCCAGGCAGCTCCAAGCTTGTGCTTAACGAGCTCATTACCTCGCAGACTAGTGAATAATTAGCTCCCAGAATATTGAGCTGATATGGCACAGACCTACCACTGGAGGCCACCAGTGAGTCAAATGCCAAACACGAAAACAAAACAGACTGAACCATTCAACCTGGTTACTGACACAGTTTCTGCATTTGTAACCTATTTGTGCCATTAAACAAAGGCCAGAGATATCTGTGATCCCGGTTCCCTGCGGACAATGTTCATACTCTACACTATATACACTCTATAGATTGTAAGCTTGCAAGCAGGGCCCTCCTACCTTTTGACTGTCTGTAAATACCCTGTTAGTTGTATCACTGTCTCCTTTGTAAAGCACAACGGAATATGCTGCGCTATATAAGAAACTGTTAATAAATAAAATACACACACACACAGATGTGATTATCCTTAAGCTGTGTACACACGGGGGCAATAGGGGCTGAAATCGTTGGAAATATGGTCGCTGGCGACCATATTGCCAGTGATGGGAGTGTGCCCCAGCCCTGTTATAATCGCTGGTCGCAGGAGCATGCGAGCAGCTGATTACCTCTGCGGCACCGCCGGCAGAGGTTCCCTTTCATTAGCGACCATCTCTGGTCGCTGATGAAAAGGAAACACTGAGCAATATATTTCTCAGCAACATATAACTAGCAATATATTGCTGAGCAATATATCTCCCCCGTGTGTACGGGGCTTTACAGAGCCACACAACAACCTCTCAGGCTCATAACAGGCATCTGAGGATAAGGAATGCCTGTACGCTGTGTTTCTTACTATATCTGCTGATTCAGGCCTGTTAGCAGCCTGTTTGCATATGAACATAACTATGCTGCGCTGCAGGTGGGGCAGATGTAAAAGGTGCAGAGAGAGTTAAGCCGTGTACATGTTACATCTGCCCCACCTGCAGCGCAGCATAGTTCTGTTCATATGCAAAAATTGGGGACATTTATGCGTCTTTCCCACGGCCGGCAGTGTCCAGCGGCGATGGGGGGGGGGGGCTGTTGGGAGTCCCCCCTGTCGGCTGCTGAGCAGCAGTGAATAAATGCTGTGTGCATGCACAACATCTATTCATGCATCCAGGGGGCTGGGGGCATGGCTGGAGGCTTACAGAGCCTCTGGGTCATGCCCCCATAGCGTCAAAATGGGGGCGTGGCCTCACGGGGAGATGCGAGTATAGGCCATGCCCGCTTTAATTAGGCCGCACCCCCAACATTTTCGGGGCACCTACGCCGCGCATCCATCTGTCCCCCTACAAGTTGGGAGGTATGCTAGTAGGGAGGGTTAGGGGTGTTGGAGTTAGGCTGTGGGAATGGAGGGTTGGGGGGGGGGGGGGCAGAGTGTAAGTATACTCACCTGTCTCTTTTGTGATACTAGCACTGGTATTCTGACAGTTGGCATTCTGGACGCCGGTCATCCGTAGGTATCCCTTGTTTGTAGACAAGTACTTAGGATGTTTATATATATTGCGGGGTTGGATGCCCCTAAAAGGTCCCCTCAATTTAATAGGTCCAAATTGTTCTCATTTACCAACCGTAGTTTTTTCTTCCCATCCCAGAAACTCCAGACTTGCAGGAACGAGTAGAACGGAGAATGTTTGTGGTGTTCCCTATTGGTTCTCCTGACGGCTTCCAGGCTCCACATGTTGAGTTAATTAAAGCATTATTTAGGCTACGGCTTCTCGGCCTATTGAGACGTGCGTGTAAAGTATAATTGTTATATAAAGGAGCGCAGAGTCCGTGTCTGTGCTTATTCTGGTCCGTTGGCAAGGAGCAGAATCTTCGCAATGGTTGCGTATGCGCAGGGTCAATTCTGCACATGTGCATATGCCGGGTGTTCAGGGCGTTCGCCAGGCACACGCACCAAAGTGTGCAGTTGGGGGTGGAGAGGGGTATGGGACAGAGAGGGGCATGGGGCCATTGACAGCGAGACAGGACAGACTTAAGCCTAACAAAAGACTGCAGGAGAGTAGGAACATGTGGTCAGGAACATCGGAGTCCAATCAGCCCTGATCAGATGGGTTAAGCCGCCTCCCCGCTAGAGGGAAATCCCGCCTTGTGAATTACTTGGTGGCTGCAAAGAACACAGGCATATCCGGGATGGAGCGGACGTCATACACCCTCCTCTATAATGCTCAAGCTCGCCCAATGTTTTCCTAGGTACGCCTGCGTTTTTCTGAACACTCCCATTAAACGTCCGGGTACCACCCCCACACGCCTACTCCTGTCAATCACCATCTTTTATCCAATCCCATAAAAGCGTTTGAAATCAGCGTATAAAGTCACTATCTGACCATTTGTGTGTGAGTCATCCTGTCTATTCCGCATAGCTAACACCCGTCAGCACAACAGCTATTTGCTGACTGCCGACACGTCTCACCGTCCGGTGATATCCATTCATAGACTGATACACAGAGGCACGACTAGTGCTGTCAGCACATTGGCACAATGTACCAGCAACTGCTCTTCTGTTACACAGAAATCCCTTACAGTCTTTTATTTATATATATATACAGTATATATATATATATATATATATATATATATATATATATGTATATATATATATATATACACACACATACAGTACGTCTGTCAGCTGGTTCCAGAATGACTTGTTTCTACCATCCATATTACACTACGTATAGGGAAAACTATCAAAGATAGGAAAATCACACATTTCCAATTATTCTGTTTAATTAGATGCAATTAGTGCGACCCCATGAAACGTAATAACTCTTCCCAGCTACAGGAAGTCTGATGCTCAATGAGTTTTCACTTTATTGTGTCCATGATAGCATCCACCTATACTGCACTGTGCACACTTTACAATTTTCAATCGGAGGTTAAGGGGGACATTACAGTGGTACATGCAGAGGGAGGCATCATTGTGATAAATGTGGTTTGGGGGGTATCGCAGTGGTACACGTGGTAAATGGGTATGACAGTGGTACACGTGGTGTGGGGGGTATCAGAGTGGTACATGTGGTGAGGGGGTATCACAATGGTACATGTGGTGAGGGGGTATCACAGTGGTACATGTGGTGAGGGGGTATCACAGTGGTACACGTGGTAAGGGGGTATGACAGTGGTACAAGTGGTGTGGGGGGTATCACAGTGGTACATGTGGTGAGGGGGTATCACAGTGGTACATGTGGTGAGGGGGTATCACAGTGGTACACGTGGTAAGGGGGTATCACAGTGGTACACGTGGTGTGGGGGGTATCAGAGTGGTACATGTGGTGAGGGGGTATCACAGTGGTACATGTGGTGAGGGGGTATCACAGTGGTACACGTGGTGTGGGGGGTATCAGAGTGGTACATGTGGTGAGGGGGTATCACAATGGTACATGTGGTGAGGGGGTATCACAGTGGTACATGTGGTGAGGGGGTATCACAGTGGTACATGTGGTGAGGGGGTATCACAGTGGTACATGTGGTAAGGGGGTATCACAGTGGTACATGTGGTGAGGGGGTATGACAGTGGTACACGTGGTGTGGGGGGCATTACAGTGGTACACATGGTGAGGTAGACATCACAATGATACACATGTTGAGGGGGCATCACGGTGGTACAATTGGTGTGGGGGACATTACAGTGGTACACATGCAGAGTGAGATTTCATGGTGTTTAATGTGGTGAGGGGGTTTGACAGTGGTACACATGGTGAGCATGCATCACAGTGGTACGTGCTGAGGGGGTATCACAGTGGTATAGGTGGTGAGGGGTATCACAGTGGTATAGGTGGTGAGGGGGTATCACAGTGGTATAGGTGGTTAGGGGGACATTACAGTGGTACACATGGTGAGGGGGGCACTACAGTGGTACACATGGTGAGGGGACATCACAGTGGTACACATGGGAAGGGGGCATCACAGTGGCAGTGGTATAGGTGGTGAGGAGGACATTACAGTGGTACACATGGTGGGGGGCATCACAGTGGTGATAAGGGAGGCATCATGGTGGTACAGGTGCTGAGGGGGACAGTACAGTGGTACACATGCTGAGAGAAGTATCATGGTGATAAATGTGGGGAGGGGTTTGACAGTGGTACACATGGTGAGGGGGCATCACAGTGGTACGTGCTGAGGGGGGTATCACAGTGTTATAGGTGATGAGGGGGTTTGACAGTGGTACACATGGTGAGCAGGCATCACAGTGGTACGTGCTGAGGGGGTATCACAGTGGTATAGGTAGTTTGACAGTGGTACACATGGTGAGCGGGCATCACAGTGGTACGTGCTGAGGGGATATCACAGTGGTAAACATGGTGAAGGGGTTTGACAGTGGTACACATGGTGAGCATCCATCACAGTGGTACGTGCTGAGGGGGTATCACAGTGGTATAGGTGGTTAGGGGGACATTACAGTGGTACACATTAGGGATGCCAATCCCGGGGCATTTTTTCAATCCCGGGATCCGGGATTGAAAAATGCTCAATCCCAGGATTCCCGGGATCCCGGGATTGGCATTCCCACCAAAAAAAAACATTGTTAGCATAGGACCCACCCCGGCCGACCCGCACATCTACTTACATTAGGGTGCGGGCGGGCGGCCGGGAGTGGGTTTGGAGGTGCATGGTGCCTCCCGGCAAGTGCACCTCCATAGAAGACAGCAGGCGGGCGGCGGAGAAGAGGCGGGCAGGCAGATGCGGGCAGGCGGGCGGAGTCAGGCTGGCGGGCGGCGGAGAAGAGGCGGGTAGGCGGTCACTGGTGACGTGTGGCCTGCGCAGCGTGACCTCTACTGTCACGCTACGCAGGCCGCACGCCGGGTCAGGTTATGGGAACAGCCGGGCAGCGTCTGAGCGAGTGCTCAGACGCTACCCGGCATTAGACTGCGCATGCGCAGTCTAATCCCGAAATCCCGGGATTGGATTCTCCAATCCCGGGATTGAAATCCCGGACTTTTTTAGGCCAAATCCCGGGATCCCGCCGATCCCGATCCCGGGATTGGCCACACTAGTACACATGGTGAGGGGGGCACTACAGTAGTACACATGGTGAGGGGACATCACAGTGGTACACATGGTAAGGGGGCATCACAGTGGTACAGATGGTAAGGGGGCATCACAGTGGTATAGGTGGTGAGGGGGTCATTACAGTGGTACACATGGTGGGGGGGTATCACAGTGGTGATAATGGAGGCATCATGGTGGTACTCGTGTTGAGGGGGCATCACGGTGGTACAGGTGCTGAGGGGGACAGTACAGTGGTACACATGCTGAGAGAAGTATCATGGTGATAAATGTGGGGAGGTGTTTGACAGTGGTACACATGGTGAGGGGGCATCAAAGTGGTACGTGCTGAGGGGGTATCACAGTGGTATAGGTAGTTTGACAGTGGTACACATGGTAAGGGGGCATCACAGTGGTACAGATGGTAAGGGGGCATCACAGTGGTATAGGTGGTGAGGGGGACATTACAGTGGTACACATGCTGGGGGGGTATCACAGTGGTACACGTGATAAGGGAGGCATCATGGTGGTACTCGTGTTGAGGGGGCATCACGGTGGTACAGGTGCTGAGGGGGACAGTACAGTGGTACACATGCTGAGAGAAGTATCATGGTGATAAATGTGGTGAGGGGTTTGATAGTGGTACACATGGTGAGGGGGCATCACAGTGGTATAGGTGGTGAGGGGGTATCACAGTGGTACACATGGTGAGGAGGTATCACAGTGGTATAGGTGGTGAGGGGGACATTACAGTGGTACACATGCTGAGGGGGTATCACAGTGGTACATGTGGTGAGGGGGATATGACAGTGGTACACATGGTGAGGGGGTATCACAGTGGTACATGTGGTGAGGGGGGTATGACAGTGGTACACATGGTGAGGGGGTAGCACAGTGGTATAGGTGGTGAGGGGTGTATCACAGTGGTATAGGGCGTGAGGGGGACATTACAGTGGTACACATGGTGAGGGGGTAGCATAGTGGTATAGGTGGTGAGGGGGTATCACAGTGGTATAGGTGGTGAGGGGACATTACAGTGGTACACATGGGGCCTTATTCTGGTTGGTGCGGCCGGGCCGTACGCGCACGTTCCGGGGTTTTTCATGATCTGCGCATGCGTACATTCGCCAATGCGCAGGCGCGAACACTCCACAACGCTTACGGACGGGGTCTCTACGTGCGAAAAAACCTGTACGCGAGAGTACGGGCATTAGGGGCGGCATAGGGGCGTGATGAGGGGAGCGGCCGAAATAATGAGGGAAAATGGGCGTAAACATGGGCGTACATGGGGGTGTGCACCAAAAATTAACGGTGCTACTACCGCACGATCGCCTAAAGCACCGTTCATTTCGGACACAAAACAGGCGGCCGCCAACCGCCAGCTCAGACCACCCCTACAGATACCGCATGCCAGCATGCGCCTGGGTTTGCTAATTTACGCTGATTACTACTCAAACACATACACCTGAATGTAATAACCAATGCTGCAGTCTATTAAGTCCAAACCATGATTTCACTACCTGCAAGCCACACACATCACTCAAACACATTGGAAGCTTATCTTTCTATACTTCTCTACATTTAAAGGTTTGTTTAATTTAAGGTAAGAATCTTTTTAAGACCTGCTTATATATGCTAAGGTAGGTATTTGTTAAACAGTTATACACATTCACTACGTGCTTTCATAGACTTTACACAGTAGCACACTCAATCTACACAAGTCGACATGTGTCAACGTGTTCACTCTAATACAAACATATGTTTTGTATTTATGATACAATAACATAAACCACATCTAACACCTACAAAGGATGTTTCAGCAATGTTTTAAGGCCATGCCCACTATTTTGCACATTAATTAATTCAATCAATTACCGTATATACTCGAGTATAAGTCGACCCTAATATAAGCCGAGGCACCTCATTTTACAACAAAAAAACTGGGAAAACTTATTGACTCAAGTGGGACCCTCACTCGAGTATAAGCCTAGGGGGGCTTTTTCAGCATAAAAAATGTTCTGAAAAAGTAGGCTTATACTCGAGTATATATGGTAATTAATTTTCATAATTATAGTTGAAAGGCAAGATTTGCAGGTCCATATATGTGAAGGGTATGCCAGCGTACACGGACGTACGCTCACTCTCACGAGCGGTGACATAAGCTGAGTTTTCTATTGAAAACAATAGGGACCCGTCCGTGCAAGCTGGCGTACGCTCAGATAGCCGCAAGAAGTCGGTGGGAAGACGGACGAGAGACGTCCGTAAACGGGGGCGTACGCTCTGTTTTACGCCAGTTGTCGGAGTGTAAGGGCTGGTCCGTCCGTGTACGTTGGCGTACGCTCAATTGTACGCCACTCCCCTTCGACGTTGTTTCTGGCCGTACGTATGCGGCTGAGTTGTGGGTGGACTTAACCCCAACGGCCGCGTACGGAGAGCGTACGCTAATAGTGAACGTACGCACGTTTGGCCGCTCCGATCAGAATAACCTCCTTGGTGAGGGGGCACGGCAGTGGTGATGGGGGCAGTATAATTACAGCAATGACTGAACTGAATTTACCGTATAATTAGGCACTTTTTGCACATATGGGACAGCGGATGATCTTTTCATGGCCTCTGGTCGGTAGTGCCCAGATGTGAAGGCTTCTGGGAGTTGCCTGATATAACTGAGCGACACCATAGGCTGAAATACAGTCGCTCACAGACCTATAGAACCATTCCACCAGCAGAGGGCACTATAGTGCAGGGAAGGAGCCCACAGATACAGTATAATGGACTTCTATAGTCATATCTTACACTGCCATAAAATAAGAAAATGATCTGCGTCTAATATGTGAATCATTTACCATTATACAGCTCCGCCTGACCTCATGTATGTGACAGTCCATCCAGGTTATCATTTCAGCCAATGGCCTGACATCACTGTAGCATCAGAGTCTGTGCGGCCATGATGTAACGTACCCAGGCTAATGATTTATGACGCCTTATGACAATGGCCAGTGGCACCTACGTGCAGAATGCTTTTATTTCCAGCGCAGGTGCTCCCACGCCTTCATAACTCTCTCAGCGGTAACTTAATATGATCAGGGAGCGTGATCTACTTCAGGGCAAACAGAACCTGTGTGTCAGCTGCGCCTGTCCGACTCTTATCTGACTGCGCTCTCATTCATACTGTATGGCACACTGCATGGCGCAGAGCGACGCCACCTGTCGTTTCACGCCCACGTGTGCCCATAAGGCATTTCTAGTACTGTGCGTCTCAGTTGGTTCCGCTACTCTGGGCCTCCAGGCTCAGTGCCACCCAGTGCAGGTGCAGCAGAGAAAAAGGTCTCGACTGCGATGGACATAGGCCCTTATTCAAGTTGACTCGGACGGATGCATATTTTCGGACAGGAACCGAGTGTTCTCATCCCCGCCTAGCGTACAGATCGCTCACACCGTCCGAATGCGGTAAGATGCCGAGCGAACGGACCGCGAGTGGATGTTTCATGTGAACACCTCCTCCATCTGTGGGAACCTACCCCATCCTCCGATGGTCGCCGACCATCGAATGATGGACCTAGCGGTCAGGCAGCCCCGAGTGCTCCAGACCATTGTCCGTGTGAAAGCAGGGATATGGGCAGGCAGCTGGCATCCGGCTATGTCAGCTGTCCGCCCCCCACACGTGCGTCACTGCCGCATTACCATAAGTACGCCCAGCGGTTTCATGGGAACGCCCATTAAACGCGGGGCGTACTAATATGGTAATGAGCCCAAACAGTCCTTCACGCCCCTTTCCACCCCCTGCTCAGATGGTTCTGTACGATCATTTTCTGCACGGACCTCACTGTTCAGACGTGCGAGGCATTTGCACATGCGCAAATACCAAACATCGGCCGTCCGAACGCACGCGGAGCCATCCGACTCAATCAGAATAAGGGCCATAGTGCGCTCCTCAGAGTCAGGCTGTAGTGGGATATCGTTGACGATATCACGCAGTGACGTCCCCAAACGGTCGATGTGCATGTTGACAGGTCCACAGGGCAAACAGATAAAAGGCTAAAATGTTGACATGGTAACTGGCGTTTAGAAGGAATTGGTCATTGGGTCAACCAAATTTAGGTCGACATACATCGGGCTGACCACTGAAGTTCGTCAGGCCTTAGGTCGACACAGACAAAATGTCGACATACCTACAGTCGACATGGTCAAAGGGTTGCCACAAGCATTAGGTCGACATTGGAAAGGTCAACAGTCAAAAGGTCAACATGGGTTTTTCATTTAGTTTTGTTGTCCCGAATGCCGATACAGTCGACATGGACACCGAATCAGTGCATGGCGTCCGCTCGCCATGCTTCGGGCTCGGCACACTATTATATTCTCCCTCCACGCCCTAGTGGGTGGTAGTGCATGAAATACTGCCTGTCGGCACATGTCGGCTCAATTTTTTAAAACCATGTCGACCTTTTGACTATGTTGACCTAAGGCCAGTCAACCTTCAGTGGTCAACACAATGTATGTTGACCTTAATAGTGTAATGGCCGTGGCTGCGACTCGCACCCCCTGGTGGAGGTTCTCTGCACTACGCGTGAAATATCCGGCACACGTGCCAGTCCCGGTATCTGCGTATGTGGCCAGTTACAAACTGACTCAGCAACTCGTCCTCTCCCTTCTGTGACACCCAGTGTATGAAACAAATCGCAGCCCGAGATGCTGATCGCCCTGTGAGAGGTATGAGGAGATACAGGTGGATATATCCTGCTACTTGCAGGTTTGTGTTATTGTGAGGGATGAAGCATGCAGAGAATGTGCCGCCCAGGCCTTACTGCGCCTACGCATGTGTTTGCATAGGTGTGTATTGTCATGTGAGCGATCTCTGCAGCTAAGTGGCAGCTTGCCAGCGAATGCACTTATGTCACACCTACTAGTGAATAAAGTTCAACTATCACCTGAACTTTATACAGTTCCTACAGTATGTAACACAGCAAATTCCGCTGCGTGTAGGGCCTGATTCACACTGGCTGGGAATTTGCAGGCCGGGAGATTATCGGTAGACTATGCATGCGTATATATATATATATATATATATATATATATATATATATATATGTGCTTGTTGTAAGATATGTCTAGATATTTATTTCACTCTTTGAGTGCCAATGTTACTGTTAGAAATGTGCAAAATATCTGCTAAAAATGCCCACAGCGTTGTTGTTTATTTTTGGCGCAATGTTTACCAAAACTTCAGTTAATTGATTCAGATAATTTGCCGGCATTAATTGAAGAGATTCATATTCCTCACTGGCATTTTTCGCGAATATTTAAAACATCTCTCACAGCCACGCTGGCACGCAAAAGATTAAGATGCATGTAGCCATAGGGATCATTGTGCTTTATAATGGCAGAAAAATGCCACTGATGATTCTATTTGTACATATACAGTATATAGCTATGATTTCTTTTTTTTTTTCCCAAAAATGTAACAGCTGCATAATGTGGGTTTGGTGAAATCGGGGAGATTTCTAGATGCTGCAGGGAGTCAGGGAGATCGCTGCTATTTCAGGGAGTCTCCTGCACCAATAAGTAAAGCATTTACTGGACAGTTACCTGGGTTTAAAATAATTGGACTCCACTGTGATTTTCCAATGGAATCATCTGTTCTGACTTCCAATAATCCCATTATGTTACATAAGTGCTGTGGTCACAGGGACTGGGAATCCATCTTTTAGCTAGATACATTTACTGTAAGAGGGAAAATGGTTTCTTATAGATGGGGGAGGGTAACAGAGGCTGTGTGAGCCCTAATCCAGACATACTGTAGGGTTAAATGGTCATTTCTATGTAGCCTACAGATTAAGCAAATGACATAGGACATTTACTAACACTACACCTAGGTGCAAAATTGACCCAGCAAGCAACACAGCCTTTAGCTGTCTACTGCAAAATACGCATTGGTAGGAAACAGGGGGTGCATCCAGAAATGTAAAGGGTCCCCAGACCCAGAGGCTCTACAGCGAAACATTCCATACCTTCAAACTGTCCGGATTGCAGAGGGTCAGTTCGGCTAATAGCAAACTGTCCTCGGTCCCCCGATGGGTCGCAGTGTCCCACGGGCGGGGGGGTCTCGGTTGGGGGGGGTGGAGTTTGGAGGGAGCCTGAGATCACCACTGCTCTACTTGAGTACAGCATTTTTTCAGTGCAGGGAGGAAGCCGGAGGCTATCCTGCTGCTTGGGGAGCACTGAGCATGCCCCTAAAATGACCAAAATGGGGGTCATGTTGATAGGCCACGCCCATCTGCTGGGGGCCATGCCCACCTGGCTTGTAACTCCACCCCCTTATCAAGACGACCCCATCTTTGATGCGGCAGGTCCCGATTTTAAATACGAAACAGTTGGGAGATATGAACCTTCTCTCTGCAGCTTGTTCATTTTATACCCCATAGCAGTGCCCTAGTTCATTTTATGCCCTAGTTAACATTATATTGCATAGTGCCGCTAGTTCTAAATACATAAAAGCCTAACTAATCCTCACACTTGTGAGGTGTAGTAATACCAGTGACCACTAGAGGCCACTCCACAGACCAAATGACACCTTAACAGAAAGTGAAAGCAAAATGATCTGTTTCTTGCTGGATATGGAGAGAGGGAGCTGTGAAGACAGAGACTGGAGATAGGAGTAGATAGAGACTAATGTAGGGTACACACCAGAACGACCATAATCGTGCGATGATTTCCTTGAAATCCTACGATGGTCGCACAATCTGTTAAATCAAACGATCTGCTTACGATCTGTACCCAATCCAAATGTAGATGACAATTCTTTAGTGCAGCAGGTAAAATCTACAAAGCGACCAACGTCCAGCGGGGACGCGGATCAGATCAGAATCGCATCGAAAACATACCCAATTCTGCTCTTTTTACATACAATCGGTCAAAATCGCATCAAAATTGGGGGAATTGAGCCCTGGTGTGTACCCAGCATAAGCCGTCATTTTGATGGACTTTTAACTAGTATTATATAACTCCCAACTTTTATTGGAATCAGTACCTGCTGCACTGGCGGCACCTCTGTATACCACCCCCCAGAACCCTTAATGGAAATGGCCATTGTGCGTGTGTGATCAGCGGAAATGCATACAAACATTACTCCCAGCAGCTTGTTGAGATCATCACTGGAACGATGTAAATTATATATATATTTATTTTTTTCTACTTTTTCTGTTAATCAATATCCATTTTTAGATAAAACCAGTTGGGAACTTGTATAAAAGTCCATGCACTGGTTGCTGAAGGACTGGCTGGTAGTTGCTTCAGTACACAGGAGACTGTAGCTTGCAACGCAATAAGCTCTTTCCTACAAATAACTGAATTCAACTCTGGCTTCCGACAGCTACAAATATATCTCTGCACAGCTCCATGCAGACTGAGCTCCTTGCACACTCATCTCCTTGCACACTCATCTCCTTGCACAATGAGCTCCTTGCACACTCAGCCAGGAAGAGTGACAAGATGATAACTGGTACTAGCCCCGGGGGCAGACAGTTTGCAGGGGGAGGAGGCCACGGGAGTGGCTTTGTGCAACATGGAATTTGTTCTCATTTAACTTCAGAAACACTACACCGCTCTCAGCTTTCCCAGAGAGCAACAGAAGTGTGGGTTCCTGGCTGTGACAAAGCCAGCAGAGGGCTGCTGGACACTGGAGACAACTTTCTATGGCTTCCTAGATTGTTTAATATTCCTTTTCCTTTCTATCCCTTTACGCGGGCTTGGGGAGGGGGAAGAGAATTCCCACGTTATGTCAGGGATGAGAGTAGAAGCCGCACTCTCCCATTGATGAGAGCTCCCAGGTCATTCTGCCATGTGCCTGAGCAGTGGGACCAGTTGGACTAGCCGTGGCTGACTCTAGGAGCTGACTCTAGAACCTGACGCTGGGCGCTGACCCTAGGAGCTGACCCTAGGAGCTGACCTGGTTCTTTCAGGAGCATGAATGAGGAAAAAGGAACTTCCAACACCAGTGAATTATGCAACTCCACAAAATATCTAAATCCGGATTTGAGTCCTGCCATCAGCGCCGTGATGTTCTCCACAGGGGTGGTGGGGAACCTAATCGCATTGGTTCTGCTGGAGAGGCGCAGACGGGAGTGCCGGGGGCATATTTCTCTGTTCTTCATCCTGGTGACTGGTTTGGTTATTACAGACTTGTTGGGAACCTGCATGATTAGCCCGGTGGTGTTGGTGTCCTACACCAAGGGACTCACTCTTTCTGCCTTGGATCTTTGCAACTATTTCGCCTTTGCCATGACCTTCTTCAGCCTGGCCACCATGATGGTCCTCTTCGCCATGGCCTTGGAGAGGGCATTAGCCATCGGGTATCCTTACTTCTACGAGAAGTACATCAAGAAGCGATGTGGCATCATCACCTTCCCGGTCATCTACTGCTTCTCCATATTTTTCTGCCTCTTTCCCTTCCTGGGCTTTGGGGAGTACATACAATACTGTCCTGGGACCTGGTGCTTCATAAACATGAGGGGTCACAAAATGTCCGGGTACACTAGCAATGTGTACTCCATGTTGTACGCCGCCATTCTGCTGATTCTCATCATCGCCGTGCTAACCTGCAACTTCATTGTCATCGTCAGCCTGGTCAGGATGCACAGGAGGCAGAAGACGCGGAGGGTTGGCTCCCTCACGACCAACAAACGAGAGAGGATTTCCATGTCCGAGGAGATCGACCATCTCATCCTTCTGTCCATCATGACCATCACCTTCATCATTTGTTCAGTCCCTTTTACAGTAAGTTGTTTCAGTCTTTTTCCAGAATCTCTACATTGTTTTCTTTTAAGTTTTAAAGGTCAAAGGTCATATATGACTTCCTTCAGTTATTCTTGGGTCGTAAATGAGCATTGGATGTTTTGATGTCCCCTTTGGGTCTGATGCACAGTCCCGTGTGCATCAGAGCTGAGCCGGAGGACGGACCTACTGCCCATCCAAGCTTCGACTCGTCCCCCCTCCCGCTGCGTGGGGAGGAGAGGAGCGGGGGCGCCGGACAGCCCATACACTGCTGCAATAAATCACAGTCAATCAGATTCTACTTCTTATTTACTTTGCACCTTCTAGAAGATAGATAACACATCTTCAATAAAACTCCCATCTTAGTAAATTTACCCCTGTGGGATATTTGGGTGTGGACTAGTTTACAGACTTTGTTTAGGTAGACAGTCAATCGGTCAACATCAAAAAGCTGACATGCACTATGTTGACAATGACAAAGGTTGACACGTGAAAAGGTCAATGCGAGTTTTAAAAAATTTTTGGGGATGTGACTGTCGATATCTCAGCACGTGGAGTCCGAATTAGTGTAGTCTGTACCCTCTCATGGCTCGCTTCTTTATCGTTCCCAATAGGAGTCCACACAGATGGTAGAACATGGAAAAGTAAAAAAGTAAATAAAAAAGTGAAAAGAAATCGTTAAAAACTCATGTCCATCTTGTCATGCGTTGACCATTGTGCTGTCAACATTTTGTCATTGTGGATTTAGTGCATGTTGACCTTTTGTCAATGTCGATATTTTGGAGTCAACCTATTGAGTTGCGACCGCCTCTGTGCGTGCACCTCTGGAGACGCGACCACCTCTGTGCGTGCACCTCTGGAGATGTGACCGCCTCTGTGCGTGCACCTCTGGAGATGCGACCGCCTCTGTGCGCGCACCTCTAGAGATGTGACCGCCTCTGTGCGTGCACCTCTGGATATGCAACTGCCTCTGTGCATGCACCTCTGGAGATGCGACCGCCTCTGAGCGTGCACATCTGGAGATGCGACCGCCTCTGTGCGTGCACCTCTGGAGATGCGACCGCCTCTGAGCGTGCACCTCTGGATATGCGACCGCCTCTGAGCGTGCACCTCTGGAGATGCGACCGCCTCTGAGCGTGCACATCTGGAGATGCGACCGCCTCTGAGCGTGCACCTCTGGATATGCAACCGCCTCTGTGCGTGCACCTCTGGATATGCGACCGCCTCTGTGCGTGCACCTCTGGAGATGCGACCGCCTCTGAGCGTGCACGTCTGGAGATGCGACCGCCTCTGAGCGTGCACATCTGGAGATGCGACCGCCTCTGTGCGTGCACCTCTGGAGATGCCTCGGTGTGTGCACCTCTCTAGTTACAATTGCCTCTGTGCATGCTCTTCTGGAGGCGAAAGTGTAGATGCCGCCCAATTGGAGAAAAGCGGCAAAACAGAGCAGATTTGCACCTGGGTGAAACCATACTGCACGGCCGGTGGGAGAGATGTGAAATATGCCGAGAGAATTAGAGTTGGCAGGGACTTGTCCCGGTGGATCACTAATTGGCATGTAAAAATAAAGCGTTCCAGCATGTGTTAGCTACATGCAAAAGCAGATGGTATTTATCCTGCATGCACACACACACACAATACATGCACGGTTTCAGACTCATATCTATTTGGCCTCGATACAAACAATCCATATGCATGCGCAGTCATTCGATAATCAATTTTGTACAGCAGCGATCAGGTCTGAATAACCCCCAGAGTTTGCCCAGCCGTCCCTTCCAGTGGTGGGATCCGGCTGCAACCGGGCGGCCGGTCTGTGGCCGTCCCGTGTGAATGGACACATTTGTGTCCTTTATTAACTTCTGTGTGCGGCACGGCTTCCTGGCTGAGCGGGGTTTCACCGCCTGGCAGGAGCCGGAGCGTGTGAAATAGCCCTCGGTAAGATAATGGTGGAGGCAGACAGAGGTGATCGCTGTGGGAAGGGAGAACGTCTGGTAGCAGAGTCCCCCTATATTGCCGTGTCTGCTGTGCTCCGCGGATGTCACTTATTAAACACACAGGCTTACGCACAACGTATCCCGCTGTCCACCCAAGGCTGCCACCCATTCGCAGCGCGTATTCGCACGCACTGGCTGCAAATGGATGTTTTACATAAACAACCACTCGCAGCCCGCAGCGGGAACACCTACATCATTCGATGGTCGCCGACCATCGAATGACGTGGAAGGCGCACGCACATCTAAGGGTGCTCAGAGCAACCTTAGATGTGCATGGGCATTCTGAAGGAAGTGGGCGGGCAGCTGACATCCGGTGATGTCAGCTGCCCACCCCTGGCATCCACGTCAGTGCGCGATTTCCATGGGAACGCCCAGCTGCAATGTTGGATGCATTCACATGCGCATTTACAAAACATTGAGCTTGCATGCGAATTTGCATGCGAGCGAACAGACCTGAATAAGGTCCATTGTCTGTGAGTCACCCAGATCCGGGCTGTAAAGAGGTGTTTTCACGTGGGCAAAGTCCAGTGTACGCACGTTGATGACACTGTGCAGTTTGCAGTTAGATGAACGTGTAAATTGGGGGCCGGATGACTGGTCGACAGTCGGGATCCCGACAGTCAGTATACCTTCGTCGAAATCCCCACTGGTCAACTGGATGAAAATCAGGGGGCTATTCTCCCTCCTGGGGGTCCACAGAATAGAATCTGTGGCGCTCGCCCCCTTGGCAGCCGGGAATCCATGTCGGTATACTGACCATCGGGATCGCAACCATGTCATACCATACCCATGTGAATGTGCCCATTTCCTGGGGTAACTATTGCACCTAGTATAAAGTAGCTGCAAGTGCATCCCACTGGTCGACTGTGTCTAGGACAACAGCCAATAGGTCGACACTATTGGTCGACAGTCAATAGGTCGACATTTATGTAAAAGGTCAATATGCATCAGGTCAACATGGTCAAAGGGTTGAAATGAGAAGCATACTTTTATATTCTCCCTCCGTGCCCACGGGTAAAATAAAAACAACAAAAACTCATGTCAACCTTTTATATGTTGTCATTTTTCTTGTGTCAACCTCTTGACCACGTCGGCCTAATGCATGTGGTATTACACATCAGGACAACAGTCGGAATCCCGGGCCGTTTTTGTCCAAACCGACAGTTGTAATTCAATGTTCCAACTGTCGAGTATTGGAGTCCGTGGATCGGCGTAAACAGCCGCAGACTGCCAAAAACGGACATGAATTGGACAATCCGCTGGCGTTTCATTCATATATCTCTGAGGTGCAAAACTACAGCTGCTATGCCTTAGAACAGAAGATATTTATAACTAGGTGATTCATCGCGCCCTACAGGCGCTCTTCACACCGTCGTAAGGGGCTGCGCCCCCTTAATTTGTGAACATTTGTATATGAGAAATATGGTTAGAATTGTATGAAAGATGCCTGTATTGCAACTTGAGTTATAGGTGAAATGTGTTAAATAGAGAGCATATGATGTGGAAGGGGCTGTGTATTGTTTTGTTTAATTAAAAAGCGGTTACAGAGTAAGATGTACATTGATAGTGTGGATGGTACAGTGACAATTGTGGGTGTGGGGGGGGGGCTGTGTGTGCATGTTGTTTAGGTGTGTGTGTGCAATAGTATAGTAGGGTGTTTCTGAGTCAGCGGCTCCCCACTGGCGGAGGTCACGACACAGGAAAACAGGAGGCTGGGTAGTGATAGGGGTGTGTGGGCATAAGGGGGACTAAAGAGGAGGGTGGGCGATACTGTGCAGCTTCTGCCAGTGGGTGAGGGTCCAGTGTGGCAGCACAGGAGTACAGGATGGTGGCCCTTAGTCAGTGTCTCCTCCTACTGGGTGGGAGTTCGGGTGCATGAGAGCAGGAGGCTGGGCTATGAGGCATGATAGGGGCATGTGGGCCAAACAGCGTCAACGACTTCCCAGTGGTGGAAGTTACGGTTCAGGAGAGGAGGAAGCTGGGTAGTGATAGGGGTGTGTGAGTATACGAGGGACTAAAGAGGGGCTTAGGGGTGCCGTGAATTGCGGGAGGGGCGCGGGGGGGTGCCGTGAATCAAGGGAGGGAGGGGGCGGAGGTGTCGGCGAATCGCGGGAGAGGGCGGGGGTCCGCAAAGCGTGGAAGGTGGTGTGAATTGCGCGAGAGGGGGTTGAGAATCGCGGGAGGGGGGGGAGGTGCGCGGGGGGTCCGTGAATTGCGGGAGGGGGGGGCACGAATCACCTAGTGGGTTATATATTCTTGTAGAAGGATGGTAGGATGTTGCTGTCATTCAGAATGCATTTACATAAACAGTAATAGTAGCAGTAAAAGGTCTGACTTAAAACACCTACAGTAAAACAGAACAGGTGTTATATATTATACAAAGAATTGGTTGATGATGTGTAGGTTGACGTGCACATAGTTCATAGTTGTCACTGGAAAAAAATTGCTACAAGAAAAAATCAACACAGAAAGTTCAACACATGTAAATGTTGACATAAGTGTGGCACTTCATCGGTGTCCATGTCGACACATGAGAATGAATATGAAAACATTCAAAAAAAGAAAAAGAAATCTTCAAAAACTCATGTCAACCTTTTTCATCGTCGACCATAGCCGTGCCAGTGTTTTGCATGTGCCATTTAATCCTGGGGTTGCCGTGAATCACGCGCGGGGGAGGGAGGAGGTGAGGGGTGTCCGCGAATCACGGGAGGAGGGGTCGTGGGTGGATCCTGTGAATTGCGGGAGGATGGGTCGCGGGGGGGGTGTGGGTGCCGCGAATCGTGGGATGGGGAGGCGCGGGGGGTTGCAGTGAATCGCGGGAGGGTGGGTCGCGGGGGCGGGGGGTTGCCGCAATGACAGGAGGGGGGGTCATGGGTGGGGAATCGCGGTAGGGGGGGTCGTGGGGGGCACCGTGAACCGCGGGAGGGGGGGCCCGGGGGTTTGGCACGATTCGTGGGAGGGGGGGTCGCGGGGTGCCGCGAATTGCAGGAGGGGGGGTGTCACGGGGTGGGGCCGTGAATCGCGGGAGTCACCGGGGGGTGCCGCGAATTGCAGGGGGTGTGCTGCAAATCGCGGGAGGGGGGTCGCGGGGGGGTGCCGCGAATCGCCACAAGAAAAAATCAACACAGAAAGGTCAACACATGTAAATGTTGACATAAGTGGTGGCACTTCATTGGTGTCCATGTCGACACATGAGAATGAATATGAAAACATTGAAAAAGTGAAAAATAAATCTTGTCAACCTTTTTCATTGTCGACCATAGCCATGTCAGTGTTTTGCATGTGCCATTTAATCATGGGGATGCCGTGAATGGGGGGGGGGGGGGAGGGAGGTGCATACCCAACATGACCCTCTCCAGGAGGGACACATTGGCCCTTATTCTGAATCGTGCGGTACGGCCCGCGTGCGGCCGTACCGCCGATGTTTTCAGTCTGCACATGCGCAGAGGTCAATCTGCGCATGTGCAGCCCAATTCGCCGCAGACGTAGTTCGTCCGCCGCAAAGGGGGCGTATAGGGGCGTGAGGGGCTTCATACCCTCATTTCCCTATGCATACGCCCCGCGTTTCATGGGCGTTCCCATGCAAACGCGGGGCGTATGCATGCTAATGAGGGTATGACGCCAGTGATGGGGGCGGGAAGCTGACGTCGCCGGATGTCAGCTCTCAGCCCCCATACAAGCTATCACACGGACGATTGTCCGTGTGGTCTCAGCTTGCGGGACCTGGTGGGGCGTGCGGCCCTGCCTTCGATGGTCGCCGACCATCGAATGCAGGGGGCAGCTCCCACCATGGTGGAGGCGTACGCCCCACCATTTTCTTGCGGATCGCCAGCCGTCCGTGTACGGACGGCCGTGGCGATCCGTATCGTGGGCGGGGATTGGTTTGTGCGGCCGGAGCACCGTGTGCGGCTCCGGCCGCACAGATCTGAATAAGGGCCATTGCTCTGTTTCTGGACTTTCTTCTTAATTTATGGATTACCATCACCTGTGCTTAAACACCTTTCTTATTAATTACCCTGTTTAAAATGACAGGTGATGACAATCATAAATTAAGATGGAAGTTCACAAACAGAGCATTCTGTCCCTCCTGGAGAGGGTCATGTTGGGAGGTATGGAGGTGTGGGGCGCTCACCTGGTGTGTCTGGTGTGTAGCTGTGTCTTTGCTGTGTAACATGGAGAGGCAGAGGGTGTCTGGCACTGTCTGTGGGCTCACTGGGCTGGTTCTCTGTCATGTGAGTCAGAGGCTCCACCCAGGGTTATATCTCCAGACACACTTTGAGTGACAGATGTAGCCAAATATATAAGAGATGCTACTCGTTAGTATTTCTGTCAGGTGCCACCTAGTGTCTGCCAGAGTGCACAACACTTGAATTCCCCTCCATGGAGGTGAGGAGCAATAATAAGTTGCTGTATTACTATAGTGAGCAGTAAATGACTGTGACGGCTGACAACTCTCCGTCCAAGGGTGGAATGTTAGAATGTTGCTGTTTAGTTCTGATTTAAAAATAGAACTTAATTCCGAAGCCGACACAGCCGGTTCCACGTGTCAGCGGCAGCGTTTAGCTTAAATAATGACTTTGTAAAGAAATGGTTTTAATGAATGCAGCTACAATAAATCAGTATATTCCAATATATTGTATCGCACAGTGTGTAATTCTTCCTGTAGGTCTCTAGTGTCCTGGCATAGATCTTTGCACAGATCATTGCACACCTACAGCACTCTGACAGCGGGAAGTGTCTCTGTGTTCCGAGCAATGACGGCTCTACAGTAGCTGTGGCTTCCTTGTACAGATTGGCATCTCTTATCTATATCTGAGTGACTGGAAGAACGTGATACAGAGTTGACTATACACCCATGTGCAGAGCATTTATTGCGCGTTTTAGAAGAGCGCATGCGATGGAGCCACACATAGCGTACGGGACAACGGGGGTGCATTTTAGACACATCCCTGGTATATTAAAGGGCACAGTTGTGCCATAGCGGAGTCAGAGTCACTGAGGAGGGGTCCCTGGAGCTAGGAACTTTGGGGCTAATTCAACCTTGTTCATTGGGCTGTGATTTCGCAGCCAGAGCAATTATTGTATGCACACGGTGCGCAGCGCGTGAGCCCTCCGTTCGATCACAGACAGCTTATTAATAGCCAGTGGCCGATTGTGGGTGGCATGCCAGCATTATCTGGGAGTGAATTACACAGGTTCTGGGGCTGCTGCATTCAAGCCTGCTTTCGCCTGGTTTAACCCTTCGAGTGCCAAGTGAATTTGTCGAACTAGGTGTGAGAATTGCCAAGCAAAACTTTTGAGGGTGCCGGATGGGTTCCCGACAGTCGGGATCCCGACAGTCATTTACCCGACGTCGGCATCCCGACTGTCAAAACGCCGGCAGCCGGGTGACCGACGGCCACCCGCTATTTTCCCTCGTAGGGGGCCACGACCCCCATAGAGGGAGAATAGAATAGGTGGCTCGCGTAGCGAGCCACCGTGCCCGAAGCGTGGCGAGCGCAGCGAGCCCGCAAGGGGCTTTTTTGCACTCGCCATGCTTTCTGACTCCGGGCAGTCGGGATCCCAACGTCGGGATAATGACTGTCAGGATCCCGACTGTCGGAGTCCCATACCACACCCAACTTTTGACTCATCACAATGACCTGTAAGGTTATATTTATTTATTTATTTACAGTTTCTTATATAGCGCAGCAGATTCCGTTGCGCTTTACAATAGTAGACAGTGATAAAACAAACTGGGTAACAACAGACAGACTTGGAGGTAGGAGGGCCCTGCTGCAAGCTTACAATCTATAGGGATATAGGAAATATAATAATTTTATACATAGCATTTTTTAATTTTACTTTATATAACAAATGTGAGAGGCGCTGGCATTTTGAGCGGATATTTTGAACATCGCTCACAGAGATGGGCGTACACACACAGCGATGATGGATGAAAAACCATCCATCATCGCTAGGCATGCTGGTAAAACCACACAACAGGAGACATTGCAAGCAAACATGCGGGAGCGCGCACCATCGCTAATCTGCCATCAGTGGCCCATACACACTGGGCGATTTTCAGCTGCAAATCGCTCAAAATGGCAAAAATGAGCGATTCTCAGCTGAAAACCGTCTGTCTAGTAGTGTGTATGGGCCTTTAATCAGCCACAGAACCATAGGCGTGCGTACATTGAGTGTTAGGGGTGCACAGGCACCCCACAATGCTGTGCACACCCTTATGAACACCTTTTTGCCGTTAGCAATACCAGCAATACCTTTCAAAGACTTTTGCTTTTTAGAACTGTATTCCATTCAAATAGTGCACATCAATCTATTATGTGTGTTTTGCATTGTTAATTGTACTAGACCATTGTCATATCACTAAATACCTGCGTCATCCATTTATGTTTATGACTGTATTTGCATGTACTGTTACACAGAGTAATTAGAAGATTAAATCTGGAATAGGCCGGAGATTATGGCGTGGCTGAGAGACGTTTTATATTGTAGTCAGTGCCAATAGATCATGGTAGACACGCTTGATTGGCCGTGTTAGACATACCCAATGGGCGGTGTTAGACATGTCCAATAGGTGGTCATAGGCGGTGACGGTGCACCCCCTAATAAAATGAGCTGCGCACACCCATGCACAGAACCGGTGTATTCCATCAGCATCCTGGATTAAAGGGATAGTATGGTAAACCTACAGGTAGGGGGTGCCCTATCCGCACAGGTGAGTACAGCAAGAGCCGTAGGGAGGGTGTGTGTGTGTGGGGGGTTGCAAGTGATGCCGCCATACAGGGTCCTGGAAATGGTCCCATACCATCATATACCCACCCCCCACCCCCACAGATGGTGTTCCAGCAGGCTGCTGGTCTTTATGGTGGGGTATTTCTTAATCTGGTTCTTTGGTTATTTTACTTCCCATTATTGGCTCATCCAGCAGCTTTCACAGATGGAAAGTTTGATTATAAAATGATGGGATTTTTCCATTTGCAAAGTGGGTTATTTATAGATCGACGGCTCCATGAAAACCCTCCATCCGCTGCTGGAAGCCACCCACACCCCACATTGCACGACAGCGGAGGTTATATAGAGAAACACCACAGTACAGACCCCTGTGCCGGCTACTAAAGCAGCCTGACATCTGTGAGACGGTGACACGTGTCGCAGTGCGTCGGCAGGTCGGCTGGGAGCAGTATTCTACAGCAGGAAAATCCCGCACCATGCCGCAGTCTCGCGTCTCAGTCATATACAGCTATATATATATATATATATATATCTCCTATATATTTGGCTACATCTGTCACTCAAAGTGGGTGTCTGTGTCTATAACGCTCTGTTCCTGGACTTTCCTCTTAATGTGTGATTGCCTTCATCTGTGCTGAATACCTTTCTGAGAAATTAACCTGTTTAAAACAGGTGATGGCAATCATACATTAAGGGGAAGTCTAGAAACAGAGCATTGTGTCCCTCCTGGAGAGGGTCATGTTGGGAGGTATGTGACAGAGAACCAGCCCAGTGAGCCCACAGACAGTGCCAGACACCCTCTGCCTTCCCGTGTTGCCTAGCACTGCTACTCCACAGCCACCAGGTGAGCGCCCCCCTCCCGCGATTTGCGGCAAAACCTCCCCCCCCCCGCGCGCCCCCCCCTCCCGCGATTCGCGGCAAAAACACCCGCTCCCCCGCGACCCCCCCTACCGCGATTCGCAAAAACACCCCCGCGACCCCCCCTCCCACGATTCGCTGCAAAAAGAACCCCCCCACGACCCCTCCCGCAATTCGCGGCATAACCACCACCCGCGACCCCCCCCTCCCGCGAATCGCGGCAAACCCTCCCCCGTGACCCCCCCCCGATTCGCGGAAAAAACACCCCCCCCCGCGACCTCCCTCCCGCGATTCGCGGCAAAAAGAACCCCCCCGCGACCCCCCCTTGCACGATTGGCGGCACCCCCCCTGCGACCCCCTCCGCGATTCGCGGCACCCCCCCCGCAATTCGCAGCAGCCCCAGGATTAAATGGCACATGCAAAACACTGACATGGCTATGGTCGACAATGAAAAAGGTTGACATGAGTTTTTTAAGATTTATTTTTAATTTTTCATATTCATTGTCGTGTGTCGACATGGACACCAATGAAGTGCACACTTATGTCAACATTTACATGTGTTGACCTTTCTGTGTTGATTTTTTTCTTGTGGCGATTCGCGTCACACCCCCCGCAACCCCCCTCCGGCGATTCGCGGCACCCCGGCACCCCCCGCGACCCCCCCCCTCCCGCAATTCGCGGCAACCCCCACCGGAACCCCCATGAACCCCGCTCTCCCCGCGATTCGCGGCACCCACCCTCCGCAACCCCCCCCCCCTCCCGCAAATCGCGGCACCCCCCGCGATTCGCGGCAGCCCCAGGATTAAATGGCACATGCAAAACACTGGCACGGCTATGGTCGACAATGAAAAAGGTTGACATGACTTTTTGAGATTTATTTCATTTTTTGAATGTTTTCATATTCATTGTCATGTGTCAACATGGACACCAATGAAGTGGCACACTTATGTCAACATTTACATGTGTTGACCTTTCTGTGTTGATTTTTTCTTGTGGCGATTCGCGTCACACCCCCCGCAACCCCCCTCCCGCGATTCGCGCACCCCCCGTGACCCCCCACCTCCCGCAATTCGCGGCAACCCCCCACCGGAACCCCTGTGAACCCCGCCCTCCCGCGATTCGCGGCACCCAACCCCGCGACCCCCCCCCTCCAGCAATTCGCGGCACCCCCCGTGATTCGCGGCAGCTCCAGAATTAAATTGCACATGGAAAACACTGACATGACTATGGTCGACAATGAAAAAGGTTGACTTGAGTTTTTGAAGTTTTTTTTTTTCATTTTTTGAATGTTTTCATATTCATTCTCATGTGTCGACATGGACACCAATGAAGTGCCACACTTATGTCAACATTTACATGTGTTGACCTTTCTGTGTTGATTTTTTCTTGTGGCGATTTGCGTCACACCCCCCCCCCCACCCCTTCCCCCCCCACAACCCCCACTCCCGCGATTCACGGCACACACACACACACCTCCCCCGCGATTCTCGGCACCCCACCCCGAGACCCCCCCTCCCGTGATTCATGGTACACCCCCGCGACCCCCCCTCACATGATTCGCCGCAACCCCTGCCCCGTTACCCCCCCTCCCGCGATTCGCGGCACCCACCCCCGCGACCCCCCCTCCCGCAATTCGCGGCACCCCCCCCCCACGATTCGCGGCAGCTCCAGAATTAAATTGCACATGGAAAACACTGACATGGCTATGGTCGACAATGAAAAAGGTTGACATGAGTTTTTGAAGTTTTTTTTTTTCATTTTTTGAATGTTTTCATATTCATTCTCATGTGTCGACATGGACACCAATGAAGTGCCACACTTATGTCAACATTTACATGTGTTGACCTTTCTGTGTTGATTTTTTCTTGTGGCGATTCGCGTCACACCCCCCCCACCCCCCCGCAACCCCCACTCCCGCGATTCACGGCACACACACCCCCCCCGCGATTCTCGGCACCCCACCCCGTGACCCCCCCTACCATGATTCGCCGCAACCCCCGCCCCCGTAACCCCCCTCCCGCGATTTGCGGCAACCCACCCCGCGACCCCCCTCCCGCGATTCTCTGCAATCCCTCCCCTCCCGCGATTCGCAGCATCCACCCCCCCACAACCCCCCCTCCTGCAATTCGCGGCACCCCCCGCGACCCCCCCTCCCGCGATTCGCGGACACCTAAGTTGCAATACAGGGCATCTTTCATACAATTCTAACCATATTTCTCATATACAAACGTTCACAAATTAAGGGGGCGCAGCCCCTTACGACGGTGTGAAGAGCGCCCGTAGGGCGCGATGAATCACCTAGTATATATATATATGTCTAACTACTCCTCACCTCTATGAGGTGAAGTACTGCCCTTGACCACTAGAGGCGACTCGAAGGACCAAATTACTCCTTTGTGTGCTAAAAGATTTCATAACAGAAAGTGAAAGCAATTTTTGCAGGGACGCTGATCTGTTTCAAACTTGCGGGGTATGGAGAGAGGGAGCTGTGAAGACGGAGATTGGAGGAAGGAGCAGATATGGACTGGGGGGTGGGGTGGAGCGTTTGTGGGCTAAAAACTGTCACAGCTCAAAGGGAAAGTAAAAACTGGCACAGCTCAAAGTGAAAGTACACTGCAGAAAGTGTTATTTTGACGGGCTTTTAACTAGTGAGACATAAGCATATAGATAGATAGATCTTATTTCTAGGAGATTGCCGAATACAGCACCCACCAAGCCCCAGGCCACGTGAATGACATCAGGATACACTAAGCAGCCAGCGGTTCTTGTATTGATTTAGTGCTGTACAAACAAGTTTTAGAAAAGAATGCTGGTGATTGTTCTGCTCCCCGGTGGCATACGCCATCACCACAAACACTGGCACCCAGCCTGTCACGTGGCAGTAACAGCTGGCAGGGAATCCAGGTGGGGTGTCCCAGTGGCACCAGTATACGGACACACACACATCAGTGAGTTATGCAGATGATGTTATGCTGTTATAAAACCTCTCACCTGTCTATTATACATGTATAATAGACAGGTGACGTGAATACCAGCTACAGATGTGTCCTCACTTACTGGGCGACTATGCACTATAGGGCTGGATGCAGGGCCATCTTAACAGCAGTGTGGGCCCCTGGGCAAAGCAATGCACTGGGGCCCTTACGCATTCTCCCCTCCTAGGGGTGGGGGGTGCTATCAGCAGCAGCTTTGATGTCCCACGGGTGGCAGGGGTGTTCTATCTTCCATTCAACATGTAGGACCTGGAGCAGTAACTTCTGCTAATTCCTCCTTTACTGGGAGGGTGAACACTACTGTGTGGAAGGGGGCACTGAGCTGAATGAAGGGTCCCTTGTGAATGACTTCCAGGGAGGTAGGGGGTGTTTTATATGCAGGGGAGGGTTGGATAATGGAGTGGGCTTAATATTCGTCATTTTCCGCTGGAATGGCAGCTTGTTTGACTGCAGATATCGCCATTATCTGGAAATAGATTTTTCTTAGCCTTCAATAGTATAAAAACCTAGAGTCCCAACTTTCAGGAGGTGCTGGGAACTTGGGGATCAGAGATCAGGAGCCAGAGCAATCCATTGACAAAAATATAATACTGTACACCAGATGTTTGGAGCTGGAGCAGGGACCGGCTGCTGGAAGGCTGATATCTCTGGTTCTGGGCATGATCGAGACAAGCCGCTAATGTCGACAGAAAGGGGAGAGTCCCAGCTTTTGTAATATACTCTCAGAAAAACTTTTAGTCAAAGAGAACCTGAGAAATATGACTGGGAATTGCAATGAACAGGTCGGATGTGGACTGCTGCTTTGAAGTTGGATATCTCCAGTTCCCCAGGGCCGATTTTCAAAATTCTGGTATCCCTGGAAAAAGGGGATCCTCAGCTATCAGCATAGGGCCCTTATACACCTGGGGCCCCTGGGCAAGTGCCCATTAAGCCCATACGAAAAGACGGCCCTGGCTGGATGGGTGTGCGGGAGACTTGTCCTCCTCTGCAGGGTTGCTGGGAGCTCCACTTGATTTCCAGGAGTCTCCCCGCTGTCCTGGGAGAGAGGAGAGTGTTTTTCATACCTTAGAATAGAGGACGGTGCCGTTACGTGGATGCGGGCTACTAGGCACATCCCCAGATTTAGTTCTGTCCATGCGTTTAGCTGTTACACTGACTTTCAGGCCCACACCATTAGAATTAGCTAGGGCCCTCCTACCTCTATATCGGTCTGTTACTACCCAGTTTGGTTGAACACTGTTGTTTCCAATTGTAAAGTGCAACGGAAACTGCTGCGCTCTATAAGAGACTGTAACTAAAAAAATCCCATATTCTCAGGGTCTGCTCCTTTTCAGAACAGAATTAGGGACCATCGCTAGGTACTATGGGGCTAATTCAGTCCTGTTAGCAAGGCTGCAATTTTTGTGGATGGACAAAACCATGCGGCACTACAGGTGGGGCAGATGTAACAGGTGCAGAGAAAGTTAGATTTGGGTGGGGCAGGGTTGCCTACCCTCCCGGAATGGCCGGGAGGGTCCCTAAAATTACGCGATAATACTAGCCATGCCCCCAAACAGGGGAAAATGGCACTAAATTGCACACCCTCAGTAATGAAAGGTGCCATCTGCTGAGAATAAAATGGGTTACACAGAGAGAGAGGGTGCAAATGCACTATGCTATCATTACATTATAATATAATATATAATAAGAGGTTGTTGGTATATCATTGGCCAGTGATATTGGCCTGCCCACCAATCGTCCAGGTCACCTCTTGTCGAGCAGGTCCCTAACACTATAGGGTCACCACCTGGGACGCAGGGAAACCCGAAACACGATCCAGCTAAGGACCCCCCCATGGCATCACAATAAAGAATAGGGATAGTAAAGTAGTGAAATTATAAGTATGGAGGTCCCTACTATATGTTTAAAGGTAGAGAGTATGTGAAATAAAGAGTGCATACATAAATATGTTTTTTAAGCAGGGAACCAGCATGGACTGCACTGAGACAGAGGCATAATTCCAAGTCCTATTTATTTGTGCATAGTGTCAGAAAATTTGGGGTTGGCATCTGGGCCTGGGGGCCCCGGGCTGCTCTGGCTGGACTGTCTCAGGGCATCACAACTTAAATACACAGTCACTTTTTACATCATGTTTGTCTATTATTTATGTATGCACTCTTTATTTCACATACTCTCTACCTTCAATCATATAGTAGGGACCTCCATTCTTATAATTTCACTACTTCACTATCCCTATTCTTTATTGTGATGCCCTGGGGGGTCCTTAGCTGGATGATGTTTCGGGGTTCCCTGCGTCCCAGGTGGTGACCCCAGAGTGTTAGGGACCTGCTCGACAAGAGGTGACCTGGACGATTGGTGGGCAGGCCAATATCACTGGCCAATGATATACCAACAACCTCTTATTATATATTATATTATAATGTAATGATAGCATAGTGCATTTGCACCCTCTCTTTCTATGCCCCCAAACAGTTCAGTCCGTCCGTGGCCCCGCCCTCAAACCGCCCCTTTAAGCTCTTGGTGATGGCCCCACCCCCCTGTCTTACTGAGCTGGCTGCCTTCCCGGAGAGGGCAGCCAAAAGGTCAGCAAGTATGGGATGGTGTGTGTTCAAACTGAAATCTAAATTGCAGTGTAAGGCCAGTATTCAATGGCCTGGGGTGGCGGGCGGCAGCGAATCCTGTGTAGGATTCGCTGCACTTTCGCCGTGAATCTCCCTGCTGGGAGATTCGCCGGCAGCCGCCCATCCGCAGTATTCAACGCGTCAGGGGCTCTCAGCCCCTGACGGCGAAAATCACCCCCTGTGACGAATAAGCTCCTGGCTCTCTCCCCTGCGCCTGCTACTGCAGGGGAAAGAGCGGAGTCCCGGCGGGGGAGCACACTGAAGCCGCACAGCCTGAGGACGGGTCCAGCAGCAGCAGCAGCCCCGGCGCAGACATCTGCTATCACAGCGCTGGGGCTGCCAGAGGACTGCAACTGCTGCTGGACCCGTCTCTCCCTATTGACAGCTGCTGCCGGAGCACACACTCGGTGCGCGACGACCGCGGCACCGTTCCCCCTGTCACACACACACACAGGAGCTGGATTCCCGGCGGGGGTGCATGCTGATGCTGCTGGGAGCCGAGGACGGGGACGGGTCAGCACTCTGGGGATGAAGCTGGAGACCCGGCGGGGGTGCACGAGGACGGGAACGGGCCAGCAGCAGTAGCAGACCTCCGGCTCCAGCAGCGCTGGAACTGACATCTGCAATCACCGGGCAGGGTCTGCCGAAGCCGGAGGTCTGCTGCTGCTGCTGGAGCCGTCTCCCTACTCATCACACAGGCAGTGTCCCGGCTCTCTCCCATGCTGCAGCTACACTGGGGAGTCCAGGCGGGGGAGCGCGATGATGCCGTCTGGATCACCCACACAGCCGGAGGATGGCTTCAGCAGCAGTAGAAGTCCTCCGGCCAGTGGCGTAGCTCCGGGCACCAGAGATTAGCAGGGCGCCCGGTACCACACTCCCTGTCTGCCGGTCCACCCTCTGGATGCCGCCCGCGGATGGCAGAGGGGAAGAGTGAGCGGGGGTGGCGCTGGCAGTGGAAAGAGAGGAGATGCTTTTCCAGCTGCCAGTGCTGCTGTGCTGTCATACAGATACACTGACAGATGCAGCACAGCCAGCAGCAACCACGGAATTCAGAGCCTGCTGCATGTCCGTGATTGCTGCTGGCTGCGCTGCCAGTGTATCTGTATGACAGAACAGCAGCTTGAAAAACATCTCGTCCTCTCTTTTCCAAGGCATGTGCCCCCTGCCCCCTGTAGTTAAGAACAGTTTTTCTTTTATGCAAAAGACCCCCTGACCTGGGGCCAGGCGTAGCAGAAGCCGGCAGCAAGGACTACCTGAAGCTGACGCTGCCCGCTTGTGCTTTGGATGTGGTGGGGAAGAGCCGGCGGGTGCAGTGTGGGGATCGAGGCAGTCAGGCAGGCAGCCGTAGCGCAGGAAGGAGGAGACGGGAGCCGCAGCAGCACAGGGTGCGATGGTACTGATACTAGCTTGTGTACTATTGATGTGTGTGTAGGGCTCTGTGTGCATTGTACTATAATAAATCAATAAACTCTGCCTCCGGCTCCAACAGCCCCGGCGCTGACATCTTCTATCACCACGCTGGGGCTGCAGGAGCTAGGCTCCCGTCTGCATTACACGTCCCCATATGTTGCCTTCCAATGTGACAGCACCCGCATACCTCCCCGAACCCCCCTCCCCCCCGGCGCAGCTCAGCTGGCTGTCAGTTCGGTGAGGGAAAAAAAATCTAAATAAAATAGAGGTGCTTGTAAAGCGGGGAAAAAAGTAAGAACCTTCAAAAAAAAATTAAAACCTGTTTTTTTAATGACATTAAAAAAAAAAACCAATAATTTTACAAGTACACATCACAGTTCACCTAAAAAAGATGACGAATGCTAAACGGAGAATCATGGCGAAAATCAATGGAGAAAGCAGTTCTCCATTTGAGCATTGAATACACTGTCGGCGAATTCCACTAAAAACCCCATTGAAAATCACTGGCGAATTGTGGAGAATCATTTACGGCGAATCGGCAGACATTCGCTGTTCATTTGTGGCGAATTGCCTCCATTGAATATGGCGAATTGTTTTTTCTAACAGAAAATTCGCCGTTAACCCAGCGAATTGCCAGATTCACTGAAAAAAACCGGCGAATCTGAGGCATTGAATACTGGCCTTAGAATAAAGCAGCCAGTATTTACCCTGCACAGAAACAAAATAACACCCAAATCTAACTCTCTCTGCACATGTAACATCTTCCCCACCTGCAGTGCACATGGGTTTGTCCACTTGCAAAATTGCAGCCTTTGACAGGTTTGAAGAAACAGACCCTGTACAAAAGGCATGTCCAAACTGTGGCCCTCCAGCTGTTGTGAAACTACACATCCCAGCATGCCTTGCCATAGTTTTAGCATTCCCTAATAGCAAAACTGTGGCAAGGCATGATGGGACTTGTAGTTTCACAACAGCTGGAGGGCCATAGTTTGAACATGCCTGCTGTACACCATAGGCTTACCATGCTATCCCTTTAAACCAGGACACATGAATTAACAGGTCCTGTGGCTAGCTGACTATAAGCCTGCAGGTCACCTGGTTTTAATTAGCCACGAACCTGCATAATCCATGAGTGTCCCAGTTTAAAGGGCTAGCATGGTAAGCCTATGTATACCCATGGCTGTGTATATGGCTGATCAGAGACAAAATACTGTATATTTTGCTATCTCTGCTTATTACGATCATCCTGTGACATGTAGTGCACCAGTATCATACAAACACACCGCACGCATATCTCTGTGCTCCGCTGTAACAGCCAAGCTGGCGAGCTGCATGGAAACTGCGCCGCAGATCTATAAAACGCAGGCGGAGAGCCGGGAAACTAGCAATCAGAGCTGGATCGCAGCCTTGGTACATAAAAATAAATGTTCCATCATAAGGGGATGAGGAAGAGATGGGCGGAGGTCAATCATTATTTTTGCTTAGAAATTGCTTTGAAATACATATTTAGTAATGTGAAAGTGAGTAAGTGCTGCAGCTGTGTACAGTAAGTGTATGGTCATCTGTGAGTCAGGGATGTCACTAGCAGGGCCTGGCTAGGAAACACTTACTGCGCCCCCTCCACCCCAGTGTCAAACGCAGGATTTCTAGAGGGGGGGTTTCCACATACAGTCCACAGTCTCCCGCTCTGCAGGATTTCTTCCCATTCGCACGCCTGCAAATTCATTCACAGCAGTGCGCAGCAGCGGGGAGATACTCTGGCGGGGCAGCGTTTAACTTGATCGTTGTGCTTTAAAGATTCCCACCCCAGCAATCAGGCCCATTGTACCGATGATAAACTGACCACCGGGGGAGCTGTTGCACTGTTTGCCAGCCTTCACTGATATCTAAAGCTGGGTGCACACAGGGGGAGATTCAGCTTGGGTCGGTAAGTAGCGTACATTTACTGCTTATCAAGCAATTGAACGCCGGTCAACAGGCGAGCCAACACACGCCACCCACCGCCCTGTGAAAAAACGCTGGTTCCGTCAAATCATTTTTCCCCCGTTCGCAAATAAAAGTCAGTTGAAATTGACTACGGCAGAGAACGAGGCGGAGGCTAAAGCCATGGGGCAAATGTTATGAATGGAACAAGAGATATCATCATATGACCGGACTGATGTACACGACTCTTGCGGGGACACAATGAGCTCACACATTAAAATTTACGTGTAAAATTTAGCAATATGTTAGTCCCTTGTGGGGCTGATGCAGAATTGAATGTAAGTAGGTCACAAGCACGTCTGCAAGGTATTTTGAACTCAGGGGAAAATGTATTAACGTGGCTGGTAAAGAGCTTTTACTGCCGGTTATGCTTCACCCATTATCTATCATTATCTATGGATATCTATTATCTAAGGAATAAGGTAACTAGACCTCACCATACAGAATATTGTTCCACATAGTCCTCATACCTGTCTAAGCATTTCTCCTAACAAAACACCAAGCCATTTATCCCAACATAAAACATAGCTGCCTACCCTCCTGCAATCTGCAGGAGACTCCCTGAAATAGCAGCAATCTCCCCCTCTCCCTCATTAGTCTAGCAATCTCCCTCATGTCACCTAGCCCACATTACACTGTTATATTTTTTTGGTAAAAAAGGAATGAGAGACAGATACATTGACATTGAATCATCAGCACCATTTCCCAGCACTTTACCAAGTTTTGTAGCTCTTACTAACTGCTTTGGGGCTCATCTACATTTGGATATAAGTCATTTTAAAAGATTCCTCTCAGATGTAGCAGTACACACCCGCGCTTCTAGGTGCCACGTTCACAATCTCTTTTCACAATCTCTCCATATATGGAACTAGACACGCCCTTTGGGTGGACCATGACACGCCCCCTCAATGGGGCGCTGTGCAAAATTCTATGTAGTCTCCCTGAAAGTAGTTTTCAAAAGTAGGCAAGTATGCATTAAATAAATGGGTCAAGATAACCTCTCCTCCCCAATCGTATTTAAATGGCTTTGCTACAATCCTCCGCAGATACAGAATACGGAGTGATGTACGGGGCTTAATCGGACATATATGATAAATATTTATATTTTATCATCAGTATTCTCTAGAAAAGTTTCGTTTTCAGTTCAGCGGAGAATATTTGGGGGATGACTGAGCCACGGAAACCTTCTCTGATCATGTATAATATTTACACAGGACAAAGTACAAGTCTGACTAATATAAAACATTCTTTTGCAAGTTGGGACATAATAACAATGTAGGCGAATGAGAAGCCGCAAGACACATTATACCGCGTTACTTTGCCAAGTAGTAATACTTCCAGTCTTCCATGTACAATAGTATTACAATTATCGGAAAGTTGAAATATACTTTAATATATTTTCTCTCACCGACACGTCACCTGTCCTGCACACAGTGTCAGCGACCGTCCAATCAGACGGACCAGTAAGTGCAGCAAATATGCCGCCTGCCTCCAAAGCCATTACTCTGAGCTGGTGGAAGGATGGAACGGTCTGCTGCAGCGCTGGCAAAACCGGTCCCGAGATCTACCAACAGTCCATGTTTTCCAGGCCACCTGTGGATCTGTAGAATGAGATGGTTAGGAACAAATACAGCACTGGTTTCAAAATGTGACAGTAATGACTGCACCTGTGCACCAGTTAGGATGTCTGGAAAACATGATCTGTTGGTAGATCTCAAGGACCGGTTTGGCCAAGTCTGGTATACAGTGCGTAGATTTACAGTCAACAGGTCAACACCAAAAAGTAAACGTGCACTATGTTGACCAGGGAGAGGCCTGGGTCCCGTGCCCTCCTCCCCCTCGCAGAGACCGGGCAGTGGGAGTACAGAGGACAGGCTGCCGCAGCAGTACAGCCTCTCTCCCCCGCTCAGCACAGAAGCAGTCTGTCCCCTCTCTCCCTAAGGGCCAGATGTATCAAGCTTCAAAAAGTGATAACATGGTGAGTGATAAACAACTAGCCAATCAGCTCCTATCTGTCAAGATACAGGCTGGGTTTGAAAAACATCAGGCCGGTTGTTTATCCCTCTCCATTTTATCACTTTTGAAGCTTGATACATCTGGCATTAAGTGAGTGTCCCACCTGCCGGATGGTGGGCCACCGGCACACAGCCCGAACCATAAGCAAATTATTATAAGTTTTTTTTAAACATGGGAGTGACCACGCCCCCTACTATTGGCCATGCCCTCTAATGTTGTTCACGCCCCCTTTTTACCGGGGCTTGGCAGACCTTTCAGCATAGACAAAAGGTAAACACGTACAATTGGGCGACATGGAAAACCTCAACATGGCTGCGGGAAAGCTGGACTGCAGAAGTGTCGCTAATACTGCTTTTAAACTAGATAACCCTAAGGTTGGGAATGCTGCGCTAATTTATTACTGTCTCTTTTAGAGATACGCCATGAGTGACCATACGTGCAATGACAAGATGGAGACTGTCTTAGAAAAATATCAAAAAGAATATTTATTACATATAAATCTCTTGAATAGTAGGCGGCCGCCTATAAAACAGCAATATTTTATATAAATCTAATATAAAAATCAAATATAGTAATAATGTGCATATACTTTATAAAACCATACACATTGATGAGCTTTGAAATTAGATGTTACTAGGTATTTTTCAAAATAATGATAGATATCTCCGATTTATAACATCGATGTTTCCGAGATTTTTGGATAATAAAGGTACAAAATGCCAGGTGGGGGATAGTATCCCCATGGGGAAAATAGCCAAGCTTGTACCCACAGTGATGCAGGGCCACGGCACTTCACAGCGGGGAGTCTCTCGGGGTAAAAGATACTTTGTATTAGGGCAGTTCTTTATATATACTGGAGGTGAGTATGTGGTGTTTGCGTATCTCACCTAGATCTCCAGATAGAAGTGTCCTTTTCCCTTTTAGGTTTTCACGGAGTGTCCCGCCGTTAGACTTGCCTAACGCGTTTCGCCCTCCAAAGGGCTTTTTGAAAAAGCCCTTTTGGAGAGCGAAACGCTTTAGAAGCTAGTCCCCGCGATTGGATATAACTTTTTTCCAACAGATCTGGACATTTGGTACACATTGCCCTACTTAAAGAAAGTTTGCGGATACAAAGCACCGGCTCCACTTACATTTGTGTTGAGCCGCCAAGCCGGAGTCACCTGATGGAGAACGCCAGCAGGAAAAAACCCGACAAGCGTGGGTGAGAGACACGCTGACACCGGGGGTAAGCTGAAAAAACGCTAAGTGCAATACACCCGACTGCACTCCCCCGGCCAAACTCCCTGTCATACTGCACACGGCGGGACACTCCCTGAAAACCTAAAAGGGAAAAGGACACTTCTATCTGGAGATCTAGGTGAGATACGCAAACACCACATACTCACCTCCAGTATATATAAAGAACTGCCCTTATACAAAGTATCTTTTACCCCGAGAGACTCCCCGCTGTGAAGTGCCGTGGCTCGGCATCACTGTGGGTACAAGCTTGGCTATTTCCCACATGGGGATACTATCCCCCACCTGGCATTTTGTACCTTTATTATCCTAAAATCTCGGAAACATCGATGTTATAAATCGGAGATATCTATCATTATTTTGAAAAATACCTAGTAACATCTAATTTCAAAGCTCATCAATGTGTATGGTTTTATAAAGTATATGCGCATTATTACTATATTTGATTTTTAAATTAGATTTATATAAAATATTGCTGTTTTATAGGTGGCCGCCTACTATTCAAGAGATTTATATGTAATAAATATTCTTTTTGATATTTTTCTAAGACAGTCTCCATCTTGTCATTGCACGTATGGTCACTCATGGTGTATCTCTAAAAGAGACAGTAATAAATTAGCGCAGCATTCCCAACCTTAGGGTTATCTAGTTTAAAAGCAGTATTAGCGACACTTCTGCAGTCCAGCTTTCCCGCAGCCATGTTGAGGTTTTCCACGTCGCCCAATTGTACGTGTTTACCTTTTGTCTATGCTGAAAGGTCTGCCAAGCCCCGGTAAAAAGGGGGCGTGGACGACATTAGGGGGCGTGGCCAATAGTAGGGGGCGTGGTCACTCCCATGTTTAAAAAAAAAATTATAATAATTTGCTGGTGGTTCGGGCTGTGTGCCGGTGGCCCACCATCCAGAAATAAATTAGCACAGCATTCCCAACCTTAGGGTTATCTGGTTCTTTCTGTGTGGAATCCGAATCCAGATTTCTGGCACCGGATTAAAATACAAATTATATGCCTAAACACTTGAGCATATAGAACGCTGCAGCTGGTACTATATACATATTTATATTTTATTTTAATTTAAATTATATATACATTGCATACTCACAGATATATTAGCGTCCGATCAGGTCACCGAAATTCGATGACCATTGGTTTGTTTTGAACTGCTTTTAAACTGCCTAAAATATCCCGGGTTAGTGCACATGACCGCACAGCAACCCGGGACATTGGGCCTCATTCATACATGCTCGCTGGGCTGCAAGTGTGTTCGTACGGACGGCTCATGCATGCGCGGTCATCCAATAATCACTCGGGCCGCAAACTCGCAGCCCAACAAATGGGTCTGAATCAGGCCCATTGCACAGTGGAACCGCACTCAGGTGGAATTACCCCGTTCGAGGGACCTGACATTTTAACCTGGCTAGTGAGCGGGGTGGAACATGGATTCAACCGAGTATACACGGTCAACCCAGGCCGATGATCTCATCTCCCAGTGCCGGTTCTAGACCCGCCTCCACTGGTGACACTCGCCGGCATTATTAGGGAAGGCAATGTAAAAGGGTCACAAAGTACAAAATCCCTGGTGCGACCCGGTTGTTTGATATAAAAGCGGTATATATGAGATACTCCATATGGGCACCAGATGGTATCGCCAGCATGGTGAAGGATAAAGTACTAGCCCAGTTGGATCGATATTCCCATCACTCTGCAAGTCGCTTACTCTGGATCCAGCATAAGACCCCCAGACCATCTCGCTCCCTCCGCATCTGACACCTGGATTCACATGGTGTTTACTCAGTATGAAGCAGCTTGTAAAAGCCACATCTTCCTGTGTAATAAATAAACTGTGTAAATAACTATACACTGGGGAACAAGCCTTTCACCTACTACACGGCGCACACACACCCTGCAAGATGCACCAAAAGTTTCACAAGTCTATATTTATCCACCCCTCAGCCTGATGTGTGTCTTTTGTTCAAATTTTGGGGCGTGCCTCGAAGCCAGGCCCCTGATTTGTGGACACCTGTGAGCGGCAGCTCCAAAACCATTCCTGGGCCCAATGCATACAAGAACTGTACTGTCAATGTAGTTATTCACGTCCGTGCGATCAGACCTGAATCAGACCCAATCTCTGTACTGAACCTCATAACAGCAAAAAGTAAAATTAGAAAGCAGCTAGTGCGTACATCCATGTTATCTCTACAGGGAACGGTGCTCCTTGCTTTGAGATGTTCTCTATGAGGAGAGAAAATAACACCATGCTGCACTGCAGATGGGGCAGATGTAACATGTGCAGAGTGCTAGATGTGTCCTAGCTTACATGCAAATTGCAGAGTAGGACTTAAGTCGACATGGCTAAGTTTGACAGAGTCAGAAGGTCGACACAACATTAGGTCGACAAGGTGGACAGTCAAAAGGTCCACATTTTTACCGTTGGGTTTCTGACCACACCCCCATTAGAGGAAACCACTGAATTACAGAGCACTGCAGAAACATTTCCTAATTAGCCGGATCTTTTATTTGTCAGGCACTAAGGTAGTCAGAGCGGCAATACCCATTACCGGGAGGCAGATAACATCCTGTAGCTGTGCAGACCTATTTACAGATGAGCCAGAATGAGCGTTATGGTGGTTTCCCAGCCTCTCAGAGCTTTCCAGCCACAGCGCCCTTCCTGTGTCTGCAGACATCTAACAAGAAGGAATTATCTGCATTATTTATTCATGATAAATCCGGAGTGTAAACTCTTTAACCGGCAATCTGCCGACGGGCATCCGCAGGGCTGGCAGACATCCTAGAGGTCCACAGTTTTAATAGGCCGACACCAAAAGATTGACATTCACAACGTCAAAAAAAGATTGACACACTCAAAATGGTCAACAGACAAAACGTCGACTTAGTAATGGTTGACACAGGAAAAGGTTGACATGAGTTTTTCGTGATTTTTTAAAACATTTTTGGGACTTTTTCATATTCTTCCATCAACGTGGACCACAATTGGGAATGGTTAAGTGTGTTGAGTGCAGCAGTAGGGAAGCGAGCCATGTGAGGGTATGCGGCACACTATTTTAGGGTCTACATGCTCAGGTGTCGACATTGACTCATGCTGACATTTTACGTGTCAACATGCACATGGTTTACAGACAAAAGGCTGACAACAAGCAAATTGGCAATTCCTAACCTGTACATGGATCCTCACTTTGGCGCCTATTCAGATTGATTTGGTCGGGCGCAAATTCGCAACGGGACCGATGTTTTGCGTATGCAAATGCGCAGCTGCTTTTCTGCTCATGTGCATACGCTGGGAGCATTGCGAACTCGGCGCTTAATCTGTTCACCGATTCCACGCTCCCTGCCTTTCAAGCAGGGGGGGGGGAGGGAGAGGGGTGTGGTGTGCTGGCCAGGGGCATTACCATATACATACGCCCAGCATTTCAAGAAAACACTTGGTGTACATATGGTAATGCGGTCAGGGCGCACGTGCAGGGAGGCGGGCAACTGACATAACCGGATGATGGCTGCCCGGCCATATCACTGCATTTCTTCATTCATATGTACGAGTGGTCTGGACTACCCAAACATATGCATGTGCCTTTCCCATCATTCAATGGTCGGCGACCATCAAAAGATGGGGGAGGTTCCCACTGGCATGCGAATAGTTGTTTATGTAAAACATCCATTCGTGTTCCGGATGAATGAACCCGGCATGCGAATGGGGGCGGGCATAGTACCATTCACCGGGCGTGTTCTGGATGACGAGTCAACCAAAATAAGGGCCTTTGTGTACCCCTCACCATGCTTCGAGCAAAGTGTCTTTCTCTGCTAGCGCTGCGCCCAGCATGTTACCATGCACAGTCGTATTCCACGTGGATGGTAGAGTATGAATTAAAAAAAAAATTTAAACCAATCCTGAAAAACTCATGTTGACCATATGCTGTGTCGACCCACAGCCGCTGCAGCTGCTTAGGGGCTCCAGAATCTGGGGGGCTCCAGAATCTATAACAAACTTGAGCAAGACTTGTGGAACTTAATGCAAACGGCAGGTGCTCAGCCTCCAAGGCGGCACCTTAATACGTTCACCTGAGGTTCAAGACAGTAGGTATTGGTGTGTGTGGGTGGTGGTGGTGGGGAGCAATAAGCTGATGTATTACCTAGGGTGCCCAGAAACCCAGAAACCTTGCACCGGCCCTCTGTTGATGATTATCATGTCAACAGTTTGACCTTGTCAACCAACAGTGGTCAGCTGATTGATTATCGACCTAGTAGAGGAGCTGAAGCCTTGGTTCATCTGGTGAACAGTATTCTAGAGAATGGAGAGTTTTCAGGGAATTCTTATATGATAGCAGTGGAACCAACTGTTACCTTGATGGGATTGTACATTCTTATATAGTCTCATTGTCAGGGTCGTAGAGTGGACAACACAAGGAGAGCGTCAATCCCTTTTGGGTACCACTGCTTGGAGGCCCCATCGCCGGGTTTACAGTTCAGGTTCCAGATTGCGCACTCTACAAATACTGTGGTAGTCCATTCATAGGGTCTCTTTGGGAAGCAAGACCATGGATTAGTGGCTTGTCACACCTTTCCAGGTCCAGCTTTACCATTGGACAGGTTTAGGCAGCTGACTAGGGGTGCCCCTGAGTCTATCATAAAATTAAGGATGACCTTGAGAGAGGCATCCTTGTTCAACATAATGGTGTGGAACTTCTAAGACGTTACCTCCACATGTTCACCTGTGGTTTGTGGTGGGAGAGTCATCTCAAGGATGCCGAAAAACCTTGCACCATCCCTGACCTTCGGTATGGGCCACTACCTCTGGTCCCTTCTTGCTCCATTCCAACAATGCTCATTATTATGATGGCACTAGCCAACACAACTACTTCTTTGAGAACAGCTCCTCAGATGGGAGGTGTTAACAATGTTATATACAATTTTCCTGCCTATCTTTAGGTGGTTAGATGTTAGTAGACATCACTTCTGATGAGACATCTGTGTTTATTTTGCAGGTCCAGGCCTATCTAAACAGAGTTAAAGGCGATAAAGGAGAAGACAAGATGGACCTTCTAGCTCTCAGGTTCCTGTCCATGAATTCTATCGTCGACCCATGGATTTTCACCATATTACGGCCCTCAGTTCTCAGGCTGATGCGTTCGGTCCTATGTTGTTACAGCCCGTTGAACATCAAGAGTATCAGAGGGTCCCCATCCCTCAGCAGTCGGCTGTCGACCAAAACCAAGCTAAACTGCACCGACACTACATACGGGATATCCCAGACAAAACAGTTCAGTAATGAGGACAAAATCGCCTGGAGAGACCAAATTCCAAACCTAGAGACGTAAGCCGCTATCCACGGCAAGCAGTGGTTGCAACTGAATAACATTATGAAGGCACTTAGAGGTTCATAGAGGTAATCTATCAAAAGGTGAGGCTTAATGTGGTAAAGAACATTATAAGCTGAAGATCATGGTAGATTGCAAGCAATTCTGGATCAGGGAGACGGAATGGAGTTTGGTTGAGGGGTGCATTGGAGAGATAATCACTATACTGTAGGCGATAAATCCTTATGCCAAAACACAGGAAGACGGTGTTTTATGTCCTTGTTAAACGTTTTTAATGTCTGTTCCAGTGGCGGATCCAGGGGAGGGTGTAAAAAATGTCAAAAATGGGAGCCGCACCAATTGGTCAGTTTGGAATGGCAGTTTTGTGGAATTTGCCCTTACGCTGGAGCCTCCCGTGGTCTGGTCTCTTAGCTAAAATCCCGATATTGGTGTTCTGCTGCTTGAGGGAAGGACTTCAGGAGAGATCATAATGATTTGTTGCTTACTTGTGTAGTAACTACAGTACAATAGAGCCTGATTCATCCGGAATCACTTACCATGGAATTTTTGTTTGCAAGTGCCGAATAAGTAAGTCTAGACTCACTCAGCGATGCAAAGGCCGCTGAGAGAAGGAGGCCGCTAATGATGTCAGCGCCCCTCCATCCCAACGGCCCACGGAACGCCTGCATTTCCTGGGGCACTCCCTGAAAACGCTTTGTTACTGCCCCCAAAAGGTCGCAGGGTTTCAAATCACCCTTCGCACAGACAGACCGCATGCGCAGTTGACCGGTAATTACCAGGGCTGTGAATTCGTAGCCCAGTATATAGGTCTAAGTTGGCCGCATAGTATCACCCCTTACCGTTATATTGTCACCCACAGCAAAAAGATACGCAAAAAGTACTTTTCTTACAGTCCATGGTAAAAAGAGCATCATTTATCCTACAGGGCGACACCAAATCTTACAGCAATCTGCAATCAGAAGGAAAGGACTCGTTTAAGGTTATATCGTTACCGGTTACCATTAAGTAGACGATTAAATTTCAGATGTTTAATCAATTGGGACTTTAACAATCGTTATCAGACCAACAGAGTGAAAGAGGGACGTTTACACTAATGCTCAGTCGGGGGCAATACCCTATATATATCTACACCCCCCGCCCACTTACATACACACCACAACTAATTAGGCAATTGGAAGGTTCCAAATAGCTTCATTAGTCCAATAATTTTGACATTTTTCAAACTCGCTGGATGCGGAGAAAGGGAGCTGTGAAGACAGATTGGAGGTAGGAACAGATAGGGATGGGGGGAGGGGGGAGAGTTTGCGGACTAGACAATATCACCTAAATTTCGTTAACAATATTAACGTTCATATCGTTAACAATATATCGTCTAATGTGTATGGAGCTTTACCACAAATGAGTGTGTGTGTATACGTCAGTTCATTATGAATTGTCGCAATGTTTCACAACTGGCAAATACAGTATGTTATTTATGGAGGAATAAACCTGCGTCCATTCATCCCTTACATAGAAATACAGTTTATAGTTCCTGTCTGAGCGCGGACCATGGTCACTTACATCCGATGTTACTACAAACCTATCGATCGTCTACATTCCATTACTGCCAATATGTACAGCATGAATGTTATTTAATTAATGTCTGTCGGTTAAATGTGTTTGTTTTTTAAATAAAATTGTCGTGAACAAACCATGTATTCGGCTGATCATTGTACAGCGATGCGGGAAGCAATTTACCAATATCTATTACTACAGAGGCAAAGACTGGTTGTAGAGTGTTTCCACGCTGTGCACACTGTGGGCAGTGCGGAATTACACGCCATTTAGTCACATCTCTTCCAGTGTGATCAGCTGTGTGTGACCAATGGACCCGGCAAATGTGACCAGCTGTGTGTGTGTCCGATGGACCTGGCCAGTGGGATCAGCTGTGTGTGTGTCTGATGGACCCGGCCAGTCTGATCAGCTGTGTGTGTGTGAGTCTGATGGACCCGGCCAGTGTGATCAGCTGTGTGTGTGAGTCTGATGGACCCGGCCAGTGTGATCAGCTGTGTGTGTCCGATGGACCCGGCCAGTGTGATCAGCTGTGTGTGTCCGATGGACCTGGCCAGTGTTATCAGCTGTGTGTGACCAATGGACCCGGCAAATGTGACCAGCTGTGTGTGTGTCCGATGGACCCGGCCAGTGGGATCAGCTGTGTGTGTGTCCGATGGACCCGGCCAGTCTGATCAGCTGTGTGTGTGTGTGTCCGATGGACCCTACCAGTGTGATCAGCTGTGTGTGTGTCTGATGGACCCTACCAGTGTGATCAGCTGTGTGTGTGTGTGTCTGATGGACCCTGCCAGTGTGATCAGCTGTGTGTGTCCGATGGACCCGGCCAGTGTGATCAGCTGTGTGTGTCTGATGGACCCGGCCAGTGTGATCAGCTGTGTGTGTCCTATGGACCCGGCCAGTGTGATCAGCTGTGTGTGTGTGTCTGATGGACCCCGCCAGTGTGATCAGCTGTGTGTGTCCGATGGACCCGGCCAGTGTGATCAGCTGTGTGTGTCCGATGGACCCGGCCAGTGTGATCAGCTGTGTGTGTCCGATGGACCCGGCCAGTGTGATCAGCTGTGTGTGTGTCTGATGGACCCTGCCAGTGTGATCAGCTGTGTGTGTCCGATGGACCCGGCCAGTGTGATCAGCTGTGTGTGTCCGATGGACCCGGCCAGTGTGATCAGCTGTGTGTGTCCGATGGACCCGGCCAGTGTGATCAGCTGTGTGTGTCCGATGGACCCGGCCAGTGTGATCAGCTGTGTGTGTCCGATGGACCCGGCCAGTGTGATCAGCTGTGTGTGTCCGATGGACCCGGCCAGTGTGATCAGCTGTGTGTTCAATGGACCCGGCCAGTGTGATCAGCTGTGTGTGTCCGATGGACCGGCAGGTTCGGCCGACATCAATATCGTTAATGGTGCGCGGGGGCGCGCATCATTAACGAGATTAGGCATACACACTAGAAGACGTTGGCTTAATATCACTCAGAAGCCTCTTTCTGAACGATATTGATGTCAATATCTTCTAGTGTGTATGGGCCTTAATGCTGAATCAGGACAGACTGATTTTTTTTCTGCAGCTTTCAACACCACTATGAGAACATTGTATTTGTTTGTTGATGCATTGAAAATTCAGCACTTAACTATGTATCATTTGTGGAAACATTGTTACAATTATGTGAATGTTAGGTAATGATAATCTCTTTGCAGCTAAAAGCCATTCATTATTTGTGTTTTTCTCTCTCTCTTTTTTTTTTTATTATTGATTTCTGTGTTCAGGGGTGCCACCGTGAACTGCTCCATAATGGAGTTTTACACAATACAGAGCCTGTAATTCGAGGACTTTGTGGGCAAAATTTACTAAGAATACGAAAATCGTATTCGTATTCTGAATACGAATGGATATGACTGGCATTGCTGTTCTATGTCATTTACAAATTTGTATTCCGGAGGGGAATTTACAAAGCAGTCATATTTGACTGATTTGTATCTTCCGATGTCCTATGGATTTGTATTTTTACTGATACAAATTCGGATTTTAAATACAAATTTGTATTGGCAGCCTGCACGGATCAGTCAGATCCATGCAGGCTTCAGTGTAAAAAAAAAAAAAGAGAGAGAAATAAATACGTTAAAAAATGGAGTGGGGTCCCCCTACGGTCATAACCAGCCCCCGGCTCAAAGAGCCGGTCTTGGTTTTAAAAAATCAGGGAACCAAACAAGTAGGGGTTCCCCATATTTTTTAAAACCAGCACCAGGCCCAAGGGCCAGTCCTGGTTTCCAAAATACGGGGGACAAAATGAATAGGGGTCTCCCGTATTTTGTGAACCAGCACCAGGCCCAACCAGCCAGAGAACCACAAGTCCCAGCATGTCGCCCATTAATGGGCTTGCTGGGATTCTTAGTTCCACAGCAGAGCCAATAGTTACATAAATACACACATACAGCAGAAAAATAAAACTTTATTACACTCAGAGCCCATTCATACAGACTTACCTATCTTGTCAACGTAGGTAGGTGTTTATCCATCCATCCATCTGATGGTCCTGAAGAAATCCATATGAGTACTTGTGGAAGGAACTCATACTCACGGGGGTCCTCCGGCAAAGATCGAGTTCTCTTCTTTCCATGTAGCATCCACGGGTCTTGGGGAAAAAAACAAACCAACACATGTGACACCAAACCGGACTGAGGAGAAGTCGCAATATATCTTTGTTTACATCTTGTGGCTCCTCCTCCCGAATGCTGCTATTGGCCGCAACAGCAGCAGGTCCCCGGGGCAGTGCCGTCTTCCCCATTGGGGTGGACGCCAAGGTCCTAGGGCCCCTTGGCAACTTCCCATTGTGCCCAATGGGAAAAACGGCACTGTCGGGGGGTTCTACTGTCACTTCTGGGGGGGAGGATGGGGATGGCGGTGCTGCTGTTTGTGCTGGGGGGAGTTGAGGGTTCTACTTTCATGGCTGGGGGAAGGGGATGAGGGTGCAGCTGTCAGATCATGCAGTGATGGGGGTGCCGGTCTGGGAGCAGGACCTGCAGCGGTCAGTGATGGGTGGGGGGGGGGGGGCTCACAGCTGTCAGGTCGGAGCAGTGATGTAGGGATGTCCGAGCATCTTACTGAGTGGCGGATGTAGCATTACTCTGGACCGTCTTGGACCCGGCTGGAGCTGCAACCTGGCAGTGTCTAGGCCCTGGCTGGAGCAGGACAGTGCTGGCGGTGTGGGCCCTCCTGCGTAGAAGAAGGAAGAAACCAGGGGAGAGAGAAAGAGGAGAAGGGGGGACAAAGTGAGAGCGGAAAAGATGAGGGACAGCAGGGGAGAGAGGGTGACAGACAAGTGGTGGAGGAGATAAAGAGCATGGGAGAGAGAAAAGGGGACAGGTAGAGAGCGTAAAAGAGGAAAGGGGGGAGAGGGAGTGAGGTGACATGGTGAGAATAAGGATGGTGAGGTGACTGGGGGCAAGAGTGAGTGTGAGTGTGGTGAAGGGGGGAGTGTGGTGACGGGTCCAGAGGTGAGAGAACGTGAGGTGACGTGGGGCGAGGTAGGTGATGAGGTGAGAGCGGTGGTGGTGATGAGGGCAAAAGCTGGTGTGGTGAAGGGGTGCGAGAGCTGGTGTGGTGATGGGGGGCAAGAGTGGGTGTGGTGATGGGGCTGATGTGACAGCAGGTGTGAGGGGCTGAGGTGACGGCAGGTGTGAGGGGGTGAGGTGACGGCAGGCAAGAGGGGGTAAGGTGACGGCGAATGAGAGGGTAAGACAGCGGAGGATGCGGGACAGTGACAATGGGGGACGCAGGGACAGACAGCGGGAACAGTGACAGTGGGCACAGTGACAGCGAGAGACACGGGGGCAGTAACAGCGATGGACGTGGGGGCAGTGACAGCGGGGGACATGGGGACAATGACTGCGGGCACAGTGACAGTGAGGGAAGTGGGGGCAGTGACAGCGGGCATAGTGACAGCGAGGGATGTGGGGAGCAGTAAAAGCAAGGTGCCAGCGATGGATGCGGGGGACATGGAGACAATGACAGCAGGCACAGTGACAGCGAGGGAAGTGGGGGCAGTGACAGTGGGCACAGTGATAGCGAGGGACGCGAGGGGCAGTGACAGCTATGGACGTGGGGGCAGTGACAGCGGGCATAGTGACAGCGAGGGATGTGGGGGGCCGTAACAGCAAGGGACGCAGGGGGCAGTGACAGCGGGGTGCGAGATAGTGACAGAAGGGGACTCAGGGACAGTGGGTATAGAGGGGGACAGCGTCAGACAGGATGCAGGTAGAGTGACAGCGGGGATAATACTTACTTTCCAGGGCTCCAGTGGCAGCAGCGCGAGGAGGAAGGGAGCCAGACCCTGCCATGTCCGGCTGCCGGGTGATAACTGGGGTAGGGGGGGACTGGCTGTCGGGTGATAGAGACAGGAAGGGGGGATGCCGGAGAGGGTCAGTGCAGGCTGCTGGGGTGCCGGGAGAGGACTGGGGATGGTTGATATTGCTGCAGGGATCTGCCTGGGGATTGCTGGGCATTGGTGGAAGCTGCAGGGGGCAACCACCGCATTGGGCATGCTGCCGGGCAGCATAGGTGACTGGGGATGGCGCTGCGCGGGGGGTGGATGGACTGGTGGTGGTGCTGGGGGATCATGCTGCAGGGGTTTTGGGGATGCTGACTGGGGGACAGGGGATGGTGCCGGGGATCGCGCTGCGGGGGGACTGGGGATGTCACTGCTGAGGCTACACTCACTGTCACCCGGGGAGGGGAAGACGGCTGAGGATGGGGGGGGTGTACAGTACACGACTGGAGATGAGGGGGAGGGGGGTGTGTGTAAATTGGGACGGGACTGGGAAAGCTGGCAGGCACCGGGGATTGCTGCATTTACCGGTGGAAGCTGCAGGGAACAACCCTGCTTCAGACCCCCACCGTGAGGCTGATTCCTCCTTGCCAGGTGGACCGCAATCTGCAGGAGCTCCCGGAGTGCTCCCCGATTCAGCGGTCCTCACCTGCTTCTGCGAGTGCAGGTTTTTATCTCTGCTTCACATTTGAGTGATTCACATTTGCACGGACTGTGAAATACATTAGATGGTGAGGGAATTCCGTGTGGATGTGCAGGTGGATTGAGAATAGTGATCCAATCACAATTTTACTTGCAGATTGTCACAACTGAAGCGCTGGATGAAGTCGTGTGGTGTGTAGCAACCGGAGACGGACCAGAGGAGAAAGGTTTAAATCGTGCAGGTTTAATAATAGAATTCAACAATGAAAACAATACACACTTGAATACTTTCTTTAAGTGGCAGTTAGTGGTAAATAATACTTGAGCCAGCAAGGCACTTTTAGAAGAAGAAAGTTCATTTGAATAATGACAGTTCAATAGCACAGGACGACAGGCTGGGGTCTTGAAGAATAAGAGGATCCGGAAAGAGAATGTACTTGATGGTAAATGAAGGATCCTTGAAGACTGGATGATGAATGATGAAATGGAGATTGCAGAATTGCTTGGAAGCAGGAGACTTGAAGACTTGAAGACCTGGCAAGTGTGACCAGCTGTGTGTGTCCGATGGACCTGGCAAGTGTGACCAGCTGTGTGTGTGTGTATATGATGGACTATGCCAGTGTGATCTGCTGTGTTTGTCCGATTGATCCGGCCATTGTGCATTTGTTAAGTAAGCAGATCACATTTCCCATATTTATAATAAGAAATGTGATCTGGCCAAATTTACAAAATAAAAACTCACAGTGCTCCCTCTCCCTGTGACAATAACACCAGCTTCAGCCATGAGGGGTGTCATGATGCAGGCAGGATGAGCAACAGCGCACAGGGGCAGGGCTAAAAGATGGCCATGCTTACATCCAGTCCCGCCCCTTATCGGTAATAGCCGATAAGCATGATTTTATGGAATATAAAGATACCTCCGGTAAGTCCTTTAGCTCTACACGTCTGAGCAGGGTGCGCCGCGCAGCTGGATAGCCACAGCAACGTGACTGCATGACAGATGTCCTGGTGATTGCATCACATAGGGCAGCATAAGGTTACACAACTACTGTAGCAACACTTAGTTCCCTATCTCACTGAAACACCAGATTACACGGCATGTATTCCCTCCAGTGCAAACACAGCAGAGAGAGAGAGAAAGAGAGTGCAACAGGGAGAAAGTGGGAAAGAGGGAGAGAGAGAGGGGGAAAGAATGGGGGGGGGGGGTGACAGAGCGAGAGGGAGTGCTGCAGGGATAAATTGGGAAAGAGAGGGAGAAAATGAGAATGGGGGGGTGACAGACAGAGAGAGTGCTGCAGGGAGGAAGTGGGATAGAGAGGGGGAGAATGAGAATGGGGGGGGGATATGAGACCACAGGTAAAGGAGACCATGGTCAGACATAGACAATGCACTTGCTAATACAAGTTAGGATGGCGCGGCTAAATTCATATTAACTGTAATACAAGGGACTATACACTGTGTGGTACAGCGAAACGCGAATTTGGTCCTCGGACCGATGGTGCGGCTCTGTGCATGCCTATTGGTGAATATACGCATGTGCAGGGCCGCTGTGCTAATACCTTCTGAGACTATCACAGTCATGTGAGCCGTTCACATACATTGGGGTGGGCAGGGGGCAGTCGTATGGGGGGCACACAGCGTTACCTGGGCGTGCCCATAAAACCGCAGGGTGTCCCCACGTGGGCGCAGGTGTGTCGAAGCCTGAACGGGGCGGGCGGCTGAGGTTACACGATGTCAGCGTCCGACCCATTCTCACCCATTAATGAGCCAAATAAGACAGTTCAGACTAACTTTTATTTGCCAACGCCTCAAAAATCATTCGCTGTTCGGCGACATCCATTTGCATGCCACCCAGGGCCAGATTATGCCTTCGGGGGCCCGGGTCACACACACATATATAATATTTATTTATTTATTAACAGTTTCTTATATAGCGCAGCATATTCCGTTGCGCTTTACAATAGCAGACAGTGAAACAAAACAGGGTATTTACAGACAGTCAAAATGTAGGAGGGCCCTGCTCGCAAGCTTACAATCTATAGGGAAATAGGCATTGATACATAAGAATAGATACTGTATTCTTTTTTGCATCGATTCCACCAGAACGCAAGGTTCTATGACTGGTTCTGGAATTTGATAAGCTTGCCTGAAGAGATGAGTCTTCAGGGAACGCTTATAGGTTTGGAGACTGGAGGAGAGTCTTATTGTGCTTGGGAGGGCATTCCACAGAGTGGGTGCAGCCCGAAGAAAGTCCTGCAGTCGGGAATGGGAGCGGGTAATGAGTGTGGATGAGAGACGCAGATCTTGGGAGGAGCGTAGAGGTCGTGTTGGAGGATATTTTAAGATAAGAGAGGATATGTATGTTGGTGTAGTTTGGTTTATGGCTTTGTGTGTAAGTAAAAGAATTTTGTATTGAATACGGTAGAATACAGGTAACCAATGAAGTGACTGACAGAGTAGCTTTGCAGACGATGAACGTCTGGCTAGGAAGATTAGCCTTGCAGCTGCATTCATAATGGACTGTAGTGGTGAGAGTCTGTATTGGGGAAGGCCAATAAGGAGACTATTGCAATAATCAATGCGTGAGATGATGAGAGCATGGATTAGAGTTTTTGCAGTGTCTTGTGTAAGGTAAGGGCGAATTTTAAATATGTTTTTTAGGTGCATGTGGCATGATTTTGAGACAGATTGAATGTGGGGTACAAAGGAAAGTTCTGAGTCAAGGATAACACCTAGGCAGCGAGCTTGAGAGGTAGGAGTGATTGTCATCTTCTCAACAGCGATAGAGATATCAGGTTGGTAACTACTATTTATTGGCGGAAATATAATTAATTCTGTTTTTGAGATATTAAGTTTGAGGTGGCGAGATGACATCCAGGATGAAACAGCAGAAAGGCATTCAGAGACACGGCTCAATACAGATGGGGACAGGTCCGGGGAGGATAGGTAGAGCTGAGTATCATCCGCATATAGATGATACTGAAATCCAAAGGAGCTGATTAGTTTGTAATATATATATATATATATATATATATATATATATATATACACATACACATACACACACACACACCACATGAAAAACATGTGTTTGTCCCTCTTACCTGTAGGAGAACTCACCGGCTCATTGCTGCCTCTGATTAAAAACCCACCCATGACGAGGCTGCTGCTGTCTTCCATGGGCCTGAGAAGCATGTGAAGAGCACAGCACAAACCTCTCAGCCTCTGCGCTCTTGTGCAAAGTATCATGGGACTTAGTCAACTCCCAGTAATGCACTGCACATGTGTGCAGTCAGTGTGCCTTGGCTCCTGATGCTCAGCACCATTAATCACTGTCACATTGGCAGATAGGTGAAACTGCAGCACTACCCCACTCCCATGCACATAACCTTTAGCTAAAAATAAAAATAAAAAAAAAATATTTTTTTTAAATACATGCCGACCACTGCTTAACGAATGAACCGGAATCAGGCCTTTTGTATCAGAGATGACAATTAGGATGTAATTGTGTTATCGCCCCATGCAAGGACAATTACAAACGCCGGTATAGGTGTAGCTACCGGTATAGCGCTATAACATGTGGATATCTCTGCGAAGATCAGACGCATCATCTACGAAAAGGTTGTGTTCAAAATCAAATACACAAATATGACTGACACAATATCATCCTATCAGGATGTTGTGACCCCACCTCCTGCCAGATCCAATCCGGATGGAACTTCAGTCAAACACAAACAACATCTTGATTTAATATTATCTGGCACTGACACACTATTCTCCCCTTCAGAGCAGATATCATTAACTACAGACAGCCGGATGTACAGAGGAATAACTCATCCCTGATCAGACCTTCATGTGCATATTACACGTCACCTCCATGTATGTTGGACGTTTACCACCAATATCTGTGTCATTGTGTATAACCAATCAACAGTCCATAAGTGGACCACTATTGGTCGACACTGACAGTCAATAGGTTGACACATGAAAAATATCATCACTCTTTAGGTCGACATTGACAAAATGTCAACACAAGCAAAATGTCAATGTGGGAATGGTCGACACAGAAAAAGGTCGACAGTTATGATTTTGACATTGTTGACAAGTGACATGTCGACATCTAAAATACATATAAAATCCCACATTCTCCGGGAGAGTTGCTCCCTCTCTGACAACGATGGTGTCAGTGTCAGTCCTGGGTCAAGGGGTCACTGTTCAGGGCGCTGCTCAGAGACTGCATAGGCCATGAATCGGATTTAAGGTGGCCATACATCAGAAAGACCGGTCTTAAGGCCCCCATACATTAGGCTGACTAGGACAAGTCGGACCTAATGATACTGACAACTCGGGGGGGGGGGTCACACATGATTTGGCACATGATTTGCATGTGATTTATTACATGCAGTCCCCGTGGAGATGCAGGCGGAGAGAATGAACAGTCAGTGACTGGCTGAGAGCTCTCAGCCAATCACTGGCTGTCCATTCATTTCTATGTGCCCGGCTTCCCCTACGCTACCCAGTCTCTGATCCCCTTGCAGTGTTCACCGCTCGGACCAGTGCGCCCACTGCCTCCCCTGCCCGGCTCTCTGCTTGCAACATTCACTGTCCAGGACAGTGTGCCCACTGCCTCTCCAGCCCGGCTCCCTGCTTGCAGCCCCCCGCTCCGCTCGGCTCCTTCCACCGCATGTACCTACACGCTGCGTCCCCTGCCCGCCTCAGGCTGCCGCTGCACATAAGAATTAACAAATCTTATGTGCAGCCCGTCCGACCTCCCGACTCCGACCCGATGTGCACGGGACCGCGCATCGGGTCGGATGGGACGTCTGCACATGCAATTTGTGCCGATTTCACAGCCCGATTCCTCTGAATCGGGTGAAACCGGGCCCAAATCGCATAGTGTATGGGGGCCTTTACAATCATGATTGTGTCCAATTTCCCTTCAACTCCCTGGCAGTCCCTGGTGGTTTTTGGTCACACAATGTACTCACAATTTGCCATACAATCCAGCTGCTGCATACGATCGGTCATCTCACAATCCATTGTATGCACCTAACCTGCCTGAAAACTGCCACTCAAATGATGCCGCACAGGAGCACGGTCCGCAGTAGGCATGCATGAGCCCTTTGTGATCGCTGACAGCGGACGGCCGTTCGGGGGCGTGTCATCTGCATTTTCTGGGCACTCCCCAGATAGCGCCGGAGTTCCCTGATCGTTGGGATGGACTCTCACCATGATCATCCCTGTGTGCACGGCCGCAGTCCAGCGATCAAGTCTGAATCGGGCCCTTAGATGCCCGGGTGTCCTGCGGTTATAGTGTCCCCACTCCCTCCCTGGGCAGTGACTCATACAGTGTTCACATAAAGCCATATGGAACGCTACCCCCTGGGCACTCCACAGTGAAATCACCTGGCATTTGCATACAGGCTCTGTACATTGTTCCGTCTGGAGGACAATATGTTCTATTTCTGTGTTCTATGGGGCGGATTAAGCAGGTGATTCAGACCTGCTTAGTGGGATCCGAATTCGCTCCAGCGGCTGCACATGTGCCAACTCCCAGAGCGAACGCCTTCGCCAAGTTATACACTAGCCGGGCATTCGCAACACGATGGGCAGGCAGGGGGCGGACATAAAGGACAAAAAACGGTGGGCTCACCCATGAAAAAGCTGGGGGGGCACCTGCGAACGCATGACGCCATATGACGTCAGCGCCCACCCCCATCTCACCCATCATCGTGCAGGATAAAAGTAAGTATAGACTTACCTTTATCTGCGAAGGGAGGAAAAAAACCATGGTGATCGACCATCGATTGATTTTTCCATGATGTGTAAGCGCGCACATCTGCTCACATGGTAGCACGGGGATTAGCTCAGCGGGGGGTGGGCGTGCGTTCAGCGGGGCGCCATTTACCTGCTCACTATGCAGCAAATATATACGCTGCCCAGCAAGCAGCTCTGAATCAGGACATAAACAGTCTCAGGCGCCCAAATTGTCACCCAAAGACAGGTCAATTGTCAATGATCGGTGCCCCTGTACGTCCCGCCTGCAATGCTGAGGGGTTGCAGATGTGCGTCTGTGTATGAGCGTTCCCAGTGGAATGGAAATCCCAGATTTCAGACTTCAATTCCAATTATTGTGGGAAAAGAGGAACATATTTTTTAAGCTTAAAAATAGATACATTTATGACATTTTAAAAAATAGCAATCAATTATGTATTAAGCGTTCTGTACTCAAAGCAGTTCATTATATTAATATGTTATTCTCCTGAGCTGAAGATAACGGAGCAGGGCCTTAGAGGACGTAGGAATCTTAATGCCACCTAGACACCGCACCAATACACCCTACTCTGCAAAACTATTTACCCCGATCATACTTGCCTGCCTACCCACCCAAAATGTTCAGTGTGCTGAACAAAGCAGGTCCCGGAATGAAGGCTTATTCAACCTAGACGCCGGCAGCCAATTAAACTGCTGCACTGGTTTTTGAACCAATCAGGGCTCGCGTACAGGCAGCCAACCAGGCAGATACTGGTAAGCGAGCTCTGATTGGCTCACCAGCCGGTGCTGCATTTTAAATGGCCGCGGGTATCCTTAGTTGAAGAAGCTTATGCTCCAGGACCTCCTTGCTGCAGCTCAGTGGAAGAGGAGATGGGGGAGCAGGAGCCAGGTTACGGTAAGTCAAGTGAGGAGGGTGAGGGCCAGGGCCCGGACTAGAAATGAGTCCTGTGCCCCAAAATTCCTGATGGCATCCCTGTCCGCCAGAATCGGGTAAAATCGGGTCTAAATTGCAGTGTATGGGGGCCATAATACCGACACTATGCAGCAGGGGCGTGGCCACAACGACACAATCACAATGGACACACCCCACACCACCTTCTTTTAGTGAGCACTACCCCTTTACACATGACGCCCCTGGCTCCGCTCCCTGCTTCCCTGATCTAGCTGGATAAAACTCAGCAACCATGCACCAGCTCACCAAAATGTGTAAATGCAAAAAAATATTACAATAAGCCATCTGATGATTTAAATATGTATTCTAGGTTTATTGATTATTAAAGCAAATATTTATTTGGCAATTGTCCCCCAGCCCTAAGACCCAATGCAGTCTTCTCCTACGTCTTATACTGACAGCTCCCAACCCCCCCCCCCCCCCCCCCCCCACATATATATGTGTGTGTGTATGTGTGTTTGTCTATATATTTTCAGGGGAAATGCGAGGAAGAATTTTTTCACAGAAAGAGTAGTAGATAAGTGGAATAGCCTCCCAACAGAGGTGGTAGATGCAAATACAGTAGTACAATTTAAACATGCTTGGGATAAGCATATTGATATCCTTACAAAAAAATAAGGATCAAATATGGTTTGAGGTAACATGTTTAAAAAAAGGGGCAGACTAGATGGGCCAAGTGGTTCTTATCTGCCGTCAAATTCTATGTTTCTATGTTTCTATGTTTCTATTTTTTTCTACAAACTACTTCTGGTGCTGTCCTTGGCCTGGTCTTCCCCTGCACTGTTACCATACCTCCCAACTGTCCAGCTTATCGCGGGAACGTCCCGATATTTTGGGATATTCCAGCGTCCCTCCCGCGGCCGGCAGTGTCCCGCGGCGGGGGGGCAGTTAGGAGTCCCCCCTGTGGTCCGTGAATAGACGCTGTGTGCATGCGTCTATTCTTGCAGGCAGAGGGGCTGGGTGCTGGTGAGCAGCTCACAGAGCTGCTGAGAATGCCCCCACCGTGGCGAAAAAACAGGGGCGTTGCGAGTATAGCGTTGCGAGTATAGGCCACACCCCCTTCCCAGCAGCCTACGCCCCCCAAAATTTGCTGCGCGCCTTCGGTGCGCACACCGTCCCGCCACCACCTTCACGGATGTTGGGAGGTATGCTGTTACTGCATTGAGGTGACACGCTGTGACTGACTTCCCCCAACGGGGAGGTACTAAAAGGAATGACAGTGGAATGACAGTCTGGTCTGCTGAAATGGAATGCCAATTGACTATAATGGGAGAAAATTACATTTATCGCCAAGGCCCATGGGAGGAGGAGCTGCTGCTGGGCATGCGCATCAGCTCTCTTCCAGGACCAGTAACCATATTTAGGGGCAGCTGGCATCCACATTTCCCTGACTCCAGCACACCCACGAAACTGAGTCACCGGCAAAGGTGCAGAGCTTTACGCCTGCACCTGCTCCATCACTACAGCTGGTGGCACAGCCTGGATGTGCAAGAGCAGAGCTTCCAGCAGCGGTACCAACCATCAGGATCCTCATGGAACACCAGTGGTAGCCCCTTTTACATTCCATCTGGATTTGCATATGGGCCAGCAGGTACTTTTGATAAAGTTTCAGCTGTCATAAATTGCACCATTGTCACATGGATTTACCGGGTGAATCCTCCCAGCACTTGAATTCCCCAATAGTCTACACATATTATAATGAACAAATGAAAAAAAAAAAAACACACAGTTTATGCCACATTGACACATAAATGGGCATATTGTTTGCAGGCAGGCAAGGCAAAATCCCCAAAACATGGCTGCAGCAGGCAAAAACACACAGGTTGCACTGAAGCTGTGTATTTTCACAGTGACATGTGTTCTTTTATCCGGTTATGTAATCAATAGCCCAATAAAAAAACACTGGTGAAACATCAGGAAATATAGAGATATGTAATATGAAACACTCCATGGCCTGTAAGCATGATAGAGATAGATAGACAGACAGACAGACAGACAGACAGATAGATAGATAGATAGCTAGATAGGAACTCTCTACCCTCCCCCAAGGCACTTACCTGGTCCTCTGACCTCTCTGCCTTTTTCCTCTCTCGGTGCATCAAAGCCCTTTTTACTGCAAATCTTCCCCTCACTCTTCCGTTAAGCTCCGCCCCTTTTTGTCTGTATCTTCTATTTTTCCTGGAAAAGGAAACCCTGGCTTTTCATTGGTGGGCGGCAGCCATCTTTATGTAGCCTATATGGGGGCAGCCATCTTATTTGAGCTCCTGCTGCATGTTCAGCAGCATACAGGAGCAGAGCCAACTTCTGCCTAGCTTCCGCATGGCCCTGAGCTACTACTTATACCAGCAGGTGATGGGTAACCGGGGCTGGGGTCGCTCTGCATATGTTTGTTGTCTGCTCCGAGCCAGCGGCGGAGCAGACAGCATAATAAAAAAACGGAGTGTATTTTTTTGTGCCCCGTGATCATGGGGCCCCTCTGACTGGGTCTGGGTCAGATGTCACCCTTGACCCCCCTGTCGCCGGGCCTGCACGCACATATTGCACTACAGGAAGTTTCATTTTAAAAAGCCTTAAACCAGTGCCAAGCGCAGCACTCCTGGGATGGAAATCCAGCTGCTCATCCTACAGTTGCCATTCCAGACATGTCTCACCATACACTTTGGGCCTTATTCTAGTTCACTCTTAGAGGCAAATTCCTTCTCAAATGGACAAAACCATGTGCACTGCAGGGGGGCAGATATAACATGTGCAGAGAGAGTGAACCAGAATAAGGCCCTTTGTGTCTGAGGATGTCATTTACACAAAACACTTGTCCCTCTGGAGATTTACGGTCTGTAAGAGGGGAAGTATACAGACAACCACTAGGGCCAGGGGCAAGGTTTATCGGCATCTACCACCCCCCTCCCCCCCCACCCCCCCCAAACACCCACTTCTCAGCTCCTCACACACTTGGCTTTAATACAGGGTTGCCGACTTTCAAAAAATCCTCTCTGGGAGAAGCCCGGAGAGGAATCTTGCATTACGAGTTTTGGGGGCGGAGCTTAACTGTGACGTCATTAAGCCCCACCCCCATTACGGCAAATAGCCGAAATAACTGATATCCCTGGAGGGGGCGGGGCTAAAACGACACGATTGTGCCGTTTTAGCTCTGCCCCCTCCCCTGAGACCCGCGGATTGCGGCATATAAATGCCGCGATCGGGGGGCTCAGTGGGGGTCCCCCTGATTCCGGGAGGGTTGCCCACCCTTCCGGGGGCCGGGAGGAAGGACCCGATTTTCGGGAGACTCCCGCAAATTCCGGGAGGGTCGGCAACCCTGCTTTAATAATATAAAAATAGTAAACTCTTACCTGACCCGGGCTGGCTCAGTATCAAGGCTGCAGTCCAGATACATGGATGTCTTATGCAGAATTTTGTCCAGACTCCACTGCTGCTGCAGGATTCCTTGATGGGTGGTGGGGGGATACGGTCATATTGTCTACAGCATTTAGGTCTACAAGCATTAGTTCTACACCACTAGGTCGACCTGCATTAAGGTCGACATGACGGAAGGTCGACATGACTTAGGTCGACAGGGTCATTAGGTCGACAGGGTCATTAGGTCGACTTATAAGGTTGACAGGGTCATTAGGTCAACATGGGGAATGTCAACAGGCAAAAGGTCGACATGGGGTCATTTAACTGTTTTATGAGTCGACATGTGCCGACAGGCGGTATTTCATGCCCTACCATCCACTAGGGCGCAGAGCGTAGCGAGGCACCATGCCCGAAGCATGGCGAGCGCAGCGAGCCATGTGAGGGGACGCGGTGCTATGTTGACTGTCTCGACGCTTGAAAAAATGAAAAAAATAATGTTTTTGAAAAAAAAAACATGTCGACTTTTTCACTGTCGACCTAATGACCCTGTCGACCTTATGCCTGTCGACCTAATGACCCTGTCGACCTAACACATGTCGACATAATGACCATGTCGACCTATTCCATGTCGACATTCAGTCAGGTCGACCTAAATGCAAGTCGACTTAATGGTGTAGACCTAATGCTTGTAGACCTAAACGCAGTCTGACGAATGATCCCATTCCGTGGTGCGGTGGACACTAGATGTTAGGTATCAGAATATGTTCAACTCCTTGCAGGCAGAATAACAAGGAGACCACATCACTGGCCAGTAAGAGTCCAATCCTCACATGTGGAACCTCAGGACACACACTCACCATTGGCTGGCTATAAAGGGGTTTATCATGGGGAAAGCTACTCAAGGAGCGTTGGCCTAACAGAGATGTTCCTCAAAGAGTTGTCTGCAATACTTGCTAGGAAACCGCTGAAGATGGCAAATATGACTATATACCTCCATGTGTCCACCTCTAATCACTGCCCCAGACCTTCTGTATTATTATCCATCTGCCCTGCATGTCTGTCTGTCATGGAGCTCCAGGAAGTGTCCAGGACACGCGTCCTTCAACCACATCAATTCAGCCCTGGAGGAGTGCCAGTATTTTGTGAGGCAGCAGCGGACCCTGTACAGTATATATTATTTATATAACCTCTGAGACCGATAAACCCAAATGGAGCGAGACTAAGTAAAAACTGGAACTGGGGAAGACCCCAAGCTCCGGAACGACAGAAATTGATGAATGAAGCCTGTCCGGTCCGGCGTTTCTGTCTGGTTCCATTTTTTACCCATACCCTTTGAAGCTGGAAGAACCCTGTAAGTGCCTGAATGTACTAAGAAGATATGAGAAATACCCATCACCCAACATAGATACAATAAGAAGGGTAGGATTTAACGGTGTTTCCTAATTCTGGTCCTCACGCAGACCCCACAACAGGTCATGCCTTTAGGATTTCTGTCCATGAAAACATGTAGCATTAGTAACAGGGTCAAGTAGTTGCTTCTGCACACTTACAGAGATCCTGAAAACATGAACTGCTGGGGAAGTGTCAGGCCAGATATGGGAAACTGATTTATGTGGCACTTTGCAGATGTTTAATAATTTTATGGGGACATTTTTTTATGGTCTTCAAAGTCCAAACACTATCACTGGATTCGGTATGGAATCCCGGTGGTCGGAATCCCGGCGTTCAAAATCCCAATGCTGGAAACCCGACCGCCGAAATCCCGACAAGGGGGGGACGTGGAGCGCCCCCCCTTGCAGGCTCGCTACGCTCGTCACACTAATTTATTCTCCCTCTATGGGTGCCGTGGACACCCACAGAGGGAGAAAGTTTCAGGATTTCCGCGGTCGGGATTCTGAAGGCCGGGACCCCTCCTCGCTCCCGCGATTCGCGCTCCCCCCCTGCGATTCGCGGCCCCCCTCCCACGATTTGCAGACCCCCTCCCGCGATTCACGGCACCCCCTCCAGCGATTTGCGGACCCCCCCTCCCGTGATTCACAGCACCCCCCTCCCGTTGCCCCCCTCCCACGTACCTCCCCACTGCAATTCTAGCGCTCCCCCTGCACCCCCCCTCCCGCGATTCACGACACCCCCCTCCCTTGATTCACGCGCACACACACACCCCCCCCCCCATGAATCTAGCCCCCCCTCCCTTGATTCACGGCACTCCCCGCGCCCTTCTCGCGTTTCACGGCACCCTGCGCCCCTCCCGTGATTCACGGACCCCCGCTATCCCCCCTCCCGCGATTCTACTATCGATGACAGGGTGCAAAATCGCCATCAATGCCAACCATCGATGGCGTTTGCACCAATGCCCATTCCTACTCTGCAACAGCCAAAAACCTTTACTACCCCTCATGCCCACAAACCTCTATCACTGCCCTGCCTCCTGTTCTCCTGCCCCGTAACTTCCGCCAGTGGGGACCCTCTCACCCTGTGTTGCCCACATTCCCCTATCATGCTTTACAGCCTCCTGCTCTCATGCACCCTCACTCCCACCCAGTAGGAGACACTGACTCAGGGGCACCATCCTGTACTCCTGTGCTGCCACGCTGGACCCTCACCCACTGGCAGAAGCTGCACAGTGTCCCCCACCCTCCTCTTTAGTACCCCGTATGCCCACACACCCCTATCACTACCCAGCCTCCTGTTTTCCTGTGTCGTGACCTCCACCAGTGGGGAGCCACTGACTCAAAAACACCCTACTATACTATTGCACACACACACACACACCTAAACAACACGCGCACACAGCCCCCCACACCCACAAATGTCACTGTACCCTCCACACTATCAATGTACATCTTACTCTGTAACCGCTTTTTAATTAAACAAAACAATACACACCCCCTTCCACATCATATGCTCTCTATTTAACACATTTCACCTATAACTCAAGTTGCAATACAGGCCATCTTTCATACAATTCTAACCATATTTCTCACAATACAAACGGTTACAAATTAAGAGGGCGCAGCCCCTTACGACGGTGTGAAGAGCACCTCTACGGCGCGATGAATCTCCTAGCTAAATGATATTAAGTCCAGCGTCGCTCTCTGTGCGCCAGATGGCCAGTCCGGCCCTGCCTCTCTGAGCGCACTCACTTGGCTGCGGTTGTAGAAAGGACTTCACCATATGAGTTTGTACATTGTAGTCTCTTCCTCTGTTCCTGATTTATCCCTTTTCCTTCCTCTTTCAGCATCTTCGCCTTTCCACATCGCTGTGAGACGCAATTCTTACCAGGCATTTCCTAACGCAGAGGCTGTGCAGTATGTGACAATGTGTATTATAGTACCACTCAGCAATGACATCTCAAAGGTCCTTATTCTGATTGAGTCGGATGTTCTCGAATGCGAACGGACGGCCGATGGTTGGTGTTTGCGCATGTGCAGAGGCGTATCTGCGCTTGTGCGAACACCATGCACATCCGAATACAGCGTGAATTCTGTACAGAAAACAATCGGTTGGAACAATCTGAACAGGGGGAGGAGAGGGGCGTGAAGGGCTGTTTGGGCTCATTACCATATGTGTACACCCTGCATTTCATGGGCGTTCCCATGAAAACGCTGGGCGTACGTATGGTAATCCAGCCGTGACGCACGTGTGGAGGGCGGACATCTGACATCGCCGGATGCCAGCTGCCAGCCCATATCCCTGCTTTTGCACGGAGAAATGCCCGAGTGGTCTGGAGCACTCGGTGCTGCCTGACCACTCGGTCCAGCATTCGATGGTCGGCGACCATCGGAGGATGGTGGAGGTTCCCACAGATGGAGGAGGCGTTCACATGAAAAATCCACTTGCGGTCCGTTCGGTCAGCGTTTGGACGGTGTGAGCGATCTGTACAAAAGGCGGGGCTAAGAACACTCGGTTCCTGTCCGAAAACACGCATCAGTCCGATTCAACTAGAATAAGGTCCATAGTGACAGTATGCCGTGTAACGCAGCACAGTCCATCTTTAGAAACTATGGGGGTCATTCTGAGTTGATCTCTGTTATGCGAATTCGCAATACTATCCATTACCGAACCACTGTGCATACTTACGGATCGTAGCTTGCAGCTGCGAGCCAAAATATCTAAACGCTATCCCCCCTGAGTGGTAACCAGACTTTTATTGGGAGTGTCCAAAAACCCGCAGACATTCCCAGACATTATCAGGGAGGGTGTGTGACGTCATTGCTGGCCCCGATCAGCCGGTCTCTGTTGTATAGATGTGTAAGGGTTGGAGTGATTCACATTTGCACGGACTGTGAAATACATTAGATGGTGAGGGAATTCCGTGTGGATGTGCAGGTGGATTGAGAATAGTGATCCAATCGCAATTTTACTTGCAGATTTGCACGGTGCGGGTTTTCTTCTGTCTGGGTATCGCAGGGTTATCTACATTCAAAGTCTCCTCTCCGGGATAAACACCCGGTCTGTGAATTAGTAGCAGTGCGATCAGCTCTGAATAACCGCCGTAGTCCAACGTGTGTATAAGAATGTTTGTGTATTAGTATCTGCGCGTGTCCTGTATGCAAACACTCGCCCAATGCGTCTGCACAGAATAAGCCCCACGTGGGGATTCCTACGGAATGTCACATGACATCTGTAGGCTGCAGCTGTTCAGCGATCCACCCGCTCCCTCTCTCAGGGTAACACAGAAGATCTGGAGAGACTGCTAAGGAAATATTTCCAAATGCGTCACTGGAAGCCATTATCAATCATCGTGTGTCCCCACAAGCGGGTGTAACGGCGAGCTCCGATACCATTTTATTCTTTCCATTCTGTTATGGTTTTTAGCCTGAGAAAGGGGTACATGCACAACCTATTATTTATATTATTATATCTTTAATTAGAAGAATTCACAATGGGCCTTATTCTGGATGGCTCGGTAATCTGCAGATTCCCCTCGGCCGCTGCCGATTCCCCTCGCAACCATGCGAGGGGATGTGTTCTGAAAACACATCTTCTCGCATGCCTCCGCTGCAGGAGAAATCATCCGATGGTCAGCAAACATCGAATGATTTCTCCTGGCTTTGTAAATATCCAATTCACAGCATTGGTTGGTAAATAGGGTTGTTGACAAACTTTTGCTATGGGGCCTACAGATATCTAGTTACACCCCTACTAGGATACATGGAATATGCTTAAAAGCAATGGAGGCCACATTGATAAATGCTTCATCTAAATTACTCATGTACCCTGCGGTTATGCTACAGAGCTGCAAAACAGGTTTCTTGTATAAAAGAAGTTATGGGGGAAACTTACTAAAATGGATTTGTAAAAAATAGGTGTATTCGTAGGGAGAAATACACCTTTTTTTTACGAGTTTGTATTTTCGGGATTTACAATCCCGAAAATACAACAATTCGTAGTCCTAAAGATGGGACATTCGTATTTGTATTTACAAATACGAATGTCTACACCATCAATAGAATACGACAGGAATCACCATTCAAAAGAATGGTGGTTCCTGATGTACTAAGCAGCCGTACTGATAATACGGCTGCTAAGTGGTGTAAAACAGGCACGCAAATACGACAGGAAAATACACCTTGCTTTCCCTGTCGTATTTGGCTTTAGCCTGCACGGATCAGTCAGATCCGTGCAGGCTTCAGTGTAAAAAAATATATAAAAAAATATATATATAAAAAAAAACGTCGTGTGGTCCCCCCCACAGCTGTAACCAGCATCAGGCTGACAGAGCCGGGGCCGGTAATTAAAAATCAGGGAACCCGACAAATAGGGGTTCCCCGATTTTTAACAACCAGCCCCAGGCTCCAGGTCCGGGGCTGGTTCCCAAAATACGAGGGAAAAAATGACTAGGGGTCACCTGTATTTTAAGAACCAGCCACAGGCCAAACCAGCCAGCAGGGTAATGCCACAGCCGGGGGGAGACTTTTTATACAAGTCCCCCCGGCCAAAGCATTCAGCCCTCTGGCCAGTCAGCCTGGCCAGGGGTCCTGGGGGAGTGGGGACCAGTGTTCCCTCTAAGCTGTGCGCACGTGCGCGCGCACACAACTCGACGAGCGTGCGCACAGACATTACAACTGAGCGCACAAAGCAGCAGTGGTCCCTTTTTGCAGTTGTGGACTCAATTAATGTGTGTTTCACCCATTAACTACATTGTGTGCTGTGTTTTGAATGTTTAAATGTTTAATATCATTTTGAAGTAAAGTAACACAAATGCTGAACGTCATTTTCCAGTTATATATAAGTGACGCACAAAAATTTAAATTTCCTTCCAAAGTCGCACAGCCAAAATCTTTTGCCGCACACAGCCCTCGTAAAATTAAAGGGAACATTGGTGGGGACCCCCCCAATAAAGGGGTCCCCCCCTCCAGGACTTACCTGACCAGGCTGAAGCCTGGTGCTGTCCCCGATGCCCGTGGGCATCGGGCTGATTCTGGTGTAAAAAATAGAAGAATAAACTATTGTTTTAAACTGTAGAACCAGTGGCGTAACTATAGTGGGTGCAGGGGATGCAGCTGCTACGGGGCCCGGTGGCTTGGGGGGCCCGGGACCCAGCAGGCTGTCCCCTGCACCCACTGCTTCTGCCAGCCAGGTTCAGTGCCCACAGTGTACAGTACTTTAATGAGTGGGAGGAGGGATGCGATTCCCGTCAATGCCTCTGCTGCGTCCATTCACCCGGCGGTCACGCTGCTGTATCCCGCCGCTGCCTGCATTCTCCGCTGTCTGCGCTCTTTATTCATCTGTGATCCGGCGCAGACTGTGACACCGGCTTCTGGCGCACCTTATCGTCTGTCACTGCGTTCTGGTGCCAGAGCCCTGGAGCTGCCCGCAAGCTACCCACCAGCCACAGCCCCATTAAAGAGGTATCAATCGTTCCAGACAAGAAGTCTGGCATGGCTACAAAAGCCTGGGTAAGTTCATTCAGCGCGGATGGCCCATTCCTGTAGTTCTCTGCTAAGAATGCGCCCCCTTCTAGTAAATACATTGCTGGGCTCTAAACCCAGAGCTGCAGCAGTACTTGAGAATAATGTTTTATGGTAGTGGTAGTGGCATTGCTATCGAGCACACACTCCCTAAAGCCCCATAAAACCTACAACCTGTATAGTTAGGGAGACCATCCATGTCTGTTCTTCTATACCCCTTCCTGTCTATCCATCTGTCTATGCCCTCTCCCATTCATCCGTATCTGCCCCCTCCTGTCCATTCCATCTGTCTATGCCCCTCCCGTCCGTCCAAATATGCCTCTTCTGTCCGTTCATCTGTCTATGCCCTCTCCCATCCATCCATGTGCCCCCTTCTATCCTTCCATTTGTCTATGCCCCCTCCCATCCATCTGTGCCCCTTTCTATCAGTCCTTATGTGTCCCTCCCAACCGTCTGTCCATGCCCCCTCCTGTCCATCCATTTATGTCCCCTCCTATACGTCCATGTCACCTCTCTTCAATCCATCTATGCCCCCTTCTGTTCGACCATCTATGCCCCCTCATGTCCGTCAATGTCCCCATGTCAGTCTGTCTATCTGCCCATGCCCCCCAACCATCTGTCTTTACATCCATATTCTCCTTCTCCCCACTCTTCGTAACACTCTTTCTTTCTGTCCCTTTTTCAATCATTCCCTCTTTTGCTCTGAACCCCCCCCCCCTCTCTTTCTGCCAATACACACTACACGATAGGTGGCGTAGCTGATATAATTATGATGAGAAAGCCTGGGGGGGCCCTTTAAAGATTTTGCTATGGGGCCCACAAAGTTGTAGTTACGCCCCTGTGTAGAACTATGAGTCCCAGCAAGCCTCCCCTGCAAGCTGGGACTTGGTGAACCACAAGTCCCAGCCTGCGGGGCATTAAATGGCCCGCTGGGTCTTGTAGTTCCACAGTAAAAAAATAGTTAAATAAAAACACACTGACACCTGTAAAATAAAAGTTTAATACATACATTACACACACACTGATACTTACCTATCTTGATCCCGTAGGTAGGTCCCAGAGTCTTGATCCGGTGCCTTGTCCTGGTTCCGGATCCATGTCGCCATTCTTCTTCATGTCGATCTTCATGTCGGCTTCGCCGTCAGGTCCAGGTCCGAAGAAATCCATGGTGGACCTGTGGAAGGAAATCCAACTCACCCAGGTCCTCCATGGAAGTTCTTCTGGCTTGGTCCAGGGCTTCTTCCTTCTTTTTCCATCTTCTTGCTTCTTCTTTAAGCTGCCGGGCGACTCCAGCAAACTCCCCGTCTGTCAGAGCTGCAGAGATGTTTCCTCCTCAGCGTCTGGACTAAGAATGAATTCTAGCCAATCAGGAGCCGCCTAGCGGCCAATCAGGAGCCAGTAAAGTCGGCTCCTGATTGGCTGGAATTCATTCTTAGTCCAGACGCTGAGGAGGAAACATCTCTGCAGCTCTGACAGACGGGGAGTTTGCTGGAGTCGCCCGGCAGCTTAAAGAAGATGGAAGAAGAAGGAAGATTGCCTGGACCAAGCCAGAAGAACTTCCATGGAGGACCTGGGTGAGTTGGATTTCTTTCCACAGGTCCACCATGGATTTCTTCGGACCCAGACCTGACGGCGACGCCGACATGAAGATCGACATGAAGAAGAATGGTGACATGGATCCGGAACCAGGACAAGGCACCGGATCAAGACTCTGGGACCTACCTACGGGATCAAGATAGGTAAGTATCAGTGTGTGTGTGATGTGTGTATTAAACTTTTATTTAAAATTTGTGTCAGTGTGTTTTGTGTACTATTTTTTTAACTGTGGAACTACAAGTGCCAGCGGGCCCTTTAATGCCCAGCAGGCTGGGACTTGTGGTTCTCCAAGTCCCAGCTTGCTGGGGAGGCTTGCTGGCACTTGTAGTGCCACAGTAAAAAACAATAGTTTAATCTTTTTTTTACACTTGAATCAGCCCGATGCCCACCGCCCAGGGGCATCGGGGACAGCACCAGGCTTCAGCCTGGTCAGGTAAGTCCTGGAGGGGGGGACCCCTTTATTGGGGGGGGGGGTCCCCACTCCCCCAGGACCCCTGGCCAGGCTGACTGGCCAGAGGGCTGAATGCTTTGGCCGGGGGGACTTGTATAAAAAGTCTCCCCCCGGCTGTGGCATTACCCTGCTGGCTGGTTTGGCCTGGGGCTGGTTCTTAAAATACGGGGGACCCCTAGTCATTTTGTCCCCCCGTATTTTGGGAACCAGCCCCGGACCTGGAGCCTGGGGCTGGTTGTTAAAAATCGGGGAACCCCTATTTGTCGGGTTCCCTGATTTTTAATTACCGGCCCTGGCTCTTTCAGCCTGGTGCTGGTTATGGCTGTGGGGGGGACCCCACGCCGTTGTTTTTTTAAAAATGTATTTATTTTTTCAAATTTTTTTTACACCTTGCAGCCTGCACGGATCTGACTGATCCGTGCAGACTGCTAGAAAAATTCGTATTAGCGGCCGTATATATGGCCAGCTAATACGAATTCCTACGACATCGGAGGGTTACAAAGCAGTCGTATATGACTGCTTTGTAAATCCCCCTCCGGAACACGACTTGGCATACGACTTAAACAGTCGTATGCAGTCGTAGGGAAAATACTAATACGAAAAACTAGGTTTTTCATATTAGTAAATTTCCCCCTATGGGCTATATTCAGGGTCCGGCGTTAGGACGTCCAGTTCCGCCTGTTCTAGCTTTTACATCAGCTAGACAGGCGGATTCTGTTTCACCCTTTCACCAATTGGTGTATTCAGGGTGATTTCAGGGCGGAACGCCACCTGGCGTTAAAACACCAATGAGGCGAAGGTAAAGCATGTCCATTTCGCCTGGACAGTCACAAATTGCTTGCCTGTGCTGCAGTGGTCTGGTGCGCTGGTTGAATGTAAACTTGCTGGGGATTCTTACCTGGCTATCTATCACCAACGGTTGGGCAGCGGCCTGACAGGGGGGCATGCAGCGGCCAGGCGTGCACTCCAGGGCGGCTTGCGGGGATTCCGGCATCCAGGGCTGACAGCGGGCGGCACCCCAGAGACTGTAAGTAGGAAGGCAGCGGGGGAGGCAGCGGGCTGGCAGCGGGGAAAGCAGCGGGCTGAGAGGGGGGGAGGCAGCGGGCTAACAGCGGGTAAGACAGCGGGCGCGAGTGCACTCCAGGGCGGACAGCGAGCTGTACACTGGAGGCTGCAAGGAGGGATGGGGGATGCAGCCGTGCCAGCCAGTATGAAAGGGGAGCACGGGGGATGTCCAGCGCACTCCCCTGCTTCTTTAATCCACATGCAGGCGAGTGCGCTGGACATCCCCCCTGCTCCCATTTCATACTGGCTGGCACGGCTGCATCCCCCATCCCTCCTTGCAGCCTCCAGTGTACAGCTCGCTGTCCATCCTGGAGTGCACTCCTGCCCGCTGTCAGTCTGCTGCCTCCCCCGCTGCCAGCCCGCTGCCACCCCCCGCTGTCAGCCCGCTGCCTCCCCCCGCTGTCAGCCCGCTGCCTCCCCCCGCTGCCTCCCCCCGCTGTCAGTCCGCTGCCCCCCGCTGTCAGCCCGCGTCCTTCCTACTTGCTGTCTCCGGGGTGCCGCACGCTGTCAGCCCTGGATGCCGGAATCCCCGAAAGCCGCCCCTGGAGTGCACGCCTGGCCGCTGCATGCCCCACTGTCAGGCCGCTGCCCACCTACTGTGTCTGGCCGCCGGTGATTGAGAGCCAGGTAAGAATCCCCAGCAATTCGGCACACCAGCCGCCATTGTTCCACCCTCCTGCTGCCCACCTGCATCACCCTGCTGGCCACCTTCAGCCCCCCTGCTGCCCTACTTCTGCCCTTCTATACCCTCCTGCATCACCCTGCTGGCCACCTTCAGCCCCCCTACTTCTGCCCTTCTATACCCTCCTGCTGCCCACCTGCATCACCCTGCTGGCCACCTTCAGCCCCCCTGCTGCCCTACTTCTGCCCTTCTATACCCTCCTGCTGCCCACCTGCATCACCCTGCTGGCCACCTTCAGCCCCCCTGCTGCCCTACTTCTGCCCTTCTATACCCTCCTGTTGCCCACCTGCACCCTCCAGCTGCCCACCCTTGCCCCTGAATCTGTAAAATCTGATGCCACCTGTGCCCCCTCCTGCTGCCCAGCTGCGCCCCCATGCTGCTGACCACCTGCGCCCCCGTGCTGCTGCCCACCTGCGCCCCCATGCTGCTGACCTCTTTCACCCTCCAGCTGCCACTTTCACCCTCCAGCTGCCTCTTTCACCCTCCAGCTGCCCTCTTTCACCCGCCTGCTGCCCTCTTTCACCCGCCTGCTGCCCTCCGTCACCCTCCTTCACCCCCCTGATGCCCACAGGCACCCTCTGTCACCCGCCTGCTGCCCTCTGTCACCTGCCTGCTGCCCTCTGTCACCCGCCTGCTGCCCTCTGTCACCCGTCATGCTGCCCTCTGTCACCGTCATGCTGCCCTCCGTCACCCTCCTTCACCCCCCTGCTGCCCTCCGGCACCTGCCTGCTGCCCATCGTCACCCGCGTTCACCCTCCTGCTGCCCTCCTTCACCTTCCGGCACCCTCCTGCAGCCCACCTGCACCCTCCTTCACCCTCTGGCACCCTCCTGCGGCCCACCTGCACCCTCCTTCACCCTCCTGCTGCCAAATAGCGCTATTGGCCGCCTAGCGGCCATGCGACTCCTGATGGTTTCCCTCCACGGGTACCCATGCTGGATTTCTACTGGACAAGGGGACTGAACTACTATCAAGATAGGTAAGTATTTGCGTGAATGGGCTGTGTGTGCATTAAAGTTTTATTTTTCAAGTGTCTTTGTGTTTTTATTTAACTATTGGTTCTGCTGTGGAACGAAGAGTCCCAGCAAGCCCATTAATGGGCCGCATGCTGGGACTTGTGGTTCTCCAAGTCCCAGTATGCGGACCAAGCTTGCTGGGACTCATAGTTCCACAGCAGAACCCAATGGTTCTTTCTATTTTTTTTTACACAACATCAGCCCGATGCCCACAGCCCAGGGGCACCGGGAACAGCACCAGGCTTCAGCCTGGGCAGGTAAGTTCTGGAGGGGGGGGACCCCTTCTTTGGGGGGTCCCCACTTCTCCAGGACCCCTGCTCAGGCTGACCAGTCAGTAGTTTAATGCTTCAGCCGCGTGACTTTGTATAATAAGTGTCCCCGGGCTGTGGCATTACCCTGCTGGTTGGTTGGGCCTGGTGCTGGTTCTTAAAATACGGGGGACCCCTATTCATTTTGTCCCCCGTATTTTGGGAACCAGGACCGGCCCTTGGGCCTGGTGCTGGTTTTAAAAAATACGGGGAACCCTATTTAATTTGGTCCCTGATTTTTTAAAACCAGAATCGGCTCTGTGAGCCTGGGGCTGGTTATGCGCGTGGGGGGGACCCCACGCCATTTTTTTTAAATGATTTCTTTTTCTCTCTTTTTTTTACACTGCAGCCTGCACGGATCTGACTGATTCGTGCAGGCTAAAGCCGAATATGCCTGGAAAATGAAGTGTATTTTCCAGGCATATTTGGCCAGCAATTAGCAGCCGTATCCCGCTAATTACTGGCCGTATTAGGAATCACCATTCTTTTGAATGGTGATTCCTATTCGTATTCTTTCAATGGTGTATACATTCGGAAATACGAATAAGAATGTGCCATGAATGCGAATACGATTTTCAGGATCGTAAATCCCGAAAATACGAATACGCATAGGTATCACATGGGTACAACACTGCATGCTGGTAAAACACAATGCTACATGGGGAGAGTAAAAAAAAAAATAATGAAAAAAATCTAAATATATTTATATAGGCAATAATAAACATACAAAATTTATTTATAAGCAAAATGACAATAAATTACATTGATTCATTTAAAAAATGACATAAATAAAATAATATTTTAGGTTTTGTAGAGCAGTCCCGACAGAAGAAATTGTCTAGTTCATTTTGTCTAAAGCCTGCCTGAAAACTGTAGAATCCATTTAGACAATCACACACTGAATAGGCTAAATCAAATTAACATGGCTGAGTTTAGACAAAGTGAAACAAAAAGTCCAAATGACTCATTTAGACAGGCGAGGCAAACGAAAAGAGTTGACAGGTGAAATGCTTTAGACTGTCTAGAAAAAATGATAGTGAATACTACAATTCATCTAGACTTTTTTTTCAGGCGTAAAATATGCTGTTTTAGACAGAATGGACCTAACGACCAACAGTGAATACACCCCTATATGTCCAATAGATTCTATTATAGCAAAACAGTAATTCATCATATCAGTTACAGCTCAGATCATTAGCTTATGCAAATGCAGGATGGTTTGCTGATGAGTAACAGAGTTGAGACCGTCTGTTGCGCAATTTTTTAATTTATGGAAGCGTCTTTGTGAAGTTTTTAATGTAAATATTACTTAATAAATGCAAATTAGTCCCGCACTAAAATACAACCAGAAAATAATTCAATAAAGAATAAAATCGGGCGCCTTGGTATGGGCTGGATTTCAAAACAGCAGCTGCTAAATGTAGGGGTATAGTCAGTCCCTACTAATGGGAAAATGTACAGAAACACACCAAAAGGTATGTATAGCAGCGCTTATTAATGAAATTTAGGTTACGCAAGTGTTGGATGATAAGATATATCTTTACTGTAACACAATAAATAACACTAAAAAGCACTACAGTATACAATGTAATACAAATAAATAAACAATAACTAAAATAAAGACAAGGAAATTTAAAACTTTCGCCTACTCAGAACTTGTGGATGGAAATCAAGAAAGGGCCAATGTGGAAATGGTCATTCAGGTAAGTGCACTTTACCAGTTGAAGTTGGTCACCGTTGGTAGGTGAATTTCAGTCCCAATTAAATAAACCAGCGTTAACTGGTGGGCTCTGGTCCCCATGTTGTTACAATCCTCACTATTTGTACGGAACTCCTTGCTCGCCGCTGGAGGTAGGTGGAATATAGTAACCGCTGATTGAACTTGAGTCTTCTCACACAGACGGTCGAGTTGGAGTAAGCCGCCGGAGGGGTCCAGGCTGCGGGATCCACCAATTGGAAAATGAAGGAGGGGTAAAGCCAGAGCAAGGTTTTGCTGAATCATCCACGGGACTAAAATGTTTGGGGTGGTTGGCAAGTATCCCAAGATGGCCCATTCTGGTGTTAATAGTAGGTAATTTACCAAATGGTCTACCGCACATTTTCTGACTGTCATCCAAAATTTTTGCATAGCTGAACATTCCCATAAACAATGGTATAGATCTGCATCAGAGCCATTGCATTTAGGACACACCGAAGAGTTGGTTTGACCCATTAAAGTGCAGCGATGGGGAGATAAATAACCCCTGTAAAATATTTTGAAAAACATATATTTGTAGGACGTGGCAAAATGCCCCAATATTGATGCTGTCGTATCAAAAACGAAGCAACCTGTTTTCTCCAAAAAATGAAGTTTTGAAATTTCCAAAGAAATTTTGAATTCAAATAATTCATAATGTATGATTTCCTTCCTTTCAAATCAAGGGGGTAATGTCGGCGTATCTAAATATATTTGGAGGTAAAAAGGTAAAAAAAATGTTCCCTGACCCCTGTTCTAGACTCCCAATGATGCGTTACCTGCGCAACCTCAGCAGTACTGAAGTCACCACCGGCACAAACTAGCCACAGTGGTTATTCCTATGCAGACCCGGCTTCCACTGAATATAATAATAGCTAATGTTAGGTACCCTCTTCTCGAGAAGGTATCTAACCAACTAAACACGTGAGAAGGGAGCTTTAATCTACATAAACTTCGAGGGTAATACAAATTATTTAGATAAAAGTCCTTAAAGATAATTCAATATATGCCGCTGATTTGTAAATGATGGTCAGCTGTGCCGGCTGCCTATACACTGTAATACATAACACCTGCCCCCGGAACTGTCCCAGGATGCCAATGTTTGAAAGAATATATTAATTATTTTTTAAACATAAGGAAATGCCGAACATATTTTCCTATCTGCTCAGACGTCTTCAAAGTAAGAAGGAAAACCATTCACATTGAATTATGGTCACATGAAAGCACGCTTGTAAAGACTGAGGGGTCTATTTACTAATCCTTGGAGAGAGACAAAGTATTGGCCAATCAGCCCCTAACTGCCATGTTACAGCCTCAGTTTAAAAGATGACAGCTGGGTGCTGATCGGTTGGTGATTTATCTCTCGCTCTCTACACCAGTGGTGTCAAACTCATGGCCCCCCAGCTGTTGTGGAACTACACATCCCAGCATGCCCTGCCACGGCTTTAGCAATCCATTATAGTAAATATATAACATCAGAGTGTGAGATATTATAAGTAGTTCGTAAGAAGGGAAATCTAATGCTTATTGCAAACAATTCTCCTTTTATTGACCAATCAGAGTGCAGCATTCTATACCATCCTCTCAGCATGCTGATTGGTGAGTGGCTAGTGCTATCCACCAATGAGAATGCTGACAGCCATCACTGTATGTAAGCAGGTGTACTGTTGATACCACAGGAGGGACAGGTTATGATTTTTTGAATTGGTTCCCATGAATGGGTGGATAGGGCCCCCAGTGCATTGCCTTGCCCAGGACCTACATTGCTGTTAAGACGGCCTCAGGCTGCTATCCAGGTTCCCGGTCTGACAGGCTGATAAGGGATGTGACAACAGGAAGCACCAGCGACTACGGTTTTGTGACAGCCAGGCTGATAAAGAACAGATTAAACAGACAGAAGAGGGGTAATAAGAATCGGAGGCCTGGTTCACAAGCGGAGGTTCATGACCGAGATACAAGACAGATGCACAAGAGGGTCCGGTAAGTGATAAAGCTCAGGAACGCTGGATAACTATCGCTGAGCGAGTGTGTGCATCATTAGGTCGGCACAATCAAAAGGTTGACATAGATCTGATCAACACGAATTTTCATTTCTTTGTGTGTCTATGTCGACACATACCCCAATTAGTGTAACGCCTTGGTGCCTCACTACGCTTGGGACACGTATCATATCCTCCCTCTATGTCTATGAAGTCAGATTACAAAAAATAAATAAATCATGAAAACTCATGTCGACATTTTCATGTGTCAACCATTTCCATGAAGTCCTTTTATTTGTGTCGACTTATTGCCTGGTGACCAATAGTGGTCGACTTGTTAACTGTCAAGCTAAACACGGTCGACCTTATAATCCACATTCGGGGAGCAAAGACCTGCTGCCCCCAGTAGATGATGTTAGGCCCAACTGGGACATAGATGGGGGGGCTCTCCATTTTTGTCACCCCCCTTAGGAAAACCAAAGTAAAGGCCTCCAGAGCCAGGAGTAGCATTATTGGGCCAGCTCCCAAAATTTCGGTAAGGGGCCTGAGGATGCCGCATAATGCCCCAGCTTGAAGAACTGGCAGCACTCTGATAACGTGCATTAGAGAGGTAACGCAGCTGCGGGGTACAGTTGGCATGGGTGCAATTAAAGCATCTGCGGATGGTGGCGATGGGCTGATCGGACAAGCTGCACGCACAGGCCACAGACAGCACCCACGTGCCTAGAACAGCATATCAGGAGCGATGTGTGAGGCCCAGACACCGGTGCTGTGTACATGATCCCTGAGCCTAAGATAAATATCCGGGGACATGTGTACAGCTGGAATCCCCAGGGATTACTATATATCAGCCTGTTGTATAATTAAAGCATCGTAGCTATTTTCTGCTGCGGTTTATAGATTAGTTTTCCCACAATAGGTTCTATCAGGACAATTCTTACACAGAGACAATACGTAATTACCTCTATTCCAAAAAAGCGGAGCTTTCAGGACCCCTAATACTGACATTAGACAATGTTTTATACATTTCACTCGGAACCGATTCTGAATTCTGTTTTTTTGACTCGGACAGCAGTTTTCTACATGGCAGCACCCAATTAAATTGGCAAGGCTTCATCATGAAGTTTCAATAGACAAATAAAAATAAATAAATAAGTTACACAATAATCGCCCACTGTGCTATTTCCCAGCCATGTGATCAGGTGTGAATCAGGCCCCTGGTGTTATCCATAAGGTAAGTGAGCTGAGGTTACATAATACTGGTCCTCGATATTGCACCAGTATTTTCTTTTGCAAAATAATACAGTGATTACAAATTCACACATTGGTATTCACAAAGAAATTAACTTTTCTTCATCCATTACTTTCTCCTCCATTATAAATCCAAAGAGGAGAAATAAGAAAACAGCAGGACGCTCGTATTTACAGACCGCTGGCTCTGTCCGCCAGTCCCATGTGACGGAGACCTTGGGGATTACGAGCTGCATGGTTTCCCATTGCATTTCCAATATCCAAGACGTCTCTAAGTACATTATTTACAACAAAAAGATTAACTGTATCCCGGCAGCAGAATTTGGATTATTTTTGTTAGTTTGTGTTGTGTAGTTGCGATGTCGATGAATCTTATTAATAATAATACGGATACACCGACACAAATTGTAGCATTTAAAATGGGAAAAACTGGATCAACATTTATTTAGCAAACTATCTTGTTTTCAAAAACAAAACGCTTGTTTGTATGTACGAGCTTTGGTTCCGGGATCGCGGATCAATGGCGTCAAGACCGACAATGGCTTGGTCCACCACTCTTGGTCAAATGCGTCACTTTAGATGCCTAAACATAGCTGACAGCTTCTAGATTGACATGAGTTTTTCATGGTTTTTTTTTGGTGGCTAAGTCAACATAGGTCGATATGGAAATCAAGTAAGTGCACACGGATTCGGTATGAAATCCCGACGGTCAAAATCCCGAATAGGTCATAATACTGACAAGGACAAAATGCCGACATTTAAAATCCTGACAAGGTCAAAATACTGACATATAGAATGTACAGGTGAAACAGTCAACATGACGTGGTGCCGACAGGTCGTGAGGTCGACATGGTTTTTTTCCTATTTTTTTGACCCGACTGTCGACATGGACACAGTTGGAAGTGAACCGCAGCCCCTCGCATAGCTCGCTTTGCTCGCAATGCTTCGGGCACTGTGCCTCGCTGCGCTCGGCACACTATTTTATTCTCCCACCACACCCTAATGGATGGTAGGGCATGAAATTTCACCTGTCGACACATGTCGGGTCAAAAAACTGTGAAAAAACCCATGTCGACCTCGCGACCTGTCGACACAAAGTCATGTTGACTGTTTCACCTGTACATTCTATATGTCGGTATTTTGACATTGTCGGGATTTTAAATGTCTGGATTTTGTCCTTGTCGGGATTATGACCCATTCGTGATTTTGACTGCATCCCATGCACACTATTATAATCCAACTCTGTGCCCACTTGGATGGTAACGTATGAACAAAGTCGATCTAAAACAACAACAACAAAAAATCATGAAAAACTTGTGTTGAGCTTGTGACTGTAGATCACGTTCTCATCAATCTAACCCTTGTGTTGACCTTTCGTTACTGACGATCTACACAGAGCTGAGTTGTCGTAGTGTTTCAGCAGATTACATAGTTGCTTGGTACTAATTGCCATAATTCAACAAAAGTCTGCCCCATGTTAGTCATTTACTATATAGAAAACTTTATTTCTATCTGGTTTATTTGTGCATAGTGCTTAAGAAGAGTATTATGTATTACAATTTAGTTATTTGCATTCAGTATATTCCGCACATCAGCCGCTTCCAGGCAGGAAAATACACATTTATCTGCCACTTGCACAGAGTTATATTTTCCTTTTAGTTTTTTCTTTGGTCTAATATAAGTCCAGGATACCACATCCACCCAGCTCACACATTGTTGTATAAGATATGATATCGGTCAAGTCCAATAACAAAGAGGAAACAGAAACACATAACTCACAGCGCTGCAACCGCACCAATTACAGATATGAGGTTATTCCATCTAGAAGACAAGGACAGGGATCTCCTACACCACCAGGAGGCGGAGGAAAGGCCCGGCCCAGGCGAGTGGGGGGAAAGCACTGGACATTGTCAGCTAACAAAGGCACAGGTGGCGCAGCGTCACAATACAGACCTTACTACAGGCAAAATTGTTTTTGCCGACAGCCACCTGCATTAGTCATATAACATGGTTGTTGATTGTGCAAAAATACACAATTATATCTGAAAGTACCTGGGGGCTGATTCACATTGGCCATAAATTACTATAAGTGCACATAATAATAATAATAATAATGTTTTAAGTACTTGTATGCAAAGCTCGAGGAGCCTTTCAGCCAGCAGCAGTAGTAAATGTGTCTGGCATAAGCCATGCACACGATACAGAAAAAACGCTGGAAGTGTGCCTGAGCATGTTAGGGGGTGGTGCGTGACGTGACATCAGCTCTACGCCGGATATGCCTTTTTCCATTACACCGCTGAGTACATAGGCAAACGCAGGGGGGGGGGGGGGGTGTTTCTGGTTGCCCATAGCAATGGTATATAATTCGATTACTAGAGTTGTCGCCACATCATGCCGTGTAAGGGACAGAGCGGGTTTGCCACACATGTCCAGTGGTAGTAACTTCTTCTGCCAAGTTTGCTATGTCCTCCATCAGTGCACTGGACCAGAGAGCAGTTGCCAGGAAGAAGAGACAGGAGCCTTACCATGAGGTGGGAGAATTTGAAAGTGCAGCACTGGTTTTATTAAGTTTGTGGTGTATTTATTCATTATGGTATGTTTAACCTTTTCCTGACAACTTATTTATATTATTTAAAAGCTGGATACATCCTATACTAAAGTATAGATGTTAAATATTAGTCCTGTATTCCATACAGTATCCAGTATATAAAAAGACCAGTGTGTACAATAATGTCCAGGGTTGTTACTAGGTTCTATTAGTGCTCCCTCAGACTCCCGCTCTTGCTCCAATGTTCCAGTGGGAAATGTGTGGACTGCACTTGGAAAACCCCCTCTAGAAATCCTGCGGTTGCCAATGGAGTAAGTCTCTGGCGACTCTGAGACTGCGATGACTGGTGCACAGTGTGACAATCATTCGCTGGTGATCCTGTCACGATGGGTTTGGACATATTCGGACGCCTGTGAATAGATGTGTAGCCGTACACAATTCACCCGCACAGCGAGCACATTCATTCACAAGGCGGGATTTCACAGGTATGGGTCATTGGATAGACACCAACTAGGTTGACAAGCGTTAGATCGACACCACTAGGTAGACATGCAGGAAGGTCGACATGACTGACGATTGACATGGGTTAGATCGACAGGGTCATTAGGTTGACACAAGCATTAGGTCGACATGGGGAAGGTCCACAGCCAAAAGGTCGACAAGGGGTTTTTCACTTTTTTTTTACTCGAATGTCAACACAGTCCACCTTGACACTGAAACGTAGCACCGCGTCCCCTCGGATGGAGAGCGCTTCAGGCGCGGTCCTTTGCTATGCTCGGCACACTTTGTTATTCTCCCACTATGCCCTAGTGGATGGTAGGGCATTAAATACCGCCTGTCGGCACGTCAGCTGCAAAAAAAAGTGAAAAGCCCCATGTCGACCTTTTGACTGTCAACCTTCTCTGTGTCGACCTAATGTTTGTGTCAACCGAATGAATCTGTCCACCTAACCCATGCATGTGTCAACCTTCAGTCATGTCGACCTCCATGCATGTCACTGTAGCGGGGGGGGGGGGGGGGGGTGTCAGCGGCTTAACTGAACTCTGGTCGCACGGATTTGTGGCTGTACAATAAGATCTGAATTATCCCCATTACGTGGACACCTTGGATACTGTACAATACACTTTGACAGTGGAGTTTAGAAACTTATTTTATTCGGTATGGTTCATTACGTCAACCCCCCCCCCCCAAAAAAAAAAATCATCATGTAGGTCTCTGGGAGGGGTGTGGGGGGGGGGGGGGGCATCACCATGGCTTCACCCACCTCTCTACAGTGCTGAAAGAGGCGCTGTATAGCGGTGGGTGGACTCCCACATTCACTCTTGTGGGCAGCCAAGGGATGGTGTAGGGGTAGGTCGGGGTTTTGGTAGACTTCCCACTGTTTCTGGAGGGTTGTAAAGAACTGCTCAAATGTAGGGGTGAGAAATAACCTTCACGATTATCAACAAGCTACAAAACAACGAATGTGCACAAAACTAGGAAACAATACAGCATATGTGTTAGTAGGGTAAAGGGGAAAATATGTTTTTGTATTGTTTTATAAGGGGTAAAATGGTGCAGGAACCTTTCATTAGAATCCTTATCAGCTTTGTGAAGTTTCCTGTAACCCTGTACCCATATCTACAGTACATTCCCACAGCTAAAAGGTACAAATCTAGGAATCTAAATGCAGATCTGATCTGAACTTGGTCTAATAGACTATTTATATCACTTGGAGAAGTGGTCAAAGTTTTTGGCACGTATTTTGGTGACGTAAATCCCCAAAAATTGGCCCTAACGGAGACAGGAAGAAAACGATTCATCTAATTTGTTTTGCTAGTATTTGCCAAAGATTTCTGTGGCCCGGAGCCTATTTCTCCATCAACTGTATCAAGGTGTCAAACTAGATACAAAGCACCTTCCATAACCGAACACATCAATGGCTTAAACAAAAGAAACAGGTTGTGTAACAAGAACAAATATGAATTAGATTACATATTACAAAGAAAATGTATAAAATTAAATATAAGCTGTATCCCCCTGTACTTACGGTAGTGACACCTCTGTATATAACACATGCAACTGTGACAGGGGAATGTGGCCCCTCTCAGATCTGGGTCCCATAGCATCTGCACCCCCCATCACCTATGGTACCTACACCCTGTATATAACACATGTAACTGTGACAGGGAAGGTGGCCGCTCTCAGCTCTGGGCCCCATAGCAGCTGCACTCCCCGCACCTATAGTAGCTACACCCTGTATATAACACATGCAACTGTGACAGGGAAGGTGGCCCCTCTCAGCTCTGGGCCCCATAGCAGCTGCACCCCCTGCACCTATGGTAGCTACACCCGGTACTTATGTATTATCTGGGCTCCCATGTTAAATGCACCCCATTTTTTCATACCCCTACTATCCAACTACGCATGGAGTTGATTTTATATAGTGTGGCGAGCGCAGCGAGCCACCGTGCCCGAAGCGTGGCCAGCGCAGCGAGCCTCGCGAGGGGACGCGGTCTTATAAGAAAAACGGGAGCCCAGATATTACATAAGTACCGTAGCTACATCCCTGTATAAAACACATGTAACTGTGACAGGGAAGGTGGCTCCTCTCAGCTCTGGGCCACACAGCAGCTGCACTCTCTGCACCTATGGTAGCTACACCCTGTATATGACACATGTAACTGTGACAGGGAAGGTGGCCCCTCTGAGCTCTGGGCCCCATAGCAGCTGCACTCACAACACCTATGGTAGCTATACCCCTGTATATAACACGTGAAACTGTGACAGGGAAGGTGGCCCCTCTCAGCTCTAGGCCCCATAGCAGCTGTACTCCCTGCACCTAGTAAAAATAACTTGATAAAGAGAAATATCTACCAGAGTTTGAGAAGGAAATTAAATTTCTTGATTTCTGAGTGTGGAGATAGTGGGGAAATCTCCAGAGTGAAGGCTCAGATGAGGAAATAGTATAACCGGCTGGATTATTTGATATTGGAAAGGGATTTTGGCAAATACCACTCGCCTGATCCTTACCAGAATTGTGGAAGTACAGTCAAGATGAAGGAGGTGAGGGGTCTTTTTGACAAACAGGGTGTTCTTCGTGAGGATAAGGAAGGCATCTTGGGAGTCATTAGATCTTATTACTCCGATCTTTTGTCTGAGCAGGCATTTATCAGAGATAGGATGGAAACGTTTCTGAGGGAGACGCCCGGACTTTGTAATCCAGGTGCCTCGATTGAAACCTTGGGCAGGAGTGTGACAGCAGAGGAAGTTAAGATGGCGATTGATAAGTTGAGTTGTAAGAAATCCCCAGGCCCAGATGGTTTAACATCTGAGTTTTATAAAGTATTTGCTGACCTCTTGATTCCTTGCCTAGTAGAAGTATATAATGAGTGCCTGGGTGGGGAACCCTCCCTCCTATGAGGATATCTGCCCTCATATTACTGTCCAAGGGGAAGGACCCATCTAGTATTGAGAACTGGCCCCCATTGCACTTCTCAATACAGATAGAAAGATTTTGGCAAAAGTACTTTTCAACAGGTTGTCAGAATTCTCAGAACACCTGCTTTCCCCATCCCAGCACTGTACTGTGAAGGGTCGAAGCACATTTAGTGCTGTCCTTGGTGTCCGGGAGGCCATAGAACGGTGCCGTGCTGAGAAATGGGGAAAATACTTGCTGGCGTTGGATCAGTCTAAGGCTTTTGACCGAGTAAATCATGAGTACCTTCGGGCCCTACTTGAAGTATGGTTTTCCAGTCAGGGTGGTGAATTAGCTCAGAACAATATACAGTCAGGCCGAGAGCTTCCCACTTGTTAATGGTTTTGTGGGCCCTGCTTTTCAGGTGAGCTCTGGAGTCCGTCAGGGATGTCCCCTGAGCCCTCTCCTGTATGTATTCGCGATTGAACCCTTCATAAGAAGGGTAGAGAATGGTAGGGTGGGGGGGGTGCAGCTGGGCCCAGAGTTCCCTTTTAAGGTGGTGGCTTACGCAGATGATGTCACAGTGGTTCTGTCATCAGTGGCAGAGGCACATGATGTGGAAGAGCTCATCTGTGAATACTCTGTAGCCTCGTGCTCTAGGGTAAACCAAGAGAAGTGTGAAGCTTTCTGGATGGGGGAGAAAGGGGAAGAATGTTCCCAGTCCTCAGATAAAGATTCTAGGTATTTGTTTTGACCATGCCACTCTAAATTGGAAGAAGTGTCTGGAGAATGCTGCCAAGAATGTGGAGTGCTGGAAGAGGTGTAAATTTTCCTTCAGGGAAAGGGTGGACTTGTGCAAAACTTACCTGATCCCCTTATTTTTATGTCAGCTATGTGTGCTTTTTGCCTCAATCTTTATGGGCCAGGTTGAACTCCTTGTTTTTCCTTTTATTTTGGGAAAACAGGATGAATCTAATCAAGAGAGGTATTACTTACAAGTCGAGGAAAGACGGAGGGGCTGGCATGATCAACCCGGTCGTCTTTTTTGTTACAACTTTTTTAAAACGTAATCTTGGGAGTTTATGGTTAGAAACTCCACCTCGATGGGTTAGTGGATTTGAAGTCTGGGTGTCCCCCTTCCTCAAACTTTGGTTAGGTGGAGGCCAAGTGAAGAATCTTCAAATTCAGAAAGGGTATTTTCCGATCTACGTTATCCAGAGCTTGAAGGTGACAAAGCGTTGGGGTCTGGAAGTGGGGGGAAGTCAAAAATCTTTCCAGGAAGGAGTTGGGGAAGAGGATTTTGCAAACCCACTTTCATGTTCCGCTTCAGCTGGATTGGCTCTCAAATTCAGAAAGGATGCTGCTGAAGTTTAGAGACATTGCTTGGCTTTCTTTCCATGGGAAGCTTTACGTGAAGGGGAACATGATGTGGAGAAATGCCAATGATCGTGGTTGTCCACGGGAGGAATGTCTAGGGGAGTTGGAGACTATGAACCATTTCTTGATCAAGTGCCCCTTTAATGTAAATGTTTACAAGAGAGTTTCAGGAGCTTTGGGTATCCCCTGCCTTTCGGGGCTTAGTTACCCAGAGTGGGCTTATGGAGCATTCAGAAGATATGGTGTATTTAATTTGACCACAATTTATTTAGTCAGTTTAGTAAATAGATACCACACATGGATGGCATGGTGTCAGGTTTTCCTAAAAGATAAAATCCTTCCTTGTGAAGTGGTGGTGGATTTGATTCTGCACGAGGTGGAGAGGATGATGGATCTAGACCGGAAAAGGGTAGATGCTGTTAGGTGGTCCAATTGGTGGGGCCGCCTGAAACCCCCTTGAGTTGGTGGCAGAAATCCTTTTCCTGGTTTAGCTGGAACTTTCTATCTTTTCACATCCTGTATATTTTGGAAATAAGGGTTTCTAATGGAACAGGTTTTGCATAGATCTAAAAAGCCTTGCTCAGTTTTCCTTTGGAAAATATGTAAATATTGGGATGAAGTGCTTATAAAAGTTAGTGTTCATGTGTATATATATTTCTTTATCGTTGATTTGCTTATTAGGGACATGTTCCCTTTGGTACATTGCAGTTTGCATTAATTTATGTTATGTATTAATATTTCATTTGTGTTAAGATGTAAAATACTTTTTATTTTATTTATTGTAAATGTTGTTGCAAGTTTAATAAATGGGAGAATTCCCTCTCAGCTCTGGGCCCCATAGCAGCTGTACTCCCTGCACCTATGGTAGGTGCACCCATGTATATACAGGTTGAACACTGATTATCCGGCATCGTCGGTTCCAGCACTGTGCCGGATTACCGAAATTGCCGGATTATCAGTGACACGATTTTAAAGCACCATAACCCCGCAGCGTGATCCCCGCAGCCCGGCTCTCACCTCCGCCACACCACCCGCAGCTTCTCTCCGGCTCCCATGGCATTCCACCTCCCGCAGCAATTATTGGATCCCGCAGCATGACCCCCCCCACCCGCAACCTGATCCCCCCCTGCATCCCAATACCCTCCCACTACCTCTCTAAACCTTCCCACTGCCCTTGCAACTACTTATAAGCCCTCCCACAGTACCCACTATGTCTAAAAAGCAAACAAAACTTACTTCCGACAGGCACCCGATGTGTCCGGATTAGAGAAGTTTCCGGATCAACGGGTGCCGGAAAATCGGGGTTGTACCTGTAACACAAGTAAATGTGACAAGGAAGGTGGCCTCTCAGCTCTGGGCCCCATAGCAGCTGCACTCCCTGCACCTATGGCAGCTACACCCTGTATATAACACATGTAACTGTGACAGGGAAGGTGGCCTCTCAGCTCTGGACCCCATAGCAGCTGTACCCCCTGCTCCTCTGGTAGCTACACCCTGTATATAACACATGTAACTATGACAGGGAAGGCGGACTTCTATCTTGCCATGCCAGGTGAGCTGTAGGTAATAGAAACAAAGAGGATATTGCAGCGCTCGTGATTTTTAATGATTCAACCACAGTTAATATTTAAAAAGCAAATTTAATAATAAAATAAATGATAAATATTTAAAAACAGAATATCATGGAGCTGTAGGTAATGTAGTTAAAAGGAAAAAAAATGTGCCATTATCAGACTTCTATCTACAAACATCAGTGTCTTTTTATTAATAATAACGTAACCTCTTAGGAAAGTACAAGAATGAAGGTTGGGAGCACTTCTATGAGACAATATAACCCCTGCAGCAATCCCTGAAGCCCCAATGTCAAGTACAATAGTCGGGAGTAGATCTGGATCATTTAAAACAGGAGCAGCGTGAAATGCTTTCTGTAACTGAGTAATGGCAGAAGGCTCCGCACCTGTCCAAACAAGAGATACATCTTATAGAGGCAGAGCAGTCACTGAGTCAGTAACTGTCTAGAATAGTTAGCAAATCCTAAAGAGTGCGGCTCTGCCTGGACATCCTTTACCTCTGGCCAAACTTGGAAACATTGGGTCTTGGATTAATGCCTCTCAATTCCTCTCGCTGACGCGTCCCAGAAATTCAATATCGTCTGTATGAAAAGCACATTTCCTCAATTTAGCGTACAGTAAAAAAGGCGCCCAAAAAAGGACTGTGAATAAGTATATTGTCAAAATCTATCATCACAAACTGGTCCAAAACATAATTTACAAAGTGTTGAAAATAGCTGGAGCATCGAGTCCAAAAGACGTTACAAGACAGGGTCATAACTACGGCGGTGTGGATGGTGCTAGGAAAACCACCTACATCCAACCTCGATCGCTTATGTACTATCGCTTATGTACGATGCATCGCCGTCCGCTGTGGTGCTGCCCGCTGTGTTGTAGATAGCGGCAGACTCATGCATTGCAGCGGGCAGCGGTGTATTAGTACATAACGGTTCTCTCAACCCTGTGCAAAAAGAGCAACAGCATTGTGGCAGACAGCAGAAATTGAGCAAAGTGAAGGAATACTATATGTGGCAGAGACAGCATCTCCCCACATGAGTAATGCACAGGTTCCCTCAGGACCTCACACAGTGCATGTTTTGCAGGTCTCCTCACAGAATCAGAAGTAAAATAATTAGCTCCACCTGTGGGTCTTTTAAAATGAGTCAATGAGTAATGAATGCACCTGTGCACATGCTGGGGGACCTGGAAAACGTGAACTGTGTGGGGTCCTGAGGACAGAGTTTGAGAAAACCTGAAGCATACCTCCCAACATGACCTATTCCAGCAGGGACACAATGCTCTGTTTCTGGACTTCCCTCTTAATGTAGGATTGCCATCACCGGTACTTGTGTAATATCTGGGCTCCCGTTTTTCTTATGAGACCGCGTCCCATCGTGGGGCTCGCTAGGCTCGCCACGCTTCGGGCACGGTGGCTCGCTGCGCTCGCCACACTATATAAAATCAACTCCATGCGTAGTTGGATAGTAGGGGTATGAAAAAATGGGGTGCATTTAACATGGGAGCCCAGATAATACATAAGTACCGCATTGTGTCCCTCCTGGAGAGGGTCATGTTGGGAGGTATGCCTGAAGCAATGTGTCGGATCCAGACCAGGTTTTGGAGCAGTAGCAGAAGCCAGGTTTTGGAGCAGTAGCAGAAGCCAGGTGTGTAGTCAGCAGCACCTGGAATTTTCTGATATGAGGGTTTCCAGGGCAGAGTCATCTTGCTCTGGTAGGGAGCATGGGAGTCATTCAAGAGTAGGTTATGTTGGGATTGTCTGTATGCTACTGCCTGTGGTACTTGTGGAGTATCAGGGCTCCCACGACCTGCATCGTATGCAGATCGTATGCTAAAAATCGCATCGCATCACATGTGGCATACGATGGCATGCGATGCTTTACCGATTTTTGACTATTTTTGCTCAAAAATCGTATACCATCGCATAACATCGTATGCCATATGTAGTGGCATACGATGTCATACGATGCGATACGATGTTTTACCGATTTTTGAGCAAAAATGGAAAAAAAATCGGTAAAACATCGAATGGCATCGTATGCCATATGTAGTGGCATACGATGTCATACGATGCGATACGATGTTTTACAGATTTTTGAGCATTTTAGCTCAAAAATCGTATGCGATCGCATCGGATGCCATACGATGGCATGTGATGCGATGGCATGCGATGCGATGGCACCCGATTTTGGACTGAAATGCATCAGAATGCATTGAAATGTGTATTAAAGTAGTGAAATGCCCAGGGGCGGATTGGGAATTAAAACCAGCCCGGGAAATATCTTGAAGCAGCCCTAATGGGTGTGTGTGTAGCATTATGGGGGTGTGGCCTATTTCAACGAGGCCACACCCCATTTTCGCTGCTGTGGGGGCATGGCTAGTTGCTCTCCGAGCTGCTTGCTGTGTCCCCAGCCCCTCAGGCTACAGAATAGGCGCATGGGAGGGGGGACGCAGGGTGGTGTAGAATGATGGGAGGGGAGATGCAGGGTGGCTGAGGACGAAGGGAGGGAGGACGTATGCAGGGTGGCATAGGACCAGTGGCGTCACTAGGGTTGGTGTCACCCGGTGTAGGAACTCATGGTGTCACCCCTTCCCCCCCCCCCCCCCCCCCCCGGCAACTTTCTGGAAGACAGAGAATGGATGCTTGTACGCGCCGGAGGCGTGCCGAAAAATTGGGGGTGTGGCCTATCAGAAGGGGGCGTGGTCTGTACCATGATTGTACTGTGTACCTGCAGATTGCACATTTTAGCAAACTATACCCATTACACATGACGTAATGCCAATTACACATAATGCGGCACACGTGATGCCAGTTACACATTACGCCCCACACCGCAATGCTAATTACACGATACACTGCATTCTGTGATGCTAATTACACATTATGCCGCACACCTTGATACCCATTACACCCCACACTGTGATGGCAATTACCCAACGCTCCCCACACCGTAATGCGCATTACACTGCACAATGTGATGTCCATTAAACATATGCCCCCACAGTGCAACACATATGCCCCCAGTGCCAGATATGCCCCCCACAGTGCAACACATATGTCCCAGTGCCAGATATGCCCCCACAGTGCAACACATATGCCCCGGTGCCAGATATGCCCCCAGTGCCAGATATGCCCCCACAGTGCAACTTACTGTTGTCCCCTGCCGCCGCTGCTTGCTTCTTCCCTGGGGAGGGGAGCGCATCTTCTGTCTCTCCTGCCCCTCCGTCTTCTATCTCGTGGGCTGGCTCCTGACTGGCTGCCAGCCCGCAAGCTCTGATTGGTGTCTGTGTCACAGTGACACAGGGAGGGGAAGGAGAGATGCGCTCCCCTCCGAACGCTATCAGCAGTGGCGGGGCGGCGGAGGCCACGCCCCTGCCACTTACATATGCGCGCATGCGCATTTACAAGTTTTAGGGGAATTAGTTATGGGGGTACGGGGTACCGGCAGTATATCTTTTACCGGTACGCCATACTGCCATACTTGCACCACTGGTGTCACCCCACTTACTGGTGACACCCTGTGCGGGTCGCACCCCCCGCACCTGCCTAGTGACGCCACGGCATAGGACGCAGATTGTGAGGGGGCATGGTGGCACAGGATGCAGTGTAGGAGGGGGAACGCAGAGTGACAGAGAATGCAGGGAGGGGAGTCGCAAAGTGGTAGAGGATACAGTGGCGTTGGTTGCATGGTGGCAGAGGATACAGGGAGGGGGGACGCAGGGTGGCGTTGGATGTAGGGTGACAGAGGGGAGACACAGAGTGGCATAGGATGTGGGTTTGCGGAGGATTCAGGTAGGCAGGGGGAAGCAGGGTGGCGTATATACATTATACATATGCCACACACCGTGATGCCCATTATACATATGTCACACACCGTGATGCCCATTATACATATGTCACACACCGTGATGCCCATTATACATATGTCCCACACCGTGATGCCCATTATACATATGCCACACACCGTGATGCCCATTATACATACTGTATGTCGCACACCGTGATGCTCCATTATACATATGCCGCACGCCGTGATGCCCATTATACATATGCCGCACACCGTGATGCCCATTATACATATGCCGCACACCTTGATGCTCCATTATACATATGTCGCACACCGTGATGCCCATTATACATATGTCACACACCGTGATGCCCATTATACATATGCCACACCGTGATGTCCATTATACATATGCGACACACCGTGATGCTCCATTATACCTATGTCACACACCGTGATGCCCATTATACATATGTCACACACCGTGATGCCCATTATACATATGTCACACCGTGATGCCCATTATACATATGTCACACACCGTGATGCCCATTATATATATGCTACACACCGTGATATCCATTATACATGTCACACACCGTGATGCCCATTATACATATGTCACACACCGTGATGCCCATTATACATATGTCGCACACCGTGATGCCCATTATACATATGTCACACACCGTGATGCCCATTATACATATGTCACACACCGTGATGCCCATTATACATATGCCCCACACCGTGATGCTCCATTATACATATGCCACACACATGATGCCCATTATACATATGTCACACACCGTGAGGCTCCATTATACATATGCCGCACACCGTGATGTCCATTATACATATGCGACACACCGTGATGCTCCATTATACATATGCCACACACCGTGATGCCCATTATACATATGCCACACACCGTGATGCCCATTATACATATGCCACACACATGATGCTCCATTATACATATGCTACACAACGTGATGCTCCATTATACATATGCCCCACACCGTGATGCCCATTATACATATGCCACACACCATGATGCTCCATTATACATATGTCACACACCGTGATGCCCATTATACATATGCGACACACCGTGATGCCCATTATACATATGTTACACACCATGACGCTTCATTATACATATGCCACACACATGATGCCCATTATACATATGCCACACACCATGATGCTCCATTATACATATGCCACACACCGTGATGCCCATTATGCATATACCACACACCGTGATGTTCATTATACATATGTCACACACATGATGCCCATTATACATATGTCACACACCGTGAGGCTCCATTATACATATGCCACACACCGTGATGTTCATTATACATATGTCACACACATGATGCCCATTATACATATGTCACACACCGTGATGCCCATTATACATATGTCACGCACCGTGATGCCCATTATACATATGTCACACACCGTGATGCCCATTATACATATGCCACACACCGTAATGCCCATTATACATATGCCATTGATACACCGCTCACCAGAGTAGGTGAGCGGGCTGTCTGCCAGGTGGGGGACTGGATGTGGCTGGATCAGCTGAAACGCTGCTTTGAGTTGAGCAGCGTGTCAGCTCTTCCAGCCACATCCAGTCCCCCACTGCGCTGACAGCCCGCCAACCTCTTATGCTGAGAGTGGCTGTCCGTTGTTACAGCCATATAGCATCCCTTCCCACGCCCCTTAGCAGCAGAATGGACTTACATACTTATACACATAACGCCAGCAGTAGTAACGATACTTATACACATAACACCCATGGTAGTAACGATACTTATACACTTAATGCCCACAGTAGTAACAATGCTTATACACATAACGCCAGAAGTAGTAACAACGCTTGTACACGTAATGCCTACAGTAATAACAATGCTTATACATGTAATGCCCGCAGTAGTAACGATACTTATACACATAACGTCAGCAGTAATAACGATACTTATACACATAATGCCCACAGTAGTAACACTTATACACATGATGCCCACAGTATTAACAACGCTTATACACATAATGCCCACAGTAGTAACAATGCTTATACATGTAATGCCCGCAGTAGTAACGATACTTATACACAACGCCAGCAGTAGTAACAATACTTATACACATAACGCCAGCAGTAGTAACAACGCTTGTACACGTAATGCCCACAGTAGTAACAACGCTTATACACATGATGCCCACAGTAGTAACAACACTTATACACATAACGCCCGCAGTAGTAATGACACCTATACATGTAATGCCCACCGTAGTAACAACACTTATACACATAATGCCCGCAGTAGTAATGACACCTATACATGTAATGCCCACAGTAGTAACAACACTTATACACATGATGCCCACAGTAGTAACAACACTTATACACATGATGCCCACAGTAGTAATGACACCTATACATGTAATGCCCACAGTAGCAACAACACTTATATAAATGATGCCCACAGTAGTAACGATACTTTTACACATAATGCCCGCAGTAGTAATGACACCTATACATGTAATGCCCACAGTAGTAACAACACTTATACACATAACGCCCGCAGTAGTAACGATACTTATACACATAATGCCCACAGTAGTAACGATACTTTTACACATAATGCCCGCAGATGTAATGACGCCTATACATGTAACGCCCACAGTGTGGCTGGGTGGTGGGTGAAGGAACTTGCGCGGCAGGAGGGTTAAGTGGGCGGTCGGCTGAGTAGGGTGCTGTGTAGGCGGCTGAGTGCATCATCACCGCAGCCATGCTTTGGGGCCCCTGAGAACGCCGGGGCCTGGGTCAGCTGTACCCTTTGACCCACCCTGTCGCCGGGCCTGAGTACATCCCCCACCCCCATAGGCAGACATGTCACGTAATCAGATCCCCCTCCAGCACAGCCCCCAGTCCCCCCAGCAAATAGGCAGACTTGTCACATATTCCCATGCCCCAGGCCCTCCACAACAGCCCCCCCATAGGCAGACATGTTACATACCCCTCCAGCACAGCCCCTATAGACAGACATGGGGGGGGGGATCTGAATGTCACATGTCTGCCTATGGGGGAGCTGAGCTGGAGGGGGATCTGAGTTGTCACAGTGAGTCTGTCTGCCCTAATGTCACAGACCCCCTTCCCCCTCATGTGCAGGAATGTTACACACACAGATTCCCCTCCAGCAAAGCCTACCTACACTGTAACTGGCACATGCAGGGAGATTTATTCCCCATGTCCCTCACACACAGCGACAGAGGTGAGTGTCTCTCTCTCCCCTTACACCCCCCCCCCCATTCCCTAACAAGGTTGCCAACCAGTGTCCCCAGAGCCCACAGTGTGACTCACATTATAATCAGGGGCGGATTTAGGGATGAGGGCGCCCCTAGGCACAACAATAATGTTTACTAAGTAGGACAGTTTATAGGGGCAGTATCTGCATGTCCTATCCATTTACACTCTATTTAAGATGGAATATAGTACAGTACAGTGGATATTTTGCAGTTATTGGTACATTTTGGGCTGACAGTACTATCACAGGCATCCAAGTGCCGCCCCCAAACATGTGCCGCCCCTAGGCCGGTGCCTCACGTGCCTAATGGGAAATTCGGCTCTGATTATAATTCTTTCTGGAAGATGAGAAGCCCGGCCACAGCGCTGCTGCTCCTCGTCTCTCTTCCCTCTCAGGCTGACGTCATCAGTCTGAGAGGTGCTCCCCCTGGCTGCCAGCGGCTGTATCTGCAGCTCATTGCAGCAGCAGCAGCAGCAGGGAGGAGGGAGCCGGACGGAACGAAGCACACGCAGCCATCTTCATTGAGGGCACAGTGCCGCGGCCCAGCACGTAGATGCCGCGGCAGCCCAGTGAGGTAGGCGGCCCATTCTGACTTAAAAGGTGGCGGCCCACCGGGAAACGGCCCGGTTTCCCGGTGGGCCAATCCGCCCCTGGAAATGCCCCCAAATGCCATTTTTCATAGTGCACCACCCGCACTATCAACGTCAACCCGAAGCGTGGCGAGCGCAGCGAGCCCGCGAGGGGCGGCGGTACGCGTCCTACGACCTTTTCATACCCCACTATCCACGTCGGCGTGGAGTTGAGAATAGAATAGTGTGGGGAGCGCAGCGAGCCACCGAGCCCGAAGCGTGGCGAGCGCAGCGAGGGGACGCGGATACCTTCACAGCTATACGCGTCTCCTCGCGGGCTTTACAGGTATCCGCGTGTGCTCGCCACGCTTCGGGCTCGGTGGCTCGCTGCGCTCGCCACACTATTCTATTCTCAACTCCACGCCGACGTGGATAGTGGGGGTATGAAAAGGTCGTAGGACGCGTACCGCCGCCCCTCGCGGGCTCGCTGCGCTTGCCACGCTTCGGGTTGACGTTGATAGTGGGGGTGGTGCACTATGAAAAATGGCATTTGGGGGCATTTCACTACTTTAATACACATTTCAATGCATTCTGATGCATTTCAGTGCAAAATCGGGTGCCATCGCATCGCATCGGATGCCATCTTATGGCATCCGATGCGATCGCATTTTAGCTCAAAAATCGGTAAAACATCGTATCGCATCGATGGCATACGATGCCATGCGATGTTTTACCGATTTTTCACCATTTTTGCTAAAAATCGGTAAAACATCGTATCGCATCGTATGCCACTACATATGGCATTCGATGTTATGCGATGTTTTACCGATTTTTGACCATTTTTGCTCAAAAATCGGTAAAACATCGTATCACATCGTATGACATCGTATGCCACTACATATGGCATACGATGCCATGCGATGGCATACGATTTTTGAGCAAAAATGCTCAAAAATCGGTAAAACATCGCATCGTATGCCACTACATATGGCATACGATGCCATACGATGGGAGCCGTGATACACGCTTCGGGTTGACGTTGATAGTGGGGGTGGTGCACTATGAAAAATGGCATTTGGGGGCATTTCACTACTTTAATACACATTTCAATGCATTCTGATGCATTTCAGTGCAAAATCGGGTGCCATCGCATCGCATCGGATGCCATCTTATGGCATCCGATGCGATCGCATTTTAGCTCAAAAATCGGTAAAACATCGTATCGCATCGATGGCATACGATGCCATGCGATGTTTTACCGATTTTTCACCATTTTTGCTAAAAATCGGTAAAACATCGTATCGCATCGTATGCCACTACATATGGCATTCGATGTTATGCGATGTTTTACCGATTTTTGACCATTTTTGCTCAAAAATCGGTAAAACATCGTATCACATCGTATGACATCGTATGCCACTACATATGGCATACGATGCCATGCGATGGCATACGATTTTTGAGCAAAAATGCTCAAAAATCGGTAAAACATCGCATCGTATGCCACTACATATGGCATACGATGCCATACGATGGGAGCCGTGATACTCCACAAGTACCCTGCCTGTAATTACGACTGGTCTATTGATATTTAACCTGCTGTTCAAAATAAACATCAAAGCTGCAGTTTGGACTGTTTTTTATCCTTGAGTGCGAATTGGAAATATATATATATATATATATATATATATATATATAAACAAATAAAACATGAGAACTCTGTTTGTGGTATATTATAGGTACACTATACACTATGCCCCAGTGTAATATTACGCCTCAGGGCTTCAGTTGCCAGAGAGGGAGGTGCAATATACAATATCGTAACCACATTAAAGCACTTTTAACTGATTTACCTGCTTAACTGCCATATTGAGCACTTTGCAACCCATTTCTAGGGAAAGATTTATTGCAGTTTTTCACTTTGGACATAAATGAAGCATCAGGGTCCGTTCTCAACGTAATTCACCCAATTTAGACCCACACACAAATCACTCATGGGTCTTTAATGCCAGAATAGATTTGGTCAGTGTTTGCCAGATGTTACCCTGAACTTTTAGTGTGGAACTGCAGGATTGGGGAAACGGATGTGACCAGAGTCGTAAAAACATTTTGCAGTAAATTGAACTGCAGTAAAGATAATTTATGAAGCCAAAAAGCGCCAGCGCGCAGCACAAAGTCAAAAGTTTACATATTGCATGCACCCGGTTTTGTAGCTAAATGATTTTTTTATTATATATTTAGGCATTTTGTTTTCCTATGGTCTTTTAAATTATTTTTTTTGTATCTATTATTAGAACATTTTATTTATATGTGATTAAGAATACCCAATATTTGCTGTGTCACTGCCTTCATGATTTATGCCGTTGCCGGTGGTTCTGCTTACGGTTGATTTTTTGGGGAACGGGAAGTGGTAAATAAAATAAATAGAATATTAAATTCTCCAGAAATCTGCTCTGAACACATAAATGTCTCACTTACTTGTGGGCAAGGGTGGAGGGGATATTTGGCATTGTGGCGGGCGGAGGGAATAGCTGGATAGCTGGTTCCCTGTGGCAGGTGGAGGGGATAGCTGGATTTGTGGCGGGCGGAGGGAATAGCTGGTTCCCTGTGGCAGGTGGAGGGGATAGCTGGATTTGTGGTGGGGATAGCTGGTTCCCTGTGGCAGCTGGTTCCCTGTGGCAGGTGGAGGGGATAGCTGGATTTGTGGCGGGGATAGCTGGTTCCCCGCGGCGGGTGGAGGGGATATCTGGTTCCCCGCGGCGGGTGGAGGGGATATCTGGTTCCCCGCGGCGGGTGGAGGGGTTAGCTGGTTGCCCGCGGCGGGTGGAGGGGATAGCTGGTTCCCCGTGGCGGGGATAGCTGGCTTTGTGACAGGTGGAAAGGATAGCTGGCAATTTTGGCTTGTGGAGGGGATAGCTGGCTTTGTGACAGGTGGAGGGGATAGCTGGATTTATGGTGGGTGGAGGGGATAGCTGGTTCCCCGTGGCGGGTGGAGGGGATAGCTGGTTCCCCGTGGAAGGTGGAGGGGATAGCTGGCTTTGTGACAAGGGGAGGGGATGGCTGGCTTTGTGACAAGGGAAGGGCATGGCTGGCTTTGTGACAAGGGGAGGGGATAGCTGGTTTCCTGTGGCAGGTGGAGGGGATAGCTGGCATTTTGGCGGGTGGAGGGGATAGCTGGTTCCCCGTGGTGGGTGGAGGGGATAGCTGGCTTTGAGACAAGTGAAAAGGATAGCTGGCAATTTTGGCGGGTGGAGGGGATAGCTGGCTTTTTGACAAGTGGAAAGGATAGCTGGCAATTTTGGCGGGTGGAAGGGATAGTTGGCATTTTGTCTATTGGAGGGGATAGCTGGCTCCCTGTGGAGGGGATAGTTGGCGTTGTTGCGGGTGGAGGGTATAGCTGGCATTGTGGCGGGTGGAGGGTATAGCTGGCATTGTGATGGGTGGAGGGGATAGCTGGCTCCCTGTGGCGGGTGGGGTGCCGGACAGGGTACCGACAGTCGGGATCTCGACAGTCATTTACCCGACGTTGGGATCCCGAATGTTAAAATACCGACACACGGGTTCACGATGGCCACCAGCTATTCTCCCTCGTAGGGGTCCACGACCCCCATAGAGGGAGAATAGAATAGGTGGCGAGCCCGCAAAAGGTCTTTGTTGCACTTGCCACAATGTCTGAGTCTGGCCAGTCGGGATCCCGACTATCTGAACCCTGTACCACACCCAGCGGGTGGAGGTGATAGCTGCCATTGTAGCAGGTGTATCGGATAGGAATGGTCCAGAATTTGCCAGAAGAACCTTGGCTTGTTACCTTGCTTGCTCCCAGGGTGAATGTACATTTGCATTAGCAATAAATAGACATGTGGATAGGTTAACGCGGCTTTTATGTAATAAACATCTTTACGTTGCCTAAGGCTAAAACACCAAGGGCATACATTGGCTATGGAAGGCCCCAGCGCCAGGAGCAGATAGCCGTTTTCAGTAGGACATGAGAGCGTTATATAACACATGCATTCTGCCAAAATACACTGAAGGGACAATTCAGGACTACTCACTCAGCAGCGGTTGTTTGCTGGTTGATTCAATCTGCCCCCCACGCTGCCGAATCCCCTCCGTATCATGCAACGTGATGTGTATAAGAACACATCCCATCGAATGCCGCCGCTAACAGGAGAAATCAGCAAATAAAAATTAGTTTGAACCGCCTCGACAAAGACATGGCGCGCGGCTAACATCCTATGACGTCAGTCGCACGCCCCCGGCAAGCATCGACCCACCCGATTTCCCATGGACGAGCCCTGTTTCTGCCCCCCGGCCCTCCCTCCCCACAACGCACGGCCCGATAGGAGATTGGGGATCAAACTGGAGTAAAAAATAAACCCCATGGGGAAACCTTGTTGATTAATAAGATGTGAAGAGATGGCAGAGTCTAATCTCTATACCATTTTTGCAAACTTGGCGCTGGGTATAAAATGGGCACGAACACAGTAATACAGGATAAGTACTAAGACTTGTGTCGGTAGGAAACATTCCCCCTCTGTACTCAGAGCTCTGTGTGCTTGGCTGAGTCCTCTCCCGTCTCTGGGACCTTTGGGACGGTTCCACGTAAAGTGGTCTCTGTCCGCTGCCGCTTGGCCTCTGTAGCTTCATCTTCGGTGGAGAGCTTGGCTTCCTTACTCCTGCCGGGTTTCATATGGATCCGAATTTTCTGAGCGGCTAAGTTGGGATCTTCTGCGTCCATCATGGCAAGGAAATCGTAGTCTGGAAGCGGGGCCTTCCACTCGTCCTTCGATAAAGAATCTGGAACCGCCACAATGAAAACAGTGACCAGAATGTAAAACGTAACCAATGACAGATTCAATGAATCCTGAAAACGCACAGATACGTCTGGTACAGCTACAATATATACGCCAGATACCCAGAGATAGGACAGGGTACAGACTTGATTGCACGGCTGCTTCTCTAGCAAACGGACAAAACCATGCTGCACTGCAGGTGGGGCAGATGTAACATGTGCAGAGAAGATTGATTTGGGTGAGGTCTGTTCAAACTTATATCTAAATTGCAGTGTTCAGGTGAATACACACAGTACAATTGAATGAGCAATATTGCTCATTTTATTGCCCAGTGTGTATGTTTACAACCGCCTCCCTCTGTTACAACCACCTCCGTTATCTGTGAACGCACAGACGACCGAGCGGATTGTTAACGAGGGCATGTGACCGCGCAAAACAACTTTCCAGGAATTAAGAAACTGAACCGCTCTCTAAACTTGCTCAACTGGGAAAACGCAGCAACCATCTATTACTGTGATTAGATACAACTCCCCTTTTCATTTGGGCACACCTTATATATTCAATTCCACCCCTATGTATATACTGGTACTGATCTTATAGTCAGTCATGCATCTTATTGTAGAGGTAAGCACTTGTCCAATTATAACAAGGGGTATGACGTTTCTCTAATTTAAGCAATCTACAATTGGGGGATCCACTATCAAATCCATTTAGGGGTATAAAAATTAGATTTCTACCGGTATTATTACTATTTATTTATAAGTGGATATATCCCATTGGTAGTGACAGGGGCGTGAGTGGGAGACCCAATCAGTAGTCACCATCACCATAAAGACTGACCAATAAGGAGCGTCATGTCCACAGTAACTGGGAATTTTTCATATAACTGCCCAATGGTTATCTGCGGTCTGGATTTGCCGGCAGGAATGAAAATTTACAACTTCCAATTGTACAGCGCAATGGAATATGGTGGTGCCACATAAATAAATGCCCACACACGCTGCAATATTACGCCAACTGCCTCATATTGGTGCTGATGTACCACTGAGCATGGCCAGCGTTAGACATGACAAAAGCGATATGAGCAGGACTTACAGACGGGCGCCTCGTCTCCCGTTTTTATCATTTCCAACCAGTACAAGATGCTGACTTCTGTGATCTGCTGGTCTGCTGGGAACGCAAAGACCTGCCCCAGTGCGCCAAACTGGATCAGCACCAGCACTGGTAACCTGGGGATCAGGTCAAAGTATTTCTCCAGGACCAGATTCCCAGCTGGAGTGTTCTTCCTGCAGGAAAGCAGAATGGAAGCTTGTTATTCAGTAGTATACAGGGACACTGGTCATTAGCCAAACCTACCTGCTGACTGGGTGCCGTATACATTATTGGGTACTCTTTACCTAGAAGGGCGGCCATCGCGGGCATCACATGCACTAAAAAATCGGGTGCGATGCGACCGACACGATGCCCGCGATTTCCCATAGGGAACAATGTTAAATGTCCCAATTGACCCGATTTTCCTGTTCAATGTCTCAATTGACCCGATTTGCCAAATAGGCACCCTGAAGTGTGAAATGGCCCCCACAATTGTTAACGCCACCCCACGATCAACGTCAACCCGAAGCGTGGCGAGCGCAGCGAGCCCGCGAGGGGCGGTGGTACGCGTCCTACGACCTTTTCATACCCCCACTATCCACGTCGGCGCGGAGTTGAGAATAGAAAGTGTGGCGAGCGCAGCGAGCCACCGAGCCCGAAGCGTGGCGAGCCCCGCGAGGGGACGCTGACACCTTCACAGGTATACGCGTCCCCTCGCGGGCTTCACAGCTGTCCGCGTGCGCTCGCCACACTTTCTATTCTCAACTCCATGCCGACGTGGATAGTGGGGGTATGAAAAGGTCGTAGGACGCGTACCGCTGCGCTCGCCATGCTTCGGGTTCACGTTGATCGTGGGGTGGCGTTAACAATTGTGGGGGCCATTTCACACTTCAGGGTGCCTATTTGGCCTCTGTGGGCCATTTAACATTTTTTCCTATGGAAAAATCGGGTCAATTGAGACATTGAACATGAAAATTGGGTCAATTAGGACATTTAACATTGTTCCCTATGGGAAATCGTGGGCATCGCGTCGGTCGCATCGCATGCGATTTTTTAGTGCATGCGATGCCCACGATTTTTTACTAACGATGCCCACGTTCAAAATCGTGGGCGCCCTTCTAGGTAAAGAGTACTTATTATTGTGCTGACTGCTGTCACCTATATGTGACTGGATGCTACACACATAATAACAGTACCCCAGACACCCCCATTCATGTTCCATAAACCAATCTACCCTCCTGTAAAACTAGACCTTTTTTTTGCAAAGCCCCCACCCTGTTACCAATTTTTTATTATTATTATTTCTCCAATCTCCGCCATCTACCATCATATTTTCGCCCTCCCCCACCACTTATAGATCCCCATGTGCAGAGATATAATTTCCCCACCAGCCCCTGCACCAAAACATTTGCCAAAATGTCTATGCAAATGGTCAGTGAAGGCGGTTCCTCCAGCTGATTGGTTAGGCTGAGGCTGTCGGCCAATTAGCCGTCGCCCACTTATCGATGACAATTTTTATTTACTGCCACCGCCTGGGCACTTAGGGTCACTGCAAATTCTAATATTTGGGAACTGAGAGAGTCACAGAATATCTCCATTACTGAGAGATATATTAATGCATTGCCTCATGCGTTAGCTGGGGCGTCTCACCAAGGCTCTGGAACATACACATATATTAGATCACAGTGCCCGGTACTTACAGGCTAAGCCAGCACGTCACATACGGCTCCAGATAGTTCCCCCTCAGCAAACTTAAAATGTGTTTTTCATCAGAGGGGTCCGGCCGGGCGTCTGAGAAGAGGATGAGCAGCGGATTCTGTCTCTCCAGCAGCGACGGGAGGGATTCCACGGTCACCTCTGGCTGTAGGGGAACAGAGACACAGGACTTCTGTTTGGCATCTATTAAAGCTGATGATTGGCCAGGGGTGGGGGGTGGGGGGGGGGGGTAAAGGATTCTTTTTAGTCAAAATAAAGTGGACAGAAATGCAAAGAGGAGAACAAATGTTTTCATTGGATGGTGAAAGTGTAACACAGTCTGTAAATATTTTCTTGGCTCAAATCCCCCCTCCCATAATTCCTGCACATGACCATGTAAAACATTTCCCCCTTAGCTGCTATGAAACGACACCTTTGCCCTAGGTGTTCCGAACAGCCCTACATAGCGCGCCAGGGTCCATGCAACTTTTTTGAGGACTAGAGAGCCCATAATATTTTTTGCAGAGACAAAAAGGGCTCCATTGGTTAAAGGCAGGCACTCTGTAGGGATGGCCATTGGTGCAGTCTCCATCGATGGTTGCCATCAAAGGTGATTCTGCAACCAGCCATCAGTATCAATAGCCAGTTACAATATATTTGATGGACAACCATCAATAGCTTTAGCTTTAGTCATCCATTCTCTTTGGCTGAATGGCCCATAGGCCAATCAGAATGTGGGGGTGGAGCTATGCTGTGTCCCGGCACCTTGAAAGAAAAAAAAAACAACAAAAAAAAAAAAAAAACATTGTTTCCGCTTTGCCTTCGATTTAGAGAAACCATCTGGTTGTCCCCATCGATGGTAAAAAAGTATTCGACATCGGCCATGTGTCATCTCAATAAAAGGTTCCACATTTAAAAAAAATAAAAATAAATGTACTTTACAATAGGCAGCATGCGCCCACTCTCAAACCCACGTAAACCAAGGCAACTGCCCCAGATTGCCTCATTATAGGTCAGGGAGAGGATGGAGGCAGTTACTCCCAGTGTCTCTGTGCCTGCACGGACTATATATATATATATATATATATATATATATATATATATATATATATATATATATATATATATATATATATATATATATATATATATATATATATATACATACATATACATACACACACACACACGTATATAAGCATGGAATAGACACGTTGTACAGATACCTTGGATCATAGAGTATTACAGGAGAGGCAGCCAAACATGATGAGTTACAGAGCGGCTGATGACAGATGGGATGTGAGCGGATGGGTAATTATAGGCCCAAGAGGGTCACCGGGCCACAATTATATCTACTAATGAGGCTCTTGGCAAACCCACGGTGGAGCGCTGTCACCTCCCTAATGAAGCTCTTGGCAGATTTCTACTTCTTAAGTGAATGAAGAATAATGTTCCCATTGTACATCTGAGATTTTATCTTACATTTATACATCAGCGATGCGTCACGCCAATGAGACACATTTCTGGAAGATGTAGGGGATGGCGGGAAGCCATCACCGCCGCGGTCAGTATTATACATGGTCGACTGTCTAAGGTTGACAGATACAAAATGCCAACTGCTTCAAAAGGTTGGCATGACAGTGGTCGAGCTATTTTATAGACAGTGGTCGCTATTCCAGTAAAAGCGGTCGCTATCCCAGCACAAGTCCAGTACAAGTGGTTATTATCCCAGTACAAGTGGATATCATCCCAGTACAAGTATTTATCATCCCAGTACAAGTAATTATCATCCCAGTACCGGTAATTATCGTCCCAGTACAAGTATTTAGCGTCCCAGTACAAGTATTTATCGTCCCAGTACAAGTGGTCGCTATGCCAGTACAAGTGGTTATTATCCCAGTACAAGTGGTTATTATCCCAGTACAAGTGGTTGGGTACTTGTGTATTAACACGGCGCCCGGCTACGCTATGTTCTAAGCGTAACCTAAGCTACACTGTCAGCGTAGGCCAACGGCTGCCTAGCGTAGTTAGCGTAGTGATTCCGTGGCAGCCCGGCTCTGTCCCCATCGTCCATGGCAAGCTTAGTGAGCGCCACTCATACAGCGCTGGTAACCGCCAGATCCCCTGCGCTGGCGGACGCTGGCAGAGAGGGGATCATGCGGGTGCCGGCGGCGAGGTGCTCCAGCTGTCTGAGACACAGGTGCGTCTCAGTAATTATTGCGGCAGGGTACGGCAACCCTGCCCGTGTCTGCAAATGCGTCTTATGCACAATAAAGGAGGCATTTGCCAGTGCTCCATGTTACATACTGACAAATGCCTCCTTTACAAACCTCCACTATCCACGCCAGCCCGAAGCATGGTGAGCCCCGCGAGGGGAGGCGTTACGTGTCCTCCCGACCTGTTCATACCTCCACTATCCATGTGGAGTTGATTTTATAAAGTGTGGTGAGCGCAGCGAGCCACTAAGCACAAAGCGTGGCGAGCGCAGCAAGCCCCGCGAGGGGACACGGAACACATGTAAAGTAATCCGCGTCCGCTCGCCACGCTTCGGGCTCGGTGCCTCGCCACACTTTATAAAGTCAACTCCACGCCGATGCGGATAGTGGGGGTATGAACAGGTCGGGAGGACGCCTAAAGCGTGGGCTCACCACGCTTCGGGCTGGCATGGATAGTGGGGGTTTGAAAAGGAGGCATTTGTCAGTATGTAACATGGAGCACTGGCAAATGCCTCCTTTATTGTGCATAAGGTGCAATTGCGGACACGGGCAGGGTTGCCGTACCCTGCCGCAATAATTACTGAGACGCGTCTCAGACAGCTGGAACGCCTCTCCGCCGGCGTCCACCAGCGCAGGGGATCTGGCGGTTACCGACGCTGTGTGAGAGGCACTCACTAGGCTCCGTCTGGCCGCAAACAGGCGGGAACACAACGCTGATACTAACAGGGAAGCATGAGTTACTACGCTAACTACGTAAGCTCCGGCTAGGCGCGAACAGGCGGGAACACTTCACTACACTACAAGTGGTCGCCATCCCAGTACAAGTGGTCGCCATCCCAGTACAAGTGGTCGCCATACCAGTACAAGTGGTTATTATACCAGTACAAGTGGTCGCTATGACAGTACAAGTGGTTCCTATCCCAGTAGAAGTGGTTCCTATCAGGGGAAGTATTCTCAGTTCAGATGAGGTTCTTCTTTCCAACAATCAGCACAAAACCAATAGTTGTGTGAACATGAAAGAAACATCATAATGCAATCCAGCAGCCTCCATTTCTCCTACACGCCAGCGATGAGTAACACGGAGCACATGTTATATATCCATGTAAGGTCTGTGTGTATATAATAGGTGTTACTGGCATTGTATGCTGCTGTATATATATCCATGTAAGGTCTGTGTGTGTGTGTGTGTATAATAGGTGTTACTGGCACTGTATGCTGCTGGAGCGGGTGCGATCATTTGCTCTGATGACACCACAGTTCTCTGATTTATCATGGGGTACACTCACAAACTCTCCGAGTATTTCGCGTCTGAGAAGTGGGAGGATGTCGTCTTCTGGAGTATTGCGGAGGGAGACTGCGTGGACTTTCTGTGCATCATGTCTGGAAAATACGATGGAGGGGGGGCGCGTTCCATACTTCTCCACCCTAAAAGAAGGACAAACAATGGGTGACATTATTCGTTAATGGTGGAGCGCGGTCCCCTCCTCCTAATGATGCTCCCTGCAGAATTCCACTTCTTAAGTGAATGAAGAATAATGACTGCGTTCAGCACAAAGTGGGGACAATTCTCAGTCGTTAGCAAGAAGCCAAATCTTACTCCCTAATGCCAACAACAGTACAGCTTCATGCATGCGGTGACCATGTCCACTCGCACCTACAGTACTGTACCCCGTGCTGGGTGCAAAACATCAGTCAGACAGAGGCGTCCATTCTCTGCACCCAAACCGCACATTCCACCCCTATAGACTATGGGGGGTGATTCAGTGTTGATCGCGGTTGTGAGAATTTGCAATCCTATTGATAATCGAACGACTGCAAATGCGCACCGATCATAGCGAAATATCACCGTTTGTGGGTGGGGACCGGTCGTTTTCTGGGAGTATCCGGAAAACCGCAGGCACTTTATGGGAGGGTTTTGTGACGTAAGCTCCGGCCTCGATCAGTCCGTCAGTCGCAGAGATGTGGAAGGGTCAGACTAACTCACATTGGCACAGACTGGGAAATACATTAGTTGGTGAGAGAGTTGCGTGTTGATGTGCCGTTCATGGCAGGCGGCTGGCGTCATAGGAAATCAGCGCCCACCCCCAATTCGGGTATCTGAAAAGTATAGACTTACTTTTCAGAGCCAATAATCGCTGCCTAGTGAGCAGGTCTGAATAAGGCCCTTTTGCAGGCTCCTAACCACTGCGGTCAGCCAGGCCACAAAGTCACCAAATTGCTGTTCCCATTTCCGAAGCTGAATTAGACGGAATTACAATCAGGGCCAAACCCGTGTGACTCATATTCCCCGAGTACAGCTCAGGCCGCAGCACTGCGCCTTGGTAACACAGTACCGCAAGTGGATTCACCGCTTCCCAGATGTGAAGCTGAGAAAAGAGAAATCATTTCGCTGAGGAATTTCTCTGCGGCTTCCACCCTCTTTTCTCAGGCCCTCACAAGAAGCCTATATGATCTATACGTCTGTTTTCCAGCACATGGAATGCAGGCCCTGTTATTAGGAGGAACCAGGCTTCTCAGAGTCTGGGATCTGGAGAAGAGAGAGGATGCCGGCTGAGCCATGTGGAGCAGCTGATGACGACGCGGTCGTGCCATCTAAAGATTTCTCGAGTACCGACGTGAATCATTTTTATACAACTTTAGACAGCAGGAAAAAACAACTTCTGCAGAATGAGGAAGATTTCAATTAGGAAACCAGAGGAATCTAAGGACTTCCTGCATTACAGAAAGAGACCGAATCACAATTATCAAGGTCAAGTACTCTGACCGCCAGCCAATGACACACTTTTACTGTGCGCACACATTAAAGTCAAGCTTCACAGCGAGACCCATAAAGTGTCTCCGCTGCGATGTGCTGGCCTTACACCGCGCTCTGCGTATCATTAACGGCAACGTCACATCCGCCTCCTGGGCCACACTTACACTTGATGTTGTCCGACCTTGCGCTATTAGGTCGATCAAAGATTAAGTCCTGCCTGTCTAAAGTCGTATAAAAAAGGATTCATGCCGGTACTTGGCGGCTGGAGTGAAGCCGCTCGTTATCTAACAGAGAAACCGCTTTATATGACATTTAAACGCATGGTAAAAATTTCTACAATTCCAAGAAGTTTTCTAAGAATATTTAACCCTTTAAATGCCAACGTCGCTATGAGACATGGGTACTTGTATACTATCACGGCTCCCATCGCATGCCATTTGTAATGGCATGCGATGCGATTTTACCGGGGTTTTAATGCATTTGTGAGAAAAATCGCATGCCATGCGATGTGATTTTGTTTACAAATGCATCCAAATGCCTTTAAATTAGTAGTAAACATGTTAAATGCACCCCAAATGTCATTTTTCACACTGTACCACCCCCACTATCAATGCCAACCCGAAGCGTGGCGAGCGCAGCGAGGGGACGCGGATACCTGTGAAGCCCGCGAGGGGACACGGATACCTGTGAAGGTATCCGCGTGCGCTCGCCACGCTTCGGGCTCGGTGGCTCGCTGCGCTCGCCACACTTTCTATTCTCAACTCCACGCCGACGTGGATAGTGGGGGTATGAAAAGGTCGTAGGACACGTACCGCTGCGCTCGCCACGCTTCGGGTTGGCGTTGCTAGTGGGGGTGCTACAGTGTGAAAAATGACATTTGGGGTGCATTTAACATGATTTTAACACATGTCCATGATTTTTGAGGAAAATGGAATCGCATCGCATGCGATTTTTCCCTGTACGATGCCCATCGTGGGAGCCGTGATAGTATACAAGTACCGAGACATGTTCAAAATAGCTGCTAAAAATGACCAGCGTTGCTCAAATTTGTTATATAAATTCAAATTAAAAAAATGTGTCAAAAATGATTATATTTCCTATAAACGGTAATAGTACAAGTCATTATGATGAATACAAATTCACTTGAAACTCAAAGGGTTAAAGAATATGAAACTGTCCTTGTCAGCATCATTTACACATACCCCAGGTTGGGAAGCCCTGGTGTACCTGATCGCAATGAGAATATCACTGCGCCACATACTTGTGTCTATGGCCCTTATTCTGGTTCACTCGCAAAGGCAAATTCTTTCTCAAATGTACAAAACCATGTGCACTGCAGGTGGGGCAGATGTTACTTGTGCAGAGAGAATTAGATTTGGGTGGGGTTTTACTTCAAAGTGAGATCTATACTGCAGTGTAAAAATAAAGCAGCCAGTATTTACCCTGCACAGAAACAAAATAACTCACCCAAATCTAATTCTCTCTGCACATGTTACATCTGTCCTCTGCAGTGCACATGGTTTTGTCCATTTGAGAAGGAATTTGCCTTAGCAGGTGAACCAGAATAAGGGCCTATGACTGGTGCATTGGAAGTTGAAAGCCAGTTCACACAGAGTGTAGTATGTTATGTCGGCATTCTGAATGTGGACATGGTCTGAATGTTGACACTCTGTATGATGACAGTAGATTTTTTTTAACTATTAGAGCTCTTCCGCCAGCCTAATGCTTAAGGTAGTCTATCCCTGTTACGTCAGCACTTTTGACTGTCCATGTTGACATTAGGAGAATGTTTCGACCACGTCATCATTCTGGTTGTCTACATAATGACTATATAACAGTGATGGCTGACCTTGACGCTTCAGCTGTTTAAATACACATCCCAGCATCAGTTTTAGCGTGGCCAAATAGTAAAACTGTAGCAGGGCCTGCTGGGATGTGTAGTTCAACAACAGCTGGAGTGTCACTGCTATATACGGTTCGCATAGGAGATTGATATGCGGGTGAAAGTTCTCATCTGAATTCGGCAGCAGATGTCCCGTGTAATGTGCATACAATAATGATAATAAGACAAAAAGCGCTGACTCACAGGACAGATGTTCTGTCTCCAATGTAAATTCCCACACACGCAAAACCCCGAAGACTTTTCCCGGCTCTGATAAAGGCATCAGCTGCTACATTGAAAAGGAAGGAAAAGGGGATAATTATAGTTTAAGATTATTAGTCCAAAACATTTTTTTTTATACACGATAGTATTTTATATACGGCAAATAGGTCATCTCCGTCCTGGCTGCTACTCGCCAACAATTTATTGAATGAGAATTTCACAGGTTGTTCTGGATCTTATACACATAGGGTCCCATTCCAACCTGCTTGCCCAGGTCTCAATTTGGCCCCTTCCCCGAAGTTTGGAGCCTGCGCATGCCCAAACCCGGGAGCGAACGGGTTTCACAGTCACTGAGTTGTCCGCTCCAGGAGGAGCGGTATGGGGGAGGGCAGGGGGCGGAGCTGACGGCACATGATGTCAGAGCCCGCCCTGAATTCAGAAGACCGTGGCCAACTGAAAAATAAGTACTGACTTACTTTTCAGAGCGAAGGTTGAAGAAATCATTCGATGGGCAGCGAAAACCTCGTTAACCGACCCGCGGGAGCGCGCATCCTTCATTGCATACGCGCTGGCCGATATTTTGAACGATGTTGTTCAGCAGGGCAAAAATGAACGATACTGCTCAACATATCGCCCAGTGTGTAGATAAGATATGATAAGCCTCCAGTCATCATCCAGGCTTCTCTGATACTGTAGATCCCTACACTGCATGATAACAGTACTCACTCTAGGCCAGGCAGGCACGTCCAAACTGTGGCCCTCTGGCTGTTGTGAAACTACACATCCCAGCATGCCTTGCCATAGTTTTAGCATTCCCTAATAGCAAAACTGTGGCAAGGAATGATGGGACTTGTAGTTTCACAACAGCTGGAGGGCCATAGTTTGGACATGCCTGCTCTAGGCCATATAAAATTGTCTACTGTAGGGCTATATGATTTTTTTTTCACGGGCCGTGATCACGACCCCTCCCGCAGGCCAAGCCTCCTCCATTTTACTGGGGCCCGGCAGACCTTTTGGAGTCTCTGCCTGAGGCATTACTAATTTGATTGAGTAGCTGTCAGTTAGTTTTACTCTGAATGGACCAAGCTCCGATACTTTTAATGAATGTTAAAACACTTGGAAAATTGCACCTCTCAGAGGGCCAGATTCTCTAAGCTTCAAAAGTGATAAAATGGAGAGTAATAAACAACCAGCCAATCAGCTCCTGCCTGACGTTTTTCAAACACAGTCTGTGACATGACAGGTAGGAGCTGATTGGCTGGCTGTTCATCACTCTCCATTTTATCACGTTTGAAGCTTAGAGAATCTAGCCCTCAGTCCCCCAATCACATACAACTGGCTATAATATAAATAACCAATTCTGCCCCTCTCCCAGTAAGAACCATACCTTCTTTTAAACTTGGGGTAAATATTCCTAATATTGAGAGGTTATGATCGGATGCTAACGTCTTGTACATCTTCCCACTTATATAGTCTTCGGACTCCTCCACAGTCAGTAACTTCAGAGGACATTCTATTCTGATCCTTAAAAATAAAAAGTTTATGTCAAGGTTACATTGACACCGTTAACTGGTAGAATGCCACAACATTACACAGAAACGTTATATAATTCATATTAGACCCATGGGAAGATGCAGTGTAAATTCTCAGTCATACAAACACACTCGCACACACATACATACGCAATAGTGGCCATCTTTAAAATTAAAATTAATTAGGTTTTTCAAAAAGAAACAGAACGGGAATGGGATATGAACAGACGGAGATTTGTAAATCATAAAACGTACAGAAGGGAAACAATGTCATTTTGACATGAAGCCCAAAAAGGGCAACAGGACGAACTCCTGTTTGTGCACAAAATGGCTGACCGCACTGAGATTCCTGAGGTAATCTCATAGATTTTACCAGACTAGCCATTGTAAGCAATGTTAAGACAAGACAAAATCCTCTTACTAGGTTGTATTCACTCATCCATCATACGGCAATCAATGGTTACCTCATGTCAAGGTCTATGATCACGCAAAGCATCTTGTGAGTTTGCCGACTTCATGGCACTGTGTATAATGGTGGAAGGATCTATTTACTGGCTATTCCTGTGTTTTCTTGCTGTATGTCAGACATAACATATTATGCCATAAAAGCAACTGGTTAAAAAGAGCGATACTCAAAAGTCTGAAGGATGCGCTCAGAGGACCTGCGTACAGCCCCCCAGAGAATTAGTAATCGCTCCTGAATATGGAAATCCCATATCCAATGATGACCAACGACACATTGGTTCTTGGCCTTTGCGTTCATTCTAGCACCCTGCATCTTCGAAAACCTGTGCAGTTCCTCTTAATTGCCTGGGGTGTCGGTCTCTGCTGTGGTGCTTATAGCACGTGTTCTGTATTTCAGCACCGATATACAGGCCATGCCCTTGCTATAAGTACCACCGCAGAGCGGCACAAGTTTTGATAGATGCAGGGTGCTAGAATGAACACTATGGCCTGACAATGGCAGAACACAGTACTGTCATGTGTTACATAAGCTAGGTTAGGATGGGGCACCCTCTGCCAGCCTCTGGTAATCGCTCTAAGAACAAGACTCTAATAGTATGTTGCCAGGTATGTAGCAGGTAATATTAAACACTGGCCATAGCTGTGACTGACTGAGTCCCCCAGACTCTCCTGTAAAATATATATATCTGAAATACTAACTAAAACTAAATACTAACTAAATCCTATATATTGTACGTTTGCAAGCAGGACCTTCCTACCTTTTAACTGTAACTACCCAGTTTGTTTTATCGCGGTTTCCATCAAAAATACAAAATAAACACTAAATATGAAGTAAATAATATGTAAAGAACTAAATACTATATAAAACACTAATTAAATATTATCAAAAATACTAAGTAGATACTCAATACATATGAAGTAACTATCTAAAATACTAAGTAAATACTATTTTTTTTTAAATAAAGTATTTTTATTGCATTTTCAAAAAAAGAAAAACAAAAACAGCTTACTATATCCCATCATAACATAACAGAACAGATGCCACATAATGATACGTCACAGTACAAGTAGACAGAGGATAACATATGAATAGAAGCAGATTATTCCGTGTTGACCCTATTCTCCACTAAGGATGTCACGTAGTAGCCCGGAGGCGCCATCCGGGCACATACACCATAAAAGAGCAATGGGTCATACTCATAGAATAATATTAACAGGGCATTACAACGCCATGGATAGAAAGTGTGTTGAGAATGATCAGTCGACGGGAACAGAAGCTCTACACTAACCTAAATATATTACCTATACTAAAACTGCCCAAAACAAATCCCCCCCAAAAAGGACCAAAACAAAACCTCCCCATAAGCCCCCCACCCTGTATGACCTAACCCCAACCTAGGTATACCTGGATCCCGAACACCCACCACCCCATCTAAGCTATTTAACTCCAAAAGGGAATAAATTAGTGGCTATTAGCTAAGTTAGCTAACCTTGCCTAAAAAAAAACTAATTTACCCCTCCTAATCTACCCCCCCCCCCAAAGTATAGTATCTACCTAACCCCCCTCCCCCCACCCCCCTTTCCCCTTTATACAGGATGAAAAGAAACAAATGTCTAACAGGGGCAGTAAAAGAAGGATAATAGCAATATGGACCATCAGAGGCAATAGCCGTATGCTAAAGAGTAGCGAGTGCTTTAAGTCAATATAACTCGGCGGACCGGTGTTACCTCTATAAATTCTCACATATAAACTTTAGTAGTGAACACACCATCTGTAAAGCGTTACATAGCATAGGAGCATACAGGAAATGGTAATTAGCACTATACATATTAATACAGCGGCTGTAACCGTATATTAGGCAAGCATGGGCATAACCAGAATGATTATGCAAGAGTATATCCGGAACTTTCAGAGAATCACAAGAATAAAAGAAACAACAAGTATGAAATGTTCAGGCCAAATAAAGTGAAGTATGAAGACACCTCATGATTCCTTATGTTCTGCGGACCTAATCGGGCCAGGTTTTGAATCCCAAAATGGACCTGCATATAGTATATAGGAGGATTTCAAGCATCCGCATAACCACTGTTTCGGAACCGAAGCTCTTGCAGGGTAGCGTCCAGATGTTGAGAGCTTCAAGCCCAGCCTGATACGAAGAACCAGAGCAGCATCCGGAACCCGCATTCGAGACGGCATAGGTATCCATGGTGATCAGGACTGTCGATGTAGCCGACGGAGACATGGAAGTAACTACCTCCGAACCCGATATAAAAGTGAACGCCCAGTCATCTTCAGCATTCCAGGGGAGCACCAAACAGCTTTTAGGATCTGTGAAGATATTGTCCCAGGAACTGTCAGTGGCCCAGGCAGTTTTTGCAGCTGTCGAAGCCTTAAAGGTGTATACAACCGGGTCTAACACAGGGACGGCAGGAATTATACTTGCAGTATAAACAGTCATACTGTCCTCGATGATATTTGCAGGCTGTGCAGATCCATTAAAGGAAATGGCAGGGGATGAATTTCCATAGTCAGCTGTGTCAAACTTGCTTAAGAGCCTTGCAGTTGAGGCTTCAATCGCCTGAATAATCTTATCAATGGATAGATCCATAGCACAGGAGAGTGCAGTTCAGGGGTCCAAATGTAAGAGGATCTCGGATGTAACCCCACACACACGGGAAGGCGACGGCTAGCACGTCGCCAAGTATTAGTATCTGAGGGGTAAAGGCAAAGATGCCCGTCGAGTCCAGCACAAATCAATGATATAGATGTGCCACAGCCCTAGGGAGAGGCCGACAAGATGGCGCCCGTACCTCCGTGCGGCCTGGGCGGCCCGACACAACAGGATCTTCTCCCAACTCTCTCGCTCCGGATTGAGAGGCCACCGGGCGACTCTACAAGCTCGGCTCAACTCCCCGGTCTCAGTCAGCCACACGAGTGGGCACCCGACTGCTCCCACTATCAGCCGCAGCCGCCGGAGGATCCAAGATGGCGCCCGGAACCGAAGCACCAGGCGCCGCAGTCCCCGCCGTTCAGGAGCTTCACAGGCTACTCCCAGGACAAAAAAGGCAGCGCAGGCAGCACCGGAGAGGCACCGCTGACAGAAGAGGTAATTGCAGGGAGTCTGCGGCGCCGGGGGTCGGATATAGATCAGGATATTAACGGAGCTCACGATCCCTGCGTCCGCTCCTTGTGACGGCCAAGCCACGCCCCCCAAGTAAATACTATTTAAACGATTTCCTAAATACTAATGAAATACTGACTAAAATAAAAAAAAATTAAAATAGTATTTCAAATACTAACTAATACTTTCTAAAATACTAGCCTCCAAACTTGCAAGTGTTCCCTGAAAACTCACCTCTTCAGGCAAGCCTATCATAGTTAAGTTCTACACGCATAACCCTCTGAGGCACTTATGTATTATATAGCTTCCCTTCTGGACTTGTAACTTGGAGGGACTGCTATGCTATTACTGGTGCCTGTCCTTGTGTTTCTCTCCTATATCCCTATAGATTGTAAGCTTGCAGCAGGGCCCTCCTACCTCCAAGTCTGTCTGTTGTTACCCAGTTTGTTTTATCACTGTCTATTATTGTAAAGCGCAACGGAATCTGCTGTGCTATATAAGAAACTGTAAATAAATAATAAACAAATAAGTAATACCCCTTTCAGACACACAAACTGGGATTTTAAACCCGGTACAATCACGGGTCTATTTCAGGTGTGGCAGGACCCGGGATTTTAGTCAACTAAAACTCACACTAGTCCTGGGATGATGTGCGTGCACCTGAAACATCCTGTGATTTTTTCATATGTCTGAAAGGGGTATAAATAATAAATAAAAATCGCTAAAATACTACATAAATACTATTTAATATAATAAATAAATAGTACCTAAAATACTTATACGGCCTACACACATGCCGATATTAAGGCATTTTCTAAGCGATTTTGCTTAGTTTGGCAAAGTCGCTTAGCAAATGCCCTCACATCGGTGTATGTGTGGGGGCTATATCGGCAGCAATGCACGTCCCCGCTCGTCTTTATTGCTGGCCAAGATTGATGGACAGTGTCCATCAATCTCGGCATCGGCAGCGTTCTCCCACCGGAGAACACTGGCGCTGTCTGCTCGCTTAGCACACAGAGCTGACAGCTCGCTCTGTGTGTGGGCTGTCAGCTCTGTGTGCTATGCGATAGCGGCGCAGCTATTATAGCATAGCTAGGTCGCCCTACACACATCGCTATGTGTGTAGGGCCCATAAGTAAATAATAAAAAATACTAACTAAATACAAACTAAATACTATCAAAAATATGAATTCAATATTATCTAAAATACTAACTAAATACTATTTAAAATATTACCTAAGTATTTCAAATACTAAATGAAATACTTTCTAAAATACTAAGTAAATAAAAAATATTACCTAAAATACTACACTAACTAAAATAGTATTTAAAATCATAACTAAATAGTACCTAAAATACTAAGTAAATAAAAAATACTAATTATTATTTAAAACATTATCTAAATACTAATAATAAAAAACTATCTAAACTAATAATAAAACAAACGAAATACTAAGATTCTATAACGCATCGGAGTGATAAAACGGGTTGTTGCATAAAGATGAAAAAAGTAGCACAGAATCACCACAAAAAACATGGTTCTATTTAATGCGCTGATATTTAATTATACCCAAACAGAATTGATTCTGGAGCTCTGCTCATAGCAGGACCTTCGCTTCCTTATTTAATTACAGTTTTATTCAATGACAAACTTCCCCTAATTTACTGTCCATGTCACCGATCACAGCGGAATATCATTTTACAGATATCAGGAATTACGTGTAATTACACATGTTAAGGCTACGCCACACCGGCCATGTTTCACATGTGGTCTCCATTATCATGCTTCAGCTACACAAACAATCTGTAATTCACAAGTCTGGCTCAGACACCGGTATTTTGCACGTTTAATGAGAGCGTTCTGTTCCATTAATTGCTATGGTATATAGATGTTAGTTTTATAAATACCCCCAGCTGTTACTGAAGTTGCGGTATCCAATTCAAAATGTCTAGAGCAGGCATAGCCAAACTGTGGCCCTTCAGCTGTTGTGAAACTACACATCCCAGCATGCCTTGCAATATTTTTAGCATTCCCTAATAGCAAAACTGTGGCAAGGCATGATGGGACATGTAGTTTCACAACATTTGGAGGGCCACAGTTTGAAGACCCATGGTCTAGACCATGGGTCCTCAAACTGCGGCCCTCCAGATGTTGTGAAACTACAAATCCCAGCATGCCTTGCCACAGTTTTAACACTCCCTTATAGCAAAACTGTGGCAAGGCATGCTGGGATTTGTAGTTTCACAACATCTGGAGGGCCGCAGTTTGAGGACCCATGGTCTAGACTCTAGATAGTCAAAAGGTTGATCTGGACAACGTCAACATTAGGCAAAAGGTCTCCTTAATGGCACACGCACAGAAGAAAACGCTAACCAATTGCAAAACCATTGGCATTGCAGAAAACCGAGAATCAGGACCCAAGTCGCCAAACAGTCAATGTAAGCGGTCACAGTAATGTTGTCGCTTCTGTGTGTTGATCATGCACATCAGGAGGAAAAGACGCTCAAGCATGTCAGGGTTGTACGGACCTGGCGGGCCGATGGGGCTATTTGTCGTGACGCAATACTATGCATATCTGTAAGCCATAAGTCGTATCCCAGTGTAATGTCGCTTTGTATACTTACAACATGAGAAACTTGGCAAGTTCATCGGACCCCATCATACCAGTGTAGACAAGTGGTTCCTCTCCTGCCCGGTATATCTTTACGGTAGGGAAGACGGTGATATTCTCCGCAGTACAGACATAAGTAAAGTCGGCGCAGTCTACTCTGGTTAACGACACATCCAGAATTTCTACAATGACAAGAAAAAAAAAAAATCTCTCCGCTAGTATGCTCACATTGCAGATATACTGGAGGATGCAAATGTTAGTACATATTTACCAATGCTTGGGGCTACAAAATTATACTCTGTCAGCACCATTTAGTGGTTACCGCTGCGCAAAACACTTGAATCCCCCCTTCCACATAGAGGTGAGGAGCAGTGTTCGTGTTTTATTATACAGGAAGTAGCAGAGAACAGTAAAACATCTCTTGTGGTAACATCTGTAAGTAATGGAGTCACATTTTGGCAGAATAAATTACATTTTACTACATCTAAGGGGATACGGTCGTATTATCCACCACACTTAGGTCGACGGTCATTAGGTCGACACCGTTGGGTCGACATGCAGGAAGGTCGGCAGGGTTCTAGGTCAACATAGTTGAAGGTCGACAGGTGTCAAGATCAACAGGTGACAAGGTCGACATAGCGTTAGGTCGACATGGGTTTTCACTTTTTTGAGCCGACTTGTGCAGACAGGCGGTATTTTATGCCCAACCATCCACTAGGGCGTGGGCGGGAGAATAAAATAGTGTGCCCGATGCATTGCGAGGGGCTGCGGTTGACTTCAAACAGTGTCCATGTCGACTGTGTCGACATTATGGTCAAAATACAGTGGGGAAAACCATGTCCACCTCGCGACCTGTCGACATAACCCATGTCGACCAAGAACCCTGTGGACCTTCCTGCATGTCGACCCAACGGTGTCAACCTAACGACTGTCGACCTACGTGTGGTCGATAAAACGATCCACACCCCATCTAAGAGGTTTCCCCATTTGCAATTTAGTTACCCTGCACAGAAACAAAATAAAACTCACACAAATCTAACTCTCTCTGCACATGTTACATCTGCCCCACCTGCAGTGCACTTGGTTTTGCCCATTTTGAGAACAAATTTGTACTGCGATCAGATCTAAACAAGGGCCATAGAGTACAGGGCCCAGATAGTGGCTGCGCATCAACCCTTTCTCATTTAATACACCTCTCCCAAGTGGGAGACGCTGTTAAGCATACTGTCATTGCTACATAAGATATGTGGCATTTAGTTCATGAAATGCTGAACAGAACACGCCACTTGTGCTGTGAATTACTCATGTGACCTGTGAGTTTCAGGGTTGTGTTCAATCAGTGCCCCAATTATCTGAAAGTCGACAAATTTCGACGATAATAAGTCGAATTTATATTTGACCTATTCAATCTATCCAACGGTCTGATAGGCCACGTATCGGCGAAAAATGAGAGGAAATTTTACAATTTAGCGGCCATTTTTGCCTAAGCAGATTCACTTTTTTGTAGAGATGTGCAGGCTCTGATTTAAGCTGTGTACACACGCTTAGATTTTTCCCTGTTTTCGATTCGATTTTGCTTATAGAAGCAAAAATCGAATCCACAGCGAATGATTTTTAGGACACTTTCGATCTGCATTTGATTCGATGCGCGCTCCCGTTTTCTCAAAATCGAATAGAAAAATCTACTGTGCAGTCAAGGAAATCTCGAATTTGATCCAGTAAATCGAATTAGTACATTGTGCCTGCATTGTGAAATCGAAAGCAAAAGTACAGATCTAATGCCAAATGGAATGGGATGATCTAATGCCAGATCTAATAGAAGATCGAATCTAACATCAAATCTAAAGCAAATCTAAGCATGTGTACAGGGCTTTACTCTGATTTCAAAGCAGGATCTTATTGGCTATTAACTGTCAACAACTGTCATGTGATTTGGGATAGCCAATAAGATCCTTCTTTGAAATCAGAATAAATCAGAGTAAATCAAACCTGCACATCTCTACTTTTTTGTCAAAGCAGAATCTGCATTGGCGAAAAGAAAGCTGAATTTGCAGTGGTGAAAACAGACGATAAATATTTTGCGCCCGTATTAGCCGATCCGCAGCCACATTGAACTGGTGTGTGGGTCACTATTGAGCCCAAATATACAGAGGGGAGTATTCAAAGGGCCATTTAAACCCTTGGGGACCCCAGTGGGTATAAGTAACGGCACTTATGAAATCATTTTGTTTTTCATATTAACTCCTTGAGAACAAACCACAAGTTCATTTCATTGTATATAATGCATTGATTTACAAGCAACATGCTAGATTTTATAGGTTATTCCCAGCCGCCTTGTTCTAGTAACCTTATTAATTAACTGTAGAAATGAAAATATGTCTGCAAAAAATATGACAGGATATGATCTCATACAATTTTCCCATCAGATTTTGGCTGTATTCCAGATCCAATTGTAGAATATGTTTATTAAGTCTCTGCCGAAGGTCATTATTTCTCCAGATAATAATAATAGCCTGATGCTGCGTTCTACAGGATCAGCCATATACATATGGAAAAGACGTGTATATTCTCCCGCAGAGATGCGATCAGTGCATCGTCCTGTAAGTGCCAACTATTGGTCAGGCGCAGAATGCTTATATCCTGCAGTGCTGTATGGTATGCCCCCCCCCACATGTCATTACGCCCCTTCAGTTATAAGGGTAAATGTAATTGTCTATGCCTCTGCAATGCCTGTACTTACGCACTGCTCCACTAACTCCAGCCTGCTCCCGCCCTCCACTAACTCCAGCCTGCTCCCGCCCTCCGCTAACTCCAGCCTGCTCCCGCCCTCCGCTAACTCCAGCCTGCTCCCGCCCTCCGCTAACTCCAGCCTGCTCCCGCCCTCCGCTAACTCCAGCCTGCTCCCGCCCTCCGCTAACACCAGCCTGCTCCCGCCCTCTGCTAACACCAGCCTGCTCCCGCCCTCTGCTAACACCAGCCTGCTCCCGCCCTTTGCTAACACCAGCCTGCACTGACCTTTGCTAACACCAGCCTGCACTGACCCTCCACTAACACCAGCCTGCTCCGGCCCTCCACTAACTCCAGCCTGCTGCGACCCTCCACTAACACCAGCCTGCACCGACCCTCCACTAACACCAGTCTGCTCCGACCCTCCAGTAACTGTAGCAACTGAACATTTCAAAACTGAGGCATTAACAATCTACAGATAACTAAAGAGTTAATGCGAGAGGCGCTCATATTGCTGGGTAGCATACTTTTAAAAAACCATAACCAATAATTGTTGTTCATTTGAACAGCGGCTTCAAAATTGTAGCACTTAACGGTAATCTGGAACAAACTAAGTTTTGTGGATCAGAACAAAGCTTTCTCAGAAGTCCTCCATGATTTGTAAGCACGGAACTCAGAGATGACATCCCGATTACGGTCATTAGCGAGCCATACCGCGAGCTCACGTGTGGATACATGGTTGCTCAAACATTTTTGTGGTGGGGAGGGGAATTATTTTTTTGAGGATGTTTTTGTAGCACTTTGTGAGCTGTAATTGCTGCACACTTCCAGCTTTCAGGAGGAGGATTTGAGAGTTGCATGCAACTTTTGCCTGGACATTAGAATTTAAGAAAACCTTGTTGGAAGCTTATACGGAACAATACTGGTGAGAGTGGTTGGGGGAGAGCAGCCGCAAAACATTAGCAGCCCAACGATCAGCTCTGAATCAGGCCCATTGTACGGACACTTTGCTCTACTTATGCAAGTGGTGTTGCTCAGACTGCCATGCTGTGGGCGTCACAACTCTTTCTAAGTATACAACCATCATCAAAGCAGCAGCGTTTAATTAATATGCAAGAGAACTAGTATATACTTATATATATTCCTGAGGCCCGCACAGTAAATCTGCTAGGCTGCTCTCCCCTCTGGGTTATTGTACATTGATAAGCTGCATCCCTTCGCCTAACCCTCCGATACTGCCGCCTGGCACAGCTGGCTAATAACAGCGTTACACCGGGTTCTGATCCCTTTTAGTAACGAACATAAAATCAGTGATGGCAGAATGTATTCCTAAGCTATACTCATGGCACGCTGTTGGAACAACCCGTGGCGACATTGGTGGATCACTGAGAAATATAGGGGGTCATTCTGATTCACTCGGTCCCTGGCGTGTTTGCACCGGGGACTGATGCTTTCACACTGCGGATGTGCGGGCAACTTTGGCATCTGGCATAGTCGCCGTGGCGCTTGCACAGAGTGAGGTGGGATGCATGTAAAAGGCCGGCATTTCCCGAGTGTACCCATGCAAACTTTTTGCGAGCCCTGTGATTTTGGCCCTGTATGTTACCCGGCAAAATATATGTTTAAGCAAAACATCCATTCGCAAAGCGGCGGATGTTTGGAGCGCCGCGGGCAGTGTTAGAAGGCTCGCTAAGCAGCCAATTTCCGCTGCGTAACAAGCCAATCCTAATCACCCCCATAATTTAATCTTGTTCTATGACATCAGAACAGATGGGGCATTACACAGAGGAGTACAGAGGGGGAGATTCTCTAAAGTAGAAATGCGGTAAAAAACCCGTTATCAGGGTTTTTACCGCATTTCTGTATGCTCTCTGGCCCCTCCGCAGTGGCAGCGCTGCGGAGGGAATCACCAGCAAAATCTGGCGATTCCCTGCAGAAGGCTTCTTACCGCATCGCTGTTTGAGCGATTCGTCACGGATCCCTCCCAGCATGCCCTGCGGCCGGCACCGTCACTCTGCGCATGTGCAGATGGACTCCTGGGTTACAGACCCTGAAGTACAGCGCCGGCACCACATTGCAAGGGACAGCTCTTATCGCAAGAGCTGTCCCTTGCGTTAATAACCGCATATGTTACAGCATATGCCGTTATTAATAATGTGGTGGCCGGCGATAATGGGCAGCGGATGTTACAACATCCCGCCCAGAGACTGTACAGAGAGATGCTGGAGATTCTATACCTCCGTCAATCACATTAAACCGACGTCACACGAGGTGTTAAGGGACCAACTTACACCATGAGTGCACTTAATGAATGTAACGTCCACATCCTAAGAGCACTTACTGAGGCGCGGTGACAGTGCACCGTCATTAGGATGCATTAATAACTGGAAATGGCTTCTTCGCTGTCTAGGTTGCATCTCCTGCTGAAGGGAGACCAATGTTATTACAGCTGTAACAGCAGAGCGCAAAGTCCTCAGCTTACGCCGATACTTTCATAGGAGCTAAATATTTATGTTAAAGACAGAAACCTATTGTTAAGGGTGGGAGAATGTTTTCGAGAAATCATTTTGTTGAAAGACCAAAAAGGTTGTGACGTTGATTCCCGATCCTCGCACGGAAGGGAAAATCCACACTGACCCCAATTCCATGAGGTAAAAGCTATGGATGTGTCACAGTACACTCAGGAATCTGACACGTACGCTCCACCCGGCACTTGCTGGTGACGTGCTATCAGAAGCCATGATTATGAAGATCATAAATTCAGTAACTGCAGACACGTCACCCTGCTGTCAGGATATTTCATGCTCTTACCAATATTAGATGGCTGCTATTCAGTGGTATCTGGATGAAGGGTTCCATTGCGGAGCATTCAGATCTATGGGCAATTGTGCAACATTCAGATGGACAAAATCAGCCACTTCATCCCATAGATGGCATATGGCCCATTGGAGAATGCAGGGGGGGGTGTGTAATAATTTTGGTCCCTTCCACTAAGTGAATCGCTGCATTGTGCAAGATGAAAGAGCACCTTAAGGGTCAACGCTTCAACTCTGACGACGAGGTGAAAGCTGATGTTCAGTCCTGGTGTTGACAACAACCACCAGCTTTCTTCTCCAACGGGTTTGCCGGACTCGTCAAGCGTTGGCGCACATGCGTGGAAAGGGATGGGGGCTACGTTGAAAAGTGAATAGTGCATTACATAGAGGATAAACTGAGTTATTGGGGCAGATGTATTAAGCCTTACCAAGAGATAAATGCAAGGGTGAGAGATAAATGTCCAGCCAATCAGCTCCCTACTGACTTTTTTCAAACACAGCCTGTAACAAGGCAGTTAGCAAGTGATTGGCTGGACGTTTATCTCTCTTTATCACCCTTGCATTTAGTTCTTGTTAAGGCTTAATACATCTGCCCCAATATGTACTTAAAAAAAAAAAAAAAAGTGTTTAAATATTCAAAACTTATAGCCATGGATGCATTACTTTTCAATCCAGCCTCGTACAATAACACACATACAGTACATCTACACATGCCAACAAGGATCCCCTATGAACCATGCATTTGCCTCTTTGACCCTTGATTCCTGCAGTCATGTCTCCTCCCTTTACCGTCATCTGATAGCAGATTCCCTGTCCCGATCTTCACGGGAAAGTCACCATTTTTTGGGGCGTCGGTCACTGTGGCGGCATTCTTGCAAGGATTCGGTCCTGTCTGTCAAGGCCACAACACCGTTTTTGGGCACTCGTACTCCCAAATCCCCCAATATTGGGAGGTACGAGATAGTGTGACTAGGGGTGCTGAATCTAAGAGGGTGACTGATCTGTAACATACCTTTATATTTTTCTGCCATATATACAAAGGACTCCAGAACAGTCTGCGACACAGGCAGCCCTATGGGAAATAGTTATAAAGAAGGGAATTACAAAGTTATCCAGAAAAAAATAAAAAATAAACACTGATGGTAAGTGCGCTCCAACTATCTGACGTCCAGAAGCTGCTGCCTAAAATCTGAATATATATTATCTCGGACCAGATAGCAAAACTAATGTTTGTTGTATATGGAAACGGACTTAATTAGGCTGCAATACTGAGGTTACTGCCCCTGAGAGCAGGGAAACAGATGATCCCACAAGGACCAGGCACTTGATTTACGGTCGCTCTGCCGTTTGGACACTAATTACCTCCAGCACACACTCGTTCCAGGATATCTGCACAGTTATTACTAGCATGGAGCATACAGTCCGGGACACGGCATAGGTCACTGTATAACACGTGTGAATTCTGTGCCGATCATTACGCCAGTCATGTTACCGGGATGCAACAGGCAGGAGGTGAGGGGCAACCATCAGGGCAGAGGATGAGCAAGGCTGACCAGCTACACTCCTGAAGCACCGGGGAATTATTTTGAGAATAGAAGGTGGCCCAGGAGGTGAGAGGCATTGCTACGAGGTGCTAGGGGCAGGAGAGCGCATCACTCAGCAGCCACAGCAAACGTGGGACTTCAGGCTGTGGGACGAGATGAATGCAAGTGTAAATGCAGGTTTATCAAAGCTTTGAGAGAGATAAAGTACTGACCAATCACATCCTAAATGCCATGTTACAGCGGGATGCAGTCAGTCTCCCAGCGGTCAGGATATCGGCGGTTCAGTATACGGATGCCGGCATCCCAACTGCCCTCAGAAGACCGGCGCCGGAACTTCAAAAACCTCAGGATGCTGAGGCCAGAATACCGATAGCCAGCATCCCGATTGGGGAGTTTGCGGGGCGGGTTAGGGTCAGACCACTGAAGAGAGGATTAGGTTTAACCACTAGTGGGAGAATTTACGGTTAGGCTGCAGGGAGGGGGGGGACGCGGGGGCAGTTGGAGGGCAAGTATACTTACCTGTCCCCTGTCGGGATTCCCTCCTTTGGGATGCCGGTGTCCGTATTCTGACTGGTGGCATCCTAAGTGCCGTCATCTGTATTTATCCCATTACAGGCTGTGCATGAAAATGGCAGTTTGGTGCCAATTGGCCGGTATTTTAATGCATCCCATCTCTCCTAGCTTTGATGCATCTATCACAGACAGAGATGGAGGGAGAGACTTAGGGGGGTATTTAATGTCAGGGGTACGGCTATCGAGGAAGCTCGACAGCCGTGCCCCTGTCCCGTTCTCGCTTTGTCCCAGCCGCCGAGAAAGGGGCGTGGCCGCGAGCTGAGGATGGAAATAGACGAGCTCCGGCCGGGAGCTCGCCTATTTCCGGCTTTTCTCGGCAGAACGAGCCCGACAGCTTGTGATGTCGGGCTCATTCCACCGAGAACCCCTGTTCAATGCTGTCGGGGAAGACCGTATTGAATAGGGCCCCGCAGCCATCTCCCCCATCGGGAGATGGCTGCGGGAAAATTACTAACATTGAATACCCCCCTTAAAGAGAATGCCAGAGACAGAAACTGCTGTATTGAGAATAGGTGAGGAAAACAGAGATGGCACCAGAATTAAAGAAGAAATAAGATAAAGAATAAGCAGACAAGATGAGATGACATAAAACAAATGATACATTTAGTGCTCACTAAATAACCATCTCTGAGACCCCTGAGCATAGATGATGTATACACTCCGCTAATACAGGATTAACCTAAATCTAAACACTCCGCCGTGTATATACACGGTGACATCAGGCCTCCTGTACCTCCGGGAAGGAATCTCAGAACTTACAGCGCATGTAGAAGAGGACCGCGGTGTAGCGGACACTGGAGAAAATCGTCTTGAACGTGTCATCTGTCAGTTCGGGAACTAGATGCAGGGGCAGGCTGCGGTGTCTGTTCCTGTACACGGCCTGCGCTACCTCGTCATATGGGACCTCTGGAGGAAGGAAAGTATGCAGAGCCTAAATATTTACACGTGAGGGGTACATGTGTAAATGAGGATCCGAGAGTAACAGCAATGAATCATTCAATTCCCACTACATGACGGGAGCCATTCACAGAACTGAGGAGGAAGATCCAAACCATGTCCTAAATATGCCATGCAGCGAGATACCTCATACAACCAGCCTCAGTACACCATGCAGCGTGAGATACCTCATACATCCAGCCTCAGTACACCATGCAGCGTGAGATACCTCATACATCCAGCCTCAGTGCACCATGCAGCCTGATATACCTCATACATCCAGGCTCAGTACACATGCAGTGTGATATACCTCATACATCCAGCCTCAGTGCACCATGCAGCGTGATATACCTCATACATCCAGCCTCAGTACATCATGCAGCATGATATACCTCATACATCCAGCCTCAGTACACCATGCAGCGTGATATACCTCATACATCCAGCCTCAGTACACTATGCAGCGCAATATACCTCATACATCCAGCCTCAGTACACCATGCAGCGTGATATACCTCATACATCCAGACTCAGTACACCGTGCAGCGTGATATACCTCATACATCCAGCCTCAGTACACCGTGCAGCGTGATATACCTCATAAATCCAGGCTCAGTACACCATGCAGTGTGAGATACCTCATACATCAAGCCTCAGTACACCATGCATCTGGAGATGCCTAATACATCCAGCCTCAGTGCACCATGCAGCGAGAGATACCTCATACACCCAGCCTCAGTACACTGTGCAGCGTGATATACCTCATACATCCTGCCTCAGTACACCATACAGCGTGATATATCTCATACAGTACATCCAGCCTCCGTACACCACACAGCGTGAGATGCCACATACATCCTGCCTCAGTACACCGTGCAGCATGAGATACTTGGCGTGAGTGAGCTGCCAAGTCCTGTGCAGCTTGGCTAATATTGGGCATCTTTTTTTTTTTTTTTAAATTACTTTAGTCCTAGTCAAAGACTCCCAATGCTAGTGTCACATGACCTGGCGTGAAAAGAGGGGCTGCTTGGCGTGCCTGCAGCAGATGTATGAGGAGACATCAATACGCAGGTCCCCATACCTGCATGGTGTCACTTCTACCTGCTATGATCCTGATGAGTAAGGAACGTTTTGTGCTGTACAATACCTTGGTCGCCATGTTTTTCTCCCGCTTTGTCAGACGGCTTCCCTTTAGGCTGGTCTATGAGATCTAGGATTTGCCGGGTCTCCTCAAACCTAAAGTATTTCACTGGTACATTCTGCGAACATAAAGCAGAACACATAGTTATATCCCGCAGTGGGAGGGGTTAGGGCTGTGGGGTGTTCCGGGCGTTACGCTGCTCAGATAATTACATAACCCACACTCACTTCCTCTGCCCTCTTCACAGCCACGTTGGAGTTGGGAGGAATGTGCGTCCCGGCCTTCTCCCTGTAAGACGGAAAATATTCTGTTATAGAATTACTGGGGTTATTCAGACCTGATCGCTTCTCTGCTAATTTGCAGCGTCTTACGATTAGATAACCATCGCCCGCAGAGATCGTCCGGTTACCACCCACCAATGCCGGCGTCCTAACAATCAACTTGTGAACCTCTTGTGATTAAAGAAATATAGCATTCCCGCTAGGCTTATTTTTTTAATCATTCCCGCACCCTGCCCCTTTTAGTCATTACTCTGCCCCTTGTGCCGCCACTGATAGGCGGTGTGCGGCATATATAATATTGTGTACACCCTCTAACCATTTGTGTGTCCCCTACCCTGATAGGAGTGTTTTTGTGACACTTTATCCCCACCCTACTGTCTGTTATACTATACATCCCCTCTTTTAAAAGTTTTCTTTAGTTGGAGTGGGGAGAGGCGGGTTGGTGAGGGCCCAAAGCATATGTTTGCACCTGAGCCTACTACTCTTTATTTCCACCACTGGTTCTAGCCACATCCCACTGCGCTGACACACCACTCTACAATACGGAGACTGGCGCACCAGTTCTTCCAGGTGCCCCCAACCGCAAGGTCTGTCCACAGAAACGGGTGAATGTGAATCAGGCCCAAAGTGCAGAGCATTATTCCGTGCAACGGTGAGGAAAAAGCTGAGCTTATAAGTGGATTGTGGGAACTTTGGACCTCTGCAAAATGGCTGCTAAACTGCATTCATGCAACAATATAAATATATATATATATATATACACACACACACAGGACTCCATGCAATCAACAGCAACAGCTGGTACGGTGCCCTCCACGGCCAAATGGCAAATGTACACTGTAATATATATATATATATATATATATATATATATATATATATATATATATATATATATATATATATATATATATATATATAGTCTTTGTATGGATCGGCACTCCTTAAGAATAATGTCCAGTATTGCCTCGGTGCCAGTTAGAGTGTGAAGATACACCATATAACAGAGGTTAGCTACGGCACTCGTAGGACTTTGCAGAAAGAACAAACACAGACACTGGGGTCCGGACCACAGTGTCTGTGTTTGTTCTTTCTGCAAAGTCCTACGAGTGCCGTAGCTAACCTCTGTTATATATATATATATATATATATATATATATATACTGTATATCATTTTGTATTTATCACTACGGTGATACAGACATTCATGTACTAAATCTATGATAATGCCAATAATACATGTGGATACCGCCAGGAAAACGGTCAGACCGCGGAACAATGTAAGACTGCGGAGACCCGCTGCACCACCTAGCTCACCCAGGTGGGTGCAGGGGTTGCTGTGGGCACAATGCAGGAATACCTCAGATGACAAAACTATTTAATGTTTAATGAGACAGACAGCAGCCTGAACACACAAATGTTGTTATAAGCAATTACCTCAGTAATGTCGCCACACCGGCTCTCCCCAGCAGCTGCCAGGCCACATGCTCTGCGGTTTCCCTGTCATCTTCGTAGGTCTCCTGCTGGCTGAGAATGAAGACCATGGGTAGGCCGAGTTCAAGGTGGACACTGCTGAATTTATCTGGGTCACCGGAAATGTCAACCTGGAAACCCACATTACACACAAGCGTCAGTCTCTGATATCCGCACAACCACAGCGCTCTGCGTAAGGGTTTCGCTGTATTCCTGGGGTCAGACAGTTAGATCCTGGTTGACTTGTTGCTACGCACACACTCGCTCAATGCATCCTGGGGTGCGTGTAACCACAAACTGTACACTTGGGGCCTAATTCAGGTTAGTTTGCTAAAGCAAACTCCTTCTTTAATAGACAAAACCATGCTGCACTGCAGGTGGGGCAGATGTAACACGCAGCCCCAGCCCTGCTAGAGGTAAGTTGTAGTGGTCAGGGGGTGTAAAAAAGTTAGCACCTAGATCCCTGGACTAGCATTGACCCTCTATGAAACGGACTTACACATAACTATATAAAAACGTACTGCCATTACCTATAAATACAAAAGACAAGAACACGCCCCCACATAAGAGGGGAACAGTGGTGTATTACAGCGGGTGGTTGGATACCTGCCCCTATGCTGAGTATTAGTGCAGCGCCCCATACTTACCACTAGCGGGGCCGCCATGACCTCCAGGAACTGATGTATACTGAGTGTCGTCAGAGGCAGCTCCAGTAACGTTCTCCGGCATTTCTGGGTGACACTGCTCAGGGATTTGCAATGGCAGAATGCCAGCTTTGCAGGGACGAGATTGTGGTCCTTAGCGCTATAGGGGAACAGGACAGGATATTGTATGACAGCGTATGTAGCCATGGTAACACATTACACGAAACACTGTGTAGCAGAAACACTATAGAGTGCGCACCTGCATGTTCTTTTCTGTGGGGCACTACAAGTCTCAGCACAATAGCACCTCTCATTATGTTTGAGACTATGGCATACTTGTGCTGCTCCTGGTGCCCCTGGAGGGTAGGCTGGTCTCACAGAACTGGCAGCCGCCTCCAGTGCCCCCCCCCCCCGATGGCATCCTTGAAACGGTCCTTAGGGATTGATGACCCGATTAACCGTCGTAACTTTGCTTTAAAATGCTGGTAAACTGGAGCTGAATAGACCACACCCTTTGTTTCACCCATATGGCGCAGCCGGAAAGTCGGTAAGTATTAACTACAGTGTGCGAGCCAAGGTGCCGACACGCATCAGCTCTGTATACCTAGGACATGACGGGTATGGCCTGGTCCACAAAGGTCCAAACATACAGCATAGAGTGGGCAGAGGGGAACCGAACGTTCAGTGCCAATGTTATTCTCACTTATTTTATATTACAATGAAATAATTTGTCGTCACATGACTAAAGCCCCTCCATCCACTTGCGCCACTTTTGCCCTTTTCATCAGATTCCGACGCATTGGGCCAAAGAAAAAAAATCAGTCAAAATTGAAGTGTCAAATCGCATGTGCCTAACCTTTGATTCTGATCCAATGCATCGGATCGGAGCCGGAGATCGCAATGGCCGCCATTTATCGGATGCGGCAGCCTTGGACAATACAGGACCACTTATGATGTGCCGTAGGTGATGTTGCCGCAAAGGAAGGGAGATCCAATGCAACTTCTCCCCTCGCTCTAGTGTATGGGGGCCCTAAATCTACAGTGAGAGCAGCAGCGTCTTGTACCAGAGGTTACGGTATAAAAGGGTTGACAGTGTCTAGGTCGGCAGCCAATAGGTTGATGCCAAAACAATGCGAACATAGACAAAAGGTTGACATACTGTATGAAAAAGTTTTTCATGTTTATTTCTGTAAATTTCATCACTTGGACTACAAATTAGTATAGCGCATTCCTGGGGGCTGATTCAGTCCCGTTCGTCGTTCGGGTCCAAATTTGGCCCCTTGTCCGATGGTGGGGTATTTGCGCATGTGCAAGCCATGGGAGTGAAGGGCTTTGAGAAGTTTCACAATCGGGGCGGACAGGGGCCTACGTTTTATGGGCGTTCCCATGAAAATGCTGGGTGTTCCCCTGGGAACGCAGGTAGGCCAATGCCTGCTCGGGACGGACACATGCGAGAGGGAATATGTTCTTGTACACACCCTCTTTGTATGCCAACAAGGGGATGCGGGCGCTGCTGATTTGTTTGCTAGGCTGCGAGTATACGCAGTCTAGCGAACAGGTCTGAATCAGGCCCCTGGTACGGCTCACAGCACGGCGCAGTGTACCTTTACCAATCAGAGTCTATGTATAAAACATCCCCCTAAAAAAAAAAAAAAAAAAAGAGAAGACATTGCCACGTCCATCACATGGTGCTTACCTAGACACTGGCAACCTATCGGATGGATACCATTTACTGATTAGAAGGAAGTGGGAGGAGACTCTGGACTGCAGCGGTTGGCAGTCTGAGATTAGGATTCCATTGTGGATCTACCACACAAGACATGAGGAGACTTCTAGTTCCACAACAGCTGGGGAACCCTAGGATATCCCTTGGTGTAATGTAATATTCTATACTAATATAACATTGGTATCTCTGCTTTACGTGTAAATTGAATAAACTTAATATAAATATTGCAGATCTGGAACAGTCTTACACTGAGTACACATAATTATAGCTGGTCAGTTATACTTTCTATTGCAAGTCGACGGACTAGTACTCATCGCAACCATTACAATAAAATAACAAATCTGGTTTGGAAATGTGAAACAGAAATGATGCAACTGCGCCCCCAACTGGTGAATGGGAAATACGAACTCAAGAAAGGGAATCCACTACACCCAGTATTCTATAATCAGGTGCATGGGGCATATCAAGCTGCTGGAAGACAGGGACGTGCCCCATGCCTCAGTGTGGTCACTGGTTGCTGGCCAGTCTGTAACACTTCTCCGACTTCCTTACTGACTATAGGCAGGAGCTGGTGACCCTCGTCTTCCCCCCCACTTCGCATGCAGTCCGTGTTCCGGCTACAGGCAGGAGCTGGCAACCCTAGTCTTCCCCCCCACTGAGCATGCAGTCCGTGTTCCGGCTACAGGCAGGAGCTGGTGACCCTCGTCTTCCCCCCACTTAGCATGCCGTCCATGTTCCGGCTACAGGCAGAAGCTGGTGACCGTCGTCTTCCCCCACATTTAGCATGCAGTCCATGTTCCGGCTACAGGCAGGAGCTGGTGACCCTCGTCTCCCCCCCCCCCCCCCCTTAGCATGCAGTCCATGTTCCGGCTACAGACAGGAGCTGGCGACCCTTGTCTCCCCCCCCTCCCCCCCCCCTTAACATGCAGTCCATTTCCGGCTACAGGCAGGAGCTGGCGACCCTAGTCTCCCCCCCCACTTACCCACTTAGCATGTAGTCCGTGTTTCGGCTACAGGCAGGAGCTGGTGACCCTCGTCTTCCCCTCACTTAGCATGTTGTCCGTGTTCCGGCTAAAGGCAGGAGCTGGCGACCCTAGTCTTCCCCCCCACTTAGAATGCCGTCCATGTTCCGGCTACAGGCAGAAGCTGGTGACCGTCGTCTCCCCCCCCCCCCCCCCATTTAGCATGCAGTCCATGTTCCGGCTACAGGCAGGAGCTGGTGACCCTAGTCTCCCCCCCCCATTTAGCATGTAGTCTGTGTTCCGGCTACAGGCAGGAGCTGGGAACCCTCTTTTTCCCCCACTTAGCTTGCAGTCCGTGTTCCGGCTACAGGCAGGAGCTGGTGACCCTCGTCTTCCCCCCCCCCCCTTAGCATGCAGTCCGTGTTCCGGCTACAGTCAGGAGTTGGGGACCCTCGTGTTCCCCTCACTTAGCATGCAGTCCGTGTTCCGGCTACAGGCAGGAGCTGGGAACCCTCGTCTTCCCCCCATTTAGCATGTAGTCCATGTTCCGGCTACAAGCAGGAGCTGGTGACCTTCGTCTTTCCCCCACTTAGCATGTAGTCCGTGTTCCGGCTACAGGCAGGAGCTGGCGACCCTAGTCTTCCCCGCACTTAGCATGTAGTCCGTGTTCCGGCTACAGGCAGGAGCTGGTGACCCTGACTGTCGTCCTAACTTGGGTCGACAATACGACGTATCCCCTCCCACCACACCGCAGTCAGCGGCTCCTCCCACCACACCGCAGTCAGCGGCCCCTCCCACCACACCGCAGTCAGCGGCCCCTCCCACCACACCGCAGTCAGTCATAAGTGACGTGCATACCTTATGTTTTTCAGTAAATTGGTTTCTGTGGTTAGAACAAACTGATGTGCTGATCCATGAACAAAAGCGGCTTCCATCACAGACCGATGCTCTGTAGGCAAAAATGGAGATAAAACGGCAGGGGACTGGATTACAGGACAGACCCTCATAGATAGGATCATGCATTAAACCATCCAATATCTGGTGCTGAGCCCAGGAACAATACACCGGACATGTGCTGTCATTGAGGAATAGTCAGCGTGGATTGCTAATCAGAGATTTCGCAGTTGCCTGCATGGAGAAAGCCGCCGTCCAGCCAGAGAGATAAAAATGCTCCTTGCAAAATTGCGAATCAATCGCTGACTACAATCCATCACAATTCCCGAAACATCGAAGAGACTTTGCCGTCATTTTGGGTCTACAACTAACCTGAGACTGAGACAGGGTGGTTGTGCTCATCGCCGACATCACAGACCCTCCTCAGAAATTAGTGGGAACGTCTACAATTTTTTTCAGACACACCCAGAAATTGGCAGATTACCACTACCAAACGCCGGCTTCCGTTTACCATCCATGTTCGGTCGCCATTAATCACTTCATATGCAAATTCTCTAGTTAGCCATCCATGCGGAATTAAGCGCACATTGGGGGTGATTCTGGTACACTCACAAAGCACATGTGGTTTGCTAATGGACAAGCCCATGTGCACTGCAGGTGGGGCAGATGTAACATGTGCAGTTAGATTTGGGCGAGTTATTTTGTTTCTGTGCAGGGTAAATACTGGCTGCTTTATTTTTACACTGCAATATAGATCTCAATATGAAGTACAAACCCCACCCAAATCTAACTCTCTCTGCACATGTTACATCTGCCCCACCTGCAGTGCACATGGTTTCGTCCATTAGCAATCCAAATGTGCTTTGTTAATGAACCTGAATCACCCCATTTACCGGATAGATCACCGGCTTAATGCTCATGCTAGAACTACAAACGTATCTATTAGATGAATTAGTCTTGCAACCATTACAACAGTGCTGCGTACCTGGGGTCCCGACCGCTTGGACATACACAAACACAACATCCTTCTTGCCCTTCATTGAATCCTCTAACTTCTGTAGCTCCAGAACGGAGGTGATGTATTTCACTTTATTATAAAGCAGAACACTGGAAGAACAGACATCGCACAGTTAGTGACCAGGGTTTTCTTACAATGTACTTTATATCGTATCTGGTCGATGGATCAACAATGTCTACGTCGACCAAGGTTTTTTTCCCCAAGTTTTTTGGCTTTAGACTGACTTGGTTCATACTTTACCATCCAAGTGGGCACAGAGTTAGATTACAGTAGTGTGCCGAACATGGCGAGCGTAGCCTAGGTCAACACGGACACCACTTATTTGGTATACATGTTGATTGTGTCAACAAATACACCAAAAAAAAAAAAAAGTAAAAGACTTGTGTTGACCTTGTGTCGTTCCGGTCGACCTAACCTTTGTGTCCGACTTCCGATGCTGTTGATCTAGACCTGTGGCCCTCCAGATGTTGTGGAACTACATGTCCCAGCATGCCCTGACCGTTTTGGCATGCTCTAATAGGAAAAAAAATGTGGCAATGCATGTTGGAACATGTAGTTTCACAACATCTGGAGGGCCACAGGTTGAGGACCCATGATTAGATGCTGACGACTATCTTTACCTAGACAGGTTCGACTAAGCACCATAATATGGTTGATGTACACACCGTCAAGCCGCTACACCATAACTAGGGTGGCCGATCCTGGGATCAGCATCGGCGGGATCCCGGGATTTGGCCCCAAAAATGCCAGGAGTAGACTGCGCATGCAGGTCCAGTCTCTGGCTGTGCGCAGCGTGACAGAGGCAGGTGACAGCCCCTTGGCCCCACCCCCACCCCCCTGATGCACCTCCGCTCTGCCGCTCCCACCCATCCATGTGATAAAAATAAATAAATTGGCAACGCTAATGGCTACCTAGGAACTCTGCACTCAGCCATATGTACCCCTGTGTCTCCCCTGTCTCCCACAGTGCACAGTAATCTATAACAGTACTGTCGCTGCTGCTGTGACCAGTGATGGCTGCCTAGGTGCTGTGCAGCTCGGTGGGTAGGTGTTCCCTGTGTGATAACTGTACTGTCTCTGCTTATATTGTCACCTACCTGGCTGCTGCAGTGACCAGTGATGGCTACCTAGGTGCTGTGCTGCTCAGCGAATATATGTTCCTGTGTCCCCCCTGTACATGTCCATCACCCTATCCAGGGTACATGTAGTGTATACCTGTAGGTGTAATGTATATCTGTACTGTCACTGTTGGACTGTTACTTACAGTACTGTACCCGGCTGTTGTACAGCAATCCAAATTAAATTCCTAGTATACGCAAGTATACCTGGCCAATAAAGCGGATTCTGATTCTGATGTGAGTGAGTAAATGTGTGGGGTGACCGGGCTTTTTATTTTTTTTATTTTTTTATCAGGGAGACCAATCCCAGGATTGAATAAAATGCCCGGATTGACATCCCTAACCATAACCATCTCTATATAGGGGTACCGGGGTACCGGATGACTCACCGACTGGTTATTTTTCCCTCATGGGGGTCCATGACCCCCATAGAGGGAGAATAGAATAGGTGGAGGGCGGAGCTCACCACCAAGCCCGCAGCGCGACAAGCCGCGTCGGGCTCCTGACAGTTTGGATTCAAATGTTGGAGAAACAACGTCTGCATTTCAGCCTTCGGCGAGTTATACCATATACCACTATATAGAAAGTGAAAAAGTCCTGCACTGACACCTAGTGCTTATTCTGGGTATTACAAGCCGAATCTACACAAGAACATGCCTGCGCGTGTACCTCTTCCCCGGTTTTTCATGTAGTTAAGTCTGCAGATGTGCGGTGTGTGTATATTGCAAATTGGGCTAAATAATAAACCTATTAAAATACACTAGTCCTGGATGAATCATGCAATTGTGTACTTATGTATCCCCTGTGAATGTGATAAAATGATCAACAGCCAATCAGCTCCTACCTGTCTGGGTTTGAAAAATTACAGGAAGGAGCCGATTGGCTGGTTGTTTATCACTTTCCACTTAATCACTTTCTGAAGCTTGATACATCTGGTGCTGAGACACAATGTCCTGAGTACAAGTAACGGAACGTCCGGGTCTACTTACAATAAAACATTGGCGACTATGGCGTTGGCATCAAACAGCGTATCTGTAGGGAATTCCCTTAGTAGTTTAGTACCCCTGCAGAAAAAGAAACGGTGCCGCGATTAAGCGGAGTTACGCAGTACACTTTTGTCATTAATTAGATTCTCGTTAAACTTCAATGGACTGATCAAGCATTTAACTCTGAGGAATAATTCATAACATTGCTGAATCCAGAAATAAAGGTTTATTGCATCACTTTTGCGATATAATTATCTTTTGCGATTAATAATTTGGTGCGATTCTGCCCCGCACATGTAAAAGGCCTCTTAAAATCTGATTGGACAGTAGTTGATGTTCTAATTGTAAAATTATCATCCAAATAGTCTCAATGATCTGACAACGAACAATACAAATATGGGAGCATAACGTTATAAGAAGGTACAAAACTCCAGCTTTGAAGAAAGAGTTTGCTAGTTACAGGAAAGTACTTAACCCTTTGAGTGCCAAGGAAATTTGTCAAAATAGGTGTGAAAATTGCCAAGCTAACATTTTTATTAATCATAATGCCCTGTAATGTTCCCTTATATAGGAAATATATATTTTTTTTTTTTTTACACATTTTTTATTTGAATTTATATGACAAATGTGAGCGACTCTGGCATTTACTGCAGATATTTTGCACATCTCTCACAGAGATGTTGGCACTCAAAGGTTTAAGGGATATAAAATACTGATAAATTCCTGGATCCCCACACTGCACAGTAAGTCTGCAAGAACACAGGTTCTCAAAGTCAGCCCTCAGGATCCCACACAGTGCATGTTTTGCAGGTCTCCTCAGAGTCACAAGTTAAATAATTAGCTCCACCTGTGGATCTTGTAAAATGTGTATATGAGTAATGAACGCACCTGTGCACCTGCTGGGTGACCTGGAAACATGAACTGTGTGCGGTCCTGGGGTCAGAGTTTGAGAACCCCTGTTCTAGAAGTCCCAAAGTGAGAGGGGCCCTCCTTCCATGTCACAGGGCCTTATTCTAGTTCAATCTCTGACAAAATCCTTCTTAGGTGGACAAAACCATGTGCACTGCAGGTGGGGCAGATGTAACTTGTGCAGAGAGAATTAGATTTGGGTGGGGTTTTAATTCAAAGTGAGATCAATATTGCAGTGTAAAAATAAAGCAGCCAGTATTTACTCTGCACAGAAACAAAATAACTCACCCAAATCTAATTCTCTCTGCACATTTTACATCTGCCCCCCTGCAGTGTACATGGTTTTGTCCATCTAAGAAGGATTTTGTCAGAAAGAGTGAACTTGAATAAGGCTCACAGTTACATAGGTGCAGGGGGTGCAGCTGTATTGGGGCCCACAGCTGAGAGGGGGTCAACTTCCCTGTCACAGTGACATGTGCTATATACAGGGGTGTAAGTACCATAGGTGCAGGGGATGCAGCTGCTATGGGGCCCAGAGCTGAGAGGGGCCACCTTCCCTGTCACAGTTACATGTGTTATATACAGGGGTGTAGCTACCATGGGTGCGGGGAGTGCAGCTGCTATGAGGCCGAGAGCAGAGAGGGGCCACCTTCCCTGTCACAGTTACACGTGTTATATACAGGGTGTGGCTACTATAGGTGCAGGGGTGCAGTTGCTATGGGGCCGAGCTGAGAGGGGCCACCATCCCTGTCACAGTTACATGTGTTATATACAGGATGTAGCTACCATAGGTGCAGGGAGTGCAGCTGCTATGGGGCCCAGAGCTAAAAGGGGCCACCTTCCCTGTCACAGTTACATGTGTTATATACAGAGTGCAGCTACCATAGGTGCAGGGAGTGCAGCTGCTATGGGGCCCAGAGCTGAGAGGGGCCACCTTCCCTGTCACAGATACATGTGTTATATACAGGGTGTAGCTACCATAGGTGCAGGGAGTGCAGCTGCTATGGGGCCAGAGCTGAGAGGGGCCACCTTCCCTGTCACAGATACATGTGTTATATACAGGGTGTAGCTACCATAGGTGCAGGGGGTGCAGCTGCTATGGGGCCGAGCTGAGAGGGGCCACCTTCCCTGTCACAGTTACATGTGTTATATACAGGGGTGTAACTACCATAGGTGCAGGTGGTGCAGCTGCTATGGGGCCAGAGCTGAGAGGGGCCACCTTCCCTGTCACAGTTACATGTGTTATATACAGGGTGTAGCTACCATAGGTGCAGCTGCTATGGGGCCCAGAGCTGAGGGGCCACCTTCCCTGTCACAGTTACATGTGTTATATAAAGGATACAGAAAAAAAAATACCCAAATTCATTAAAAAGCTTAGGCGTGAAATAACAGCCTCTACTACATGCCTGCCCCATTGTGGTGTTATATTTATCTACATTAAAGGCGTTATTCTGTATGTTATTAATATGAGCTCCCAAGTTATTCATTAGGCCAGTATGCTATTTGTGACCTTGCCACACATTACATCCGTGTGTGGGACCTGCCACCTCCTTATTACAGCTGCCCCGGGCATCACGCAGATGGAGGACCATTACATTGTATTCTTACTATACCTGAACAAATACGCATTCTCCTCCTCACAGAACTTCAACGTGTCTTCTTTCATACAGTTAACCTAGTAAATAAGTAATACAACTTGTTATGTTTTTATGTGTAATACAAAGATCCATTTGGCACATCAGTCTTCAGGAATTAGTGTGACAGAAGTCCTACATTACTTTTGCCGGACCCACTTTACTATTTAACGATCAGTCTGTGGAACCTCCATTCCCTGCCTCACATCATGTCCCCACCCCTGTCACATGCAGCCCTGTTTTCACGGACACATCATGCATCTGCCGATATACTCTGTGCTGCTGAGCACCCTGCTCTTCCCACTATATAACTCTCAGTCTGTGGCTTTCTGCTGCCTCTATTCCCCTCCTCACATCATGTCACTGCCCCTGTCACATGCAGCCCTGTCCTAACTGACACATCGCTCATCTCTATATGAAGGACCAGTACATTTTCCCCTGAATTCTAATGCACTCACCCCAGGAATAAATAGACAAATTAAACTCCCCAAGCATCACATCCAGCTTTCCCAAGTTTGGACCATAAAGAAGGAGGATAATCCTGAGTAGGTCTTTACCTTCGCTACATATATCCCGTACTCTTCAAGAGCCGCAGCTGACTTCTGTAATTCCTCCAGGAATATTGCATTATTAGATACCCCTGAGGTGACACGTACAATACATTACACTCACATAATAAAACGGTCAGAACCACTCAACGGATCAACAATTCAACTGCTGTGTTGGGCGCCATCTAGTGGCAGCCAGGGGGGGGAGAAACAATTTAGTTCTACGCATTATGTAAGATTAAAGGTCAGATTCAGTACAGCCAAAACACAAGTAATTTTGTGTCTGGAACAAACCATGTTGCTATGTCAGGGAACGGGAGGGTTAGGGTTAGGCAGCAGGGATGGGAGGATTAGAGTGAGGCAGCAGGGACGGGAGGGTTAAGGTGAGGCAGCAGGGACGGGAGGGTTAGAGTGAGGCCGCAGGGACGGGAGGGTTAGAGTGAGGCCGCAGGGACGGGAGGGTTAGAGTGAGGCCGCAGGGACGGGAGGGTTAGAGTGAGGCCGCAGGGACGGGAGGGTTAGAGTGAGGCCGCAGGGACGGGAGGGTTAAGGTGAGGCCGCAGGGACGGGAGGGTTAGAGTGAGGCCGCAGGGACGGGAGGGTTAGAGTGAGGCCGCAGGGACGGGAGGGTTAGAGTGAGGCCGCAGGGACGGGAGGGTTAGAGTGAGGCCGCAGGGACGGGAGGGTTAGAGTGAGGCCGCAGGGACGGGAGGGTTAGAGTGAGGCCGCAGGGACGGGAGGGTTAGAGTGAGGCCGCAGGGACGGGAGGGTTAGAGTGAGGCCGCAGGGACGGGAGGGTTAGAGTGAGGCCGCAGGGACGGGAGGGTTAGAGTGAGGCCGCAGGGACGGGAGGGTTAGAGTGAGGCCGCAGGGACGGGAGGGTTAGAGTGAGGCCGCAGGGACGGGAGGGTTAGAGTGAGGCCGCAGGGACGGGAGGGTTAGAGTGAGGCCGCAGGGACGGGAGGGTTAGAGTGAGGCCGCAGGGACGGGAGGGTTAGAGTGAGGCCGCAGGGACGGGAGGGTTAGAGTGAGGCCGCAGGGACGGGAGGGTTAGAGTGAGTCCGCAGGGACGGGAGGGTTAGAGTGAGGCCGCAGGGACGGGAGGGTTAGAGTGAGGCCGCAGGGACGGGAGGGTTAAGGTGAGGAAGCAGGGACGGGAGGGTTAAAGTGAGTCAGCAGGGACGGGAGGGTTAGGGTGAGTCAGCAGGGACGGGAGGGTTAGGGTGAGGCAGCAGGGACGGGAGGGTTAGGGTGAGGCATCAGGGACGGGAGGGTTAGGGTGAGGCAGCAGGGACGGGAGGGTTAGGGTCAGGCAGCAGGGGCGGGAGGGTTAGGGTCAGGCAGCAGGGGCGGGAGGGTTAGGGTGAGGCAGCAGGGACGGGAGGGTTAGGGTGAGTCAGCAGGGACGGGAGGGTTAGGGTGAGTCAGCAGGGACGGGAGGGTTAGGGTGAGGCAGCAGGGACGGGAGGGTTAGGGTGAGGCAGCAGGGACGGGAGGGTTAGGGTGAGGAAGCATGGACGGGAGGGTTAAGGTGAGGAAGCAGGGACGGGAGGGTTAAGGTGAGGAAGCATGGACGGGAGGGTTAAGGTGAGGAAGCAGGGACGGGAGGGTTAAGGTGAGGAAGCAGGGACGGGAGGGTTAAGGTGAGGAAGCAGGGACGGGAGGGTTAGGCCGGTTTCACACACTCCGGCTCCTGCCGGACGGCGAAATCCCGCACGGCCAGGGAGCCGTGCCGCACACATTAGTTGTGAATGGACACTATTGTGTCCATTCACACGGGACGGCCACGGCCCGGCCGCATAGCTGCAGCCGGATCCCGCCACTGGAAGGGACGGCTGCCGGGCTGTGGCCATCCCCTCCATGATAAAGTACTGTGTGCGGCACGGCTCCCTGGCCGTGCGGGATTTCACCGTCCGGCAGGAGCCGGCGTGTGTGAAACCGGCCTTAAGGTGAGGAAGCAGGGACAGGAGGGTTAGGATTACATTTATATTGTTTCTGTGCAGGGTAAATACTGGCTGCTTTTGCATGTAGCTCACAGATGTATTTTTTTACACTGCAATTTGGATTTCAGTTTGAACACCCCACACCCAAATCTAACCCGCTATAACGCTTCCTGCTTCCCCTTATTAGCAAGGCGAAGCAGGAGGGGAGACTAACAAGATGTATTATCATCTTGTCCGCCGAAGCGGGGAGCGCTAACTCCCCCCTCCAGCGATGTTCCGGTGGCGGAACGGTCAGCTATGCCTCCTCTCCCACGTTAGACACCCGCTCATCGGGTGTCATAGATCAGGGGAAGCGCTATCCCCTGCCATAACACACTGGAGGTACTGGAAGACTCAGCTTTGGGCTGAAGATGAGCACAAGGCGGATTCCGGCCTCAGGTAACCGGTGAAATATAATATTAGTAATATGGAGTCTTCACTTACCGGTGCTGCTGAAATAGAGGAAGGAGGTCTTCCCCGGCACCAGGGAGCTGGCATAGGTGTCTGTACTGAGTTCATGTACCATCCCAGCCACTTCCACACTCAGAAGCAGCATGAACCATCCAGGGCCAGTAATCATGGTCAGTGTGGGAGGAGATCAGCAGCAGCGGGGTGAGCAGAGGATGGCTGCAACAGACACAACAGAATATTAAGGGTACCTAATAATGACCACACTGCAACAATGGTGGCTGCTTTCTATTTACATTCATACGAACTACTGTGCTGCTACCGACACATCTCATTTTACAGTTTAGGGCTAGGCAGCAGGGAAGGGAAAGTTAGGCTTAGGCAGCAGGGAAGGGAGGGTTCGGCTTAGGCAGCAGGGAAGGGAGGGTTCGGCTTAGGCAGCAGGGAAGGGAGGGTTAGGCACTAAGAACAGGTTAGGGTTAGGCAGCAGGGATGGGAGAATTAGGGTTAGGCAGCAGGGAAGGGTTAGGCAGCGGGGTAGGGAGGGTTAGGCAGCGGGGTAGGGAGGGTTAGGGCTAGGCAGCAGGGAAGGGAGGGTTAGGGTTAGGCAGCAGGGAAGGGAGGGTTAGGGAGCAGGGAAGGGAGGGTTAGGCAGCAGGTATAGGAAGGTTAGGCACTAAGAACAGGTTAGGGTTAGGCAGCAGGGATGGGAGAATTAGGGTTAGGCAGCAGGGAAGGGTTAGGCAGCGGGGAAGGGAGGGTTAGGCAGCAGGGATGGGAGGGTTAGGGTTAGGCAGCAGGGAAGGGAGGGTTAGGGTTAGGCAGCAGGGAAGGGAGGGTTAGGCAGCAGGGAAGGGAGGGTTAGGGTTAGGCAGCAGGGAAGGGAGGGTTAGGGTTAGGCAGCAGGGAAGGGAGGGTTAGGCAGCAGGGAAGGGAGGGTTAGGGTTAGGCAGCAGGGAAGGGAGGGTTAGGCTTAGGCAGCAGGTATGGGAAGGTTAGGCAGCAGGGATGGGAGAATTAGGGTTAGGCAGCAGGGAAGGGTTAGGCAGCGGGGATGGGAGGGTTAGGGCTAGGCAGCAGGGAAGGGAGGGTTAGGCAGCAGGGATAGGAGGGTTAGGGTTAAGCAGCAGGGAAGGGAGGGTTAGGGTTAGGCAGCAGGGGAGGGAGGGTTAGACAGCAGGGATGGGGGGGGGGGTGTTAGGCAGCAGGGATGGAGGAGTAAGGGTCTAGGGATGGGTTTCGGTTAGGCACTAGGTAGGGGGTTTTAGTGCAGGCCTGGAAAGTTAAACCTAGGGAAAAAGTCTAGGGTTAGGCAGCAGGGGATAGTTTGGGTGCAGGACCTGAAGATTAGGCACAAGAGGCTGATTAGTAGTAGTAGTAGTTTGTTTATTTCTAAGGCGCCACAAAGTGTCCGCAGTGCCGTACATAGCAAACCAAAGAAAAATTACAAGGTAACGTACAGGGTGTGTTGATAAAATACAGCATAAATAGGGGTATAGCTGGTAGAACTAACATCAGCATCAGTTCTGAAGTAGGTGTAGAAATTGTCAAGGAGACTGAAGATGAAGTAGAGGAAGGGAAGAACAGGGCAGGAGCACAGGTAAGGTAAAGAGGTAGGGTGAGTACGTGAGGAAGGAGGGCCCTGCTCATAAGAGTTAACATACTAAAATTAGGTGGGTGGACGAACGAAAAACAATAGGATAAGTAGGTTGGGATGGGAACGGATGGAGGAGTAGGGTAGGCAGGATAGGAGGAGCGAAAGAGGTTAGGAGGAGGGATAGGCTAGTCGGCAGAAGTGGGTTTTGAGGGAGCGCTTGAAGGAGGTAAGGGAATCAGAAAGCCTGATGGGTGACGGGAGGTTTTTCCAGTGCAGGGGGGCAGCGCGAGAGAAGTCTTGGACACGGGAGTGGGAGGAGGCGATTAGGTGAGAGGTCAGGCGGCGGAGCGAAGAGGACGGGAGGGAGTGTGGATAGAGATCAGTGAAGAGAGGTAAGGAGCGGTGGAGGAGAAGAGAGCCTTGTATAGGTGGTGGTTAGGAGTTTAAAGAGAACTTGGAAAGGAATGGTTAGGGTTAGGTTAGGAACGTGGGTGCATTAAGGGTCTGATTAGGATCTGCATGTATTCCTGATGGTTTGGGGTCTGAGACAGGGGATGGATATGCTGCAGCATTGGATTGTGGTAGAGCAGGGGGTCAACCTTGTCTGGTTTACAAAAAAGCGGCATGTGGTGCACCAATATAAGGCTGGCTGCTTGGCTGGCACATAATGCTGCGCACTGTATATCTATCAGCACCATACCCCGTTATGCCATGCTAGGTTGGCAGTGGCACAGAATGCTGAACACTGTAGTTCTATATCAGGACTATACCCCGGTACGCCATGCTTGGATGGCACATAATGCTGAACACTGTAGTTCTACCAGCCCCATACCTCGGTACGCCACGCTTGGCTGGCACATAATGCTGAACGCTGTAGTTGTATCAGCACCATACCCCGGGATGCCACGCTTGGCTGGCACATAATGCTGAACACAGGGCCATGATATAACTGAGCTCCATAACCAAGTTATAATCACATATATAAAACGGAGCCTTACCAAATCCACAGTGACTACGATCCTGCCCTGATCAGCTTCATCTTCTGGCGCAGTCATCCAGTACTGGAAGCGGAACAGGGGATTGCTGACATGGCGCGCTGTACTCTGAGAAATGGAGTTATACTATGGGAGTGACTCTGGTTAGCCGGTAATCACCCAACCCCCCACCCCCGTCGCCGAATCCCCATGTTAACATGCAGGGATGTGTAATGAAGACATATGGTCGCCAACCATCAAATGATTTCTCCTTGCTTCGCTAAAAATTTTATTTGCGAGCATCGGGACGAAGATGGGGCTGGCAGCTGACGTCACAGGACGTCGACAACAATCCCTGGCAGACATTGTCCCATCCGCGCACACATGGGAATTCCCAGCGTTTTCATGGGGAGACCCATAAAATGCTGAGTGTTCTCATGGGTGCTCCCCGTCATACAGCTCCATAGCCACACACACACACACACACACACACACACAGCTCCATAGTTATAGTGTTCCCTCTGAGCATCTTTTGCAGGGTGCTGCACCCTGCCTGTTTTTAAAACCTCAAAATGCACCCTGCCCTTTTTGTGTGTGGCACTGTGCGCCCTTACGCTGCCCCCCACCACGCTAACATGCTTCTGAGAACTTTTAGTGTGTGCCATCATGTGTAATGGGCATTATGGTGTGTGGTATAATGTGTAAGAGGCATTACAGTATGCGCCATCATGTCTAATGGGCATTATGGTGTGTGGTGTAATGTGTAGGAGGCATTACAGTGTGTGCCATCATGTGAAATGGGCATTATGGTGTGTGATATAATGTGTAGGAGGCATTACAGTGTGTGCCATCATGTGGAATGGGTATTCCGGTGTATGCGATCATGTGTAATGGGCATTATGGTGTGTGGTATAATGTGTAGGAGGAATTACAGTGTGTACCATCATGTTTAATGGGCATTATGGTATATCCCATCATGTGTAATGGGCATTATGGTGTGTGGTATAATGTGTAATGGCCATTATGGTGTGTGGTATAATGTGTAATGGGCATTATGGTGTGTGGTATAATGTAGCAAAAAAGAGGGGAATTGGGGGAATGGGGCATGGGTTCTAGGGCACTGGGCAGTCTGACCTAAATGATAGAAGAAAGGCTGACTCCACACGACAAATTAGTATATAGTATGGTCGAGGAGGTGCTCCCTGGGAGTAGGGTAAGTACAATGAGAAAAGATATGTCCAAGAGAGAACATATAGAAGTCTCCCTGTGTGGGGCACAAGCCTAGGCTTGTGCCCCACACAGGGAGACTTCTATATGTCCTCTCTTGGACATATCTTTTCTCAGTGTGGTATAATGTGTAATGGGCATTATGGTGTGTGTGCCATCATTACGACAGAATATGTAATGGGCATAGCAGAGTATGAAAATGTTTAATGGGCGTAATCCTAGTGAGAGGTGCAATTTTTTATACATTTTTTTGTTGTTGTTTGTAATGTAATTTTCTAATATAAAATGTGCCCTCCCAATTGAAAAAAGTGCCCTGCCTGGTGGTCAGCACCCTGCCGTAAAAAAATCCTAGAATGAACACACGCAAACCCCATAGCCACAAACATGGGACCACTGTGCTCGCCACGCAGTGGGCCTGGTGCCTCGCTATGCTCAGCACACTATTTTATTCTTCCTCTGTGGGTGTCTTGGACACCCATAGAGGGACAAAGTGCCGGCATTGCGGCGGTTGGGATTCCGGCGTCGGTATTTCGACCGTCTGGATTTTGACCGCATCCCACAAACACACACACACACACACACTACCTCGTAGCCATACGCCCACACTGCCAAACATACACACATACACACACTGCCCCATAGCCACACACACACACACTGCCCCATAGCCGTACACCTATATTTCAAGTTGTACTTTAACCTCAGGGAAAATGTCACTGTCTGTGACCCTTACCTGTGACATATGCCCAGAGTATTTCCAGGAACATCACCAGTCATCACTAAGCCGCCTGGAACAAAAAGATGTACTCAGTAGGAACAGGGAAGTAGGAGAATACAGTAACACTAGCAGGAGCTGTTTCCACCTACAATACACCAGGTGCTGCAGTAAGGAGTGTACAGGCACTCGGGGGCCGATGTATGAAGCCTGTATGTATGAGACAATCAGCTCCTAAAGGTCATGTTACAGGCTTGGTCTGATCTGCTCCTCAGACCTGATGCAATAGGTGTTATTTCTCACAACCATCATAGAATTTCGGAATATCCCTCCATCAGGCACTGAGTAGGGTGGTAACGTGTTATCTGCATGTAACGGAGTAGGGTGGTAATAGGTTACCCGCAATACTATGTAACGGAATAGGGTGGTAACGTGTTATCTGCAGTACTTCGTAACAGAGTAGGGTGGGAACGGGTTATCCGCAGTACTATGTAACGGAGTAGGGTGGTAATCGGTTATCTGCAGTACATCGTAACAGTAGGGTGGGAACGGGTTATCTGCAGTACTGTGTAACGGAGTAGGGTGGTAATCGGTTATCTGCAGTACTATGTAACGGAATAGGGTGGTAATGTGTTATCTGCAGTACTATGTAACGGAATAGGGTGGTAATAGGTTACCCGCAATACTATGTAACGGAATAGGGTGGTAACGTGTTATCTGCAGTACTATGTAATGGAGTAGGGTGGTAATGTGTTATCTGCATGTAACGGAGTAGGGTGGTAATGTGTTATCTGCATGTAACGGAGTAGGGTGGTAATGTGTTATCTGCATGTAACGGAGTAGGGTGGTAATGTGTTATCTGCATGTAACGGAGTAGGGTGGTAATGTGTTATCTGCATGTAACGGAGTAGGGTGGTAATGCATTACCCGCAGTACTATGTAACAGAGTAGGGTGGTAACAGGTTATCCACAGTACTGTGTAACGGAGTAGGGTGGTAACGTGTTATCCACAGTACTATGTAACAGAGTAGGGTGGTAACAGGTTATCCACAGTACTGTGTAACGGAGTAGGGTGGTAACGTGTTATCCACAGTACTATGTAACAGAGTAGGGTGGTAACAGGTTATCCACAGTACTATGTAACAGAGTAGGGTGGTAACAGGTTATCCACAGTACTGTGTAACGGAGTAGGGTGGTAACGTGTTATCCAGAGTACTATGTAACAGAGTAGGGTGGTAACGTGTTATCCACAGTACTATGTAATGGAGTAGGGTGGTAACAGGTTATCCACAGTACTGTGTAACGGAGTAGGGTGGTAACGTGTTATGCACAGTACTATGTAACGGAGTAGGGTGGTAATCGGTTATCTGCAGTACTATGTAACGCAGGGCTGGGCAACACCAGCCCTCCAGATGTTGATGAACTACACATCCCAGCATGCCTTGCATCAGTTTCAGCATGGCCACATAGCAAAACTAATGCAAAGCATCCTGGGATGTGTAGTTCATTAACATCTGGAGGGCTGGTGTTGCCCAGCCCTGATGTAACGGAATAGGGTGGTAATGTGTTATCTGCAGTACTATGTTACGGAATAGGGTGGTAATGCGTTACCTGCAGTACTATGTAACGGAATAGGGTGGTAATGTGTTATCTGCAGTACTATGTAACGGAATAGGGTGGTAATGTGTTATCTGCAGTACTATGTAATGGAGTAGGGTGGTAATGTGTTATCTGCAGTACTGTGTAACAGAGCAGAGTGGTAATGTGTTATCCACAGTACTGTGTAACAGAGTAGAGTGGTAACGTGTTATCTGCAGTACTATGTAATGGAGTGGGGTGGTAACAGGTTATCTACAGTACTATGTAATGGAGTAGGGTGGTAACAGGTTATCTACAGTACTATGTAATGGAGTAGGGTGGTAACAGGTTATCTACAGTACTATGTAACGGAGTAGGGTGGTAATGTGTTAGCTGCAGTACTATGTAATGAAGTAGGGTGGTAATGTGTTAGCTGCAGTACTATGTAACAGAATTGTGGCGTGTAACGGAGTAGGGTGGTAAGTGGGGTGGTAACGTGTTATTTGTAGTAGCGTGTAACATAGTAAGGTGGTAACGTGTTATCTGCAGTAGCGTGTAACATAGTAGGGTGGCAACGTGTTATCTGCAGTAGCATGTAACATAGTAGGGTGGTAACGTGTTATCTGCAGTAGCATGTAACATAGTAGGGTGGTGACGAGTTATCTGCAGTAGCATGTAACATAGTAGGGTGGTGACGAGTTATCTGCAGTAGCGTGTAACGGAGTAGGGTGGTAACGTGTTATCTGCAGTAGCGTGTAACAAAGTAGGTTGGTAACGTGTTATCCACAGTAGTATGTAACGGAGTAGGGTGGTAACATGTTATCCACAGTAGTATGTAACGGAGTAGGGTGGTGACGTATTATCTGCAGTAGCGAGTAATAGAGTAGGGTAGTGACGTGTTATCTGCCATGGTGCACACTGAAGGTGGAGTGATGTCACAGTAGTGAGATGAGAGCATTGCTGTAATAGTATATGACTAAATACACTGTAATTGATTATTCGGTACTTATGTATTATCTGGGCTCCCATGTTAAATGCACCCCATTTTTTCATACCCCTACTATCCAACTACGCATGGAGTTGATTTTATATAGTGTGCGAGCCACCGTGCCCGAAGCGTCGTGAGGGGACGAGGTCTCATAAGAAAAACGGGAGCCCAGATATGACATAAGTACCGATTATTCATTTACGTCTTTGCCATTTCCAATAGTTACGAAGACACTTTCCACTGAGACACTAACATACTGGGATGTGTGAAATCCCAGAGCAATGCTAGGAATGTGTTATTTTATAAAGGACAATTGTCTGCTTGTGTATGTACTGTGTAACACAAACTACTATGGAGGACAAAATGCAACAAAGTTCAATGTAAATGTTCCACAGACATGCCTTGCTGTGCTCAATTAGGGACACTGGCTTCTGCCATTTATGAAAAACAAGTATTTACTGACTGGGGTGCAGACATCACCCCCATATTCTGAGCGTAACTCAGTATATCAGACCAGCCACGGTTCATGGTACTACTGTGAAAGTGTTTCTCTGTGGCAGGATACCCAACAGGCCAATGACCCTTGTATAGTTTTATCACATAATTCTGGGATGTGGTTGGCATCCCAGCACTTAGGATGTCGCCAGATGTAAGAACGGTGCTGGAATCCCGTCACCTTTCAAAATACCATCGCCGAAAACCTGAGAGCGGACATCCTGAACAGAAGTATCAGGGGTAAGTTAGGGTCAAGTTGCGGGGATAGGGCAAAGCGTTAGAGCAATTTGTCAACTTTTCATCCGATTCTGGCGGAACGCAAAATCATGTGTTAATCCCTTCCAATATGTGGTCCTGTGCGCATCGGGTTGGAGATTGGAGATGCTGCACGTAGGATTAATTGGAAATACAGGCGTCATGTGCACATCGTGGCTGATTTTAGCACCTGCGATATATCGCATGTGATTTGCTTTATATACTGTAGCCCTATTTGCTAGCCCATGTAGTGACAAGTACAAAATCAGATGGGAGGACTCCCAGGGTGCTGCTGGGGGAGTTCTAGGGAAATTGGGTGACCTGAGGCACAGACACCGTAGTGTGTGGGGCCTTTATCAGGCAGGGGTGAAACAGAGCCAAAACTCAGGGAGGCAATGGAGTCATCTGCCGCCGGGCTCCTGCTCCCAAGGGGGCACCACTCCTCCCCTGCAAGTTTAAATCAGTTAATTGAAATCTGAATGTCCCAAAACTAAAGTTCTACACATCTACCCTAGAACAATTGCTTTAGTGATGAAGGTCTTACTTGTCTTCCAAAATGCTATAATTAAAAGGCCAAAGGGGGAATGTATCAAACGTTCTAAAGAACCCAAAGGTTACCCGCAGAAGATGGCCCTTCACAGCTCCTCCATATTAACTGCCCCATCTGCTAAAGGAGGGGGGGGGGCAGTTATCACCTTGTGGTCTAAATCAGCCTACAACACCTCTAGAGACACTGACGTTGTATCTGCAGAGCTTCCTACGGGTTACAGAACAATGGGCCCCAGATTATTAGGTATGTATATTTGGCAATGGGGCTCACACAAGACATCACATTCACCATGCACCTCATAGGAGCTATTGTCATGGAGACAGAGGCCACGGGCCGCCTGCAGCACCACCACGATCATACGCGCTACCCGGTGTATACGGAGGACATAACACCTACCTACTAATAAGTCATTCCAAACAGATTTTCAGATATCATCACCTACACCGGCTATGCACGGTCAAGACGCCTGGGGTGGGATACTTGGTGACCATCCGGACTCTTACTCAGAACCCCAATTATTCAGGATGGAATTAACAGTGGCAGCTTGGACTGGAACATATACATAGGGTTGGCCATCATCCATCAATGATCCAAAATCATCGATGGTTTATGGCTGATGTAGAATAGCTTTGCCATCAATGGGGGAGAGACAGATGGTTTCCCATCACCGATGTCAAGCTTAAACAAACAGGTTTTTTTTCCCCTAGGGGCCGGGACACAGAGCATAGCCCCACCCCTGACACCCATGAAGCTACACCCCCATGTTTTGATTGGCCCAGAGGCCAATCAGTCAAAGAAAATGGATGACCATCCATAAGTAAAAACATTGATGGTATCCATTGCATAGTATGACACTATCGATGGCCATCCCTACATATACATAGAGTACAATGCCCATTTCCAGCATTCACCCCTACGTACTCTATTCAACATTACTCTTTGGCTCCATAGAGAGTACTGTCAGTAGGTGCTGTCTGTGCAGGTTGGGTTTTATAGTTTACCATTGACTTCAATTATCCAGGCAACCTCCCCCTTTGTTTACCCCGGATACTCAGAGATCTACTGTAATACCGTGTTACATAGTACATCTGGTACTCTAAATACGTGCAGATGACTTGGCAGCATTACATACCTCCAGCACAGTATAGAGGTATTAGGAGTGTAGTGACATCACAAAGGGAAGATTTCACCAATAGACCCTCTATAGGTTTCCTTATAATAATTACCCTGTGTACAACAGAAAAAATAGCGACATTAGGAAAAAAATACAGTACTCCTATATACATATGCATGACCGTATAGAAGCTGGTCAGCAGCTAAAGCAGATATAGCCAACTCCAGTCTTCGAGAGCTACCAATAGTCAGGTTAGGACCTGGGTAGAAGTCCCGTGTAAAGGGACACGGCGTGTCCCATTTACACCACAGATGATCCGGATTTTTCGGCGGTGTAAAAGGGGTATTAGGCAGAAGCTCCATACCCAAACAAGAGTGGCCCCTAAGTTTTATCTAAGAACGCTTAAAATAACCTAAGCAATTAGGGCCCAAATAGAAGCTGCACCTCTTAACCCTTAGAGTGCCAATTGAATTTGTCAAAATAGATGTGAAAATTGAAAAGCAAACGTATTTACTCATCGTAATGGGCATGTAATGTTTACCTTATATAGGAATCATTTTTTTTTAACACATTTTTGTTTCAACTTATATAACAAATGTGAGTGACACTACCATTTTTAGTGGCTATTTTTGAACATCTCATAGAGATGTTGGCACTCAAAAGGGTTAATAAAATGAGAAAAAATAAAGAAAAAGTTGTGTCTCAATTTTAAAGTATGTTAAAATATACGAGTAATTAGGGGGTAAAAGTCTCTGCACCAGAGGATCTTACACACTATGGCCCTTATTCTGGGAGATCAGATTTGGTGGGGTTTTACTTCAAAGAGATCTATATTGCAGTGTAAAAAAAAAATCTGTATTTTCCCTGCACAGAACATGTTACATCTACCCCACCTGCAGTGCACATGGTTTTGTCCATTTGAGAAGGAATTTGTCTTTGCGAGTGAACCAGAATAAGGGGACATGTATTTTGGACGCTCATGACCCTGAAGTTCCGGTTATTATGGCGTCACTTTGATTTAATTAAATGTATTTCATTTTATGGTTTTAATGAAAAATTATATTGTAATAAACTGAAGATTAACCCCTTCAGTGGTGGGTCCTTATGGGGCAAGAGTACCTAAATAGGACAGGTTTTTCCTGTCCCAGATGGCTCCCAGCGCTCTCCTCCCCTCCTGTGAACCCCCCAGTGCCTCCGCTTCAGCGGCCTTCAGTGGAGCTCCCCTGCCGCTGCCGATCATAGCAGCACCCAGACCGGCAGCAGGCTCCGGGATGTTCGGAGCGGCTCAGGAGGACTCGGGCGCCAGAACACCCGAGCGATCCCGAGTCCCCTGAGCCGTGGCGAACATCCCTGAGCCTGCAGCCGTCACTCCCGAAGTAATGGCGGTGGCAGGGGAGCTCCGGCGTAGGTGAGGAGGGAGGGGGGGTTTTTTACAACAGTGGAGGTGGGGAGGGAGCGGCCTGGTGGGGTCGCTGGTGAGGTGATGCGCCAGTGATGCACACCTGCAGGCACCACTGGCGAACACATGTAAATTTGTGGCATGGCCAGAAATTTTCCGGGACTGCCCGCTGAAAGGGTTAATAAGATTACACGAACACGTCTTGCCTCCTCCTCAAAGTTATTTTATTATGTATTTTTACAGATTGGTAGGTCTAATTAGATCTGATTGGTCACATGATATATAAAGCCAGCTATACCTATGCCGTACCTATCCTTTGATAAAGCTAACAAGCGTAGCGAAACGCGTAAGGAGAACACTGCTGACTCTCCCAACCAAGTGTACCTGGATTGCAGACCCAATCATCTTTATTTGGACTCTCCCCTATTTCTCCATTTGGATACAACTTTGCATACCATCAGCATACCAGGAGGTTGAGGACATGACCCCGCTTCACTAAACCTGCGGCAGGAGTTGGTTATTTGTGCCATCTTGGGCCACTCCTTGTGAAATGTCCTCATTGTTTCTCCCCCTGGATCATTGCTTTGGGGACCAATACTATTTCAAGTGGACCTATATAAAAATTAGGACTCACCAGGACACTCGTTATATGGTTGGTGAGGACTAAGACTACTATTTTTATCAGAATATTGTATTCATTCTCATTCATTTTATGAAATTTGCTCGCTTTCAGTTTTTAATATGCTGGTACACCTTTGTTTACTATGCGTTATTAAATTATTGTGATAGATCTGATCTTTTATTTTTAACAGCGCTACTGCTCAATTTTTTTTCCTTTTGTTTTATTGAACAAGAATAAGGGCCTATATTCCCTACTCCGTGTCTGACTGGGGCATGAAGGGCACACCGGGGGACTGCAGAGGAAGGGGACCTTAATTAAGGGGTGTGCACAGCTACAATAAAAGAGAACATACATAAACTCTACACTGTAGTAGTGAATAAATCATACGTATAATACTAAAGAATCTAATGATGATCTTGTCCACATTAATTCACTCTAAATAGGATAACAGAGGGGGACAGAGTGGTTAAAAGTGAGAGCCAGTGGGTGACGGGGAGAGAATGACATGCAGAGGGTGACAGGGAGATACAATGTGTCACAGGAAGAGGTTGGCAGGGAGATGCAAAAGGTTGAAGCAGAGGGTATGCGTGAACTTTGTAGGTGCGAGCAAAGGTGGTAAATTGGGGTAAAAGGGTGTACTGAGACACGGGAAGTTATCAGAGGGGACAACAGTCCACGATCCTTCTCGAGAAGCCATCTACAGCAGCGCCTGACTAGATAGCCGGCACAGCAGGGGCACAGCCAGACAGAGTAGACCTGGTGCCAAATGTAATAAGGTGTGAGAATCAGAAAGTGAGAGATTTGGGGAGAATGTTCCCATATTTTATAGCGGCATCCAATTACATGGCAAAATCAACCTGGATTTCCATGTAAAAAATTGGCTCTTTAAAAAACAAAAATGGGAAAAAAACCTCACAAAATCTCTTACCCTATTACATTTGGCCCCTGGACAGGAACACACCCAGGGGTGGACTATATGCCACCATAGTCTGTCAAACCACGTTAGGTGAGTAAAGAAATAATTTCTCCAACTCATCTGGAACGTGTAGGTCTGGAGCATTCACATCAAACCGTGGAGCGACACTGATGTCCTGCTGGTATCTCACCTCCCAGTCGTGGTGCATGTAAAGGAAACGGCTAATAAAACCGGGACTTCTGAAAGGGTTTGGCCATACACTGAGACAGAAGTTTTCATACCAGACTACATAATCTCGGAGACTCGGATTCAATATACAATTGAATCATTTTTCAATGAAAGAGACACACAACTCCCCGCAGCTGTAACAAAACTGCTCCCTCTCAAAGTCCGCAGAGAGTAAGGAGACCCTTGTAGTGAGGAGGAACCCATCACTCCCTGCTGAGAGAATGACAACACCTCTCTGGTGTCTTAGATCTGTGGCGTCCCTACACGGACAGAGGGCGGGCAGTTGACATCTGTTGATGTCAGCTGCCCGCCCCTGCATCATGGCTGCAATAGCATGGGAACACAGTGTTTTCATGGGGATGAACATGAAACGCTGGGCGTTTCCATGGGCGCTACCCCCTTGACGACACCCCACGCCCGCCTTGCCAGGTGCCAACGAATAAGCAATTCGCCGCTAGCACAAAGCGTCTGCACTAAAAGTTTATGCGCATGCGAACTTGCTAAACAACGCTCCCCTGTGTGACCGCGCATGGGAGCCTATGGACCAGAATAAGGTCCTTAATTCAGATGAGAACACTGGCTTCCTATGTGATGACACCCTGTCACTCCTGACCACAACATCCCACAATTTCTACTGCCCAAAAATAACGAATGTGTGGCCATGTGAAGAGGAGGGGTTATATGGAGGTATCTGTGTTAATGGTATCTTCCGGTCTCTACCCTAATCTTCATTATGGGGCAGGTAGTGGGTTCTAAAGCATGGATCAGGTAGATGCCCATACACTAGTAAGATTTATCTTCAGATCTGGCTGGTTGGAACAAAAACATGGTTATGGACGAGTGACAATTTGGCAGTTTTCTAGCATTTCCAAGCAAATGTTCAACTGTCATTTGCTCTCATCCATAACCAGGTTTTTGTTCCAACCAGCCAGATCTGAAGATACATCTGCGTGTGTATGGCCACCTAGTTTCTCTTGTATCTTGATTTCCTGACTTCATCCTAACCTTCATAATGTGATTCTCTACTGTAGACTACCTAGAAAAAAAGGAAAATGGCCTAGTCTGGACCATCATCCTTTATGTCTAGGTATTCTACACTAGAAAATCACAAAATCCATTGAAATCATAACGTGTAGCCCCACCAATGACAGTCGCTTCTGGCTCAACAAGAACGGGATTAGATGTTGTGCATATAGAAATGGAAACGCATATAGGAAGTGGCATGGTAATAAAGTACAGGAATAGCTTAGATAAATTTTATGAAAAGAAAATTAGTTGTGTCGTGTCAGGAGGCCAATGGAAAGCACTAGAAATAGGAGGACAACGAAAGAACAAAAAGAGGTGAAGAAACTCTACTGGTTGTATATTGCCTAGAAATAACATTAAGTAACCCACATTTTCCCTGAGGAGACAGCTATGGAAAAAAAAAAAACACAACAGTCTCCTCCCTACAGCATGTGACCGTATCATAGTGATGTCACAATGGGCACAACAGCATGTGACATCACAGTGATGTCACAATGCGCCCAACAGGCTCAACAGCACAGATCCTTTTCATTTCTCTGCATAGAGAGCGAACATGATGGATTGTTTTATTTGCCTCCTGCTATTATTGGCAGGAATGCTTATTGAAGTCTCAGATGGACAGAAAACATCACTTAGTCCACTGAGCGACGAAGATGAAAAGAATATATTGGAGATGACAAACAAACTTTTGAAGGAAAGACTTGCCATGGCCGTTCCCAAAGTGATTGTCACAGAGGGAGCATTGTTAGTCCCAGCTCAAACTCTGAAGAAGGATCTAAGTCGCATGGCTGGTACCGAGGAGCCCGACACAAACATGAGAGAATTACAGCCAACTCCATCAGGCTGGGACTCTCAGAATAAGGAGCTAATGCCGGAAAGTCGCATGGCTGGTACCGAGGAGCCCGTCACATACAAGAAAGATCTAGAACCAGCTCCAATATATTGGGACAATGAGGAGGACGAATTCCTACCGGAAAGTCCAATGGAAGCGGATACCGCGGAGCCCGACACAGAGTCAAATCCAGAATCTTCAGATTGGGACACTGAGGATAAAGAGCGAATGTCGGCTAGTCCAAGGGCTGCTATTACCGCGGAGCCCGACACAGACATGGAGGAGGAGGAGGAGGAGTCAGCTCCATCTGATTGGGACACCCAGAAGAGACAGCTAATGCCAGAAGGGGACATTAAAGGATATTTTGAGGATCTGAAAGATGACATGAAAGATCAACAAACACAAAGCATCGCCATCATCTGCTTTGCTGCCTTTGTCATCACAATCCTACTTACAGCAGTTGCCATAGCCATTATCTATTACCATCATTTCCGGCAAACCAGAAGATTGGCTAGGTGGACAAATACCAGTTCCAGGCAAGATGCTGATCTAGAAGCTGGCAGTGATTCCAACCCTGAATCATTGGGCTAAAATGTATTTCTGCAGAACATCAGTGCAGAATGTATTCCACAGGCTCAACAGAGTCATGTCCATTTAATGAAGGGTTGAGGGGAAGCTCCAAAATATTCCAACTGTTCCTGATGGACCATTACCATTGGAGCTCCCATACCCACTGGTCCCATTTCATCATAATCTGAACATACAACAAAACTGGGGATTAGGGCTACTGGCGACACCCCAAAAACAAAAACGACATTGGGCAGCCACCTCATAGGTGTGTTGGAAGAGCTGCTAACCCTGACCACGCCCACTTAGTGCACAACCCTCCCTTGTTAATTCCTAACCCTAACTCTCCCTACCTGCCCCCCACAGCCTAGCCCCAACTTCTCCCCCTTTAAAATCTGTCACTTTTTACATAAATTAAAAAGTATGCTTATAATGTGTGCTAATGGCCCAAGAAGTCAGCTATGTGAATCAACACACAGGATGAGATTTAATAGGATGAGAGATTCAGAAAGTGAGAGATTTGGAAAGAAATCGCCAGTTTTTTTAAAGCAGCAATCATTTACACTGCAAAATCAAACTAGTTTAGCAGTGTAAATGATTGCCGCTTTAAAAAAACCCTGGAGATTTCTCACCAAATCTCTAACTTTCTGATTCTCTCATCCTATTAAATCTCACCCTAATTCTCTATATAAAAGCCTAACTACTCAACTTTTTGAGGTGAAGTACCCCACAGTGACCACTAGAGGTCACTTCACAGATCAAATTACTGTTTAACAAAAAGTTAAAGTAAAATGATTTGTTTCAAACTTGCTGGATATGGCGAGAGGGAGACAGAGATTGGAGGGACGAAGCGGTCATTCTGATGGGCTTTTAACTAGTTTTATATTATACCCCTTTTACACTGGTTCAGACCCGGATCTGCGGTGTAAATGGGGTGAAGCCATGTCCATTTACACGGGTCCTCTACCCAGGTCCTGACCCGTGTAAATGGACATGTAGTTCCCATCCGCCGCAGGGACTCTGCCAATGACAGCCCATTCGCCGCAGGGACCCCGCAGCTGAAGGGGAGTGGGGGGGAGTTACAGCAGCAGCTGCGGCCAGCATCCCCTCTGTCTCCCCCCTCAGCAGCCTGACAGCTTCTCCCCCCCCCCCCCCCCCTCAGCAGCAGCAGACACCTCCCTCTCAGCAGCAGAGGGACAGCCCCCCCCCCCTCCCCAAGAGTGGCTATATATATATATATATATATATATATATATATATATATATATATATATATATATATATATATATATATATATATATATATATATATATATATATATATATATATATATATATATAGATGGATAGATATGTGGATATGTGGAGAGATAAATATATGTCCCTGCCCCTTGGCAACGAGCAATTTCACCCCTCTTGGCAACGAGCAAGCATTTTTAATGACATCCACAAGAAAAAGCAGGGCTAACCCAGGTTCAGTGTAAATGGTGCAGACCTAGGTCCAACCCTGGTCGAAGTGCTGTGTAAGGGTATTATTAAGCTTGGTGAAGTGATAAACTGTCTGTTTTTTATCACCGGCCATTCAACTCCTACCTGTCATATTTCAATGGAAGAAAGAAAGAAACAGACTCTTTTTGTTGCGGCACTCTAGTTAGACAATATGATTGTTATGATGGCGTTCAGTCAATTAGAGGGTTGTGTAAGTCCTAGGAATCTGAGTGGTAATATAGTGTTTATTTGGGTGTAGTAGGGGGAATTCCCCTGTGGATTTTTTAAGTAAAACTTAGCTTTTATTAATTCTTTATAAAAATAACTATATACATTACACACACACACACACACACACACACACACACACACACACACACACAATATTCACACTTCTTAAAAGGACACATTTCAGGGTATGAATTTATGTCCCCTTGCTTGGGTAGGATAGATTGTATAAGCTTATTCGTCAGAATAGAGTTCAGTAGAAAAATCTACTGTAAATATTTGTGACACTTATGGTGTGTACACACGGTCAGATGTGCCTTCAGATACTATCCACAATCAGATCGGATTGTGGATAGTATCTGAAGGCACATCCGATTTGCATACAAGTCTGACTATATAGTGCAGATCTGCACTATATAGTCAAGGCAGACAAGACTTTCTGCCTTGCGATACGTGAACGCGCATCGGATCGGGATCTGAAGGGTTAAAACCCTTGCGATCTGCATCCGATTCCAATCCGATGTTGACTATATCGTCAACATCGGAAGACCAAAAGTACCGTGTGTACACACCATTAGAGCAATAAAGAAAAAGAACCATGTAGCAAATTTGGTCAATGATACTATGTATTCAAATGTTCTATTAGAGATACATAGGTTGCCAGCACCTCTTTTATTAGCTGGTATCTGTCATTGCTCTGATGACACTTAAGGAGCCCATAGACGCTTCGTTTTCGCCGGCTCCGTTTTGTACTATGCGATGCGCGCTCCCGCGCATCACATAGTACGGTACAAAAAGTATGTGCTGCCCATACTTTATGTACTAGGTACACATCGTATCGGATCGCAGTGCATGCACAAAGCATGCACAAGGCATGCGATCCGATACGATGTGTACTTTAAAAGTACAAAACGGACCGTGTATGGGGGCTTTAGATTGTTTACAATGGTTGATTTGTACTAATTAGCACTTGTTAATTGTAGTTGTCAGCTCCAGTGAGCTGACTAAAAGGTAAGTTCGCCAATTAATCAACCTTTTAAACAATCTCAGTGTGAGAAAATTCTGTATCCAATAAATCCTATCAGAAATAAAAGTGTCAACAATTAATAAGCACACAATTATGTTAATTGGTATAGGTATTATTATTATAATTTTATTTATAAGGCACCACAAGTGTTTCGCAGCGCGGTACAAAGGAACAGTACAGGGAGACAAAACTTGGCATAACATTGAATAAATAACAAAAATAGGAGTACAGGTAAAGAGCACCACAGTTCAATACACATTACAGCTTAAATATAAGTAGTGAGGACTCAATCAACATACAACTAGAGGCTAGATGCCAATGATGGAGATGAGTATGCGGACAAAGATGGTCACTGAGTGTTGGAGTATAGGAGAGCTGTGAGTGACATGTGAAGAGAAGTGGGCTTTGACAACAGGAGGGAAGAGGGCCCTGCTCAGAGGAGTTTACAATCTAGTAGGAAGGGGAGACAGACAGATTACAAGAGGTGCAAGCAAGTGGGTGGTAGCTAGATAGCCGCATGTAAACAGGCAAGGGGTCGGAGAACCAGCTAGTTTATGCAGTGGAAGGGTACACTTTGATGAATAGGTGAGTTTTCAGTGCCCGTTTGAAGCTTTGCAAGGTCGGGGTGAGTCTAATGGAGCGAGGGAGTGCGTTCCACTGAATGGGTGCAGCACGGGCAAAGTCCTGTACTCTAGCATGGGAAGCAGTGATCAGGGTGGAGGAGAGACGACAGTCGTCAGCCGACCGTAGAGGGCGGGAGGGTGTAGTGTTAATTCTAGCACCCGCCATCGTTGAATACCCATGCAGTTCCTCTTCCCTGCCTGGGGTGTCACTGTCTGCTGTAGTGCTCCTAGCACAGTGTGGTCTGTATATCAGCACTGATATGCAAACCAGACCTGTGCTAGAAACACCACAGCAGACAGCGACACCCCAGGCAGGGAAGAGGAACTGCATGAGTATTCAATGATAGCGGGTGCTAGAATGAACGCTAAGGGTGTATGAATGGAGATGAGGTTAGAGATATATGGAGCAATGGAATTAGAGATGGCCCTATATGTGAGTGAGGTCTTTGAAGAGGATTCTGTAGGGGAATGGGAGCCAGTGCAGATTTTGTTGAAGGGGAGTGGCTGAATTAGAGCAGCGGGAGAGGAAGATAAGCCTGGCTTCAGCGTTGAGGACAGATTGGAGAGGAGCCAGTTGGGATCGAGCGAGGCCGGTGAGGAGAGCATTACAGTAGTGAAGCCGTGAGGTAGACAGTTTATCACTTCACCAAGCTAAATAAATCTACCCCTCTGTGAGAAGACAATGAAAATGTTAACTGTTGGTAGCTCTCGAGGACTGGAGTTGGCTACCCCTGAGCTAAAGAATTAGTAATGGCTATTTACTTGTGTGTAGAGAAATACTTGCCCTAATTGTAACCTGATCAAACGGCTGCTAATTTTGGATCCCTGCAATCAACATGGAATGATCTCTTCACTGTGTGCAGTCTGTGTGTAGCGCAGGACCACGGCTGCAATGGAAACAGGCTGATCGGGGGCGGAGCTGACATCACATGACTTCCCTACACCATATAATGATTCCCTGGTGTGCGCAGCCCAGGACTTACTCCACGGCTGCAATAGAAACAGGCTGATCGGGGGCGGAGCTGACATCATATGACTTCCCCGCGCCATATAATGATTCCCCGCTGTACATAGCCCAGGACCATGGCTGCGATAGAAACAGGATAATCGAGGGCGGAGCTGACGGCACATGACTTCCTTTCACCACATAATAACCTGGTGCGCACAGCCCAGGACTTGCTCCACGGCTGCGATAGAAACAGGTTGATCGGGGGCGGAGCACAGTGGGCGCTAGGTAAGTCAGTCCAGGCTGCCAGGAGAAATCATTCGATTGTGAGCGACCATCAAATGATTTTGCCTCCTGTGTTAGCGTAAACATCCCCTTGTATGGTAGATAGGGAATTTGCAGGGGGAAGGGGGGGGGTTGTGTCCGGCCGGGCAAACATACGCAGCCTAGCGAACAGTTCTGAATAAGACCCTATGGGTATAGCAGATGCCTGCTGCGGTCCCTCCTACATCCCTTCAGGGGATATTTAATATTTGCTGCAACCACACGGAAATTAGTGTTTTCTGCATAATAGTCGCAAATATTTCTGGATAAGTAGCGCTCTTAAGCCTAGCGATGTGGGGTGCGTTTAGAATGCCTAGGGGCATGTAGCTCATACAACAGCACCTGCAGCCTCTGGTATTTTGTGTATAAGGTGCACTACTGTGTGGCGTAACATGTATAAAGAGCACTACTTTGTGTTGCAGTGAGAATAAGCAGCAATGATGTTTGGTGTAATGTGAATTCGGCACAATAGAGTGTAGTGCAATGTGAATAAGGAGTTACACGCAATGTAATGTGAATAGGAGCAATATGATGTGGTGTAATGTGAATAAGGAGCAATACATTGTGGTGTGGTGGAATGTGAATAAGGAGCAATGGGTAGAACTAGCAACAGTGATAAGGGGAAGCAACCAAAATATTGCCTAGAGCATTAAATTAGCTAGGGCCTGCTCTGCCATACCTTATAGACACATGCTTAGGGCGCCATTGGTAATCAGGAACGCAAATCGCTAACAGCGGCCCATCCCAAGCACATCGAAGGGCAACAGCCAAAATATTGCCTAAGCACCAAACTGGTCAGGGTCAGCTCCCTGGATGTGGTGGAACTACAAGTTACAGCAGGCTGTGGCTGCAAGGCATGATGGCATATGGAGTTGGGGCAAATAAAAGGCTAATAACTGGCATTAGGACTGCAGTCATTTGCTGACTTACCCACAGGGCCCTCCTGTTAGGTCTCATGGGGGTCCCGAGCCCACGTGATGCAGACTCCTGGGTACCACCAACCGCTAGACAGACAGACAGACTGACTGACTGACTGACTGACTGACAGCGCCGGGTAAGGCACGCCCACTCTAACGCCATATGCGTGCGTCTCGGCCAATCATCATACAGCGGGGGGCGGCACCTAAACGGAGACAAAGAAGTGACTGGCGTCCGACGCTGCCAGTCATATACCTTTCAGCCGATGGGCGGAGCAGTCTCGGCCCAATGGGTCCCGAGCGGAATCCACGCGCGGGGGAGGCGTGTCCCTGCCCGGCAGATTGATACGCCATGCGTCCACTGAGAGGACGCAATCGCCTGTGGGATGTGCGCCCGGCGGCCAATCAGCAGGCCGTGAAGAGGGAGGCGTGCCCCTCAAATGGTCGGTGCTCAGCTGATGTCTTCCAGTGGAGTTGTTGTTGTTGGAGAGACTGAGACCAGCAGCGGCGGGGGAGAGCGCGGGGGCCCGGGACATGCACCCTCCAGCCTGACTCACTATGCCGGCGGCTGCCATCCCCTGGCCGGTGGAGCTGGGGCTGTCGGTGCTGTGCACGGCGCTGTGCTCGCTGCTCTTCCTGGCGGTGTACGTGCAGCTCTGGCTGCTGCTGCACTACAGGCAGAAGAGGCTGAGCTACCAGAGCCTGCTGCTGTTCCTGTGCCTGCTGTGGGCCGGCCTCAGGACGGTCCTTTTCTCCTTCCACCTGACCGGCAGTGCCCTGGCCGGGGAGCTGCAGCCCTTCCCCCTCTGGCTGCTCTACTGCGCCCCCCTCTGCCTGCAGTTCTGCACCTTGTGTCTCCTCAACCTCTACTTCTCACAGGTGAGTGCTGGTCCCCCCCTCCTACTTCTCCACCCTGCTCAGTAACACCCCTTGGGGTGAGTGCTGGTCCCCCCTCCTCATCCTTCTCCTCCCTGCTCATTAACACCCCTTGGGGTAAGTGCTGCTCACCCCCTCCTTCTCCCCCCTGTTCAGTGGGGTAAGTGCTGCCCCCCTCCCTGCTCAGTATCCCCCCCCAGCCCCCAGGGTAAGTGGCTGCCCCCTTCCACTTCATGCTGGAGTCACTGTTGCAACCCCCCTTCCTGCTCGGTGCCCTGCAGGAGTAACACTGTTGTGCCGCCACCTCCTGCTCGGTGTCCTGCTGGGGTAACTCTGTTGCGCAGCCCCCTCCTGCTCGGTGCCCTGCTGGGGTAACTCTATTGCGCAGCCCCCTCCTGCTCGGTGCCCTGCTGGGGTAACTCTGTTGCGCCGCCCCCTCCTGCTCGGTGCCCTGCAGGAGTAACACTGTTGTGCCGCCACCTCCTGCTCGGTGTCCTGCTGGGGTAACTCTGTTGCGCCGCCCCCTCCTGCTCGGTGCCCTGCTGGGGTAACTCTGTTGCGCCGCCCCCTCCTGCTCGGTGCCCTGCTGGGGTTACTCTGCTGCGCTGCCCCCTCCTGCTCGGTGCCCTACTGGGGTTACTCTGCTGCGCTGCCCCCTCCTGCTCGGTGCCCTGCTGGGGTAACTCTGTTGCGCCGCCCCCTCCTGCTAGGTGCCCTGCTGGGGTAACTCTGTTGCGCCGTGCCCTCCTGGGTAACTCTGTTGCGCCGGGCCCCTCCTGCTCGGTGCCCTGCTGGGGTAATTCAGTTGCACTGCCCCCCCTTCCTCCACCCCCACCTGCTTGGTGCCATGCTGGAGGAAGTGTTAACCCCACTCCATGCCCAGTATCCTGCTGGGGTTAACTGCTGCCCATGCCCTCCTGGGGTAATTCCCCCCCCCCCCCCCCCATCACATGCTAACTCCCTTCTTATTTCCCCTCTGTCACATACAGTACACTGTTCTAATGTGCAGCAAATGGAAACTTCACTGGTTTTCAGCCTATCCTGAACCTGTAAACTAGGTGCACAATCTGGCCTGCAGGGGACGTATTAACTCCCTGTAGGGTACATCTGACTTGCAGTTCTGTCTCATAGGTAAATTCTTGTTTTGTTCTGTTCTGTGCAGCAAAGGATGACATCACTGGTTATCTGTTCATCCTGGGGATTTCATGTAGCAGTTTATCTTTTGACCTGCAGGGGGCGTGCTGTCTCATAGCATAGGACAGCTTTAATACTGGGTCCTGTCCTCATTAATCAGCCCCCTGAAGTTGTTTATTTCTGAGCAGCGATGAGTGCAATGGATAACTGTTCCCCAGTCTGCAGGGGGCGTGCTGCGGAGGGCTATGCCAGTCACTTGCTCATCTGGTTGTCTCATCAGCATCTAATCTGTCACAGGTAAATCTCTTTGCAGCTCTGGGTGACATCACTGGTTAACCCCACTGGTGCCCGGAGGGTGTGTGCCAGCTTCCTGCAGATGAACAGCTGCTGCTGGGATCCTGCTCACTCCTGTAACTATGTAGGAGCTAATGTGCTTATGGACCTGTAAGCCGCGCTGCTTCCACCCTGTGCTCATCCTCTGATGTCAGCCTTAATGCTTCCTCTTGTCTGGGGGATTCCTATCTCTGGCTCATCCTTCTGCAAAATGACTTTTGCTTTGTAACCATTCAGACTATGAACTTTTTCTTTTAATTAGTCCATTTGTAACGGATCTCCTTTTACCTGGGATAAGGGAACCTTTGGCCCCCCAGCTGTTGTTGAACTATGCATGCCTTGCTACAGTTTTGCTATTTGGCCAGTGGTGCTTTGTATCTAAGGGCTGCAGCCCCACTGTGAGACTGCTCTGGCTTCACTGTGACTGACTGGCAGTGACTTCCTATTGGAAGTCTGACCTTCCAGTCACTCAAGGCAGTCCCAGTGGGAGGTGTTACCTCGCTCCGGGATGCCTGTCTATGGCAGCCCATAAAATCTGGGGTTTGCTTATGCGCAGTACCTACGTCTGTACTGCACACGTCCCAGTGCCTGTCACCTGTGCTTTACAGGCGCTGGGACCGTGATATTCCTCTGTACTGCGCATGCACCAGATCACCTGTCGTCATAGTACAGGCGCCGGGAATGCAACGCCTATGGCGTGGACTGGGAGCAGCGACGCTGAATGGGGGAGAGGAGGTTTCAGCCTGCATTGCAGCCAGCAGCAGCCCCACTCCTGCCATGAGGTACAAGCCTTCACTGTATTTGGCCATGCTAAAACTGTTGCAGGGCATGCTGGGATGCGTAGTTCAACAATAGCTGAAGGGCCAAAGGTTCCCCCATCTGTTGAGGAGCTTGAAGGGGGGGGTTCTAGTCTGTTGGACCTGATCTTGCTGCACAGCTCTTTGAGTCGGGCCCGGATAATATAGAAGTGCTCTCTCCACCAGCACAACTGGTAACGTGATCCTGTTTGCCTTCAAAATGTTGAACAGAGCAAAGATTGTCCGGGTTGCAGGCGATGTTGGTGTAATGTTCTGTGGGAGAGGCTGTCGGCTGTCTAATTTATTACACACCTTCCCACAGTGGCTATGGACCAGATCTGGTCGCCAGGCTGCTTGTTGCTGCAAGCTGTTCTTCTACGTAAACTATCTTACTTGGTGGTGCGATGCGTTGGATTATCCGTGAGGTTTGCTGAAGGTGATCTAGGATCAGGTATAAGTAACGGTGCTGGCAGCTGGGACAGATGAGTCTGATTGGTGATTTGTGTGGTGATTTAACAATAACCCAGTGATGGCTCCCCACACCGGTTCTGCTGGGCGCCTGCCAGCTGTTACGTCACCATGTGTCCTATCTGCTATTGCTGCATTTCAGCTCTAGTGTAATCTCTGCTGTCGCCTCTACATCGGCCGGGCCTTCCAGCATCCCAGGAACTGATGACTTTTATTTCTGACCATTAATATCCAGATAATGCCCGTATGGCAGCCTGTTTGGTGATAGGCTGACGTCATCCTTCTTCAGTGTCCAAATGGTTAACCTGTGTGCGTTATACATTAGTCTGTGGTTAAGTTGCCATTAACACTCGGTCAGCAGGAAATGTTTACTAGACATTGAATTGTTCCGATATCAAATTGGTTCTTGCAAAAGATTTCCTAGGCTTTCTCCTGCCCTCTATCCTTGGGTTGTGGTACAATAGGTGCCTCAGCCAGAAAGTGACCTCGGAGTTTTCTGCCGTTGTGTGATATGCAAATGGGATATTGTGCAGGAAACTGGTCTTTTATGGGTTCTAGATTGGATGACTGCATCAGAGCTTAAAGGAATTTAAAAACTTGGGATGTTTGGTCTTGTCTGGCCTGGCTCTGTGCGCTTGGCTGTCTCTCCGGCGTGGCCTGGCTCTGTGTGCTCGGCTGCCTCTCCCCACCTGGCCTGGCCTGGCTCTGTGCACTTGGCTGCCTCTCCCCGCCTGGCCTGGCTCTGTGCGCTTGGCTGCCTCTCCCCGCCTGGCCTGGCTCTGTGCGCTTGGCTGCCTCTCCCCGCCTGGCCTGGCTCTGTGCGCTTGGCTGCCTCTCCCCGCCTGGCCTGGCTCTGTGCGCCTGGCCTGGCTCTGTGCGCTTGGCTGCCTCTCCCCGCCTGGCCTGGCTCTGTGCGCCTGGCCTGGTTTTGTGCGCTTGGCCTCCTCTCCCCGCCTGGCCTGGCTCTGTGCGCTTGGCCGCCTCTCCCCGCCTGGCCTGGCTCTGTGCGCTTGGCCGCCTCTCCCCGCCTGGCCTGGCTCTGTGCGCTTGGCCGCCTCTCCCCGCCTGGCCTGGCTCTGTGCGCTTGGCCGCCTCTCCCCGCCTGGCCTGGCTCTGTGCGCTTGGCCGCCTCTCCCCGCCTGGCCTGGCTCTGTGCGCTTGGCCGCCTCTCCCCGCCTGGCCTGGCCTGGCTCTGTGCGCTTGGCCGCCTCTCCCCGCCTGGCCTGGCTCTGTGCGCTCGGCCGCCTCTCCCCGCCTGGCCTGGCTCTGTGCGCTCGGCCGCCTCTCCCCGCCTGGCCTGGCTCGGCCGCCTCTCCCCGCCTGGCCTGGCTCTGTGCGCTTGGCCGCCTCTCCCCGCCTGGCCTGGCTCTGTGCGCTTGGCCTCCTCTCCCCGCCTGGCCTGGCCTGGCTCTGTGCGCTCGGCTGCCTCTCCCCGCCTGGCCTGGCTCTGTGCGCTCGGCTGCCTCTCCCCGCCTGGCCTGGCTCTGTGCGCTCGGCTGCCTCTCCCCGCCTGGCCTGGCTCGGCTGCCTCTCCCCGCCTGGCCTGGCTCTGTGCGCTCGGCTGGCTCTCCCCGCCTGGCCTGGCTCTGTGCGCTCGGCTGGCTCTCCCCGCCTGGCCTGGCTCTGTGCGCTCGGCTGCCTCTCCCCGCCTGGCCTGGCTCTGTGCGCTCGGCTGCCTCTCCTCCCCGCCTGGCCTGGCTCTGGGCTCTTGTGGCTGAGGTATTTGACCCTGTAGTCCCCTCACCAGTGCTCCAGGCCTGTGATGTCCCTATCACCTGATACGGTGTTCTTCTCATCTGGTCCTTGCGTTCTATCCAGCGGCTGTAGGAAGGGTTCTCAGTGTATGTGTTAGACTTCTTACATTTGTTTTATTTCTGGCTACAATATTAATGCATATGTACTTGTTTCTTTACAGGTCATTTTTAAAGCCCGCTGCTCCCCAGAATTCAATAGATACAAGTAAGTGTCTAAATTATACTTCAGTTAATGAATTCCAACTTACCGGCATTGTGGAGAGACGTTATTGAAGGTTCTAGGTCATAAAGTACATTCATGTGGGGTCTTTCCTTGCTACAAAATACAAGAACTCATTGCAGGATCTGAACTTGTTTTATTTGATAGGGATTTCCACCTTATTGACACTATTGAGAGATGACCGTTTTGCTGATCCACCCTTCATGGCAGACTACTGAAGGTTGACACAAGCATTAGGTTGACAGTCAGAACTTACATGAGGTTTTCACTTTTTTTTTTTTTTATGCCCTACCATCCTCTAGGAGTCGTGGAGGGAGAATAGAATAGTGTGCAAAGTGCAGCGAGACACCGTGCCCGAATCATGGGTACACTTTAATGGTGTCCATGTCGACATTTGGACAGGAACATGTCTGCCTTTTGACCTAGTACTTGTGTCAACCTTTAGTCATTGACACAAGGCTTGTCTTCCTAAATTGGGTCGAGCCAATGACCTGGATGTGTCTGATCACTGGACCTGGGAATTCTGCGTTCTTGAAGGCAAGCTAAGGACTGGGCTGGCTACCTGCGGAATGACTTCCTGTTACTTCTGGAAGCAGAGCGTGCGGGAAATGCAAGTTAGAAGTGGGTGCATTAACCTCTGGTATCTCCCAGGTTCTGGAATATAAAGTCAGCATATGTTATGGCCATGGTGGATGCCTCCTGGGCAGAACCGTTACCTTCTACCTGTTCAGTCAGAATTATTGCTCCATGGTCCAGTATCTCTCAGATATACGGTGTTATGGCATGGGATCTGGGTAGGGAGAAAGGCTTATCAGTCTGGAACAGCCAGTCCCTTGCTGCAAGAAGGGACTCGTCCGTTGTATAATCCAGTGTTTGGACAATGTTTATTACTTGCTGTGTACTTAAAAATAAATCCAACCAAAGTAAGAATTCCACGCGGGCTTGGCTTCCTTCACAACTGGTTTTCATCAAGGGGGTGAATGCAATAATAGTCCGCTACTTCCCTGATTGCCTGGCCAGTGTTTTAAAGTAGCAAATAATTTAAAATGTTGGGTAGATGCGACTTAATGTTGCCCATGCGATGCCACCAGGACTATTGAAAGCCCGTTCCAGCCATTCCTAGATGGATCAGAAGTACTCTGTCTATGTCAGTACCTTCTGGATATCCCACCCAATTTACAGAGCTTCTGACACTTGGCAGCCGGAACATTAAAATCCAGCTGTCAAGTTAGTCAAACAGACCGAAAACTGCTCGGGATTCCGACTGTCCCGGATTAAATCCCTCCACAATACTATTACAAAGCGTTGGGTTTAAAGAACCAGCATTTTTGTTCATGTTTATGGCTGAGATTGAAAAGGACAATGCTCTTACTAGCTGCTGTGGCAGGATTGGAAGCAACTGGCTTAAAACACAACACTTGGTGGATGCACCAAACTATACTGTGAACGTTTTATGGGAAATCTGAGCTTGGAAGAGGCGTATTGGCTGACCGGCTTCTCTGTACCATTTATGGCACTTTGTGAAATAATATAAAATCTGGAAATCCCCGTAGATCTAGACCACTTTGCAGCCTCCAAATTGTCATTTGTTTACAACAGGGGTGGGGAACCTCAGGCCCGGTCTGAGTGCCCCTGCCCACCCATCCGGCGGCTTTGCCTGGAGTCAAGTACAGGGGAATTCTCCCGAGAGGTCGGTAGTTCTTGCAAGATTTCTCTTGATCAACAGCAGCCGGAGACTATCGGTCCTATTAAGCGGCAGCTGCCGGAGCGTGTGGCGGCTGCAGCAGGACAATTTGTAAGAGAAATTTTTACATATAGATTTGTCCCCATACAAACGGCCCTTGGCACAAAAAAGGTTCCCCACCCCTGGTTTACAATTATGGCATGTCTGGCAATCTGACAGTGTGTACAGCCTTCAGCAGACTGTGGGGCAGATGCATTTTTTTTTTTATGAGTAGTGACAAAGTGGAAGGTGATAATGCAGCAGCCAATCAGCTCCAGATATGCTTTTGAGTGGCGGATTGGGTGATGGGACGTCAAACATGACCTGTATTTAGATTCTTTTTATAGCGCCATGGCGACACTTTATTAAATCACCATGTACGAGGCATTTGTTGCGTTCCACACGATTCCCCTCTCTGACCAGTGTATCTTCCTCCTTTTACAGGGTTCCTCTGCATTTTGGATTCTTCCTGATCAGCCTATCCTTCTTAGTAGTGAACTTATCATGCATCATGGTCGGCAGTGGGCCCGACGACCCCCACGGATGGATCTCGATGACGAGGATGATATTTAGTGACTTTCTGTTTGCTGCCTGTTCGCTTTGCTTGGCCAATAACACATACAGGATTGCTAACACTTCCCCTGCATACGTCTATCTAGAATCAAAGGTAGTATTACACTCCTCCATGTATGGCTAAATCGTACAGCTACTAATTTTGTAGGTGTCACGTGTGCGTTTTGGATCATAGGTCAGAGGGTTAATGATGTCACAACACATCCAGGGGTGGTGCTGAAGCACAGATCATAATTCAAATAGGCCAGCCACTGCCATTACCAACTGAATCACTGGCAGTTGTTGTTGCATCCCCTCTTTTTGAATTTTGAACTGTGCTGCAGCTCCTCCTCTGGAGCCACCACTAGTAACTGTTTCAGTACAGCTATGTTTGTGGCTATTTGTCATTAGATTTTCGGTTGGTAACTGGGCATTCAGATGTCAAAGCCGGGGACTGCAGTTGTAGAGTGGGTGTAAGTGTTACAGCCCGCAGCCAGGAACACTGTTGGCATGGTCCCTGGAGATGGAGTCCTTCTGGTGGAACCTGCCTGCTGTGATTGTATCAGCGATGGAGGCTTTGGGCGGTATTCAATGAGGCTGATTCGCCATGTTTTTATGGCGATTTTGTGCTGTAAGGCGAATTTTTGACAAACTGTGAATCGCCCTATTCAATGACCAGATGGCGAATACATTTCAAGGTTTTTTTTTGCCATGATTCACCGAGTAGCAATCGCTATCTTTTTATGGTGAAGTGGAAGGTGAACTTTTAAAATAGTCTTTTGTTTTTTCATTTGGTGCCAAAATTATATATATAATTTTTTTTTTTTACACAGACCAGCCAGCAGGGGGCTGGAGCCGAGCCGCTCATTAGATATTCATATATTCGCTTCACCAGATCATTACATATGCATGATCGGGTGTAGTGAATATACCCGGTCCCCTGCTGGCACCCCCGGGGGGCAGCCTGTGCTGCCTGGCACCCGGGGAGCCCACCTCCCCCCCCCCCCCCCCCCCCCCCCCCCCTCACAAACGTTCTGGGGCAGGCAGGGAGACTTCGTCCTCAGGCTCCCTGCGGCATCCGCCGCAGGAGCTCAAATCCGCCGGTCAGGGACAGCGGGCCCCTGACTCGAGGCTCCGGAACGCGGCGGGCAGTGGCGAATGTGCAGCAAATCCTAAACAGGATTCGCTGCATGTCGTCAGTATTCTCATTGAATACTGCCCTTTGTGGGGCAAGCCGCAGGGCTAAATGTGATCATTTACTAGATCTTAGCCCTTTTGAGTGCTAATGTTGGCGACTGTACTGTTAGTATAAATATAGCCTGGCCATTTCACTGAAGTTTAGTTACATATTGCACCCCAAAAAGAACAGTTGCTGATTTTGAGGGTCTCTCACAGCAACATTGGCACTCAAAGGGTTAAGGTAGGGAGAAAGAGGAGTGCCCAGATAGGTAATATCGAGGGGCAGATGTGTTTATCTTTTGGAATAACACTTGTAAAGTCCGGTGGCAGAATAGTCACATGATGTGTAAGTAGATGGGCCAAGCATACAGTCATTGTCCGCTCCCCAGGATGTGCCCCTAGTCATAAGAGCATAGTTATTGGTTTGGTTCTGTTTGTATATACTGGCTGTCGCTGTGTCATTCTGGCCCTGGGGTGTATGTGTGTATAATATATATATATATATATATATATATATATATATATATATATATATATATATATATATATATATATATATATATATAGGCTGTCGCTGTTTCATTCTGGTGTGTGTGTGTGTATATAATGGCTGTCACTGTGTCATTCTGGCCCCGGGATCTCTGTGTTTGTACTGGCTGTCATTGTGGCCCCCGGTGGGTGTGTGGGGTGTCATTATGGCCCCCTGTAGAGTAGAATACAAAGTACTCAATGAAGTTGGATGCAGAGAGGCAAAAATAATTCCTTCTTGTGGGGGTACACATTGGGGGGGGGAGGTGTGCCTAGTCTCGGGGGGTGAGGCCTGGGGAGCAGCTATGCAGGGTGACCCCTGAACACTCAAAGCACAGTGCGTGCTTTGCAGGTTTCCACACAGAATTAGTGACATTAGCTCCACCTGTGGATCTCTTAAAATGTGTCCATGTGTAATGAGTGCACCTGTTGTGTGAACTGTGTGGGAGTTTGAGAACCCCTTAACTAAGGATTCTAGTTTGAAATGCACAAGACTAGTGTCTGCGTATCCAGTTCTTCTCTCTCTGTGTGTGTATGTGTGTGCTGTCATTCTGACCCAGGGATCTGTGTGGACCTTATTGTAGTTTTTGCGCACCGTTGTGAACTCGCAATGGTGAGCGGTGTTTTGTAACTTCAGTCACACCGGCCGCTCACACCAGGTATGTACAGTCCACATGGATACTGAAACATAGCACAGTGTCCCCTTGCATGGCTCGCAATGCGCTCGGCACACTATTTTATTCTCCCTCCACGCCCAAGTGGATGGTAGGGAATGAAATACCGCCTGTCAGCACATGTCTGCTCAAAACAGTGAAAAACCGTATGTCAACCTTTTTACTGTTGACTTAATGCTTGTCAACCTAATGACCGTTTCCCCTCATACCCACCAGTGTGGGCATGGGGCAGTGGCAGGTTTTTCTGGGTGTTCCCATGGTGATGACCCAGTGACCTGGGTGCTGGGGGCAGGGCAGCAGAGAGGAATACCGGGCCCGGGTAAAATTTTAGAGGTGGGGCCTAATCATGGGAGGCGTAGCCACCTCCCACGGTTAGGCCACACCCCCAAATGTTTAGATGGGGTGAAAAAAACACTCTAAAGTCGAGGAGGGATGGGGTGTTATTGCCCCCTCCCCTCAGCAGCACACACCTACAACGTGCTGTGCTGACAGTAGGCTCAGCATAAGCTCTCACGCTGTCAGTGAGATGCTCATGCTGAGCCTGCTTTCAGCACAGCAAATGCTGTAGAGGAGTGTGCTGCTGCTGCTGCCGCCCAGGAGGGATGGAGGGGGCCCGGGTAATTAGTACCCCCCTCTCTGCAGCCCTGGCTGGGGGCAGACCTTACCGGATGTCAGCTGCCCACCCTTTTCCCCTCCAGAACACACGCAGAGCTAAGGTTTGGCCCTGTAGGCTTTGAATGGATGTTTATGCAGCGCTGCGTGTCCACTAGAATAACCACCTGTGCGTACTGGAATACAAGCGCCCGATGTGTTCCTTCAGCACACTGCATGCGTCCCAATGGTGGATGCAGATCAGAATTTGCATGGAGGTCATTGTACTTCCTGGGGGACGATGCTCTTTCTGCGCATCACTGCTGACTTCAGCGTTCCCCCGGTCTCTCTAGCATCAGCATAACTGCACTGAACGCTGTGACCAGTCTCATCCACAGATGTATCTGTCCTGAGATGTGCACCATTTCCCTCTCCCTCCGCTGCTTATAGTTATTTTGTTGGTGTTAATAACTTTGGCCCGTTTGTGTTCTTCTCGTCCAGGGCACCTCGGGAAGCCAAGCCGTCGTCACTGGTTCCGTAATCAGCATACTCTACATTTTGAGAGCCTTATACAACTTTGTGGTTTCCATCCAGCCGGAGAACAAGCCAAGTCCTTTCAGCTATGCCTGGAACGGGGTCCATGATCAAGTAAGCCAGCGGGTTCTGGTATTGCGAATTAAGATCCCATAGGGAATATGCTTTGTTATATGGTCGCTGGGTCGACACATGGAAGATCGACATGGTGAAGGACAAAAGGTTGACACATTATTAAAAAAAAATAATAATTGTCATTTATTCGGGTATTTCATGCCCTACCATCCACCAGGGCTAGGAGGGAGAAAATAATAGTGTGCCTAGTGTAGTGATGCGCCGTGTCTGAAGCATGGCGAGCGGACGCGGTGCACCAATAGTTTCTATGCCGATTATGTCTCAGTATTGCTTCCTCGACCGATGAGACAACTTTGCGGCTCAGCAAAATCAAAACAAACAAATCACCGGATGGGATTTATTCTAGTGTCCTAATAAAATTAAGGGAGGAACTAGTGACCCCTCTATATTGCATGTTTGATAATTCCCTATCATCAGGAAAGGTACCAAAAGACTGGAGAATAGCAGAGGTAGCGCCAATATTTAAAAAGGGGAAAAAGGGAGGATCCCGCTAATTACAGATCTGTTAGTTTAACATCAATAGTGGGTAAAATATTTGAGGGTTTCTTAAGGGATGTATCCAGGAATATTTAGACCTTAAGAGTTTACTTAGTATTAACCAACATGGGTTTGTGAAAAATCGTTCATGCCAAACTAATTTACTAGACTTCTATGAGGACGTTAGCAAAAACCTTGATAATGGAAACGCTGTGGATGTGGTCTTCCTAGATGTTGCTAAAGCTTTTGATGTAGTACAGGTTGAGTATCCCCTATCCGAAATGATCGGGACCACGAGCATTCCGGATAGGGGAATTTTTCGGTTTTTAGAATAATTTTTTTTAGGCATACTTACCTGTCCCCTGATGGTGTCCGGTGGTCCCTCGGCGTCCACAGCAGGCCTCCGGCATCTTCTCTGGGTCTCCAGCGGTCCCAGGAATGCATTGCGCGAGTGTGTGCGCGCGCACCGGTGACGTCACCGGCGCGCACACTCGCGCAATGCATTCCTGGGACCGCTGGAGACCCTGGAGAAGATGCCGGAGGCCTGCTGTGGACGCCCTGGGACTTGGTAAGTATGAAAAGAGGGTTGGGGGGGGGGGGGGGGGTTTTTTAAAAAAAAAAAAAAAAAAAAAAAAAAAAAAAAAAAAAAAAAAATTCGAATGATTCCAAAAACCGTGGTTTTTGGAATAATTCGGATAAGGGATGCACGGATACGGGATACTCAACCTGTACCACACAAGAGGTTGATGCCTAAAATGGAGGACATGGGATTGGGGCAAATATCTGTAGATGGGTTGGGAACTGGCTGTGTAATAGAGAACAAAGAGTGGTTGTGAACAGTGCCGTATCAAATATGATACCAGTACTAAGTGGAGTGCCACAGGGTTCGGTACTAGGGCCCATTTTATTTAACATATTTATTAACTATATTGGGATTGGATTACTCAGCAATGTATCCATCTTTTGAGTAAAGTTATTAAATCAACCGAGGATGTCTCCTAGCTTCAAAACGATCTTAACAAATCTAGATGAGTGGGCAAAGAAGTGGAAGATGAGGTTAAACGTGGATAAATGCAAGGTCATGCACCTTGGGAGACATAACCAGTGTGCTAGTTATAACCTAAGCGGGGAGGAATTGGCGGTTGCTCCTCAGGGGGGGTGGGGTTGCCTGGGGTGATGCCGCTACGTCACTCCACAGGGGGAGACTCTGGTGTCAGCCTGCGACAGCTGTCCATCTGCAGGAAGGGGGTGATGCGGTGGCTGCCGCCGAGTTGCTCGGGGGGGAGAGGAGTGACAGCCACTCGCCTCCATCGTGGGGGGGGGGGGGGTCCTTGCTCCCAACAACCGCACCCCAGTGGCCGGTGCCCTAGGCAAATGCCTGTAACGATGTAACTATTCGGGACAAAAAAAAAATGTAAAACTCAATGTTGACCTTTAGCTATATCAACCTAAGCCCTGTTTACCTGAAGCGTGGTGAGCGGATGCGGAAAACTAAGCAAATAGCTTAGTGGGCTCCCGACTAACATATGTACCGATCGTTCTGACAAGAACTTAGCTGATTGCTGCTCTTACCAGTTGTTATGATTTAGCGTGTGTCCATACCTATTGTGGTAGTACCCCACTAGTCATGTATCATTGCCTACATGCAGGGTGCTGTGGTCCTGCGTCTGACAGTTACTGGGATTAGAGTGCCATGGTACCGCTGACGTCCCTGCTTAGAGGGGGGTCACATGATCTGCCTGTTGATGCATGACGTAACAGTGCACATCTCACTCCTAGGCTGTCACAGAGCACTTCGGGCTGGAGTATATCACCTTCGGCATTTTCCTGGTGTTCTGCGAGTTCCTGCCGGTGTGCTTGATGACTTATTTCTTCCGTGCCAAGAAGCTGGGCCAGAACTTGGTGAGTTTCAAGGCCCAATTACTGCAATGCAATTCCCCTTTACCAGCTTTAATGCTACAAAGTAGAGGCTTGTTACATTGTTACTAAGCCAGGAGTGTCCAACCTGCAGCCCTCCAGCTCTTGTGACACTACACATCCCAGCATGCCTTGCCATAGTTTTAGCATTTTCTAACAGCAGCAGTGTGGCAGGGCATTCTGGGATGTGTAGTTTTACAACCCCCTACAGGTTCTTATTGGACACATACAGGTGGTTATGATCATAGGGTTAAGGGGACCAGTGGCTACAAGTTTCGGATTAGCAGGTGACTGATGCATTCATTCTCTGCTCTCTCCTGCTATAGGAAGCTGCTGGTATGGTAAATAGTCACAGCTTCGGTTCCAGAGCTTACTTTTTTGACAATCCGAGAAGATACGACAGCGATGATGACTTGCCCAGGTTGGCCAATGCCAGGGGTGAAAGAGGAAGGTGAGTAATCTGTAACTCGTGGTCTTCAGGCTTTAGCAGGGGCACAGGAGATGACCCTTTCTTCAGATCGCTAATGTGTGAAGGTTCCTTGGTCCTCTCCAGCAATGTGTCGGCAATACTACAAGACCACGTGCGTGCTTCTCTGCATAGTGAAAAATAAAACTTCTAAACCAGGGAGTTGATTTGTAAATATGCCCCCATCCCCTACTATGGCTTGTACCTACCACCTAGGCTCACAGACTAAAAAACATAAAGTGTCTGATTGCAGTACTCATTTCTTTTGTAGTTTTTTTTTTTTTTTTTTTTTTTTTTGTCCTTTTTTTTTTTTTGTTTGTTTCTCTAGTGATAGAGTAGAATGTGGTGGTGGTGGTGGGGGGGGGTTTCCAAATGCTGTCCACATTCTCCTACTATGGGGAACATTGGTGCAAGTGCGTGAGTCTGGGGGAGCAGTAGAAGAACCTAGTAATGATCCTGGAAATTACTGTATACGTTGGTCTTTTTATATGCTGGATGCCTGTATGAAGTTCAGCAGGGGTCCTCAAACTCTGTGCTCAGGACCCCATACAGTTCCCGTTTTCCAGGTCACCCAACAGTGCACCGAGCATTTCATCCTGGAAGTGGTTCAGGATGTTGTTTACGGTCTAGATAGAGTGAAAAGGTTGACATGAGGTTTTTTTTTTTTTTTTTGGTGTCTATGTAATTGTATATCAGCATGGACACAGTATATATGTACCACGTTAATTCGCCATACTTCGGGTACACTATTACATTCCCACTCTGTGCCCACTTGTATGTATGTGTGAGTATACATATATATCTCTTTTTTTTTTTTTTTTATGGGAAAACTTGTGTACATTTTGACTGTGTAGATCTTGTATATCTGTGTGTGACCGTCTCTGAATCTGTATACAAAGTGCGACCATGTAGCAGCTGCACCTTCTTTTTTTATTGCAATAAAAGCTCCATTCGGCTCCATATACAGACTCTCTCACAATATACAAGTATCGTACTAATCGGCACAGTTTGCTCGCACGTCCTAAAAGTTTGGGTTACGAGGAAGACAGAGTTGCACGGGATCTTGTTGCTCAGTGTAGGACTCATCGGTACATGTTCGTGACTAATTAAATCAATAAAACATGACCAGTTAGTGGTACTTGTGGCAGTTGAAGCAGGCTTGCCTACCCTCCCGGAATGGCCGGGAGTCTCCCAAAAATTGAGTCCCCCTCCCGGCCCCCCTGGATGGTGGGCAAGTCTCCCGCAATTTCCTTGGAGTCCTGGCACCCCCCTTCCCCGCAACTACAAATGCTGGAATTCGCGCTGTACGGGGGCAGGGCTAAAATGATGTAAATTGCGTAATTTAGGACGAATCACTGCGCTTTGTGGAATGGGGCGGGGCTACATGACATCAGCATCCCCCACCATGTGCTTCTCCCGGAAAGGAAAAGGTGGGCAACTATGAGTTGAAGACAATCTGTGTAGTCTTAAACTATATACTGACAACACGATCACACAGATTTAAGTGATGTGGTACTACATTTTTTTTTTTTTTTTCTGTTTCTGCAGTCTGTCGTCCACTCCAAAGTCCTCTGGATGGTACGGAACAATCTGTCCAACCAGTGGCTGCGCCCTCGGCCCACCTCTACTGAATGAGCCTCCATCAGGGACCCCCATCCTCTTCACATGTGGAGCGACTACACTAGCGTGACCCTGCGGATGGCACCATACACCTGCACTCTTTGCTGGGACGCCGGAAGCGGTGTCCGGTAGCTTTTTGTTTACGATTTGGGGGGGGGGGGGGGGGGGGTTGCTGCATCTTCACACACATTCCGTTTTGTTTATTTTGAAGACTGAAACCGTCTTTGATGCAGCTTCCCTGAGACTTTGCCGAGGTACAAGACGTCTTCAGGAGTGGAACGTCAGCCGGTCGCACTCGCGTATGTAACTTTTATGTCTTGTCTTCTTCCACGTACTGTATTTATTTATATTTCACGTGGGGGAACAACTTATCTCTACCGACTCCAGACATTTCAGAAAGGATAAATGCATTAAACCGCCACTGAAGACAAACTCTTCATCGTGACTGGTCTATTTCCTATTTATAATGAAGTTGCTCTATAATTAACGTTCTTCGAAATATTACTGTTGGGATTCTTGTTTTGTTTTTATACATTTTAGGGCTGATTTTGTAAAGAGACAAAGAGGGGAGCTTACTGGTGCCAAGGCCCGGGGCACATGGCGGTCTAGGGTAACTCTTAGGCAGCATCAATTCAATGTACCCGCCGTTGCACTACTTCCTGGAGCGCACCCTGCCCGCTGTGTGCCGGCAGAGGGCTTTCCAGAAGTTACTGTGCTGTGGTAGGTTAGGGGCTTGTTGTGTAAGACTACCCTGATACTGTGATCATCTACGTATCTGGTAAATGTGATCCAGCCATATAGAGGAACCGCTGCAAAATATCATTTAGACTGAAGCCAAGTCCACACATTTAATATGCAGTTTGATGTCCCTATAGAAACTCTCTGAGTTCTGTGCGTAACGGGTGTATGGGTCTCGGAACTGACTTCCGACCCCAGTTAATGCTGTGCCATAGTCCTAGCCGCTGTACTCTCTGGTGTCTAACAGGGCAGTTCCTGGAGAACTGGGCTCTTATTATGAACTGTTAAAGTCCCCACCTGCCCGTTACACATGTCCGTAAGTAACATGGCAGTGTCCAGTGTTTAATATTACAGGTTGAGTCTCCTTATCCGTATATTCAGCAAACCATGGTTTTTCAGAATATTTGTTGTCTTACCCCCTCCCCCTTTTTTTTTTCCTCCTTCATACTTACCTGGTCCACGGTGTCCCCTGGCAGCCATCAGAATCTTCTTCAGCAGCATCCCCAGTCTGAAGGATGCATTGTGCTGGTGGCATCATTGGCGCACCAGTGCAATGCACCCCTGGGACCGGAGATACCGCTGAAGAGGATTCCAAAGGCCGCCGTGGACATCGGGGTACCAGGTCAGTATGAAAAAAAAAAAAAAAATTCCAAAATGCTCATGGTCCCAACAATTTCGGATAAGGGATACTCCACCTGTAATATAATTCTCATTCTTAATTTGGCAGTGACCAGAGCTATCCTATTTTAGCGTCTGTAAGCTTAATAAGCATTTCCCTGGGCAATGTGGTAAATCTGTATTTGAAGTACTGATGGCTTTTTGGCTGAATGCATCTATTAGAACAGCCCTGGCCAACCAGTGGCCCTCCAGCTGTAGTGAAACTACACATCCCAGCATGCCTTGCCACAGTTTTAGCATTCCCTTATAATGCTACTGTGGCAAGGCACGATGGGACTCGTAGTTTCACAACAGCTGGAGGGCCATAGGTTGGCCATGGCCTGTATTCGGTCTACTACTTGCAATAGAATAAAGTCTTAAAACTGATGTGCCCAGTAAGCCTAATGAGTGACTCTTCCAGTACTGCATGTAACCAGTAGGTGTCAGTGTTCAGCCTGCAATGTTTTGCAGATGGAGTATTTATTGCCCTTGTGGGTCGGTACTTCTGGTCAGAAACCGGCTTGGAGGTAAATTGCACATGACCATGGCAGCCATGTTGTAGTCTTAATAAATTGAGACCGTTCGTAGAAGGTGCACTTCAGGACCCTGTGTGAACAGGATTGTTTGTATAAATCGGTGGTTCTCAAACTCTGTCCTCAGGACCCTCGCACAGTTCACTTTTTCCAGGTCATTTCTGACTGATGCATTTTTTAAAAGATCCACAGGCGGAGCTAATTATTTCACTGGAGTCTCTGAGGAGACCTGCAGAACATGCACTGTGTGGGGTCCTGAGGACCGAATTTCAGAACCTGTGGTTTAAATGATGGCTGATCATATGGTTTCTACTTAACCTGCCCCCCCTCCCTCCCTCTTCCTGCCGGTTACCTCATTGTTGCTACTTCATATGTGAGCAGTCTATTGCTACAGCAGAAGCCTTGCACCCTCTGCATGGGGAACACAATGTCGCGTATGCAAATGAACAACTTTGATTGTAGAAGTGACTTAAAATGCACATGCCTAATCTGTGAGGAAACTGCCCTGCCACAAGATGGCGCCCTATCAGAGTATAAATGCCATTCCGCGATATGTGGTCCAGACCAGGCTGGAGGATGAGATCTCCCCTAAGCCTATTACACTCCATCCAAACCTAAAGTCATGTAAATGCATGGTTCTTGTTACCTGATGAGCTCCATTTTGTTGTAGTTTCCGTTTTGTATATTGTTGCAGTACAGTCCTGCATCTCAATTGCCTGTAGCGCCAGAGCTAATATTTGGCTAAGCTGGCCACATGCTGGTAAAGTTGAAGGCTAAATTCAGTATTTCTCTTCCTATATTCCTACCTGCACCTACTATCAAAAGCACAATTATAAAGTCCATTTCAGGGCCTGCTACCGAACAGTGTACCTGTGGCAGCCATATTGTGGGCTGAACCAATTTCCATGAAAAATGCAACCCATCAATTTCCGGAAACTTAATGTCCCCCTGTAGTCTTGCAACAGTGGTATAATCCAGTCCTGGGTAGTTGATGCATTTTTCATTGGCTCAGTCCCCAAAATGGCTGCCCTCCATGCACCAATAAGTATGCTTCGATGACCACTGTTCCATGGACTTGTTGCCGTGTTTATAAATTACATGGTGTCCCGTGCGAGTGTTTTAGTTTGAAGGAATTTTGTTGCTATTAATGTTCGCACAAACTTTGCTACAAACCGGAGATGTTAACAACATATTCTGTGCAGTAACTACAGAAGTGGCTGTTATCCATATTGTGACTATGGCTGACGCAGTCTGCTACTGTGACAGAGTCTTTAATGCTTCTTAGCTCTGAGACTCCTAGATTATCCGCCACGGTACTTGCTGCAGTCTGTGCGAGGCATCCAATCAAGTTGTTGGCGGCAGTGAGGCGTAGTTACATTCCGGTTGTTGCTGGGGCTTGATTGGATTGGGGGGGGGGTAGTTTTGTCATATTTAACGTGCAATAACTTCATACAATTACATGTACAAATAATATGCAGGTTGTTTGAGGAATTTTTTTTTTTTTTTTTTATTAAATAGCCTTTTTAATAACGTTTTATCTGTATAACGTCAAACATTTCATGTTGGTTGTATTATACCAGGTGAGGGGTATCTGCCAGAATGGACACTAGAGTTTGCACTATGGGCAGCGTCTCAATGGACACTGCCAACTGCCTGAATCTATTGTTCAGACTGATCACTTGCCCCTCCCCCTCCCTAAATTGGCCTGGAATTCTGTTCCCTTGATGCAGAGCAATTCATTGGCCACACTGGTTTATGAACTGCATTTCCCTGACAAGGGGACAATCTCTCCAGTTGACTTCAATGTTTCACAGAGGGAGTTGCGCTCTATATTCCTAGCCAGAAATCCTTAGAGTAACTTGCACTAATTTCACATCCATATCTGGTTAAGTGTACTAAAAAAAAAAAAAAATTAAGCTCTCCTTTTAATTGGCTACTTGTCCTGCGCATACGCTCCTAATTCCAGTACATGGCTTGTCCACCTTCAGGCAACTTCATCTTCCATACACAATTCATAGTCCTTGCCTTTTGAACAACACAACTGTAGACTATTGCACAAAGCTCCCACCTGTCTTTCAGACAGTGGAAACTTCTATTCTAAACCCCGGAAGTGGCTTTCAGGTCTGACCTCCAAGCTGTAACCCGTTTTCCCATGCACAGAAGGAATGAAGGGGGGGGGTGCCCTTACCTCTGGTGGTGTAGCCCAAGGAAATCCTCTCACTGTGCCTCGTTCGGTTTGAAGTTTCAATGTGAAACTGGCCTATCTTTGTTTCATCATAGTAAAACTTTGCCAAAGAGTTAATTACAAATTTGGCTTTCTTGCTACAAAATTTGAAGCACTTTAAAAGAATGTGTGGGCATGAGTGTTGTTTTGACCATTTATTAGTAATATATATATATATATATATATATATATATATATATAAAATTTTTCTTTCTTTTATTGGGGGTGGGGGGTTGTGTTGGTACACTTATTTTATGTTTGACCTTGGGTCTGACAGCAAGTAATATCATGATCTCAGACCCTTTTTGAATGGAGGATTACCAATGACTTCTAGATGCTGGTTTTAATCTGTAAAGTGGCCAATGAATGTATGTATGGAGGTCTTTTCACTAAACTTGTAAAGAAGCTTATGTACTGAAATAAACGTATCTGCATTTAATCGTCTTGTGTCTTGTTTGTATGTTCTCGCTGCTGCCAAACTGATGGTTCTCAGCAAAAACTGCATGTTAAATATTAAAACTGCATTGACTTAAGGTCTATCTATACACACTGGGTGACTTTGCCCAGCGTGTATGGGGACACACACACACAGGCTTTCCACCTGCCCAGTGATGTCAGCAGGCGGCTTTCCATAGCACAGTGCTATGGAAAGCCGTCTGCTGCCAGCAACAATGATGTGGCAGCATGTATCTTCACTGCACTGTACACACTGAAAGCTGCTCAGATGAGAAAACTGAGCGGCTTTCACATGACTCACCCAGTGTGTATGGGCCTTTAGTGTTGGAAATACAGCTAATATTTGTTTGAAATAATAATAAACTAACACATTTCGTGTGAATCTGAAGGAATCCTAGATCTTCTGTGTTGCCCTTGTGGACAGCAGTATACCGGACAAACAAACTTTGAGCATATTTACAACATTTAAAAGAGGCCTGATCACACACAGCCTATCAAACCATTTCCTACAAGTCCATAATAAAAATCCAACAGGTTTGCAGCTCATTGGAATAAAAAAGTCAGCCAACATTGGAGAGGTGATGACTTTATCAAACAAAGTAAATGGAACTACAAACTCCAGACACTATTACCCAAAGGAATGAACGTTGATTTTGAACTTTTGCTTTTTTTTTTTTTCCTAACTATTCTTTTCTATCTTTTCCTAACTATTCTTTTCTATCAACAAGCACTTTTTTTTTTTTTTTTTTTTTTTTTCATGAGAACTTTTATTACACACATTATCCCTGTGTGCAATCCAATATGGACACCTTTACCATGCGGTTCCCACAGCTTTTTATTACCATTTCTGTTTAAAAAAAAAAAAAAACACACACAGCAAAAGCCATTCTTGTTAGTACGAAACACGTTGAAGTGGATCTCCCCTTGCGCTCTCCCACCGGAATGCTCAGACATCGGAGCAGAAGCCGCTGAACCGGGTGACGTTACCAGCTGAGACTGGGTAGTGCACGAGACGAGCGGCACTGTTCCCAGCCGCATCCAGAAATCCCTATCTGCAACCACGCTCTGTGCTAATAGAGGTAGGGATAGCGCAGTACCCACGGACACTTGCCAGGCTCAAAAGAGCTGTTAACATATTAACCACTTTTTCAGGTACTTTTTTACTTTTCTCATGTCTCATTCGCGCTCATTTTACATTTGAATTAATACAAAAGTTAAACTGTTTCTCCTGTTGGCTCTCTCCCACTGACGACACTTCTGCTGGGCTTGGTCAATATAGAGGTACCTAGAACTGTGTGTCCATACTGAGTTATGCTAAGCATACGCAAAGCCAAGGTTTCCACACAGGGATTGATCATTTGCCAGTGACACAGCTATGGGGCATAACATATAAGTTGGACTTTATGATCTAGAACTGGGGTAGCCAACTCCAGTCCTCAAGAGCTACCACCAGTTAATGTTTTCCAAATCTCCTCACAGAATCACACGTGAAGTAATTAGCTCCACCTGTGAATCTTTTAAAATGTGTCAGTGAGTAATGAGTGCACATGTGCAGCATCAAGGTTGTCTGGAAAATGTGAACTGAGGACTGGAGTTGGCTACCACTGATCTAGAACTATGGATGTGAAACACTGGCTTTAATGTCTTGCGGAAGCGGAGTAGCTGCTGACTGTATCTAACAAGACTCTTCTCTTTCAATGCCACCATCCACCCATGTGCTAATATTTAACTTGCAGCAGTCTACCAGTAAAACCAACTGGGGCTGGAAGTATGTAGTCCAGACCTGCCATGTCCCTATTGTGTAAGTCTAGGACCCAACTGCAGGTAAGTGGTGGTGGGGGGAGCCGGCTATGGCTGCCGGTTACATTAAGTCATTCTGAGCATTGAGTTAGCTATAGGCTGAAGAGCATTGGTATGAAATCCTGACTGGGTCAAAATCCCTAACCTTTAAAATCCCGACCTATAGAATGTACAGGTGAAACAGTCAACATGACTTTCGGTTGACAGGTTGTGAGGTCGACGTGGGTTTTTTCACCTGAATGTTGACATGTTCACAGTTGGAAGTGAACCACATCCCCTCGCATCGCTCGCAATGCTTTTGGCACGGTGCACTCGGCACACTATTTTATTCTCCCACCACGCCCTAGTGGATGGTAGGGCATGAAATACCACCTGTCGGGTAAAAAAAACTGTAAAAAACCCCATGTCGACAAAGTGATGTTGATTGTTTCACCTGTACTCTATATGTCGGGATTTTGACTGCATCCCAGCTGAAGTCCTACCTACATTATACTGTATGTAACCATGCAGAGGTGGGGTATGTAGGTTCCTTACATTAGTACTGTAACCACATTGTAATACAATAATAACAGTACAAGGAAGGTAGAATGGGTTGCAAAAGGGGATTTTGGACCTACCTGTAAAATCCTTTTTTCTGAATCCATGGTGGACACTGGGACAGTGGGGTGTGGGTGGAGCTTCAGCTACAGGCACCAAGTAGAATAGAGTTCTTCAAGTGCAGCCCAGGCTCCTCCTCCACGCCCCTACAGGCTTCAGTTTGTTCAACAGCTTACCCGCAAGGTACAGGAAAGAAACCAGCAACCCGAAGGGAGAATAAGTTTCAGGAAGGTGTAATCCGACCCCCATTACTGTAGATCAGTGTGCGAGGGCGGGCGCCCAGTGTCCACCATGGATTCAGAAAAAAGGGTTTTACAGGTAGGACCAAAATCCCCTTTTTTCATTCATGCCAATGGTGGTCACTGGGACAGTGGGACGTCCCAAAGCTGTCCCTTTTACGGGAGGGAACGCACCTGAGCTGCACTGATGACATGTTGCCCAAAAGCGGAATCTGCCCTGGCGAACGTGTCAAAATGGTAAAATTTTAGAAAGGTGTGTGGAGAGGACCAAGTGGCCGCGCGACACAACTGTTCTGCTGAGGCTCCCTGATGAGCCGCCCAAGAGGCCGCTACCGAACGTGTGGAGTGGGCTCTAATAGAGGATGGGGACTGGCTTATTGGAAGATACATAAGCTTGTTTTATGGTTAGCTGCAACCATCGAGCCAGTGTCTGCTTCGTTGCAGGCCAGCCTCTCTTGTTTGCATCATAGAGCACGAACAGGGCCTCTGTCTTGCGAATTGATTGAGTCCTAGTAACGTAAACCTTTAAAGCTCTTGTAACATCCAAAGAGCGTAACTCTGGGGAGTCCTCCAACTGGGAAAAAGCAGGAACAACGATGTCCTGGTTTATGTGAAAACTGGAAATAACTTTGGGGAGGAACTCCTTTCTAGTTCTTAAGACTGCTCTGTCCGGGTGGAACACCAGATACGGAGAGGCACTGGACAAGGCTGACAGGTCCGAAACTCTTCTGGCTGAGGAAATAGCCAGTAGGAACACTGTTTTCCATGTAAGCCATCTGAGCTCTGAGGATTCTAGAGGCTCAAATGGCGGTTTTTGCAATGCTGCGAGCACCACTGTTAGGTCCCAAGGTTGGATTGGGGGCACAAAGGGAAGCTGTATGTGAAGGACGCCTTGTAAAAAGGTCTGTATAGCCATCCTCTTTGCTAACTTCCGCTGGAACAAAATAGAGAGTGCGGAAACTTGGACCTTTGGGGAGGACAACCTTAGACCCAAATCCAGGCCCGCCTGTAAGAAGGCCAGGATCCTGGAAAGCCTAAACTCCCTAGGCGGAAGGTTCTTTTTCTCACACCAGATGAAAAAAGCATTCCAGATTCTATAGTAGATCCGGGAAGAAGCAGGTTTCCTTGCTGCTATCATGGTTTTTATGACCGGTAATGAAAATCCCTTCTCTCTTAAAACTTCCGTTTCAAGAGCCACGCCGTTAAAGCTAGTCTGCCTAGATTCGGATGAAGGCATGGTCCTTGTACTAGCAAGTCCGGACGAGCTGGCAGCCTCCAAGGTGGCTGCAGAGACATCTCCCGAAGGTCTGTGTACCAGGCTCTGCGGGGCCAGTCTGGGGCCAGGAGGATTGCTGTGGTCCCTTCTTGTTTGAGGCGCCTGAGGACTCTTGGAAGCAGGGCCACTGGAGGGAAGATGTAGACCAGGGAGAATGGCCAAGGAGCCGACAGGGCATCCACTAGATATGCCTGTGGGTCCCTGGAGCGGGCCCCGTAGCAGGGTAACTTTTTGTTGGCGCTTGAGGCCATTAGGTCTATTTGCGGGAGTCCCCATCTGTTGACTAGTTCCTGGAACACATCTTCGTGGAGCCCCCATTCGCCTGACTGTACCTCCTGGCGGCTCAGAAAGTCGGCCTCCCAGTTCTGAACCCCTGGAATGTGTACCGCTGACAAGGCTAACAGGTGATGTTCTGCCCACTTCAGAATCGATGTTACCTCCCTCATGGCTGCTAGGCTCCTGGTCCCCCCCTGGTGGTTGACGTATGCCACCGCAGTGGCATTGTCCGATTGTATTTTCACCGGTTTGGAGTGAATCAGAGGGCCTGCCGACTTGAGGGCTAGCAGGATGGCTCTTAGCTCCAGTATGTTTATTGGGAGCAGCGCCTCCTCCTTTGACCAACGGCCTTGGAAGGAGTGTTCTGCCAGAACAGCTCCCCACCCTCGGAGGCTGGCGTCCGTTGTTAACATCACCCATTGAGGGATGACAAACTTTCGCCCTTTTTGAAGGTTTAGAGGGTTGAGCCACCATGTGAGCGACAGACGTGTCTGTCTGGACAGAACAAAGGTCTGTGATTTCAGGCTTGGCTGGGAACGGTTCCAGTGACGCAGCATTTCTCTCTGCAAGGGCCTGGAGTGGAACTGCGCAAATTCCGCCATGTCGTAACAAGAGACCATCTTGCCTAGGACTTTCATGCACAGGTGCACCGAGACCCTGTGTTGCTTCAAGAAGCGCTTCAGGAGGTCTCTGAGAAGTATCCACTTGTCCTCCGGCAGGTAAACCCTGAGGGCTTTTGTGTCTATCAAGGCTCCTAGATGCACCATCCGCTGTGATGGGGTTGTTGAGGATTTTTTCCAATTTATGAGCCAGCCGTGGGTCTGCAGGAGGGAAACCGTTAGCTCCAGATGCCTCTGGAGTGTCTGTGCGGATTGAGACAGTATCAAGAGGTCGTCCAGATATGGTAGTAGACGAACTCCCTGGGCCCTTAGGGCTGCCGCCATGGCGGCCATAATCTTTGTAAAGATACGAGGCGCGGTCGAGAGCCCGAAGGGGAGGGCTATGAACTGGTAGTGGTTGCTTTTGACCGCAAACCTGAGGAAGCACTGGCTGTCTGATCGAATTGGCACATGGAGGTAGGCATCCTGGATGTCCAGGGATGCCATGAAGTCCCCCGGTTCCAGAGCTTGCAGGATAGACCTGAGGGACTCCATCCTGAACTTGGGAACACAGAGATGTTTGTTTAGGCCCTTCAGATTGAGGATGGGTCGGAATGACCCGTCCGGCTTTGTCACCAGGAACAGGCTTGAGTAGAAACCTGCTCCTCGCTGAGAAAGTGGGACAGGCACTATGACCCCTGCTGCCAGCAGGGAGTGAATTGAGCTGGTCAGAGCAGCCGCTCTGTCCTTCTCCCGGGGCATGCTTGTTGTGAAAAACCGAGATGGTGGACGCCCCTGAAAGGAGAGGGAATAACCCTGGGCCACTATGGTGTTTACCCACCTGTCGGTGGTAGTGGCCTGCCAAACCCCGGCAAATGACAACAGGCGACCGCCCACCTGATGTGGTTGGTGGGCCGCCTGATCCTCATGCTGAGGGCTTGTCGGCCTGTTTTGGGGCCTGACGGCGACCCGCCCAGGACTGTTTGGTCTGGGAGCGGATGGAAGCCTTGTGGGTGCCTGCGCCCTTGATGAAGGCTGACCCCTGGGCCTCCCCTGTGGACGGAAGGTCCGAAAGGACTGAGATCTGGGTTTAGCCGGTGCCGAAGGTAGAAAAGCTGTCTTGGACGTTGCAATGGTGGCTACAATCTTGTCCAGCGCAGAGCCGAAAAGTACTTCCCCTGAGAATGGAAGGGCCTCTAATGCCTTTTTGGAATCAGAATCTGCGTTCCAAGTACGCAGCCACAGTGCACGCCGGGCAGCAATTGAAGAGGCTGAAATCTTTGAGGAGAGGGCTGCTGCATCTATCGCTGCCTCTTCCAGGTATGTGGCCCCTTCCCTAATGAGGTCCACCGTTGATAACAATTCAGAGCGACGTGTACCTGAGGAAATCTGCTCCTGCAGGGAGTCAGCCCAAGTTGCAATTGCCTTTGCCACCCAGGCTGAGGCCATAGCTGGCCTTGCTGACACGCCAGCATTGGAGAACACAGACTTTAGGCAGTGTTCAATCTTCCTATCAGTAGGATCCTTAAGAGAGGCCACTGTAGGAATAGGAAGGGTGGTAGCCTTAACTAGGCGGGCTACGTGAGCATCAACCTGTGGAGGCTCCTCCCATTTCTTACGGTCCGCTGGAGCGAACGGGAAGAAGGAAATCAGGCGTTTGGACACTAAAAACTTTTTGTTAGGGTGTTGCCACGCTTCAGATAAGACCTCATTTAAGTCTGAATTTGAGGGAAAAAGAGCCAACTCCTTCTTTTTCTTTTTAAAAAGAAGTGTGTCAGGTGCTGTGGCCTGGGTGTCCTGTATATTGAGAGACATCCTAACAGCCTTAACCAAGGAGTCTACTCTGGACTGGGTCATTCTTTCCTCCTTATCAGGTTCATCTATGTCAACATCATCTATGTCAACATCATCGTCTGTGTCGATCCGCACCTGGTCGTCCAAGTCATCCCCAGCATCTGATTGATTAGAGGCTAAAGGGGCTTGTGCTTTGCGTTTAGGTGGAGCCCTCAATGCAGATTGCAAAGAAGCAGACACCTGGACTAAATCTTGAACAGAGGAGGATAAACCCTGTACCCAGGCCGGCTCTGATGCAGCAACAGCAGGCTGAGCTGGGAATGGCTGCGCAGCAGACTCTCTGTTTGCAGCTAACTGAGTTGCTAACTCCTTCATGGCTGCTGAGAGAGTGGAAGCCCAACTGGGTTCCCCATGTGTTGGGACTGAGGGGCCCCCCAGGGAGTCCTGTGCAGAACAGCGTTCACACAAACCAGCATGCTCCTGTATGGAGGAATAGTTCTCCTTACAGCTAGTGCATGTAAAAGCATGCAGCCTAGGTGAATCCCTAGCCGCCTTTTTGGGGTTTTTCTGTGACATTTTAACACAGACAGGTCCTGTGTGCACTGGTACAATAACACAGTGGACAGTAACACCATCTGAAACTATAAAGGTATACAGATGGATGACAGTAGAAAAGACACTATACTCTCTGACTCAGCTAAATACTGAGGTACAGAGGGCTGCTGAAAAACCTGTTCCTGTAGCGTGTAGAGGAGCAGGGATTCCGGTGCACTTCTCCCACAGTGTAGTCCCGCGTAATGGCGTCCTCAGTACACTGCTGGGGCGTGGGGAAGCTAAGCTCAGGCGGGAAAACAGCGTTGTGCCGCTCTGAGCGTGGAGGCGGGGAGCTGTGGATCAAGGCCCCGCCTCCCCTGGAACCATCAGTGCCCTGCGCCATTAACAAAAATGGCGCTCCACAGTACGGCTCCCTGGTGGTCTAGTGGCCGCGCAGAAAAGACTGGGTGCCACTGCCAGGGTCACCCGGGCTGCACCCCGCCCGGTGACCGACCGCTAGCGGTGCGCACCTAAAATAGTGTGCGCGTCACCTCACATGGAGGGCCCGCTTACCTGTGGTGGAGCGCGGCGTCCTCCGTGTCGTGAGGAGAGCGGCGGGTCTGGCTATGTAAGTCAGCGTGCCGCTGCCAGCCACAGGGGAGCAGCGTAACGCTGTCTCCGTGTAAAAAAAAAAAAAATAGAAGATTTTTCAGACAGGGCACGGAGCCCTGTCCTATGGTACCTGTGCCTTGAGGCACCAAGAAACAACTGAAGCCTGTAGGGGCGTGGAGGAGGAGGAGCCTGGGCTGCACTTGAAGAACTCTATTCTACTTGGTGCCAGTAGCTGAAGCTCCACCCACACCCCACTGTCCCAGTGACCACCATTGGCATGAATGAAAAATCAAGATTAGTATAAATATTGATGACTGACTAGTGCTGTGGATTCTATGTTCTGTGCATGAATGCTACCAGGAGGCACCAATTCCAAAGTGCATAGAATTCACCTGCCTCCTGTTCTTCCTATATAAATGCAGGGTACTTTCACAGCAACATCTTACGCCGTCAGTGTAGCATTCCTGTCAGAATCAGAGCGTAGTGTTCCCGCAGCCGCTTAATCGGCCCTGGCTATGTTGTCAGTGTAGGCTGCCGCTGTGATACTACACAAGTAACTACCGTGCTGTTGCCGGGAACGGCACCTCTCACACCGCTGTCGCCAGCATGATCCCCTCTCTTTGGCGGAGAGGCGCTCCATCCGTTTGACATGCAGGAGTGTCTCAGACTGAGTAGCTATTATGGCAGGGTACAGGAACCTGCCTACAGTGTTAGGGTTCTGTAGCGCCTTTTCAAACCCCCACTATCCACGACAGTCCGAAGTGTGGCAAGAGCATGAGTTATGCGTCCTCCCGACCTTTTCATACCCCCACTATCCACGTCGGCCTGGAGTTGATGTTATATAGTGTGGCGAGCGCAGCAAGGGGGACGCGGATTACCTTACATGCCGTAATAGCTACTTAGACGCAGGAGCATCTCATTGCTGGAGTGTCTGGGACGCACCTGCGTGTCAAACAGATGGAATGCCTCTCCGCCGGCGCCAGCATGATCCCCTCTCCGCCAAAGAGGGGTTCATGCTGGCGCCGGCAGTGTGTGAGAGGCGCTGAGTAGGCTTGCTGGGGACAGAGATGCAGTTCCCAGCAACAGCACGGTAGTTATTTGTGTTTCACAGTGGCAGCCTACGCTGATAACGTAGCTTAGGCTGCCGCCTTGAAACTACACAAGTACCAAATGCAGCGCTCTGCCTGTACTTTGATAGGTGGCACCTGTACTGTCATTACACATCATCAGCCCTAATCCTGGTCAGTAATTACTGACATCAGACAGATATGCGTGTACTTGTTCCATCCATAGAGGCCCCAGCTGTAAAAGTCTCAGTCCCAGCATCTGTAGTAAATGTTACAGGATCACAGAGCGTTGTGACTCGCTCTGTATTAGGAGGCTGCAACGCTGTTCTGACACTTCAGAACCGGACATGGGGCTCAATCAGATCTGATGGCTGGGCTGCTAATTTGCAGCATTCAGGTTTTGTCGTTCAGTCAGAGTGGCATCCCACCCCTGCAAATTGATGTGGGCATGGCTTGCAAAGTCTTTGCAACCATGCGACTACCTGCAGATTAATTCACAAGCCGCTCAGCATGAAATGATTTCCCAGTGTGCACGGCCCAGGACTTACTCAGTGGCTGCGATAGAAACAGGCTGATTGGGGCCGGAACAGCGGCCACACACCTCTCTCTCTCTCTCGCTCTCTCTCTTCCCCCCCGAAACAAGTGGGCACGCCGGTGTTTTCCCTGATACTCCCATAAAACATCCGGTTTTTGTCCCCAAATATTGGCTTCCTGTCAATCAACTTGCGAACGGCCAACGATCCAATAAGTAATAGGATTTCATCGCAGGACAACCTTGCGCATCCGTACTACGATTTCTACACGTGCGCAGTCTATCGATAAATTGCCCAGCCTACGAATTCATAGCCATACATTGAATCAGGCCCATAAAATCAACCCACAGAGTTTATGGATGCTGTGCATAGTACAATTACAAATCTGTTAAGGGAATAATAATCAAGAAAACAGATTTTCCATCTTATCTGAAAGTAACCAATATATATTCTATATAAATAAAATGTGCCCCCACCTCCATTTGTTGCAGTTACATGCAAATACCACTGTAATAATTTCTTCTTCCACTATACGTGGTCGATTAAATCTGACATTGCAATTCCCCTTTAAATGCAGGCTCATGTTAGCCACTAGATGGCACCCTCGTTGCACTCTTGTTCTAGATTCTCATTCCATACAGTAACAGGGAGGCGAGTAACACAGGGGAAAGAGAACCAACACAGATGTCACCGGGCATTAGAACAATCAGTCATTTATTAAACTGCACTTGAACAGGATTATCTGTAAAATCCAAACCGCTAGTGGTCCCTGAGTAACCGTAGTAACATTACCCACCCATCTCTCTTCCACAAACACTCCAGTGAAAGAGAAAATAAATTACATATATATCCCGCTACTACACAATATTTAAAATGATAGATTAACAAACAAGAAATAGAAGTGGCATTTTAGGATTCCAACGTTCTGTTTTACCTTTGAATACGACACCAGTTGTCAGTCTACGAAGACGGGGCGATCGGGTGGCTGTAGCAAGAGGAGGTTTATTAGCAAAAAATAAAATATTGTCTCGATGGCTTTGCTTTTTACAGCAGGGTTCGTATAGTGAGAGTTCCAGCGGTCAGCGCTCTGGTGCAGGACAGAGAGAGTACTGGTAATATACACACAGAGGACAGAAATGGTGACGCAGGCGGCTTTAAACAAGTCAGACTCTTCTTAGGATAGAACCCAAGGCTTTCCCAAACACAATGAGGTGGTTAATGCCTGGTTAGGACGTTCCATTGCACTGCAGTTATAAGTCACAGTAAATAGAAAATCGTAAGCATCTTTTATTTTACAATATACACAGAAAGGTCCCGCAAGGACCAGTTTTCACAATGAGAATAGAGATATTCTCAAGACTTTGACCAAAGGTTTGCTGTCAAAAAATGTATGAGCCTGGATAGTGCAAGGTTCCATCGTGCTAGGTCCGCTCGTCCTCCCCGTCACACGTTCTGTAGAAGGCTTTTGAAGTTTTCTAGTTCTTTAATACTTGTGGAAATTCTGCGGAAAGAGATTTAAGGCGTGAGTAGGAAACCAGATCACCTGTGCACAAGCACGACAGCGACCAGTGCGGAACAGACCCAGTTGTGCGTAGAACCTAGTGACATTCTCGGCACACCGCCTTTGTTCTAGTGATGGAGCATGGCTGCAGCCTGTATAATTGTAGGCTCCTAATCCCACATTCTTGTGGCAGTGGAGAGATCAGGTCCATGATGCTAGGAGGCATCTTATAGCAAGTAACCAGGGTAAGCGGGTGCTCCCCCTCCAGTACAGCAAGGAAGACTAGGGGGCAGAGTATATGGTGGGTCATGAAATGGCTTGGCTATTTGCCCACACTAATCCATTCCAAGTACATTGAGGTACTTCTCTGATCACATGACCCTCAACAGTTCAGGCAAGAATCCGTGTATTTCTTTATACAAAGGAAGCACAATATACAGTGACACAGCCCAAAGTAACTTTTTAAAGGACCCCATCCCCTACTAGAGAGACACCTGTTTCCACAAAAAATTGTAATGCCTCAGTTCATCTTATAAATGATTGGTGCCCTAGTTCATGTTATGCCCCCATAGTAACTTGCTATTTCACACTATGAAATTGGGCAGTACGGACGGTGTAATGGTTAGCATTACTGCCTCACAGCACTGAGGTCATGGGTTCCATTCCCACCATGGCTCTAACTGTGTGGAGTTTGTATATTCTCCCCGTGCTTGCGTGGGTTTCCTCCGGTTTCCTTCCACACTCCAAAAATATACTGGTAGGTTAATTAGCTCCCAACAAATTAACCCTAGAATGTATGTGTGCGTGTACATGTGGTAGGGATTATAGATTGTAAGCTCCACTGGGGCAGGGACTGATGATGTGAATGTTCAACTATACTCTGTACAGCGCTGCAGAATATGTATGCGCTATATAAGAAACTTAATAAATAATATGACATGGGTGCCCCATAGGTCATTCTAGTGCCCCAAGTGAATATGCCACACTGTACTGCTGCCAGCACACATGCCTCAAGTAGACATTATGCCGCACAGTGCACCCAGTTCTTATTATAATGGCCCAAGTTAACAATATGCCATGTTGTACCACCACCAGCACACATGCTGCCCAGTGCTTAGCCAGCAAGTCGAGGAAGATGGCCGACAACTATGTGTTTACCAGAGAGCCAATCTCCTATATATTTGGCTACATCTGTCACTCAAAGTGGGTGTCTGTGTCTATAACGCTCTGTTCCTGGACTTTCCTCTTAATGTGTGATTCCCTTTATCTGTGCTGAACACCTTTCTGAGAAATTAACCTGTTTAAAACAGGTGATGGCAATCATACATTAAGGGGAAGTCTAGAAACAGAGCATTGTGTCCCTCCTGGAGAGGGTCATGTTGGGAGGTATGTGACAGAACCAGCCCAGTGAGCCCACAGACAGTGCCAGACACCCACTGCCTTCCCATGTTGCCCAGCACTGCTACTCCACAGCCACCAGGTGAGCGCCCCCCTCCCGCGATTTGCGGCAAAACCTCCCCCCCGCGCGCCCCCCCCCCCCCCCGCGATTCGCGGCAAAAACACCCGACCCCCCGCGACCCCCCCTACCGCGATTCGCAGCAAAAACACCCCCGCGACCCCCCCTGCCGCGATTCGCTGCAAAAAGAACCCCCCCACGACCCCTCCCGCAATTCGCGGCATAACCACCACCCGCGACCCCCCCTCCCGCGAATCGCGGCAAACCCTCCCCCCGTGACCCCCCCCCCCGATTCGCGGAAAACCCCCCCCCCCCGCGACCTCCCTCCCGCGATTCGCGGCAAAAAGAACCCCCCCGCGACCCCCCCTTGCACGATTGGCGGCACCCCCCCTGCGACCCCCCCTCCCGCGATTCGCGGCACCCCCCCCCCGCAATTCGCAGCAGCCCCAGGATTAAATGGCACATGCAAAACATTGACATGGCTATGGTCGACAATGAAAAAGGTTGACATGAGTTTTTGAAGATTTATTTTTAATTTTTTCATATTCATTGTCATGTGTCGACATGGACACCAATGAAGTGGCACACTTATGTCAACATTTACATGTGTTGACCTTTCTGTGTTGATTTTTTTCTTGTGGCGATTTGCGTCACACCCCCCGCAACCCCCCCTCCGGCGATTCGCGGCACCCCGGCACCCCCCCGCGACCCTCCCCCTCCCGCAATTCGCGGCAACCCCCCACCGGAACCCCCATGAACCCCGCTCTCCCGCGATTCGCGGCACCCACCCCCCGCAACCCCCCCCTCCCGCAAATCGCGGCACCCCCCGCGATTCGCGGCAGCCCCAGGATTAAATGGCACATGCAAAACACTGGCACGGCTATGGTCGACAATGAAAAAGGTTGACATGAGTTTTTGAAGATTTATTTCATTTTTTGAATGTTTTCATATTCATTGTCATGTGTCAACATGGACACCAATGAAGTGGCACACTTATGTCAACATTTACATGTGTTGACCTTTCTGTGTTGATTTTTTCTTGTGGCGATTCGCGTCACACCCCCCGCAACCCCCCCTCCCGCGATTCGCGGCACCCCCCGTGACCCCCCACCTCCCGCAATTCGCGGCAACCACCCACCGGAACCCCTGTGAACCCCGCCCTCCCGCGATTCGCGGCAGCCAACCCCGCGACCCCCCCCCCCCCTCCCGCAATTCGCGGCACCCCCCGTGATTCGCGGCAGCTCCAGAATTAAATTGCACATGGAAAACACTGACATGGCTATGGTCGACAATGAAAAAGGTTGACATGAGTTTTTGAAGTTTTTTTTTCAATTTTTGAATGTTTTCATATTCATTCTCATGTGTCGACATGGACACCAATGAAATGCCACACTTATGTCAACATTTACATGTGTTGACCTTTCTGTGTTGATTTTTTCTTGTGGCGATTTGCGTCACCCCCCCCCCCCCCCACAACCCCCACTCCCGCGATTCACGGCACACACACACACACCTCCCCCGCGATTCTCGGCATCCCACCCCGTGACCCCCCCTCCCGTGATTCATGGCACACCCCCGCGACCCCCCCTCCCATGATTCGCCGCAACCCCCGCCCCGTAACCCCCCCTCCCGCGATTCGCGGCACCCACCCCCGCGACCCCCCTCCCGCAATTTGCGGCACCCCCCCACGATTCGCGGCAGCTCCAGAATTAAATTGCACATGGAAAACACTGACATGGCTATGGTCGACAATGAAAAAGGTTGACATGAGTTTTTGAAGTTTTTTTTTTCAATTTTTGAATGTTTTCATATTCATTCTCATGTGTCGACATGGACACCAATGAAATGCCACACTTATGTCAACATTTACATGTGTTGACCTTTCTGTGTTGATTTTTTCTTGTGGCGATTTGCGTCACCCCCCCCCCCCCACAACCCCCACTCCCGCGATTCACGGCACACACACACACACCTCCCCCGCGATTCTCGGCATCCCACCCCGTGACCCCCCCTCCCGTGATTCATGGCACACCCCCGCGACCCCCCCTCCCATGATTCGCCGCAACCCCCGCCCCGTAACCCCCCTCCCGCGATTCGCGGCACCCACCCCCGCGACCCCCCTCCCGCAATTTGCGGCACCCCCCCACGATTCGCGGCAGCTCCAGAATTAAATTGCACATGGAAAACACTGACATGGCTATGGTCGACAATGAAAAAGGTTGACATGAGTTTTTTAAGTTTTTTTTTTTCATTTTTTGAATGTTTTCATATTCATTCTCATGTGTCGACATGGACACCAATGAAGTGCCACACTTATGTCAACATTTACATGTGTTGACCTTTCTGTGTTGATTTTTTCTTGTGGCGATTCGCGTCACACACCCCCCCCCCCCCCCCACCCCACTCCCGCGATTCACGGCACACACACACCCCCCCGCGATTCTCGGCACCCCACCCCGTGACCCCCCCCTCCCGTGATTCACGGCACACCCCCCGCGACCCCCCTCCCGCGATTTGCGGCAACCCACCCCGCGACCCCCTCCCGCGATTCTCTGCAATCCCTCCCCTCCCGCGATTCGCAGCATCCACCCCCCCACAACCCCCCCTCCTGCAATTCGCGGCACCCCCCGCGACCCCCCCTCCTGCAATTCGCGGCACCCTCCGCGACCCCCACCCCCCCTCCCGCGATTCGCGGACACCTAAATTGCAATACAGGGCATCTTTCATACAATTCTAACCATATTTCTCATATACAAACGTTCACAAATTAAGGGGGCGCAGCCCCTTACGACGGTGTGAAGAGCGCACGTAGGGCGCGATGAATCACCTAGTTATAAGATAATTGCCTTCTACAGCTTCATTTTGCAGCCATATAAAATACTGACCTCCCAAAAGCATTGAGAAGGGCCACAATATCCTGCCGCTTTAGATGGAAGCCGTACGAAGGGCCAATTTCAGACATATTCTCTATTTGCTTCTCGGAGAAGAGAATCTTCAGGGCTGTGCCCAATCCCTGAGTCTGCAGAACGTGGAATAATGAGAGTAAGTTCTGGTGACCAGAGCCACAGGTATACCAGCCTGAACTAACGCCACTGACCTGCAGCTTTCCCCAAAGCCGACACTTAAAGCAGCCGACACAGTCCATTATCCTGGAGATGTTTCTAAAGTGATGCCGGAAATCCTCCTGCAAAACACGCACAGAACAACGTTGGACTTTGTCTGCGTACAGATACATCCAGTCAGGTGACAGAGCAATGTAACGCAAAGGGACAATGCACAAATTATAAGGTTTCTGCACCTTCCCCACACTTTGGGGTCACAATTGCAGATTTGCTGGGTATTTTGGTCAGGGAAAATATAAAAAAATTGATATATGTATAATTGTTCGGTAGGTGCAAGGAGAAACAGGACTTCCTGGCTGCCTTGGGGGAATCCACAGGCCGGGAGGATGTGGCGGAGGTTGGCGGGCACGTCCAAACTATGGCCCTCCAGCTATTGTGAAACTACACATCCCATCATTGCCACAAATTGCTATTAGGGAAAGCTAAAACAAGGCATGCTGGGATGTGTAGTTTCACTACAGCTGGAGGGTCACAAATTACCAGCCATGCCCGCTTTAGGGAATCAATACATAAAATGTCCTGGTTACCTTCAAACGGTCTGCCTGCTTCTTATCCCCAGCAAACAGGGAGTTCTCATCAAAGTGCAAAGGGAAATCCCTGAAATAGAAGATTTTTATTAGATAGATATAGAAGCTGCATTTTATCTCTCGCTCACATACATACACACACACACACACACACATACATACACACACACACACACACACGAACTGATAAGAACTGGATACGCAGACACTAGTCTTGCGATTGTGCATTTCACACTAGAATCCTTAGTTAGGTGGTTCTCAAACTCTGTTCTTAGGACCCTGTGTATTTCACACTAGAATCCTTAGTTAGGTGGTTCTCAAACTCTGTTCTTAGGACCCCACACAGTTACCCAACAGGTGCACTCATTACTCATGGACAGATTTTAAGAGATCCACAGGTGGAGCTAATGTCACTAATGCATGCGGTCCTGAGGACCGACTTTGAGAACCTGTGCCGTAGACATAAATGTGTCATTTCCATGGCATCCTGTGTAAGTGTACAGCAGGTCACCCTGCACAGCTGCTCCCCAGGCACCCCATGCTTCACCCCCTGAGACTTGGCACATCCCCCCATAAAGTGTACCCCCACAAGGAGGAATTATTTTTGCCTCTCTGCATCCATTTTCATTGAGTACTTTGTATTCTACTCTCAGAAGATTATAGAAAGGAGACAGCAGACTGGAACCAGTGGCTCTCAGAACATCGGGTACCCGGGCGCTTACTTGGCATCATGCAGAATATCGATCAGAAGCTTCTTGGTTTGCAGGTCTTGTGTTTTATTGCCCGTATACAGCAGAAAAGACTGACGCTCAAAAAACGGCAGCACCTTGGAAATGGCCCGCAGCTCGATCAGGTAGATAAAATACAAGTTCTTCAATCTCCTCGGCCCTTCATTCTGGGTTTGGGAGGCGTCAAAGCGTCTCTGGAACTCGGTCACATTGTAACCCCACCTCTTGTTCATCCACGTGTCTGCGATAAGAGAGCATTAATATACAATAGACAGCAGCAGCAGCATTATCACAACAGCTCACGTCTGAAGTCTCTGTAGACCACTAGCTCTACAGAATAACCCCAGACAGTGGTCTCCCGGAGTGTCCTCTGGGCATACGCAGTGGGGCACGGCAGCCAGCTACGGCTTGTCATGTGACCGCGACCCATTGTGCAACAGCGTACCGGAATTAGTGGCCTAATTATGAATTATACTTTAGCTTTGCAAAGTTTTTGGTGGAGTGAACATATATAACGGAGGCTTCCATTATAGAGCCCCATCTCCATAACTCAGAGTCTGGTAAGTATGGGCCCAATTCAGGGTAGCACAGTAAGCTGCGAACATTGCAGCTTACTGAGTTCCTGAGATGCTACCCGTCGCCACATCTGAGTCAACCAGAATCAGGGCCGATGTTTCCTCACCTTGCAGCAGATATCGTGCACTGAGATGAATATTGATGCTTGCATGTAATCCGGAGATGAGCCTGTAGAAAGCCCTTTTCTCAACACAAAGGCCTGGAAGTAGCATGAAAAACACATGTATGAGAAGGACTCTGGAAATTCCTGTACACTTATATAAATAAGTAAACCAGAATACATGGGGTTAATACCGGCTGTGCATGTAAGGGGAGGGGGGATAGGAGGCCCAGACAGGCTTCCGCTATACACAAAGCGGAGCAGAGGCCTCACCCGAGGCTGGAATGCACACGCTCAGAAGGAGCCTATACTGCGCTGTTCTCTGAGCAGAGCAATGAGTGGATCTGCCTGAGAAATCTACTAACCAGAACCCAGCCCCACACACCCGTAGAACATCACTGAACAGCCAGTGGCCGGGATTCAGCTGATCACCACCAGTAGTCCCAGGACTGAGGTGACAGACTGATACTGATCCATCCTATGGAGTCTCACTCAAAGGTCAGGACACACCAGGGAGGTGAATGCAGTGACCCAATATGGCTGAGAGGTAGCACCACTTGCTGCAGAAAATCCCCTCCCCACCCCGGGTATGGATAATTGGGTAGACAGCATGATGGTTGACAGGGTCATTAGGTCCACATGGGGTTTTTCACCTTTTTTTTTGTCCCGCATTTTGACATGGACACTGAAATGTAGCACCGTGTCCCCTCGCATGGCTCACCATGCTTCGGGCACACTATTTTATTCTCCCACCACACCCTAGTGGATGGTAGGGCATAAAATACCACCTGTCAGCATATGTCGGCTCAAATTTTTTTTTTTTTTTTTGAAAACCCCATCTCAACCTTTCTACTGTCTACAGTCGACCTAATGACCATGTTGACCTAGTGACCGTATGCCTCCACCCCATCCCACCCTCTTCCATACTACTATCTGCAACCAGTACATTGGAGAACTCACCTTCCAGCCAGCTGGAGAACATGGTTTCTGCAAATTACAGAAAGAGCCGGTTATTTACTGCACCAGCACATACAGAATATACTATCATTGCCTGTACTATGTAATATACAGTGTGATAGATACAGGGAGAGAACTATATATATATATATATATATATATATATATATATACACATACACACAGAGCTGTACCACACAGTAACCACTAAGTGGCGCTCCATTAAAGTACATACTATTTAAAAGCATCTTAAAAAAAAAAAAAAAAAAAAGACCATTTTCTGTCCATAAAGTCAAAAGACTAAGCCCCCAAAGATTCCAGAACAACCACCTATCACAGGCCAATTAAAAACCAGCCCCACCCCCTTCTTTCCGGTCGCAGTCAGCCATCCGCAGAGCGTCGTCCTCTAAGTAGCCGGTAGCTCCATAAGCAGGCCTAAGCAATTACTGGTGCATGGCAAGGAAGAGGAGGAGGAAGAACATTACCTGGAATTCTCTAGGGAAACCGATAATACGCTTACCGTCATTTTCTCCTGTAAACAGAACAAAAGGAGATCACATACTGAAGTACACAGAATTATTTTCCTGCCCCTATAGTCTTCCATGCAATCTGGCTCTACGGGGTATATTAACCAAGATGGGAGTGCTATTGATGACGGCATGTTGCTATGGGAGACCTCATTTTAAAACACCAAACATTTTATAGGAAGGAAAAAGGAGCCCAAAACAATGAAACCTA